>NW_028139195.1:0-600000 GCF_964270905.1 Leucopleurus acutus
CAGCACATGTGTCCTCAAACCAGAGGACCCACATCACCAAGGGCCTTGGAGTGAGGCAGGCAGGAGTAGCCTCACAACACAGGGCACATAATATAAAAAACGTGAGGATTCCAGCATTTAGACCTTCCAGCAGGCGGCCCAGAACACCGAGGCTATGGGATCCAGGCCACAGTGAACTCACAGCAGAGGGCCCACATCACAAAACTGTGAGCAACCCAGGAGTTGAGACCTCAGCGCAGAAGGACCACATCCCCATGGGAATGGGAACCTGGCTGGAGTGTCCTCGCACCACTGGGCGCACATCAGAAAATGTGGGGAGCCCACCATTTAGGGCCTGACGCCAGAGGGCCGTCATCACCGAGAGGAGGAGGCGCCCTGCACGCTCCAACTGCCACCAGAGGGCTCACGTCTCCAAGGTGACGTGTGCCAGCCAGGCAGGAGTGACCTCACAGCAGAGGGCCTACCTCACAGAACGTTGAGGAACCCAGCCAGGATTAGACTCTCGCCAGAGGGCCCACCTCACCAAGGGGATGGGAACCAGGCAGGAGTGTCCTCACACGAGTGGGGTCACATCATCGAAAGGTGAGGAACGCAGCACATGTGGCCTCAAGCCATAGGACAGTCATCACCAAGGGGCTGGCAGTGAGGCAGGCAGGAGGAGCCTCACAACAGAGGGCACATAGAATAAAAAAGTTGAGGAATCCAGCAGTTGGAACCTCCCAGCAGGCGGCTCAGAGCACCGATGATAAGGGATCCTTGCCGGAGTGAACTCACAGCAGAGGGCCCACATCATGGTACTGTGAGCAAGCCAGCCGTTTTGACCTCAGAGCAGAAGGCCCATATCGCCATGGGGATGGGAACCTGGCAAGAGTCTCCTCACTCACTTGGCGCACATCAGAAAATGTGGGGAGCCCAGCAGTTATGGCCTAAGGCAAGAGGGCCCTCATCACCGAGGGGAGGAGGATCCCAGCACACTCCAACTGCCACCAGAGGGCCCACGTCGCCAAGGTGACGTGTGCCAGACAGGCATGATTGACCTCACAGCAGAGGGCCCACCTCACAGAAGGGTGAGGAACCCAGCCAGGATCAGACTCTCACCTGAGGGCCCACATCAGCAAGGGGATGGGAACCAGTCAGGACTGTCTTCCCTCCAGTGGGGTCACATCATCGAAAGGTGCGGAACCCAGCACATGTGGCCTCAAATCAGAGGACACATATCACAAAGGGAATGGGAGTGAGGCAGGCAGGAGTAGCCTAAAAACAGAGGGCCCAAAGAATAAGAAAGGTGAGAAATCCAGCAGTTGGAACCTCCCAGCAGGCGGCCCAGAGCACAGAAGCTATGGGATGCAGGCAGGAGTGAACTAACAGCAGAGAGCCCACATCATGAAACTGTGAGCAACCCAGGCTTTGGGACCTCAGAGCAGAAGGCCCACACCCCAATGGGGATGTGAACCTGGCTGGAGTGTCCTCGCACCACTGGGCGCACACCACAAAATGTAGGGAGCCCAGCAGTTAGGGCCTGATGCCAGAGGGCCCTCATCACCGACGAGAGGAGGCTCCCAGCAGGCTCCAAGTGCCACCAGAGGGCTCATGTCCACAAGGCGAGGTGAGCAAGCCAGGCAAGAGTGACCTCACATCAGACGGCCTACCTCACAGATGGGTGAGGAACCCAGCCGGGATCAGACTCTCAACAGAGGGCCCACATCACCAAGGGGATGTGAACCAGGCAGGAGTCTCCTAAGACCATTGGTCCCACATCATCGAAAGGTGAGGAACCCAGCACATGTGGCCTCAAACCAGACGACACACATCACGAAGGGGCTGGGAGTGAGGCAGGCAGGAGGATCCTCACAACAGAGGGCCCAAAAAATTAAAAAAGTGAGGAATCCAGCAGTTGGAACCTCCCAGCAGGCAGCCAAGAGCACAGAGGCTATGGGATCCAGGCTTCTGTGAACTAACACCAGAGAGCCCACATCATGAAAATGTGAACAACCCAGCCGTTGGGACCTCAGAGCAGAAGGCCCACATCCCCATGGAGATGGGATCCTAAGAGGAGTGCCAAAGCATCACTGGGCTCCCTAAGAAAAGTTGGTGAGCCCAGCAGTTAGGGCCTGACGCAAGAGGGCCCTCATCACCGGGGGAAGAGATTCCCAGCATGCTCCAACTACCACCACATGGCTGACTTCACCAAGGCAATGTGTGCCAGCCATGCAGGAGTGACCTATCAGCAGAGGGTCTCCCTCACAGGTGGGTGAGGAACAAAGCCAGGAACAGACTCTCACCAGGGGGTCCACATAACCACGTGGATGAGAACCAAGCAGGAGTGTCCTCACACTAGTGGGACCACATCATTGAAAGGTGAGGAACCCAGCAAAAGTGGCCACAAACCAGAGGACCCACATCACCAAGGGGTTGAGAGTGAGGTAGGTGTCTGGACGGGCATATTTAACACTCATTTCCCACCAGGAAGAGGAATTAACCAAAGGCTCAGCGTGCCCTGCCAGAAGCAGATTAGGTCCTGAAGCAGTCTTGCGGGTTTGCGGCCAGCTCACAAGAAAGCGAGTTGAAGAAAGGAGCTCAGGGGCCCTGTAATTCACAAACCTGCAGAGTTATAAATGACAGATAACGTCCAAAAATATATTGAAGTAAGGCTGCGAAGAGGACTTGAAAGCGGGGCAGAATTGCAGGAAACCGATTTCAGGAGGTAGACTGGATTTGCATTTAAAGCATAGGAAAAGAGGCAGAACATCGACAATGATGCACATGGCAACAAAGGGCGTATGAGTTTGTTCCTGAATATATTCAGGAAAAAACACATACGCCCTTTTTGGCAAACCAAGCAAGCTTGCAATGGAAATCCGAACTACTATGAAGTGTCACTTCCCCCCGGTCTAAAGGGCCACTGAGAAAAGTGTAAAATCCAGAAAGGCAAGACAGGCCATGGGGAAAAAGGAGCCTTGTTATGCTTATGGGCGGGATGTACATTGCCAACAGCCACTCTGGAGAAGTGTATGGTGTTTCCTGATACATCTGAAAAACAAAGCAACAGAATCTAGGGCATTTCCACTTATGGTCCTATAGCTTAGGGAAATTAAAATCAAAAAGACACAGCCACCCCAAAATTTACAACGGCTCTGTTTACAGGAGCCTCTTCTACAGTACAAGTTAAATATCCCAGAGAACAAATAATTGATAAAGAAGTTGCGGTACTTATGTACAACAGAATACCACTCAGCAATGAAATCTGTGTCACCAGGCCTGTACCAGCATAATGAGTGGATTGAGGCATGATGATTCTAAGTGAAATAAGTCACACAGAAAAAGAAACATCATAAGGTATCACTAATGCACGGAATGTAAACTTGGCTACACATGAACTGAATTACAAAACAGAACAGGGTCTCAAGTTTAGAAAACCAACTTATGCTTGCTTAAGGGGAAAGGTGAGTTGGGGTGCTGCATAAAACCAGAGTTTGAAATTAGCACAGATACCGTTCCATAAGCCAAATATGTAATAGACAAGACCTACCCATTGCTCAACGAAATGGACTCAACAATGAGGTATCACCTCACACCTGTTAGAATGGGCATCATCTGAAAATCTACAAACAACAAATGCTGGAAAGGGTGTGGAGAAAAGGAACACTCTTCCACTATTGTTGGGAATATAAATTGATACAGTCACTATGGAGAACAATATGGAGTTTCTTAAGAAACTAATAATAGAATTACCATATGATACAGCAATCCCAGGACTGGACATATACTCAGACAAAACCATAAATCAAAAAGAGACATTCACCGCAATGTTCATTGCATCACTATTTACAATATCGAGGTAATGGAAGCAACCTAAATGCCCACAGACAGACGAATGCATAAAGCTGTGGTACATATATAAAATGGAATATTACTAAGCCATGAAAGGAATGAAATTGGGTCATTTGTAGAGACGTCGATGGATCTAGAGACTGTCCTACAGAGTGAAGTAAGTCAGAAAGAGAAAAACAAATCTTGTATATTCATGCATATATGTGGAACCTAGAAAAACTATACAGATTAACCGTTTTGCAAGGCATAAATAGAGCAACAGATGTAGACAACAATCGTATGGACAACAAGGGGGGAAAGCTCTTGGAGGGGTGGTGGTGGGAGGAGTTGAGAGATTGGGATTGGCATGTAAACATTTATATGTATAAAATAGATAACCAATGAGAACCTGCTGTATAAAAATATAAAATAAAATTCAAAATTAAAAAGAAATAAAATTTAAAAAATAAAACAGAAAAAACAATTATTCCCTTCACATACATGTATTTATATGAATAAATTATTTCCATGCTTATATCTGTAAATACAAAAAAGAGGAATAAAATCTACCTTGAACCAAAAACGAAAAAGAGAAAAAAAAAAACAGAACCCACCAGTTACTCAGAGGAAAACCGTATCAGGGCACTTGCTCCAGTTGTAAACAATTCTGAAGTTGGTCAGTGGTGGGGAATCGTCTCCCATTCAGCCAGCAGCCCCCACACAACAAGCGTCCTCATTGCAAAGCTGGGGCACCGTGCCGAGGCATCTGTGAGTAAACGTGAGCTGAGCCCCAGGCCACTTGCTGCTGAACTGTTCCCACCCTTCCCAGGTAAAACACCTGAATATATACAAGGACTTGAAAGCCTAGAGGAAGGGCCATGGAGCCACACGAGTGACAGCATGCCAGCTGACTTGGTGCCTGCAGGCCAGCCAGGATGGTCCTGGCCCTGGGTGCTCTTCTGGAAGATTTCCATTTCCCTGCCTGAGATACCCGTCCTGTCCCTGCCCCCACTGCTTTTTTCCTTCCTCACCTCTGCCCAGGGAGAAATTCCAGCAGCAGGTATGGGTGACACATCCTCTTCTTTAGCAGGTGGCAGCCTGGCATCTGCTGCAGAAAGTCCAGCAGAGCCCCACTCACACTGGGCCACCCACAAAGCCGTGGCCTCTCACTCCCTCCCACCAGCCCAGCCCCGAGACTGCTGACAGGGCAGAGAAAATGGCGTCAGGCACAGCTGCAGGGGCTTTTGCTGCCTGGAGTGGTATTTATATTGATCTCAACCCAGGCACACCTGGGGAGGGCTGGCCAGCATGGTAAGGCTGCCCAGGTAGCCAATCATCACCCCTCAGGGGCTCACAGTTGCAGAAAATGGAACTTGCTGAACCAGCCAGGTCCAAGGAACAGGTGTGGGCTCCTGAGAGTCAGGATAGACAAGGGGCTGCAGCTTTGGCTTGTTTTCTAATCATTTTATCTGGCCCATGAGTGGGAGACAACTTCAAGAAAACCCTCTCCTAATGAGAGGAACCCAGGAGTCAGGGAGAGGAGGGGTGGGTGGTGGTTGGAGACAGAGGCCTGGTGCCCTGGGTGCAGTGGAAGTCTCTGGAAGACCAGGTGGAGGGAGGCCACACAGAGTGATGCCCAGGGTCACAGACCTGTCGGAGCTGCTGTTTGTTAGTTCAAGTCCTGCTCTGAGGTGCTCTGTGTCAGCTCTGAGCGACAGGTGAGCTGGGGGTGCTCTTCAATGAGGGCTATGTGCACGGTTCCTGTGTGCCCAGCCCTGCCACGGTACCTGCAAGGGTAGCTCTGTATCCTGGGAGGGGCCTGACCATGAGAGCCCCGTGGGCTGGGTTGGGGGTGGGGTACCTGCCCAGGAGAGCTCCATATCCTGGGATTGGCCTGACCACGAGAGCCCCATGGGCTGCTGGGGACCTGGTAAAGGATGTCAGGACAGTCAGTGAAGCCACCGAGGATATACCTCCAGTTGCTCCTGATTCCTACACCCTGCTGGTCATTCTACCAACCACCAGGACATGGTATTCTGTATTAGTCTTCAATGATGCCTTCTTTTGTATTCCATTAGTCCCAGAGTCACAAGAAATTTTGGCTTGTGAGTGGCAGGACTCAACATACAACTAAAACAATACTTCCGGGCCGTCTTGCCCCAAGGGTTCAAAAATTCCCACACCATCTTTGGGGAAAGCTTAGCTAACGACCGAAAAGTTCTACCTCTGGAAAAGGAAACCCTCCTTCAATATGCAGACGACATTCTGATCGCCAGCCCTACTAAGGAGGCCTCTGAACTACCAAGCCAATAAAGGATAGAAGTTGTCCAAGAAAAAGCTCAAATATCACAGACTGCGGTGACCTGCCTGGGCTTCATTCTCACACAAGGTCAGAGAAGCCCATCCCAGGAAAGGGAAGAAACCATTTGCAGCCTTACCCCTTTCTAAAACTAGAAGACAGCTTAGGGGTTCCTGGGGAGGCCAGGGTTTGCTGCTTCTGGATCCCTAACTACAGTCTACTAGCTGGGCCTCTATATGAAACACTGAAAGGAAAAGATGATGATCTTTTTGAATAGAATCCAGAAGTGGCCTTTCAAGAATGGAAAGAGCAGTCAATTCGGACCCTTGCCCTGGAACTCCCTAATTGAGCTAAACCCTTTGACCTTTCCATTCCCGGTGAAAGGTGAATCGCCATTGGAGAATTAGTGCAAAAACTGGGACCACTTGAAATGGAACAACGCAAGAATGCCATCCAGGTAGGATAAACTACAGTCACCAAGGGGCTTGGCCCACTGCCACATCTGGCCAAGATACTGGCGGTATCTAAAAACCTGGAAATCAGCAGCCCAAAAGGCCACCTCCCTCCTAAGGGAAAAGGACCCCACGTGGTGATCCTAATCACCAACCATGCCCTGAAGTTGCAGGGTTCGCTCCGTGGGCACACCGACCTCGAGTGAGGAGGCCCTCCAACTCCAACATCCAGAGAGATAACCGGAGGCAACAGGGCACCATGACGACTCATGTGAACATCACTTGACCTGGAGTTTCTCTCATAAAACAACAATAGTGTGTCCCGAAGGAGTAGACTACTGCTTGCAGGACTTCCTGCACCCGGAGGGGAGCTAATAATCTTGGCGGGGGAACCGTATATCACACTGTCACCATAGAAAAGCCTACAGACACCGTGATGATGGTGGCCAATAAGACCGGCTGGACTCCTGTTTACTTCAAAAGGCTGTTGACTCAGTGGCCATCATGGTCCTTGATCACCACTGACCCTGGACTGTCTGGGAGTTGAGCGGGCAGGGCTCTGACACCTGGTGCTGTTTTTATGTTAATTCAGGGGCCTAATTGAAGAAAGCACAGACTACTGGTCAGAGCATCTAGGCTGGCAGAAACGGTCAGCCTAAGGTGGCCGAACAAATGTGGGGCGGGGTGAAACCGGCCCCCACAGCGTCTCTGCACATCTCTTTCCTGGACCCTTAAAGGTCATTAGAATCTATAACACTTCCAATGCTGGTGCTCAGGCGGACGAGCAGGGAGGCAGGGGTCCTGGGGCCAATCAACGTCACCTGGAGGCTGCTGGGGAGAAGTTCTGACCCTCGTCCCCTGGTATGAGGGCTCCCAACTCAGCACTCAGCAGTTACAGAAGAAGGGTCTGCACCCTCAGCACTCCAAGAGTGAGGAACGGGACAAAAGGCAGAGGAGGGGTTTGTCCCCAGCAAAGCCCATTAAAAATCCCTGGGAGATAAAAATAGAATCTGGGCAATAAAGTCAAGTCTGACCTTTTTTATCCTTTGTGCTTTGTCTAATTTCACGTGCTCCTAGGGTCCCGCATGCAGAGGTTCCACACCCGGCACTTCAGACCAGATTTCCTGGTGCAGAATGGCTGGGTCGACACCTCAGCTCCTGGGGCCCAGTGCAGACTCCGAGATATAGAGCCTGAGCTGCAGCCAACCCAGCCCTTGAGAGCTCCGCCCCCTCCCTCCCACTGACTCTGACAGGATCTCTACACAGCAGCCCAGCCCACAGCCCACGGGGTAGTGCATGCTCTCACCTCTCCATTCTCTGATGAAAATATAAAGTTTCCTTTGCTTGGGAACCAAACTCAGTCTCGATCTGTTGGCCCCAATGACACTGGGCAGGGGGACCCTTGTTGGGGTCCACTCTGGAGGATCAGTAACAGAAATTGAGACTATTGTAACTTCAATGAACAGATGTGTGAGCCAAACTGTAGTTAACATAGAACAGTTTATAAGGCTCGGGTAAAATAAGATGTTTCTAACACTTCCATTTGATATTTCCATCACTTTATTATAAGCAAGTTCAGTGAGAAGGTTTGTCCTATTTGTCAGGTCAATATTAGAGAAATGAAGTGATTTCTTTCCAAGGATGTACATCTAATAATCTTGGTTAAAGCTTCAATCTTGTTTTAAATGCTTTTCCATTGAAAATGATACCTCTCTTTCAGCTCCCCCATTTCTGAGAAGTATAAAATCTTATAATTTATTATTACCAAAGGGGAAAGGTGGGAGGAGGGATAAATTAACAGTTTGGAATTAACACATACACACTGCTATGTATAAAATAGATCATCAACAAGGAACTACTGTATAGCACAGGGAACTACACTCAATATTGTGCAATAACCTATAAGGGGAAATAATCGGAAAAAGAATAGATATTTTTATTGACATCATCTATCAATGACAGTTAAAGTGTAACCTAAGGGAAGCCGGTGGTGAGTGCTTCTGACCCTGAAGACTTCAGTCATCTAAAGTTTGGACTCTGCCTACTTCCCAAGGCCCTTAATGAACATATGTGTAGCCGTAGCTTAAAAAACTCCCCAGTTTGGGTTTCGGGGAGACACTGATTTTGAAAAAGCCCTGGTGTTCTCCTTACATGAATGGGACTCTTCCTACTGCTAAAACATGTCTGTCACACCCAGAGGATGGTATACCGTCTGATCGGGAAGAGTTTGGAAAAGGCATCTCATCTCATCTCCTGGTGCTCGGGTTCACCCCTCCAGCGTCTTTACTAACAGTCTCCCCACTTGGAGATGTCAACACTGTCAACATCCTGTTGCGTACAGTTTGGAATTTGTCCAGAGGATGAAGCGGAAGGATGAGGAACAATGAGAGACAAGTCCTAGGTGTTCAGACAGGCACATGTCACTCTAATTTCCAATCAGGAAGATGAATTGACCAAAGGCTAGGGTTGCCCATGGAAACAGTATAGGGCTTGAGGAAATCCCACTGCTTTGTGGCCAGTTCCCATAAACACAAGTTGAACAATGGAACTCAGGGGCAGTAAAATTCACGAAACTGCAGAGTTGAAAATATCTATCACTGAAAAATGTCTTGAGGAAAGTCAGAGAAAAGGATTGGCAAGCAAGGGAGAATGGCAGGAAAGGGATTTGAGGAGGTAGAAAGGACTCGCCATTAAGCACAAGAAAAGGGGCTGAACATTTCCGACATTGCAGTTGGCCAAAAAGGCTGTATGCGTTTTTTTCTGTATATATTCAAGAAAAGGGCATACACTTTTTTAGCCAACCAAACAGGTGGGCACTGGAAATCAATACTACAAAAGATATCACTTCGCATCAGTCAGAAGAGCCATCCTCATAAAGTGTAAACGCCAGAAATGCAGGACAGGGCAAGGAGAGGAGGGAGCCCTGTGAGGCTTATAGTGGAAATGTATATTGCCAACGGCCATTCTGGAGAACTGTATTGTGTTTACTAAAGCATCTAAAAAATGAGCTACAGAGCATAGGGCACTTGCACTCATGGGCGTATATCTTGGGAAAAACAAAAATCGAGAGGACACAGGCACCCCAATGTTTACTGCCTCTCTGTTTAAAAGATCCTCGACTAGGATATAACTTAAATGTCTCTGGAGGGAAAAAATGGATAGAGATGTGGTACTTATGTAGAGTGGAATATTACTCAGCCTGGAAATCAATGAAATATGGCCAGTTGTAACAACTCCGGAGGAGTTACGTATGATCATTCTAAGTGACATAAATATGTAGAAAACACGTGTAAGGCTGCTAAACGGGAAAGGTGGGGAGGGGTGAGGCATCATCCAGGAGGTTGAAATTAGCAAAGATACCATTCCAAATACCAAACTGATAATCAACAAGGCCTACACGGTAACTAAAAGAACTGCACTCAGCACACTCAAGTCACCGGAAAAGAATATCTATGACTGGTAAGAATCTGAAAAAGAAATTATTGATGTCTCTCTGTACGTGAATCAAGTAGATGTACAGCAGCAAGAAACAGAGCTTTGAAAATCAGCTGTAAACAACATAGTAATAAATTGAAAAAAATAAACGACAGAGAGACAGAGAAAACCTCTTACAACTTTTCCTCAGGGACGGTGATGCAACATGGATTGAACACATCTAGACCCACAGCAGGATGAGACATAAGGCTGGAAACTGTTCGCACTAAGAGAAATGTGGGGTTGGGTGAGGAAATGCACACCCTTTAAAGTAATACTACCTGGTACCCATTCAATGGGTCTCAAATCTGCAGGTTCAAGGAATCTTCCTACAGCTAAAACATGCATGGAAAACCCAGAGGACTGTACACCATGTGATCGGGAGATGTGTCTAAAATGCACTTCATTTATCCTCTCCTGGTGCTCCTGTTCATCATTCCAGCCACGTTACTTAGAATCTCCCCACTTAGAGAATCAGCACATTTAAACTTCTGTTTCACACATTTTGCAAATTGTGAGGAGGATGAACGGGAACAGGGGCAAACAATGAGAGAATAGTTGTAGGGGTTTGGACGGGCACATGTCACTCTAATTTCCCATTAAGAATAAGAATTAAAAAAAGGCTCAGCCCGCCTCGCCGGAGCCAAAATAGGGCCTGAAGCAATCCTGCAGTTTTGAGGCCAGCTCACAAAAGAGCAACTTAAAAAATGGAGCTCAGGGTCACTGCAATTCACAAACCTGCAGAGTTATAAATGAAAACTAACGTCCAAAAATATGTTGAGGTAAGGCAAAGAAGAGGATCTGAATGCAAGACAGAATTGCAAGAAACAGATTTCAAGAGATAGATTGGACTCGCCTTTAAAGCACATGAAAAGCGGCAGAATTTCGACAATGATGCAGTTGGCCCAAAAGGGAGTATGTGTTATTTCCTGAATATATCCAGGGAAAAACGCATACGCACTTTATGGGCAACCAAGCAAGCAAGCAATGCAAATGTGCACAACAAAGAAGTCTCATTTCCCACCGGTCAAAAGGGCCATCCGAAAAAATTGTAAAAACCAGAAATGCAGGACAGGCCATGGAGAACAGGGAGCCTTTATACGCTGATGGACAGTGTGTGAACTGCCGAGAGCCACTCTGGAGAAGTGTATGGTGGTTCCTAAATCATCTAAAAAACAGAGCGACAGAGCATAGGGCACTTCCAATCACGGGAGTATATCTAGGGAAGTCTAAAAATCAACAAGACACAAGCACACCACAGTTTAGGGCTACTCTGTTTACAAGAACCTCAACTTCAGTACACCTTAAATATCCCAGGAAAGAGAACAATGGATAAAGAAAATGTGGTACTTATGTACAATGGAATATCTCTTCACCATGAAATCAATGTAATAAGGCTAGTAGAAGGATAAAGAGTGGATTGAGGTCCGATAATACTACTTGAAATAAGTCAAACAGAAAAAGAAACATATCATAAGATATCACTTATAGAGGGAGGATAAATATGGCTGCACAAAAAATGAATGACAAAACAGAACAGTGTCTCACATTTAGAAAACACACTTATGTCAGCTTAAGGGGAAAGGAGAGGTGGGGTGATGCATAAAACCAGAGTTTGAAATTAGCACAGATACCGTTCAATAAACCAAATAGGTATCAGACAAGATCTACACCTTGCTCAATGAACTGGCCTCAACACACCCTATACACCACAGAGAAATATATCTGAGTAATAAGAATCTTAAAACCCATGTATTGATATATCTCCATAAGGGAATCAAGTGTGCGCAGAGCGGCACAAACACAGCAGTGAAAATGAGCTAAACCCCATTATAGAAATAAATTTTAAAACCAAAACGCAGAAACAATGAAAGAGAGAAAAATTCTTACAAAATTCGCTCAGGGGCTGTGATGCAACCTGGAATGACCACATATAAACCCACAGCTGGATAAGACATAAGGCTGGACACTTGGGGCTGAAAGGATTGGAGAGCTTTGGTGAGCAACTGCCGAAAGTTTAATGCAATACTTCATGCTACTTATTCCAAGGGTCCCAACACTCCAAGTTGAAGGGAATCTTCCTACAGCTAAACCATGCATGGGAAATCCAGCAGATGGTATACCATATGATCGGGAAAGGTTTCTAAAATGCACCTCATTTTCCTCTCCTGGGGCTCCGGATCAACATTCCAGCCACTTTACTAACAACATCTCCACATGGAGAGTCAATGCCTTTAAGTTCCGGTATCGCACAGTCTGCAGTTAGTGCGGAGGATGAATGGGAATAGGGGGAACCAGTGAGAAAATAGCTGTAGCGGTTTCAATGGGCACATGTCACTCTAATTTCACATCAGGAAGAAGAATTAACCAAAGGCAGAGCAAGGCGCCCCAGAAGAAGAATAGGGCCTGAAGAAATCCTGTGGATATGAGGCAAGATCACAAAAATAAGAGCTGAAAAATGGAGCTAAGGGCCACTGCAATTGAAAAACCTGCAGAGTTATAAAGGCCAACTATTTTCCAAACGTATATTGAGGTAAGGCTATGAAGAGGAACTGAGAGCAAGGCAGAACTGCAGGAAACCGATTTCAGGAGGTAGACTGGAATTGCACTGAAAACATATGAAAAGACTCAGAACGTCGACAATGATGCACTTGGCCAAAAAGGGCGTATGCGTTCTTTCCTGAATATATTCAGGAAGAAACGCATACGCCCTTTCTGGCCAACCAAGCAAGCTCGCAAAGGAAATCTGCACTACAATGAAGTCTCACTGCCCCCCGGTCAAAGGGCCTTCTGAAAAAAGTGTAAAATCCAGAAAGGCAGGACAGGCCATGGAGAACTGGGAGCCTTGTTATGCTGATGGGCGAGATGTAAATGGCCAACAGCCACTCTGGAGAAGTGTATGGTGTTTCCTGAAACATCCAAAAAACTAAGCAACAGAGCCTAGGGCACTTCCACTTATGGTCCTATAGCTTAGGGAAATTAAAATCAAAAAGACACAGCCACCCCAAAGTTTGGGATGGCTCTGTTTACAAGAACCTCGTTTACGGTACAAGTTAAATATCGCAAAAAGCGAAAAATGGATAAAGAAGTTGTGGTACTTACGTACAATGCAATATCACTCAGCAATGAAATCTATGTCATCAGGCCCGGAGCAGCATAATGAGTGGATTCAGGTACGATGATTCTAAGTGAAATTAGTCACACAGAAAAAGAAACATCATAAGATATCACTACTACACGGAATGTAAACTTAGCTACACAGGAACTGAATTACAAAACAGAACAGGGTCAAAAATGTAGAAAACCAACTTATGCTTGCTTAAGGGGAAAGCCGATATGGGGTGCTGCATGAAACCAGAGATTAAAATTGGCACAGATACCGTTCCATAAGCCAAAAATATAATAGACAAAAGGTACTCCTTGCTCAACGAAGTGGACTCAAAACCCTATATTAAACGCCTAGGAATATACCTGACTAGTAAGAATCTACCTGACTAGTAAGAATCTTAAAACCTATAGATTTATATGTCTCCGAAAGAGAATCAAGCGTGTGTACAGTGGCATAAACGCAGCAGTGATAGGATTGGTGAGGTTCGGTGAGCAAATGCAGACCCTTTGAAGTCATATTGCATGGTACCCATTCCATGGGTCTCAACTCTCCAGGTTTAATGGATTCTTCCTTCAGCTAAAACATGCATGTGGAACCCAGAGTATGATCCACCGTGTGATTGGGAAACGTGTTCAAATGTGTCTCAGTTTTCGTCCCCTGGTACTCGGGTGCAACATTCCAGACGCTTTACTAACACTCTCCCCACTTGGAGAGTCAGTGCCTTTAACCTCCTGTTTGGCCCAGTTTGCAATTTCTGTGGAAAATGAACAGGAATAGGGAGAACCAATGAGAGACTAGGTGGAGGTGTCCAGACGGGCAAATTTAACTCTCATTTCCCACCAGGAAGAGGAATTAACCAAAGGCTCAGCATGCCGTGCCGGAACCAAACGAGGGCCTGAAGCAATCTTGCGGTGTTGCGGCCAGCTCACAAGAAAGCGAGTTGAAGAAAGGAGCTCAGGGGCACTGTAATTCACAAACCTGCAGAGTTATAAATGACAGCTATCTTCCAAAAATATATTGAAGTAAGGCTGCCAAGAGGAGTTGAAAGCGGGGCAGAATTGCAGGAAACCGATTTCAGGAGGTAGACTGGAATTGCATGTAAAGCATAGGAAAAGAGGCAGAACGTCCACAATGATACACTTGGCCAAAAAGGGCGTATGCGTTTTTTCCTGAATATATTCAGGGAAAAACGCATACGCCCTTTTTGGCCAACCAAGCAAGCTTGCAAAGGAAATCTGCACTACAATGAAGTCTCACTGCCCCCCGGTCAAAAGGGCCATCTGAAAAAAGTGTAAAATCCAGAAAGGCAGGACAGGCCATGGAGAACTGGGAGCCTAGTTATGCTGATGGGCGCGATGTAAATTGCCAGCAGCCACTCTGGAGAAGTGTATGGTGTTTCCTGAAACATCCAAAAAACAAAGCAACAGAGCCTAGGGCACTTCCACTTATGGTCCTATAGCTTAGGGAAATTAAAATCAAAAAGACACAGCCACCCCAAAGTTTGGGACGGCTCTGTTTACAATAACCTCGTTTATGGTACAAGTTCAATATCACAGAGAGCGAAAAATGGATAAAGAAATTGTGGTACTTACGTACAATGCAATATCACTCAGCAATGAAATCTATGTCATCAGGCCCGTAGCAGCATAATGAGTGGATTCAGGTACGATGATTCTAAGTGAAATAAGTCACACAGAAAATGAAACATCATAAGATATCACTAATACATGGAATGTAAACTTGGCTACACAAGAACTGAATTACAAAACAGAACAGGGTGTCAAATGTAGAAAACCAACTTATGCTTGCTTAAGGGGACGGGTGAGTTGGGGTGCTGCATAAAACCAGAGATTGAAATGAGCACAGATACAGTTCCATAAGCCAAATATGTAATAGACAAGAGCTACTCCTTGCTCAACGAAGTGGACTCAACACCCCATATTAAACGCCTAAGAATATACCTGACTAGTAAGAATCTTAAAACCTATGGATTTATATGTCTCCGAAAGAGAATCAAGCGTGTGTACAGCGGCATAAACGCAGCAGTGATAGGATTGGTGAGGTTCGGTGAGCAAATGCAGACCCTTTGAAATCATATTGCATGGTACCCATTCCATGGGTCTCAACTCTCCCTGTTTAAGGGATTCTTCCTTCAGCTAAAACATGCATGTGGAACCCAGAGTATGATCCACCGTGTGATCGGAAAACGTGTTCAAATGTGTCTCAATTTTTGTTTCCTGGTACTCGGGTGTAACATTCCAGACGCTTTACTAACACTCTCCCCACTTGGAGAGTCAGTGCCTTTAACCTCCTGTTTGGCCCAGTTTGCAATTTCTGTGGAAAATGAACAGGAATAGGGAGAACCAATGAGAGACTAGGTGGAGGTGTCCAGACGGGCAAATTTAACTCTCATTTCCCACCAGGAAGAGGAATTAACCAAAGGCTCAGCGTGCCATGCCGGAACCACACTAGGACCAGAAGCAATCCTGCGGTGTTGCGGCCAGCTCACAAGAAAGCGAGTTGAAGAAAGGAGCTCAGGGGCACTGTAATTCACAAACCTGCAGAGTTATAAAGGACAGCTATCTTCCAAAAATATATTGAAGTAAGGCTGCCAAGAGGAGTTGAAAGGGGGGCAGAATTGCAGGAAACCGATTTCAGGAGGTAGACTGGAATTGCATGTAAAGCATAGGAAAAGAGGCAGAACGTCCACAATGATGCACTTGGCCAAAAAGGGCGTATGCGTTTTTTCCTGAATATATTCAGGAAAAAACGCATACGCCCTTTTTGGCCAACCAAGCAAGCTTGCAAAGGAAATCTGCACTACAATGAAGTCTCACTGCCCCCCGGTCAAAAGGGCCATCTGAAAAAAGTGTAAAATCCAGAAAGGCAGGACAGGCCATGGAGAACTGGGAGCCTAGTTATGCTGATGGGCGGGATGTAAATTGCCAGCAGCCACTCTGGAGAAGTGTATGGTGTTTCCTGAAACATCCAAAAAACAAAGCAACAGAGCCTAGGGCACTTCCACTTATGGTCCTATAGCTTAGGGAAATTAAAATCAAAAAGACACAGCCACCCCAAAGTTTGGGACGGCTCTGTTTACAAGAACCTCGTTTACGGTACAAGTTCAATATCACAGAAAGCGAAAAATGGAAAAAGAAATTGTGGTACTTACGTACAATGCAATATCACTCAGCAATGAAATCTATGTCATCAGGCCCATAGCAGCATAATGAGTGGATTCAGGTACGATGATTCTAAGTGAAATTAGTCACACAGAAAAAGAAACATCATAAGATATCACTAATACACGGAATGTAAACTTGGCTACACAAGAACTGAATTACAAAACAGAAGAGGGTGTCAAATGTAGAAAACCAACTTATGCTTGCTTAAGGGGACGGGTGAGTTGGGGTGCTGCATAAAACCAGAGATTGAAATGAGCACAGATACCGTTCCCTAAGCCAAATATGTAATAGACAAGAGCTACTCCTTGCTCAACGAAGTGGACTCAACACCCCATATTAAACGCCTAAGAATATACCTGACTAGTAAGAATCTACCTGACTAGTAAGTATCTTAAAACCTATGGATTTATATGTCTCCGAAAGAGAATCAAGTGTGTGTACAGCGGCATAAACGCAGCAGTGATAGGATTGGTGAGGTTCGGTGAGCAAATGCAGACCCTTTGAAGACATATTGCATGGTACCCATTCCATGGGTCTCAACTCTCCATGTTTAAGGGATTCTTCCTTCAGCTAAAACATGCATGTGGAACCCAGAGTATGATCCACCATGTGGTCGGAAAACGTGTTCAAATGTGTCTCAGTTTTGGTCCCCTGGTACTCGGGTGCAACATTCCAGACGCTTTACTAACACTCTCCCCACTTGGAGAGTCAGTGCCTTTAACCTCCTGTTTGGCCCAGTTAGCAATTTCTGCGGAAGATGAACAGGAATAGGGAGAACCAATGAGAGATTAGGTGGAGGTGTCCGGACGGGCCAATTTAACTCTCATTTCCCACCAGGAAGAGGAATTAACCTAAGGCTCAGCATGCCGTGCCGGAACCAAACTAGGGCCTGAAGCAATCCTGCGGTGTTGCGGCCAGCTCACAAGAAAGCGAGTTGAAGAAAGGAGCTCAGGGGCACTGTAATTCACAAACCTGCAGAGTTATAAATGACAGCTATCTTCCAAAAATATATTGAATTAGGATGCCAAGAGGAGTTGAAAGCAGGGCAGAATTGCAGGAAACCGATTTCAGGAGGTAGACTGGAATTGCATGTAAAGCATAGGAAAAGAGGCAGAACGTCCACAATGATGCACTTGGCCAAAAAGGGCGTATGCGTTTTTTCCTGAATATATTCAGGAAAAAACGCATACGCCCTTTTTGGCCAACCAAGCAAGCTTGCAAAGGAAATCTGCACTACAATGAAGTCTCACTGCCCCCCGGTCAAAAGGGCCATCTGAAAAAAGTGTAAAATCCAGAAAGGCAGGACAGGCCATGGAGAACTGGGAGCCTAGTTATGCTGATGGGCGGGATGTAAATTGCCAGCAGCCACTCTGGAGAAGTGTATGGTGTTTCCTGAAACATCCAAAAAACAAAGCAACAGAGCCTAGGGCACTTCCACTTATGGTCCTATAGCTTAGGGAAATTAAAATCAAAAAGACACAGCCACCCCAAAGTTTGGGATGGCTCTGTTTACAAGAACCTCGTTTACGGTACAAGTTCAATATCACAGAAAGCGAAAAATGGATAAAGAAATTGTGATACTTACGTACAATGCAATATCACTCAGCAATGAAATCTATGTCATCAGGCCCGTAGCAGCATAATGAGTGGATTCAGGTACGATGATTCTAAGTGAAATTAGTCACACAGAAAAAGAAACATCATAAGATATCACTAATACATGGAATGTAAACTTGGCTACACAAGAACTGAATTACAAAACAGAACAGGGTGTCAAATGTAGAAAACCAACTTATGCTTGCTTAAGGGGACGGGTGAGTTGGGGTGCTGCATAAAACCAGAGATTGAAATGAGCACAGATACCGTTCCATAAGCCAAATATGTAATAGACAAGAGCTACTCCTTGCTCAATGAAGTGGACTCAACACCCCATATTAAACGCCTAAGAATATACCTGACTAGTAAGAATCTACCTGACTAGTAAGAATCTTAAAACCTATGGATTTATATGTCTCCGAAAGAGAATCAAGTGTGTGTACAGCGGCATAAACGCAGCAGTGATAGGATTGGTGAGGTTCGGTGAGCAAATGCAGACCCTTTGAAGTCATATTGCATGGTACCCATTCCATGGGTCTCAACTCTCCATGTTTAAGGGATTCTTCCTTCAGTTAAAACATGCATGTGGAACCCAGAGTATGATCCACCATGTGGTCGGAAAACGTGTTCAAATGTGTCTCAGTTTTCGTCCCCTGGTACTCGGGTGCAACATTCCAGACGCTTTACTAACACTCTCCCCACTTGGAGAGTCAGTGCCTTTAACCTCCTGTTTGGCCCAGTTAGCAATTTCTGCGGAAGATGAACAGGAATAGGGAGAACCAATGAGAGATTAGGTGGAGGTGTCCGGACGGGCCAATTTAACTCTCATTTCCCACCAGGAAGAGGAATTAACCAAAGCCTCAGCATGCCGTGCCGGAACCAAACTAGGGCCTGAAGCAATCCTGCGGTGTTGCGGCCAGCTCACAAGAAAGCGAGTTGAAGAAAGGAGCTCAGGGGCACTGTAATTCACAAACCTGCAGAGTTATAAAGGACAGCTATCTTCCAAAAATATATTGAATTAGGATGCCAAGAGGAGTTGAAAGCAGGGCAGAATTGCAGGAAACCGATTTCAGGAGGTAGACTGGAATTGCATGTAAAGCATAGGAAAAGAGGCAGAACGTCCACAATGATGCACTTGGCCAAAAAGTGCGTATTCGTTTTTTCCTGAATATATTCAGGAAAAAACGCATACGCCCTTTTTGGCCAACCAAGCAAGCTTGCAAAGGAAATCTGCACTACAATGAAGTCTCACTGCCCCCCCGGTCAAAAGGGCCATCTGAAAAAAGTGTAAAATCCAGAAAGGCAGGACAGGCCATGGAGAACTGGGAGCCTAGTTATGCTGATGGGCGGGATGTAAATTGCCAGCAGCCACTCTGGAGAAGTGTATGGTGTTTCCTGAAACATCCAAAAAACAAAGCAACAGAGCCTAGGGCACTTCCACTTATGGTCCTATAGCTTAGGGAAATTAAAATCAAAAAGAC
This sequence comes from Leucopleurus acutus, assembly GCF_964270905.1. Lineage (NCBI taxonomy): Eukaryota > Metazoa > Chordata > Mammalia > Artiodactyla > Delphinidae > Leucopleurus > Leucopleurus acutus. Next base: position 19,407 of record NW_028139195.1, read on the forward strand.
ACAGCCACCCCAAAATTTGGGACGGCTCTGTTTACAAGAACCTCGTTTACGGTACAAGTTCAATATCACAGAAAGCGAAAAATGGATAAAGAAATTGTGGTACTTACGTACAATGCAATATCACTCAGTAATGAAATCTATGTCAACAGGCCCGTAGCAGCATAATGAGTGGATTCAGGTACGATGATTCTAAGTGAAATTAGTCACACAGAAAAAGAAACATCATAAGATATCACTAATACACGGAATGTAAACTTGGCTACACAAGAACTGAATTACAAAACAGAACAGGGTGTCAAATGTAGAAAACCAACTTATGCTTGCTTAAGGGGACGGGTGAGTTGGGGTGCTGCATAAAACCAGAGATTGAAATGAGCACAGATACTGTTCCATAAGCCAAATATGTAATAGACAAGAGCTACTCCTTGCTCAAAGAAGTGGACTCAACACTACATATTAAACGCCTAAGAATATACCTGACTAGTAAGAATCTTAAAACCTATGGATTTATATGTCTCCGAAAGAGAATCAAGCGTGTGTACAGCGGCATAAACGCAGCAGTGATAGGATTGCTGAGGTTCGGTGAGCAAATGCAGACCCTTTGAAGTCATATTGCGTGGTACCCATTCCATGGGTCTCAACTCTCCAGGTTTAAGGGATTCTTCCTTCAGCTAAAACAAGCATGTGGAACCCAGAGTATGATCTACCGTGTGATCGGGAAATGTGTTCAAATGTTTCTCAGTTTTCGTTCCCTGGTACTCGGGTGCAACATTCCAGACGCTTTACTAACACTCTCCCCACTTGGAGAGTCAGTGCCTTTAACCTCCTGTTTGGCCCAGTTTGCAATTTCTGTGGAAAATGAACAGGAATAGGGAGAACCAATGAGAGACTAGGTGGAGGTATCCGGACGGGCAAATTTAACTCTCATTTCCCACCAGGAAGAGGAATTAACCAAAGGCTCAGCATGTCGTGCCGGAATCAAACTAGGGCCTGAAGGAATCCTGCGGTGTTGCGGCCAGCTCACAAGAAAGCGAGTTGAAGAAAGGAGCTCAGGGGCACTGTAATTCACAAACCTGCAGAGTTATAAATGACAGCTATCTTCCAAAAATATATTGAAGTAAGGCTGCCAAGAGGAGTTGAAAGCGGGGCAGAATTGCAGGAAACCGATTTCTGGAGGTACACTGGAATTGCATGTAAAGCATAGGAAAAGAGGCAGAACGTCCACAATGATGCACTTGGCCAAAAAGGGCGTATGCGTTTTTTCCTGAATATATTCAGGAAAAAACGCATACGCCCTTTTTGGCCAACCAAGCAAGTTTGCAAAGGAAATCTGCACTACAATGAAGTCTCACTGCCCCCCGGTCAAAAGGGCCATCTGAAAAAAGTGTAAAATCCAGAAAGGCAGGACAGGCCATGGAGAACTGGGAGCCTTGTTATGCTGATGGGCGGGATGTAAATTGCCAGCAGCCACTCTGGAGAAGTGTATGGTGTTTCCTGAAACATCCAAAAAACAAAGCAACAGAGCCTAGGGCACTTCCACTTATGGTCCTATAGCTTAGGGAAATTAAAATCAAAAAGACACAGCCACCCCAAAGTTTGGGACGGCTCTGTTTACAAGAACCTCGTTTACCGAACAAGTTCAATATCACAGAAAGCGAAAAATGGATAAAGAAGTTGTGGTACTTATGTACAATGCAATATCACTCAGCAATGAAATCTATGTCATCAGGCCCGTAGCAGCATAATGAGTGGATTCAGGTACGATGATTCTAAGTGAAATTAGTCACACAGAAAAAGAAACATCATAAGATATCACTAATACACGGAATGTAAACTTGGCTACACAAGAACTGAATTACAAAACAGAACAGGGTGTCAAATGTAGAAAACCAACTTATGCTTGCTTAAGGGGACGGGTGAGTTGGGGTGCTGCATAAAACCAGAGATTGAAACGAGCACAGATACCGTTCCATAAGCCAAATATGTAATAGACAAGAGCTACTCCTTGCTCAACGAAGTGGACTCAACACCCCATATTAAACGCCTAAGAATATACCTGACTAGTAAGAATCTACCTGACTAGTAAGAATCTTAAAACCTATGGATTTATATGTCTCCGAAAGAGAATCAAGCGTGTGTACAGTGGCATAAACGCAGCAGTGATAGGATTGCTGAGGTTCGGTGAGCAAATGCAGACCCTTTGAAGTCATATTGCATGGTACCCATTCCATGGGTCTCAACTCTCCCTGTTTAAGGGATTCTTCCTTCAGCTAAAACATGCATGTGGAACCCAGAGTATGATCCACCGTGTGATCGGAAAACGTGTTCAAATGTGTCTCAATTTTCGTTTCCTGGTACTCGGGTGCAACATTCCAGACGCTTTACTAACACTCTCCCCACTTGGAGAGTCAGTGCCTTTAACCTCCTGTTTGGCCCAGTTTGCAATTTCTGTGGAAAATGAACAGGAATAGGGAGAACCAATGAGAGACTAGGTAGAGGTGTCCAGACGGGCAAATTTAACTCTCATTTCCAACCAGGAAGAGGAATTATCCAAAGGCTCAGCGTGCCATGCCGGAACCACACTAGGACCAGAAGCAATCCTGCGGTGTTGCGGCCAGCTCACAAGAAAGCGAGTTGAAGAAAGGAGCTCAGGGGCACTGTAATTCACAAACCTGCAGAGTTATAAAGGACAGCTATCTTCCAAAAATATATTGAAGTAAGGCTGCCAAGAGGAGTTGAAAGGGGGGCAGAATTGCAGGAAACCGATTTCAGGAGGTAGACTGGAATTGCATGTAAAGCATAGGAAAAGAGGCAGAACGTCCACAATGATGCACTTGGCCAAAAAGGGCGTATGCGTTTTTTCCTGAATATATTCAGGAAAAAACGCATACGCCCTTTTTGGCCAACCAAGCAAGCTTGCAAACGAAATCTGCACTACAATGAAGTCTCACTGCCCCCCCGGTCAAAAGGGCCATCTGAAAAAAGTGTAAAATCCAGAAAGGCAGGACAGGCCATGGAGAACTGGGAGCCTAGTTATGCTGATGGGCGGGATGTAAATTGCCAGCAGCCACTCTGGAGAAGTGTATGGTGTTTCCTGAAACATCCAAAAAACAAAGCAACAGAGCCTAGGGCACTTCCACTTATTGTCCTATAGCATAGGGAAATTAAAATCAAAAAGACACAGCCACCCCAAAGTTTGGGACGGCTCTGTTTACAAGAACCTCGTTTACGGTACAAGTTCAATATCACAGAAAGCGAAAAATGGATAAAGAAATTGTGGTACTTACGTACAATGCAATATCACTCAGCAATGAAATCTATGTCAACAGGCCCGTAGCAGCATAATGAGTGGATTCAGGTACGATGATTCTAAGTGAAATTAGTCACACAGAAAAAGAAACATCATAAGATATCACTAATACACGGAATGTAAACTTGGCTACACAAGAACTGAATTACAAAACAGAACAGGGTGTCAAATGTAGAAAGCCAACTTATGCTTGCTTAAGGGGACGGGTGAGTTGGGGTGCTGCATAAAACCAGAGATTGAAATTAGCACAGATACCGTTCCATAAGCCAAATATGTAATAGACAAGAGCTACTCCTTGCTCAACGAAGTGGACTCAACACTCCATATTAAATGCCTAAGAATATACCTGACTAGTAAGAATCTTAAAACCTATGGATTTATATGTCTCCGAAAGAGAATCAAGCGTGTGTACAGCGGCATAAACGCAGCAGTGATAGGATTGGTGAGGTTCGGTGAGCAAATGCAGACCCTTTGAAGTCATATTGCATGGTACCCATTCCATGGGTCTCAACTCTCCAGGTTTAAGGGATTCTTCCTTCAGCTAAAACATGCATGTGGAACCCAGAGTATGATCCACCGTGTGATCGGTGTGTCTCAGTTTTCGTCCCCTGGTACTCGGGTGCAACATTCCAGACGCTTTACTAACACTCTCCCCACTTGGAGAGTCAGTGCCTTTAAACTCCTGTTTGGCCCAGTTTGCAATTTCTGTGGAAAATGAACAGGAATAGGGAGAACCAATGAGAGACTAGGTGGAGGTATCCGGACGGGCAAATTTAACTCTCATTTCCCACCAGGAAGAGGAATTAACCAAAGGCTCAGCATGCCTTGCCGGAATCAAACTAGGGCCTGAAGGAATCCTGCGGTGTTGCGGCCAGCTCACAAGAAAGCGAGTTGAAGAAAGGAGCTCAGGGGCACTGTAATTCACAAACCTGCAGAGTTATAAATGACAGCTATCTTCCAAAAATATATTGAAGTAAGGCTGCCAAGAGGAGTTGAAAGCGGGGCAGAATTGCAGGAAACCGATTTCTGGAGGTACACTGGAATTGCATGTAAAGCATAGGAAAAGAGGCAGAACGTCCACAATGATGCACTTGGCCAAAAAGGGCGTATGCGTTTTTTCCTGAATATATTCAGGAAAAAACGCATATGCCCTTTTTGGCCAACCAAGCAAGCTTGCAAAGGAAATCTGCACTACAATGAAGTCTCACTGCCCCCCGGTCAAAAGGGCCATCTGAAAAAAGTGTAAAATCCAGAAAGGCAGGACAGGCCATGGAGAACTGGGAGCCTTGTTATGCTGATGGGCGGGATGTAAATTGCCAGCAGCCACTCTGGAGAAGTGTATGGTGTTTCCTGAAACATCCAAAAAACAAAGCAACAGAGCCTAGGGCACTTCCACTTATGGTCCTATAGCTTAGGGAAATTAAAATCAAAAAGACACAGCCACCCCAAAGTTTGGGACGGCTCTGTTTACAAGAACCTCGTTTACCAAACAAGTTCAATATCACAGAAAGCGAAAAATGGATAAAGAAGTTGTGGTACTTACGTACAATGCAATATCACTCAGCAATGAAATCTATGTCATCAGGCCCGTAGCAGCATAATGAGTGGATTCAGGTACGATGATTCTAAGTGAAATTAGTCACACAGAAAAAGAAACATCATAAGATATCACTAATACACGGAATGTAAACTTGGCTACACAAGAACTGAATTACAAAACAGAACAGGGTGTCAAATGTAGAAAACCAACTTATGCTTGCTTAAGGGGACGGGTGAGTTGGGGTGCTGCATAAAACCAGAGATTGAAATGAGCACAGATACCGTTCCATAAGCCAAATATGTAATAGACAAGAGCTACTCCTTGCTCAACGAAGTGGACTCAACACCCCATATTAAACGCCTAAGAATATACCTGACTAGTAAGAATCTACCTGACTAGTAAGAATCTTAAAACCTATGGATTTATATGTCTCCAAAAGAGAATCAAGCGTGTGTACAGCGGCATAAACGCAGCAGTGATAGGATTGCTGAAGTTCGGTGAGCAAATGCAGACCCTTTGAAGTCATATTGCATGGTACCCATTCCATGGGTCTCAACTCTCCAGGTTTAATGGATTCTTCCTTCAGCTAAAACATGCATGTGGAACCCAGAGTATGATCAACCGTGTGATCGGGAAACGTGTTCAAATGTGTCTCAGTTTTCGTCCCCTGGTACTCGGGTGCAACATTCCAGACGCTTTACTAACACTCTCCCCACTTGGAGAGTCAGTGCCTTTAACCTCCTGTTTGGCCCAGTTTGCAATTTCTGTGGAAAATGAACAGGAATAGGGAGAACCAATGAGAGACTAGGTGGAGGTGTCCGGACGGGCAAATTTAACTCTCATTTCCCACCAGGAAGAGGAATTAACCAAAGGCTCAGCATGCCGTGCCGGAACCAAACTAGGGCCTGAAGCAATCCTGCGGTGTTGCGGCCAGCTCACAAGAAAGCGAGTTGAAGAAAGGAGCTCAGGGGCACTGTAATTCACAAACCTGCAGAGTTATAAATGACAGGTATCTTCCAAAAATATATTGAAGTAAGGCTGCCAAGAGGAGTTTAAAGCGGGGCAGAATTGCAGGAAACCGATTTCAGGAGGTAGACTGGAATTGCATGTAAAGCATAGGAAAAGAGGCAGAACGTCCACAATGATACACTTGGCCAAAAAGGGCGTATGCGTTTTTTCCTGAATATATTCAGGGAAAAACGCATACGCCCTTTTTGGCCAACCAAGCAAGCTTGCAAAGGAAATCTGCACTACAATGAAGTCTCACTGTCCCCCAGTCAAAAGGGCCATCTGAAAAAAGTGTAAAATCCAGAAAGGCAGGACAGGCCATTGAGAACTGGGAGCCTTGTTATGCTGATGGGCGGGATGTAAATTGCCAGCAGCCACTCTGGAGAAGTGTATGGTGTTTCCTGAAACATCCAAAAAACAAAGCAACAGAGCCTAGGGCACTTCCACTTATGGTCCTATAGCTTAGGGAAATTAAAATCAAAAAGACACAGCCACCCCAAAGTTTGGGACGGCTCTGTTTACAAGAACCTCGTTTATGGTACAAGTTCAATATCACAGAGAGCGAAAAATTGATAAAGAAATTGTGGTACTTACGTACAATGCAATATCACTCAGCAATGAAATCTATGTCATCAGGCCCGTAGCAGCATAATGAGTGGATTCAGGTACGATGATTCTAAGTGAAATTAGTCACACAGAAAATGAAACATCATAAGATATCATTAATACATGGAATGTAAACTTGGCTACACAAGAACTGAATTACAAAACAGAACAGGGTGTCAAATGTAGAAAACCAACTTATGCTTGCTTAAGGGGACGGGTGAGTTGGGGTGCTGCATAAAACCAGAGATTGAAATGAGCACAGATACCGTTCCATAAGCCAAATATGTAATAGACAAGAGCTACTCCTTGCTCAACGAAGTGGACTCAACACTCCATATTAAACGCCTAAGAATCTACCTGACTAGTAAGAATCTTAAAACCTATGGATTTATATGTCTCCGAAAGAGAATCAAGCGTGTGTACAGCGGCATAAACGCAGCAGTGATAGGATTGCTGAGGTTCGTTGAGCAAATGCAGACCCTTTGAAGTCATATTGCATGGTACCCATTCCATGGGTCTCAACTCTCCAGGTTTAAGGGATTCTGCCTTCAGCTAAAACATGCATGTGGAACCCAGAGTATGATCCACCGTGTGATCGGGAAACGTGTTCAAATGTGTCTCAGTTTTAGTCCCCTGGTACTCGGTTGCAACATTCCAGACGCTTTACTAACACTCTCCCCACTTGGAGAGTCAGTGCCTTTAACTTTCTGTTTGGCCCAGTTTGCAATTTTTGTGGAAAATGAACAGGAATTGGGAGAACCAATGAGAGACTAGGTGGAGGTGTCCGGACGGGCCAATTTAACTCTCATTTCCCACCAGGAAGAGGAATTAACCAAAGGCTCAGCATGCCGTGCCGGAACCAAACTAGGGCCTGAAGCAATCCTGCGGTGTTGCGGCCAGCTCACAAGAAAGCGAGTTGAAGAAAGGAGCTCAGGGGCACTGTAATTCACAAACCTGCAGAGTTATAAATGACAGCTATCTTCCAAAAATATATTGAAGTAAGGCTGCCAAGAGGAGTTGAAAGCGGGGCAGAATTGCAGGAAACCGATTTCAGGAGGTAGACTGGAATTGCATGTAAAGCATAGGAAAAGAGGCAGAACGTCCACAATGATGCACTTGGCCAAAAAGGGCGTATGCGTTTTTTCCTGAATATATTCAGGAAAAAACGCATACGCCCTTTTTGGCCAACCAAGCAAGCTTGCAAAGGAAATCTGCACTACAATGAAGTCTCACTGCCCCCAGTCAAAAGGGCCATCTGAAAAAAGTGTAAAATCCAGAAAGGCAGGACAGGCCATGGAGAACTGGGAGCCTTGTTATGCTGATGGGCGGGATGTAAATTGCCAGCAGCCACTCTGGAGAAGTGTATGGTGTTTCCTGAAACATCCAAAAAACAAAGCAACAGAGCCTAGGGCACTTCCACTTATAGTCCTATAGCTTAGGGAAATTAAAATCAAAAAGACACAGCCACCCCAAAGTTTGGGACGGCTCTGTTTACAAGAACCTCGTTTACCGAACAAGTTCAATATCACAGAAAGCGAAAAATGGATAAAGAAGTTGTGGTACTTATGTACAATGCAATATCACTCAGCAATGAAATCTATGTCATCAGGCCCGTAGCAGCATAATGAGTGGATTCAGGTACGATGATTCTAAGTGAAATTAGTCACACAGAAAAAGAAACATCATAAGATATCACTAATACACGGAATGTAAACTTGGCTACACAAGAACTGAATTACAAAACAGAACAGGGTGTCAAATGTAGAAAACCAACTTATGCTTGCTTAAGGCGACGGGTGAGTTGGGGTGCTGCATAAAACCAGAGATTGAAATTAGCACAGATACCGTTCCATAAGCCAAATATGTAATAGACAAGAGCTACTCCTTGCTCAACGAAGTGGACTCAACACCCCATATTAAACGCCTAAGAATATACCTGACTAGTAAGAATCTACCTGACTAGTAAGAATCTTAAAACCTATGGATTTATATGTCTCCGAAAGAGAATCAAGCGTGTGTACAGCGGCATAAACGCAGCAGTGATAGGATTGGTGAGGTTCGGTGAGCAAATGCAGACCCTTTGAAGTCATATTGCATGGTACCCATTCCATGGGTCTCAACTCTCCCTGTTTAAGGGATTCTTCCTTCAGCTAAAACATGCATGTGGAACCCAGAGTATGATCCACCGTGTGATCGGAAAACGTGTTCAAATGTGTCTCAGTTTTCGTCCCCTGGTACTCGGGTGCAACATTCCAGACGCTTTACTAACACTCTCCCCACTTGGAGAGTCAGTGCCTTTAACCTCCTGTTTGGCCCAGTTTGCAATTTCTGTGGAAAATGAACAGGAATAGGGAGAACCAATGAGAGACTAGGTGGAGGTGTCCGGACGGGCAAATTTAACTCTCATTTCCCACCAGGAAGAGGAATTAACCAAAGGCTCCGCATGCCATGCTGGAACTAAATTAGGGCCTGAGGAGATCCTGCGGTGTTGCGGCCAGCTCACAAGAAAGCGAGTTGAAGAAAGGAGCTCAGGGGCACTGTAATTCAGAAACCTTCGGAGTTATAAATGACAGCTATCATCCAAAATTATGCTGAAGTAAGGCTGCGAAGAGGACTTGAATGCAGGGCAGAATTGCTGGAAATTGATTTCAAAACGTACACGGGAGTAGCTCTTAAAGCATAGGAAAAGAGACAGAACTTGGAAAATAATGCACTTGGCAAAAAAGGGCATATGTGTTTTATCCAGAGCTCTCATAACTGAGGGGAGGAGATTCCCAGCAGGCTCCAACTGCCACCTGAGGGCTCACATTGCCAAGGCAACGTTAGCATGCCAGGCAGGAGTTACCTCACAGCAGAGGTCCCACCTCACAGAAGGGTGAGAAACCCAGCCAACATCAGACTCTCACCAGAGGGCCCACATCACCAAGGGGATGGGAACCAGGCAGGAGTGTCTTCACATCAGTGGGGCCACATCATCGAAAGCTGAGGTACTCAGCACATGTGTCCTCAAACCAGAGGACCCACATCACCAAGGACCTCGGAGTGAGGCAGGCAGGAGTAGCCTCACAACACTGGACACATAGAATAAAAAAGTGAGGAATCCAGCAGTGGGAACCTCCCAGCAGGTGGCCCAGAGCACCGAGGCTATGGGATCCAGGCCACAGTGAACTCACAGAAGAGGGCCCATGTCATGAAACTGAGCAACCCAGCCATTGGGACCTCAGAGCAGGAGGCCCACATCCCCATGGGGATGGAATTCTGGTAGGAGTGTCCTCGCACCACTGAGAACGTATCAGAAAATTTTGGGCGACCAGCAGTTAGGGCCTGGCGCCAGAGGACCCTCATCACCAAGGGAAGGAGGCTCCCAGCAGGCTCCAACTGCCACCAGAGGGCTGACGTCGCCAAGGCGATGTGTGCCAACCAGGCACGAATGACCTCACAGCAGAGGGTCCACCTCAGAGAAGTGTGACGAACCCAGTCAGGATCAGACTCGCACCAGAGGGCCCACATCACCAAATGGATTGGAACCAGGCAGGAGTGTCCTCACATGAGTAGGGCCACATCATCTAAAGGTGAGGAACCCAGAACATGTGGCTTCAAACCATAGGACACCCATCACCAAGGGGCTGGGAGTGAGGCAGGCAGGAGGAGCCTCATAACAGAGGGCCCAAAAATAAGAAAGGTGAGGAATCCAGCAGTTGGAACCTCCCAGCAGGCGGCCCAGAGCACAGAGGCTAGAGGAACCAGGCCAGAGTGAACTAACACCAGACAGCCCACATCATGAAACTGTGAGCAACCCAGACATTGGGACCTCAGAGCAGAAGGCCCACATCCCCATGGTGATGGGAACATGACAGGAGTGTCCTGGCATCACTGGGCTCACATCAGAAAACGTGGGGTGCTCAGAAGTTAGGGCCTGACGCTAGAGGGCACTCATCACCGAGAGGAGGAGGCTCCCAGCAGGGTCCAGCTGCCACCAGAGGGCCAACGTCGCCAAGGCGATGTGTGCCAGCCTGGCAGGAGTGACCTCACAGCAGAGGGCCCACCTCACAGAAGGGTGAGGAACACAGCCAGGATCAGACTCTCACCAGAGGGCCCACATCACCAAGGGGATGGGAACCAGGCAGGAGTGTCCCCACACCAGTGGGACAACATCATCGAAAGGTGAGGATCCCAGCACATGTGTCCTCAAACCAGAGGAACCACATCACCAAGGGGTTCGGAATGAGGCTGGCAGGACTGGCCTCACAACACAGGGTCCATAGAATATAAAAGTTGAGGAATCCAGCAGTTGGAACCTCCCAGCAAGTGGCCCAGAGCACCGAGGCTATGGGATCCAGGCCGCAGTGAACTCACAGCAGAGGGCCCACATCATGAACCTGTGAGCAGCCCAGCTGTTGGGACCTCAGAACAGAAGGCCCACATCCCCATTGGGATGGGAACCTGGCAGGAGTGGCTTTGCACCACTTAGCACATATCAGAAAATGTTAGGAGCCCAGCAGTTAGGGCCTGATGCCAGGGGGCCCTCATAACTGAGGGGAGGAGACTCCCAGCAGGTTCCAACTGCCAACAGAGGGCCCACGTCTACAAGGTGGCATGCACCAGCCAGGCAGTAGTGACCTCACAGCAGAGGGCCTATCTCACAGAAGGGTGAGGAACCGAGGCAGGATGAGACTCTCACCAGAGGGCCCACAACACCAAGGGGATGGGAACCAGTCAGGACTGTCCTCCCACCAGTGGGACCACATCATCGAAAGGTGAGGAACCCAGCACATGTGGCCTCATATCAGAGGACATACATCACAAAGGGGATGGGAGTGAGGCAGGTAGGAGTAGCCTAAAAACAGAGGGCCCAAAGAATAAAAAAAGTGAGGAATCCAGCATTTGGAACCTCCCAGCAGGCGGCCGAGAGCACAGAAGCTATGGGATGCAGGCAGGAGTTAACTAACACCAGAGAGCCCACATCATGAAACTGTGAGCAACCCAGGCATTGGGACCTCAGAGCAGAAAGCCCACATCCCCATGGGGATGGGAACCTGACAGGAGTGTCCTGGCATCACTGGGCTCACATCAGAAAACGTGGGGAGCCCAGCAGTTAGAGCCTGATGCTAGAGGGCCATCATCACCGAGGGCAGGAGGCTCCCAGCAGGTTCCATGTGCCAACAGAGGGCCCACGTCGCCAAGGTGATGTGTGCAAGTCAGGCAGGATTGACCTCACAGCAGAGGGCCTACCTCACAGAAGAGTGAGGAACTCAGCCAGGATAAGACTGTCACCAGAAGGCCCACATCACCAAGGGGATGGGAACCAGGCAGGAGTGTCCTCACACCAGTGGGGCCACATCATTGAAAGTTGCCTAACCCAGCACATGTGGCCTCAAACCAGAAGACCCACATCACGAAGGGGTTGCGAGTGAGGCAGGCAGGAGGAGCATCACAACACAGGACCCATAGAATACAAAAGTTGAGGAATCGAGCAGTTGGAACCTCCCAGCAGGCAGCCAAGACCACAGAGGCTATGGGATCCAGGCCACAGTGAACTAACACCAGAGAGCCCACATCATGAAATTGTGATCAACCCAGCCGTTGGAACCTCAGAGCAGAAGGCCCACATCCCCATGGGGATGGGAACCTAAGAGGAGTGCTTGAGCAACACTGGGCTCACTAAGAAAAGTTGGGGAACCCAGCAGTTAGGGCCTGACGTCAGAGGGCCCTCATCACAGAGCTGAGGAGGCTCCCAGCAGGGTCCAATTGCCACCAGAGGGCTCATGTCAACAAGGCGAGGTGAGCAACCCAGGCAAGAGTTACCTGATAGTAGAGGGCCCACCTCACAGATGGGTGAGGAACCCAGCCAGGATCAGACTCTCACCAGAGGGCCCACATCACAAAGGGGATGGGACCCAGTCAGGATTATCCTCACACCAGTGGGGCCTCATCATCTTAAGGTGAGGAACCCAGCACATGTGTCCTCAAACCAGAGGACCCACATCACCAAGGGCCTTGGAGTGAGGCAGGCAGGAGTAGCCTCACAACACAGGGCACATAATATAAAAAACGTGAGGATTCCAGCATTTAGACCTTCCAGCAGGCGGCCCAGAACACCGAGGCTATGGGATCCAGGCCACAGTGAACTCACAGCAGAGGGCCCACATCACAAAACTGTGAGCAACCCAGGAGTTGAGACCTCAGCGCAGAAGGACCACATCCCCATGGGAATGGGAACCTGGCTGGAGTGTCCTCGCACCACTGGGCGCACATCAGAAAATGTGGGGAGCCCACCATTTAGGGCCTGACGCCAGAGGGCCGTCATCACCGAGAGGAGGAGGCGCCCTGCACGCTCCAACTGCCACCAGAGGGCTCACGTCTCCAAGGTGACGTGTGCCAGCCAGGCAGGAGTGACCTCACAGCAGAGGGCCTACCTCACAGAACGTTGAGGAACCCAGCCAGGATTAGACTCTCGCCAGAGGGCCCACCTCACCAAGGGGATGGGAACCAGGCAGGAGTGTCCTCACACGAGTGGGGTCACATCATCGAAAGGTGAGGAACGCAGCACATGTGGCCTCAAGCCATAGGACAGTCATCACCAAGGGGCTGGCAGTGAGGCAGGCAGGAGGAGCCTCACAACAGAGGGCACATAGAATAAAAAAGTTGAGGAATCCAGCAGTTGGAACCTCCCAGCAGGCGGCTCAGAGCACCGATGATAAGGGATCCTTGCCGGAGTGAACTCACAGCAGAGGGCCCACATCATGGTACTGTGAGCAAGCCAGCCGTTTTGACCTCAGAGCAGAAGGCCCATATCGCCATGGGGATGGGAACCTGGCAAGAGTCTCCTCACTCACTTGGCGCACATCAGAAAATGTGGGGAGCCCAGCAGTTATGGCCTAAGGCAAGAGGGCCCTCATCACCGAGGGGAGGAGGATCCCAGCACACTCCAACTGCCACCAGAGGGCCCACGTCGCCAAGGTGACGTGTGCCAGACAGGCATGATTGACCTCACAGCAGAGGGCCCACCTCACAGAAGGGTGAGGAACCCAGCCAGGATCAGACTCTCACCTGAGGGCCCACATCAGCAAGGGGATGGGAACCAGTCAGGACTGTCTTCCCTCCAGTGGGGTCACATCATCGAAAGGTGCGGAACCCAGCACATGTGGTCTCAAATCAGAGGACACATATCACAAAGGGAATGGGAGTGAGGCAGGCAGGAGTAGCCTAAAAACAGAGGGCCCAAAGAATAAGAAAGGTGAGGAATCCAGCAGTTGGAACCTCCCAGCAGGCGGCCCAGAGCACAGAAGCTATGGGATGCAGGCAGGAGTGAACTAACAGCAGAGAGCCCACATCATGAAACTGTGAGCAACCCAGGCTTTGGGACCTCAGAGCAGAAGGCCCACACCCCAATGGGGATGTGAACCTGGCTGGAGTGTCCTCGCACCACTGGGCGCACATCACAAAATGTAGGGAGCCCAGCAGTTAGGGCCTGATGCCAGAGGGCCCTCATCACCGAGGAGAGGAGGCTCCCAGCAGGCTCCAAGTGCCACCAGAGGGCTCATGTCCACAAGGCGAGGTGAGCAAGCCAGGCAAGAGTGACCTCACATCAGACGGCCTACCTCACAGATGGGTGAGGAACCCAGCCGGGATCAGACTCTCAACAGAGGGCCCACATCACCAAGGGGATGTGAACCAGGCAGGAGTCTCCTAAGACCATTGGTCCCACATCATCGAAAGGTGAGGAACCCAGCACATGTGGCCTCAAACCAGACGACACACATCACGAAGGGGCTGGGAGTGAGGCAGGCAGGAGGATCCTCACAACAGAGGGCCCAAAAAATTAAAAAAGTGAGGAATCCAGCAGTTGGAACCTCCCAGCAGGCAGCCAAGAGCACAGAGGCTATGGGATCCAGGCTTCTGTGAACTAACACCAGAGAGCCCACATCATGAAAATGTGAACAACCCAGCCGTTGGGACCTCAGAGCAGAAGGCCCACATCCCCATGGAGATGGGATCCTAAGAGGAGTGCCAAAGCATCACTGGGCTCCCTAAGAAAAGTTGGTGAGCCCAGCAGTTAGGGCCTGACGCAAGAGGGCCCTCATCACCGGGGGAAGAGATTCCCAGCACGCTCCAACTGCCACCACACGGCTGACTTCACCAAGGCAATGTGTGCCAGCCATGCAGGAGTGATCTATCAGCAGAGGGTCTCCCTCACAGGTGGGTGAGGAACAAAGCCAGGAACAGACTCTCACCAGGGGGTCCACATAACCACGTGGATGAGAACCAAGCAGGAGTGTCCTCACACTAGTGGGGCCACATCATTGAAAGGTGAGGAACCCAGCAAAAGTGGCCACAAACCAGAGGACCCACATCACCAAGGGGTTGAGAGTGAGGTAGGTGTCTGGACGGGCATATTTAACACTCATTTCCCACCAGGAAGAGGAATTAACCAAAGGCTCAGCGTGCCCTGCCAGAAGCAGATTAGGGCCTGAAGCAGTCTTGCGGGTTTGCGGCCAGCTCACAAGAAAGCGAGTTGAAGAAAGGAGCTCAGGGGCCCTGTAATTCACAAACCTGCAGAGTTATAAATGACAGATAACGTCCAAAAATATATTGAAGTAAGGCTGCGAAGAGGACTTGAAAGCGGGGCAGAATTGCAGGAAACCGATTTCAGGAGGTAGACTGGATTTGCATTTAAAGCATAGGAAAAGAGGCAGAACATCGACAATGATGCACTTGGCAACAAAGGGTGTATGAGTTTGTTCCTGAATATATTCAGGAAAAAACACATACGCCCTTTTTGGCAAACCAAGCAAGCTTGCAATGGAAATCCGAACTACTATGAAGTGTCACTTCCCCCCGGTCTAAAGGGCCACTGAGAAAAGTGTAAAATCCAGAAAGGCAAGACAGGCCATGGGGAAAAAGGAGCCTTGTTATGCTTATGGGCGGGATGTACATTGCCAACAGCCACTCTGGAGAAGTGTATGGTGTTTCCTGATACATCTGAAAAACAAAGCAACAGAATCTAGGGCATTTCCACTTATGGTCCTATAGCTTAGGGAAATTAAAATCAAAAAGACACAGCCACCCCAAAATTTACAACGGCTCTGTTTACAGGAGCCTCTTCTACAGTACAAGTTAAATATCCCAGAGAACAAATAATTGATAAAGAAGTTGCGGTACTTATGTACAACAGAATACCACTCAGCAATGAAATCTGTGTCACCAGGCCTGTACCAGCATAATGAGTGGATTGAGGCATGATGATTCTAAGTGAAATAAGTCACACAGAAAAAGAAACATCATAAGGTATCACTAATGCACGGAATGTAAACTTGGCTACACATGAACTGAATTACAAAACAGAACAGGGTCTCAAGTTTAGAAAACCAACTTATGCTTGCTTAAGGGGAAAGGTGAGTTGGGGTGCTGCATAAAACCAGAGTTTGAAATTAGCACAGATACCGTTCCATAAGCCAAATATGTAATAGACAAGACCTACCCGTTGCTCAACGAAATGGAGTCAACAATGAGGTATCACCTCACACCTGTTAGAATGGGCATCATCTGAAAATCTACAAACAACAAATGCTGGAAAGGGTGTGGAGAAAAGGAACACTCTTCCACTATTGTTGGGAATATAAATTGATACAGTCACTATGGAGAACAATATGGAGTTTCTTAAGAAACTAATAATAGAATTACCATATGATACAGCAATCCCAGGACTGGACATATACTCAGACAAAACCATAAATCAAAAAGAGACATTCACCGCAATGTTCATTGCATCACTATTTACAATATCGAGGTAATGGAAGCAACCTAAATGCCCACAGACAGACGAATGCATAAAGCTGTGGTACATATATAAAATGGAATATTACTAAGCCATGAAAGGAATGAAATTGGGTCATTTGTAGAGACGTCGATGGATCTAGAGACTGTCCTACAGAGTGAAGTAAGTCAGAAAGAGAAAAACAAATCTTGTATATTCATGCATATATGTGGAACCTAGAAAAACTGTACAGATTAACCATTTTGCAAGGCATAAATAGAGCAACAGATGTAGACAACAATCGTATGGACAACAAGGGGGGAAAGCTCTTGGAGGGGTGGTGGTGGGAGGAGTTGAGAGATTGGGATTGGCATGTAAACATTTATATGTATAAAGTAGATAACCAATGAGAACCTGCTGTATAAAAATATAAAATAAAATTCAAAATTAAAAAGAAATAAAATTTAAAAAATAAAACAGAAAAAACAATTATTCCCTTCACATACATGTATTTATATGAATAAATTATTTCCATGCTTATATCTGTAAATACAAAAAAGAGGAATAAAATCTACCTTGAACCAAAAACGAAAAAGAGAAAAAAAAAAACAGAACCCACCAGTTACTCAGAGGAAAACCGTATCAGGGCACTTGCTCCAGTTGTAAACAATTCTGAAGTTGGTCAGTGGTGGGGAATCGTCTCCCATTCAGCCAGCAGCCCCCACACAACAAGCGTCCTCATTGCAAAGCTGGGGCACCGTGCCGAGGCATCTGTGAGTAAACGTGAGCTGAGCCCCAGGCCACTTGCTGCTGAACTGTTCCCACCCTTCCCAGGTAAAACACCTGAATATATACAAGGACTTGAAAGCCTAGAGGAAGGGCCATGGAGCCACACGAGTGACAGCATGCCAGCTGACTTGGTGCCTGCAGGCCAGCCAGGATGGTCCTGGCCCTGGGTGCTCTTCTGGAAGATTTCCATTTCCCTGCCTGAGATACCCGTCCTGTCCCTGCCCCCACTGCTTTTTTCCTTCCTCACCTCTGCCCAGGGAGAAATTCCAGCAGCAGGTATGGGTGACACATCCTCTTCTTTAGCAGGTGGCAGCCTGGCATCTGCTGCAGAAAGTCCAGCAGAGCCCCACTCACACTGGGCCACCCACAAAGCCGTGGCCTCTCACTCCCTCCCACCAGCCCAGCCCCGAGACTGCTGACAGGGCAGAGAAAATGGCGTCAGGCACAGCTGCAGGGGCTTTTGCTGCCTGGAGTGGTATTTATATTGATCTCAACCCAGGCACACCTGGGGAGGGCTGGCCAGCATGGTAAGGCTGCCCAGGTAGCCAATCATCACCCCTCAGGGGCTCACAGTTGCAGAAAATGGAACTTGCTGAACCGGCCAGGTCCAAGGAACAGGTGTGGGCTCCTGAGAGTCAGGATAGACAAGGGGCTGCAGCTTTGGCTTGTTTTCTAATCATTTTATCTGGCCCATGAGTGGGAGACAACTTCAAGAAAACCCTCTCCTAATGAGAGGAACCCAGGAGTCAGGGAGAGGAGGGGTGGGTGGTGGTTGGAGACAGAGGCCTGGTGCCCTGGGTGCAGTGGAAGTCTCTGGAAGACCAGGTGGAGGGAGGCCACACAGAGTGATGCCCAGGGTCACAGACCTGTCGGAGCTGCTGTTTGTTAGTTCAAGTCCTGCTCTGAGGTGCTCTGTGTCAGCTCTGAGCGACAGGTGAGCTGGGGGTGCTCTTCAATGAGGGCTATGTGCACGGTTCCTGTGTGCCCAGCCCTGCCACGGTACCTGCAAGGGTAGCTCTGTATCCTGGGAGGGGCCTGACCATGAGAGCCCCGTGGGCTGGGTTGGGGGTGGGGTACCTGCCCAGGAGAGCTCCATATCCTGGGATTGGCCTGACCACGAGAGCCCCATGGGCTGCTGGGGACCTGGTAAAGGATGTCAGGACAGTCAGTGAAGCCACCGAGGATATACCTCCAGTTGCTCCTGATTCCTACACCCTGCTGGTCATTCTACCAACCACCAGGACATGGTATTCTGTATTAGTCTTCAATGATGCCTTCTTTTGTATTCCATTAGTCCCAGAGTCACAAGAAATTTTGGCTTGTGAGTGGCAGGACTCAACATACAACTAAAACAATACTTCCGGGCCGTCTTGCCCCAAGGGTTCAAAAATTCCCACACCATCTTTGGGGAAAGCTTAGCTAACGACCGAAAAGTTCTACCTCTGGAAAAGGAAACCCTCCTTCAATATGCAGACGACATTCTGATCGCCAGCCCTACTAAGGAGGCCTCTGAACTACCAAGCCAATAAAGGATAGAAGTTGTCCAAGAAAAAGCTCAAATATCACAGACTGCGGTGACCTGCCTGGGCTTCATTCTCACACAAGGTCAGAGAAGCCCATCCCAGGAAAGGGAAGAAAGCATTTGCAGCCTTACCCCTTTCTAAAACTAGAAGACAGCTTAGGGGTTCCTGGGGAGGCCAGGGTTTGCTGCTTCTGGATCCCTAACTACAGTCTACTAGCTGGGCCTCTATATGAAACACTGAAAGGAAAAGATGATGATCTTTTTGAATAGAATCCAGAAGTGGCCTTTCAAGAATGGAAAGAGCAGTCAATTCGGACCCTTGCCCTGGAACTCCCTAATTGAGCTAAACCCTTTGACCTTTCCATTCCCGGTGAAAGGTGAATCGCCATTGGAGAATTAGTGCAAAAACTGGGACCACTTGAAATGGAACAACGCAAGAATGCCATCCAGGTAGGATAAACTACAGTCACCAAGGGGCTTGGCCCACTGCCACATCTGGCCAAGATACTGGCGGTATCTAAAAACCTGGAAATCAGCAGCCCAAAAGGCC
Source organism: Leucopleurus acutus (assembly GCF_964270905.1). Taxonomy (NCBI): domain Eukaryota; kingdom Metazoa; phylum Chordata; class Mammalia; order Artiodactyla; family Delphinidae; genus Leucopleurus; species Leucopleurus acutus. The sequence goes on from NW_028139195.1 coordinate 38,489, forward strand.
ACCTCCCTCCTAAGGGAAAAGGACCCCACGTGGTGATCCTAATCACCAACCATGCCCTGAAGTTGCAGGGTTCGCTCCGTGGGCACACCGACCTCGAGTGAGGAGGCCCTCCAACTCCAACATCCAGAGAGATAACCGGAGGCAACAGGGCACCATGACGACTCATGTGAACATCACTTGACCTGGAGTTTCTCTCATAAAACAACAATAGTGTGTCCCGAAGGAGTAGACTACTGCTTGCAGGACTTCCTGCACCCGGAGGGGAGCTAATAATCTTGGCGGGGGAACCGTATATCACACTGTCACCATAGAAAAGCCTACAGACACCGTGATGATGGTGGCCAATAAGACCGGCTGGACTCCTGTTTACTTCAAAAGGCTGTTGACTCAGTGGCCATCATGGTCCTTGATCACCACTGACCCTGGACTGTCTGGGAGTTGAGCGGGCAGGGCTCTGACACCTGGTGCTGTTTTTATGTTAATTCAGGGGCCTAATTGAAGAAAGCACAGACTACTGGTCAGAGCATCTAGGCTGGCAGAAACGGTCAGCCTAAGGTGGCCGAACAAATGTGGGGCGGGGTGAAACCGGCCCCCACAGCGTCTCTGCACATCTCTTTCCTGGACCCTTAAAGGTCATTAGAATCTATAACACTTCCAATGCTGGTGCTCAGGCGGACGAGCAGGGAGGCAGGGGTCCTGGGGCCAATCAACGTCACCTGGAGGCTGCTGGGGAGAAGTTCTGACCCTCGTCCCCTGGTATGAGGGCTCCCAACTCAGCACTCAGCAGTTACAGAAGAAGGGTCTGCACCCTCAGCACTCCAAGAGTGAGGAACGGGACAAAAGGCAGAGGAGGGGTTTGTCCCCAGCAAAGCCCATTAAAAATCCCTGGGAGATAAAAATAGAATCTGGGCAATAAAGTCAAGTCTGACCTTTTTTATCCTTTGTGCTTTGTCTAATTTCACGTGCTCCTAGGGTCCCGCATGCAGAGGTTCCACACCCGGCACTTCAGACCAGATTTCCTGGTGCAGAATGGCTGGGTCGACACCTCAGCTCCTGGGGCCCAGTGCAGACTCCGAGATATAGAGCCTGAGCTGCAGCCAACCCAGCCCTTGAGAGCTCCGCCCCCTCCCTCCCACTGACTCTGACAGGATCTCTACACAGCAGCCCAGCCCACAGCCCACGGGGTAGTGCATGCTCTCACCTCTCCATTCTCTGATGAAAATATAAAGTTTCCTTTGCTTGGGAACCAAACTCAGTCTCGATCTGTTGGCCCCAATGACACTGGGCAGGGGGACCCTTGTTGGGGTCCACTCTGGAGGATCAGTAACAGAAATTGAGACTATTGTAACTTCAATGAACAGATGTGTGAGCCAAACTGTAGTTAACATAGAACAGTTTATAAGGCTCGGGTAAAATAAGATGTTTCTAACACTTCCATTTGATATTTCCATCACTTTATTATAAGCAAGTTCAGTGAGAAGGTTTGTCCTATTTGTCAGGTCAATATTAGAGAAATGAAGTGATTTCTTTCCAAGGATGTACATCTAATAATCTTGGTTAAAGCTTCAATCTTGTTTTAAATGCTTTTCCATTGAAAATGATACCTCTCTTTCAGCTCCCCCATTTCTGAGAAGTATAAAATCTTATAATTTATTATTACCAAAGGGGAAAGGTGGGAGGAGGGATAAATTAACAGTTTGGAATTAACACATACACACTGCTATGTATAAAATAGATCATCAACAAGGAACTACTGTATAGCACAGGGAACTACACTCAATATTGTGCAATAACCTATAAGGGGAAATAATCGGAAAAAGAATAGATATTTTTATTGACATCATCTATCAATGACAGTTAAAGTGTAACCTAAGGGAAGCCGGTGGTGAGTGCTTCTGACCCTGAAGACTTCAGTCATCTAAAGTTTGGACTCTGCCTACTTCCCAAGGCCCTTAATGAACATATGTGTAGCCGTAGCTTAAAAAACTCCCCAGTTTGGGTTTCGGGGAGACACTGATTTTGAAAAAGCCCTGGTGTTCTCCTTACATGAATGGGACTCTTCCTACTGCTAAAACATGTCTGTCACACCCAGAGGATGGTATACCGTCTGATCGGGAAGAGTTTGGAAAAGGCATCTCATCTCATCTCCTGGTGCTCGGGTTCACCCCTCCAGCGTCTTTACTAACAGTCTCCCCACTTGGAGATGTCAACACTGTCAACATCCTGTTGCGTACAGTTTGGAATTTGTCCAGAGGATGAAGCGGAAGGATGAGGAACAATGAGAGACAAGTCCTAGGTGTTCAGACAGGCACATGTCACTCTAATTTCCAATCAGGAAGATGAATTGACCAAAGGCTAGGGTTGCCCATGGAAACAGTATAGGGCTTGAGGAAATCCCACTGCTTTGTGGCCAGTTCCCATAAACACAAGTTGAACAATGGAACTCAGGGGCAGTAAAATTCACGAAACTGCAGAGTTGAAAATATCTATCACTGAAAAATGTCTTGAGGAAAGTCAGAGAAAAGGATTGGCAAGCAAGGGAGAATGGCAGGAAAGGGATTTGAGGAGGTAGAAAGGACTCGCCATTAAGCACAAGAAAAGGGGCTGAACATTTCCGACATTGCAGTTGGCCAAAAAGGCTGTATGCGTTTTTTTCTGTATATATTCAAGAAAAGGGCATACACTTTTTTAGCCAACCAAACAGGTGGGCACTGGAAATCAATACTACAAAAGATATCACTTCGCATCAGTCAGAAGAGCCATCCTCATAAAGTGTAAACGCCAGAAATGCAGGACAGGGCAAGGAGAGGAGGGAGCCCTGTGAGGCTTATAGTGGAAATGTATATTGCCAACGGCCATTCTGGAGAACTGTATTGTGTTTACTAAAGCATCTAAAAAATGAGCTACAGAGCATAGGGCACTTGCACTCATGGGCGTATATCTTGGGAAAAACAAAAATCGAGAGGACACAGGCACCCCAATGTTTACTGCCTCTCTGTTTAAAAGATCCTCGACTAGGATATAACTTAAATGTCTCTGGAGGGAAAAAATGGATAGAGATGTGGTACTTATGTAGAGTGGAATATTACTCAGCCTGGAAATCAATGAAATATGGCCAGTTGTAACAACTCCGGAGGAGTTACGTATGATCATTCTAAGTGACATAAATATGTAGAAAACACGTGTAAGGCTGCTAAACGGGAAAGGTGGGGAGGGGTGAGGCATCATCCAGGAGGTTGAAATTAGCAAAGATACCATTCCAAATACCAAACTGATAATCAACAAGGCCTACACGGTAACTAAAAGAACTGCACTCAGCACACTCAAGTCACCGGAAAAGAATATCTATGACTGGTAAGAATCTGAAAAAGAAATTATTGATGTCTCTCTGTACGTGAATCAAGTAGATGTACAGCAGCAAGAAACAGAGCTTTGAAAATCAGCTGTAAACAACATAGTAATAAATTGAAAAAAATAAACGACAGAGAGACAGAGAAAACCTCTTACAACTTTTCCTCAGGGACGGTGATGCAACATGGATTGAACACATCTAGACCCACAGCAGGATGAGACATAAGGCTGGAAACTGTTCGCACTAAGAGAAATGTGGGGTTGGGTGAGGAAATGCACACCCTTTAAAGTAATACTACCTGGTACCCATTCAATGGGTCTCAAATCTGCAGGTTCAAGGAATCTTCCTACAGCTAAAACATGCATGGAAAACCCAGAGGACTGTACACCATGTGATCGGGAGATGTGTCTAAAATGCACTTCATTTATCCTCTCCTGGTGCTCCTGTTCATCATTCCAGCCACGTTACTTAGAATCTCCCCACTTAGAGAATCAGCACATTTAAACTTCTGTTTCACACATTTTGCAAATTGTGAGGAGGATGAACGGGAACAGGGGCAAACAATGAGAGAATAGTTGTAGGGGTTTGGACGGGCACATGTCACTCTAATTTCCCATTAAGAATAAGAATTAAAAAAAGGCTCAGCCCGCCTCGCCGGAGCCAAAATAGGGCCTGAAGCAATCCTGCAGTTTTGAGGCCAGCTCACAAAAGAGCAACTTAAAAAATGGAGCTCAGGGTCACTGCAATTCACAAACCTGCAGAGTTATAAATGAAAACTAACGTCCAAAAATATGTTGAGGTAAGGCAAAGAAGAGGATCTGAATGCAAGACAGAATTGCAAGAAACAGATTTCAAGAGATAGATTGGACTCGCCTTTAAAGCACATGAAAAGCGGCAGAATTTCGACAATGATGCAGTTGGCCCAAAAGGGAGTATGTGTTATTTCCTGAATATATCCAGGGAAAAACGCATACGCACTTTATGGGCAACCAAGCAAGCAAGCAATGCAAATGTGCACAACAAAGAAGTCTCATTTCCCACCGGTCAAAAGGGCCATCCGAAAAAATTGTAAAAACCAGAAATGCAGGACAGGCCATGGAGAACAGGGAGCCTTTATACGCTGATGGACAGTGTGTGAACTGCCGAGAGCCACTCTGGAGAAGTGTATGGTGGTTCCTAAATCATCTAAAAAACAGAGCGACAGAGCATAGGGCACTTCCAATCACGGGAGTATATCTAGGGAAGTCTAAAAATCAACAAGACACAAGCACACCACAGTTTAGGGCTACTCTGTTTACAAGAACCTCAACTTCAGTACACCTTAAATATCCCAGGAAAGAGAACAATGGATAAAGAAAATGTGGTACTTATGTACAATGGAATATCTCTTCACCATGAAATCAATGTAATAAGGCTAGTAGAAGGATAAAGAGTGGATTGAGGTCCGATAATACTACTTGAAATAAGTCAAACAGAAAAAGAAACATATCATAAGATATCACTTATAGAGGGAGGATAAATATGGCTGCACAAAAAATGAATGACAAAACAGAACAGTGTCTCACATTTAGAAAACACACTTATGTCAGCTTAAGGGGAAAGGAGAGGTGGGGTGATGCATAAAACCAGAGTTTGAAATTAGCACAGATACCGTTCAATAAACCAAATAGGTATCAGACAAGATCTACACCTTGCTCAATGAACTGGCCTCAACACACCCTATACACCACAGAGAAATATATCTGAGTAATAAGAATCTTAAAACCCATGTATTGATATATCTCCATAAGGGAATCAAGTGTGCGCAGAGCGGCACAAACACAGCAGTGAAAATGAGCTAAACCCCATTATAGAAATAAATTTTAAAACCAAAACGCAGAAACAATGAAAGAGAGAAAAATTCTTACAAAATTCGCTCAGGGGCTGTGATGCAACCTGGAATGACCACATATAAACCCACAGCTGGATAAGACATAAGGCTGGACACTTGGGGCTGAAAGGATTGGAGAGCTTTGGTGAGCAACTGCCGAAAGTTTAATGCAATACTTCATGCTACTTATTCCAAGGGTCCCAACACTCCAAGTTGAAGGGAATCTTCCTACAGCTAAACCATGCATGGGAAATCCAGCAGATGGTATACCATATGATCGGGAAAGGTTTCTAAAATGCACCTCATTTTCCTCTCCTGGGGCTCCGGATCAACATTCCAGCCACTTTACTAACAACATCTCCACATGGAGAGTCAATGCCTTTAAGTTCCGGTATCGCACAGTCTGCAGTTAGTGCGGAGGATGAATGGGAATAGGGGGAACCAGTGAGAAAATAGCTGTAGCGGTTTCAATGGGCACATGTCACTCTAATTTCACATCAGGAAGAAGAATTAACCAAAGGCAGAGCAAGGCGCCCCAGAAGAAGAATAGGGCCTGAAGAAATCCTGTGGATATGAGGCAAGATCACAAAAATAAGAGCTGAAAAATGGAGCTAAGGGCCACTGCAATTGAAAAACCTGCAGAGTTATAAAGGCCAACTATTTTCCAAACGTATATTGAGGTAAGGCTATGAAGAGGAACTGAGAGCAAGGCAGAACTGCAGGAAACCGATTTCAGGAGGTAGACTGGAATTGCACTGAAAACATATGAAAAGACTCAGAACGTCGACAATGATGCACTTGGCCAAAAAGGGCGTATGCGTTCTTTCCTGAATATATTCAGGAAGAAACGCATACGCCCTTTCTGGCCAACCAAGCAAGCTCGCAAAGGAAATCTGCACTACAATGAAGTCTCACTGCCCCCCGGTCAAAGGGCCTTCTGAAAAAAGTGTAAAATCCAGAAAGGCAGGACAGGCCATGGAGAACTGGGAGCCTTGTTATGCTGATGGGCGAGATGTAAATGGCCAACAGCCACTCTGGAGAAGTGTATGGTGTTTCCTGAAACATCCAAAAAACTAAGCAACAGAGCCTAGGGCACTTCCACTTATGGTCCTATAGCTTAGGGAAATTAAAATCAAAAAGACACAGCCACCCCAAAGTTTGGGATGGCTCTGTTTACAAGAACCTCGTTTACGGTACAAGTTAAATATCGCAAAAAGCGAAAAATGGATAAAGAAGTTGTGGTACTTACGTACAATGCAATATCACTCAGCAATGAAATCTATGTCATCAGGCCCGGAGCAGCATAATGAGTGGATTCAGGTACGATGATTCTAAGTGAAATTAGTCACACAGAAAAAGAAACATCATAAGATATCACTACTACACGGAATGTAAACTTAGCTACACAGGAACTGAATTACAAAACAGAACAGGGTCAAAAATGTAGAAAACCAACTTATGCTTGCTTAAGGGGAAAGCCGATATGGGGTGCTGCATGAAACCAGAGATTAAAATTGGCACAGATACCGTTCCATAAGCCAAAAATATAATAGACAAAAGGTACTCCTTGCTCAACGAAGTGGACTCAAAACCCTATATTAAACGCCTAGGAATATACCTGACTAGTAAGAATCTACCTGACTAGTAAGAATCTTAAAACCTATAGATTTATATGTCTCCGAAAGAGAATCAAGCGTGTGTACAGTGGCATAAACGCAGCAGTGATAGGATTGGTGAGGTTCGGTGAGCAAATGCAGACCCTTTGAAGTCATATTGCATGGTACCCATTCCATGGGTCTCAACTCTCCAGGTTTAATGGATTCTTCCTTCAGCTAAAACATGCATGTGGAACCCAGAGTATGATCCACCGTGTGATTGGGAAACGTGTTCAAATGTGTCTCAGTTTTCGTCCCCTGGTACTCGGGTGCAACATTCCAGACGCTTTACTAACACTCTCCCCACTTGGAGAGTCAGTGCCTTTAACCTCCTGTTTGGCCCAGTTTGCAATTTCTGTGGAAAATGAACAGGAATAGGGAGAACCAATGAGAGACTAGGTGGAGGTGTCCAGACGGGCAAATTTAACTCTCATTTCCCACCAGGAAGAGGAATTAACCAAAGGCTCAGCATGCCGTGCCGGAACCAAACGAGGGCCTGAAGCAATCTTGCGGTGTTGCGGCCAGCTCACAAGAAAGCGAGTTGAAGAAAGGAGCTCAGGGGCACTGTAATTCACAAACCTGCAGAGTTATAAATGACAGCTATCTTCCAAAAATATATTGAAGTAAGGCTGCCAAGAGGAGTTGAAAGCGGGGCAGAATTGCAGGAAACCGATTTCAGGAGGTAGACTGGAATTGCATGTAAAGCATAGGAAAAGAGGCAGAACGTCCACAATGATACACTTGGCCAAAAAGGGCGTATGCGTTTTTTCCTGAATATATTCAGGGAAAAACGCATACGCCCTTTTTGGCCAACCAAGCAAGCTTGCAAAGGAAATCTGCACTACAATGAAGTCTCACTGCCCCCCGGTCAAAAGGGCCATCTGAAAAAAGTGTAAAATCCAGAAAGGCAGGACAGGCCATGGAGAACTGGGAGCCTAGTTATGCTGATGGGCGCGATGTAAATTGCCAGCAGCCACTCTGGAGAAGTGTATGGTGTTTCCTGAAACATCCAAAAAACAAAGCAACAGAGCCTAGGGCACTTCCACTTATGGTCCTATAGCTTAGGGAAATTAAAATCAAAAAGACACAGCCACCCCAAAGTTTGGGACGGCTCTGTTTACAATAACCTCGTTTATGGTACAAGTTCAATATCACAGAGAGCGAAAAATGGATAAAGAAATTGTGGTACTTACGTACAATGCAATATCACTCAGCAATGAAATCTATGTCATCAGGCCCGTAGCAGCATAATGAGTGGATTCAGGTACGATGATTCTAAGTGAAATAAGTCACACAGAAAATGAAACATCATAAGATATCACTAATACATGGAATGTAAACTTGGCTACACAAGAACTGAATTACAAAACAGAACAGGGTGTCAAATGTAGAAAACCAACTTATGCTTGCTTAAGGGGACGGGTGAGTTGGGGTGCTGCATAAAACCAGAGATTGAAATGAGCACAGATACAGTTCCATAAGCCAAATATGTAATAGACAAGAGCTACTCCTTGCTCAACGAAGTGGACTCAACACCCCATATTAAACGCCTAAGAATATACCTGACTAGTAAGAATCTTAAAACCTATGGATTTATATGTCTCCGAAAGAGAATCAAGCGTGTGTACAGCGGCATAAACGCAGCAGTGATAGGATTGGTGAGGTTCGGTGAGCAAATGCAGACCCTTTGAAATCATATTGCATGGTACCCATTCCATGGGTCTCAACTCTCCCTGTTTAAGGGATTCTTCCTTCAGCTAAAACATGCATGTGGAACCCAGAGTATGATCCACCGTGTGATCGGAAAACGTGTTCAAATGTGTCTCAATTTTTGTTTCCTGGTACTCGGGTGTAACATTCCAGACGCTTTACTAACACTCTCCCCACTTGGAGAGTCAGTGCCTTTAACCTCCTGTTTGGCCCAGTTTGCAATTTCTGTGGAAAATGAACAGGAATAGGGAGAACCAATGAGAGACTAGGTGGAGGTGTCCAGACGGGCAAATTTAACTCTCATTTCCCACCAGGAAGAGGAATTAACCAAAGGCTCAGCGTGCCATGCCGGAACCACACTAGGACCAGAAGCAATCCTGCGGTGTTGCGGCCAGCTCACAAGAAAGCGAGTTGAAGAAAGGAGCTCAGGGGCACTGTAATTCACAAACCTGCAGAGTTATAAAGGACAGCTATCTTCCAAAAATATATTGAAGTAAGGCTGCCAAGAGGAGTTGAAAGGGGGGCAGAATTGCAGGAAACCGATTTCAGGAGGTAGACTGGAATTGCATGTAAAGCATAGGAAAAGAGGCAGAACGTCCACAATGATGCACTTGGCCAAAAAGGGCGTATGCGTTTTTTCCTGAATATATTCAGGAAAAAACGCATACGCCCTTTTTGGCCAACCAAGCAAGCTTGCAAAGGAAATCTGCACTACAATGAAGTCTCACTGCCCCCCGGTCAAAAGGGCCATCTGAAAAAAGTGTAAAATCCAGAAAGGCAGGACAGGCCATGGAGAACTGGGAGCCTAGTTATGCTGATGGGCGGGATGTAAATTGCCAGCAGCCACTCTGGAGAAGTGTATGGTGTTTCCTGAAACATCCAAAAAACAAAGCAACAGAGCCTAGGGCACTTCCACTTATGGTCCTATAGCTTAGGGAAATTAAAATCAAAAAGACACAGCCACCCCAAAGTTTGGGACGGCTCTGTTTACAAGAACCTCGTTTACGGTACAAGTTCAATATCACAGAAAGCGAAAAATGGAAAAAGAAATTGTGGTACTTACGTACAATGCAATATCACTCAGCAATGAAATCTATGTCATCAGGCCCATAGCAGCATAATGAGTGGATTCAGGTACGATGATTCTAAGTGAAATTAGTCACACAGAAAAAGAAACATCATAAGATATCACTAATACACGGAATGTAAACTTGGCTACACAAGAACTGAATTACAAAACAGAAGAGGGTGTCAAATGTAGAAAACCAACTTATGCTTGCTTAAGGGGACGGGTGAGTTGGGGTGCTGCATAAAACCAGAGATTGAAATGAGCACAGATACCGTTCCCTAAGCCAAATATGTAATAGACAAGAGCTACTCCTTGCTCAACGAAGTGGACTCAACACCCCATATTAAACGCCTAAGAATATACCTGACTAGTAAGAATCTACCTGACTAGTAAGTATCTTAAAACCTATGGATTTATATGTCTCCGAAAGAGAATCAAGTGTGTGTACAGCGGCATAAACGCAGCAGTGATAGGATTGGTGAGGTTCGGTGAGCAAATGCAGACCCTTTGAAGACATATTGCATGGTACCCATTCCATGGGTCTCAACTCTCCATGTTTAAGGGATTCTTCCTTCAGCTAAAACATGCATGTGGAACCCAGAGTATGATCCACCATGTGGTCGGAAAACGTGTTCAAATGTGTCTCAGTTTTGGTCCCCTGGTACTCGGGTGCAACATTCCAGACGCTTTACTAACACTCTCCCCACTTGGAGAGTCAGTGCCTTTAACCTCCTGTTTGGCCCAGTTAGCAATTTCTGCGGAAGATGAACAGGAATAGGGAGAACCAATGAGAGATTAGGTGGAGGTGTCCGGACGGGCCAATTTAACTCTCATTTCCCACCAGGAAGAGGAATTAACCTAAGGCTCAGCATGCCGTGCCGGAACCAAACTAGGGCCTGAAGCAATCCTGCGGTGTTGCGGCCAGCTCACAAGAAAGCGAGTTGAAGAAAGGAGCTCAGGGGCACTGTAATTCACAAACCTGCAGAGTTATAAATGACAGCTATCTTCCAAAAATATATTGAATTAGGATGCCAAGAGGAGTTGAAAGCAGGGCAGAATTGCAGGAAACCGATTTCAGGAGGTAGACTGGAATTGCATGTAAAGCATAGGAAAAGAGGCAGAACGTCCACAATGATGCACTTGGCCAAAAAGGGCGTATGCGTTTTTTCCTGAATATATTCAGGAAAAAACGCATACGCCCTTTTTGGCCAACCAAGCAAGCTTGCAAAGGAAATCTGCACTACAATGAAGTCTCACTGCCCCCCGGTCAAAAGGGCCATCTGAAAAAAGTGTAAAATCCAGAAAGGCAGGACAGGCCATGGAGAACTGGGAGCCTAGTTATGCTGATGGGCGGGATGTAAATTGCCAGCAGCCACTCTGGAGAAGTGTATGGTGTTTCCTGAAACATCCAAAAAACAAAGCAACAGAGCCTAGGGCACTTCCACTTATGGTCCTATAGCTTAGGGAAATTAAAATCAAAAAGACACAGCCACCCCAAAGTTTGGGATGGCTCTGTTTACAAGAAGGTTGTTTACGGTACAAGTTCAATATCACAAAAAGTGAAAAATGGATAAAGAAGTTGTGGTACTTACGTACAATGCAATATCACTCAGCAATGTAATCTATGTCATCAGGCCCATATCAGCATAATGAGTGGATTCAGGTATGATGATTCTAACTGAAATAAGTCACACAGAAAAAGAAACATCATAAGATATCACTAATACACGGAATGTAAACTTGGCTACACAGGAACTGGATTACAAAACAGAACAGGGTCTCAAATTTAGAAAACCAACTTATGCTTGCTTCAGGGGACGGGTGAGTTGGGGTGCTGCATAAAACCAGAGATTGAAATGAGCACAGATACTGTTCCATAAGCCAAATATGTAATAGACAAGAGCTACTCCTTGCTCAACGAAATGGACTCAACACCCCATATTAAACGCCTAAGAATGTACCTGACTAGTAAGTATCTTAAAACCTATGGATTGCTATGTGTCTGAAAGAAAATCAAGCGTGTGTACAGGGGCATAAACGCAGCAGTGATAGGATTGGAGAGGTTCGGTGAGCAAATGAAGACCCTTTGAAGTCATATTGCATGGTACCCATTCCACGGGTCTCAACTCTCCAGGTTTAAGGGATTCTGCCTTCAGGTAAAACATGCACGTGGAACCCAGAGTATGATCAACCGTGTGGTCGGGAGACATGTTCCAATATGTCTCAGTTCTCGTCCCCTGGTACTCGGGTGCAACATTCCAGACGCTTTACTAAAACTCTCCCGACGTGGAGAGTCAGTGCCTTTAACCTCCTGTTTGGCCCATTTGCAATTTCTGAGGAAGATGAACAGGAATAGGGAGAACCAATGAGATTCTAGGTGGAGGTGTCTGGACGGGCAAATTTAACTCTCATTTCCCACCAGGAAGAGGAATTAACCAAAGGCTCAGCGTGCCGTGCCGGAACCAGATTAGGGCCTGAAGCAATCCTGCGGTGTTGCGGCCAGCTCACAAGAAAGCGAGTTGAAGAAAGGAGCTCAGGGGCACTGTAATTCACAAACCTGCAGAGTTATAAATGACAGCTATCGTCCAAAAATATACTGAAGTAAGGCTGCCAAGAGGACTTGAAAGCGGGGCAGAATTGCAGGAAACCGATTTCAGGAGGTAGACTGGAATTGCATTTAAAGCATAGGAAAAGAGGCAGAACGTCCACAATGATGCACTTGGCCAAAAAGGGCGTATGCGTTTTTTCCTGAATATATTCAGGAAAAAACGCATACGCCCTTTTTGGCCAACCAAGCAAGCTTGCAAAGGAAATCTGCACTACAATGAAGTCTCACTTCCCCCCGGTCAAAAGGGCCACCTGAAAAAAGTGTAAAATCCAGAAAGGCAGGACAGGCCATGGAGAACTGGGAGCCTTGTTATGCTGATGGGCGGGATGTAAATTGCCAACAGCCACTCCAGAGAAGTGTATGGTGATTCCTGAAACATCTAAAAAACAAAGCAACAGAGCCTAGGGCACTTCCACTTATGGTCCTATAGTTTAGGGAAATTAAAATCAAAAAGACACAGCCACCCCAAAGTTTGGGACGGCTCTGTTTACAAGAACTTCATTTACGGTACAAGTTCAATATCACAGAAAGTGAAAAATGGATAAAGAAGTTGTGGTACTTATGTACAATGCAATATCACTCAGCAATGAAATCTATGTCATCAGGCCCGTAGCAGCATAATGAGTGGATTCAGGTATGATGATTCTAACTGAAATAAGTCACACAGAAAAAGAAACATCATAAGATATCACTAATACACGGAATGTAAACTTGGCTACACAGGAACTGGATTACAAAACAGAACAGGGTCTCAAATTTAGAAAACCTACTTATGCTTGCTTAAGGGGAAAGGTGAGTTGGGGTGCTGCATAAAACCTGAGATTGAAATGAGCACAGATAAAGTTCCTTAAGCCAAATAAGGAATAGACAAGAGCTACTCCTTGCTCAACGAAGTGGACTCAACACCCCATATTAAACGCCTAAGAATGTACCTGACTAGTAAGTATCTTAAAACCTATGGATTGCTATGTCTCTGAAAGAAAATCAAGCGTGTGTACAGGGGCATAAACGCAGCAGTGATAGGATTGGAGAGGTTCGGTGAGCAAATGAAGACCCTTTGAAGTCATATTGCATGGTACCCATTCCACGGGTCTCAACTCTCCAGGTTTAAGGGATTCTTCCTTCAGCTAAAACATGCACGTGGAACCCAGAGTATGATCAACCGTGTGATCGGGAGACGTGTTCCAATATGTCTCAGATCTCGTCCCCTGGTACTCGGGTGCAACATTCCAGACGCTTTAATAACACTCTCCCGACTTGGAGAGTCAGTGCCTTTAACCACCTGTTTGGCCCAGTTTGCAATTTCTGCGGAAGATGAACAGGAATAGGGAGAACCAAAGAGAGACTAGCTGGAGGTGTCTGGACGCGCAAAATTTAACTCTCATATCCCACCAGGAAGAGGAATTAACCAAAGGCTCAGCGTGCCGTGCCGGAACCAGATTAGGGCCTGAAGCAATCCTGCGGTGTTGCGGCCAGCTCACAAGAAAGCGAGTTGAAGAAAGGAGCTCAGGGGCACTGTAATTCACAAACCTGCAGAGTTATAAATGACAGCTATCGTCCAAAAATATACTGAAGTAAGGCTGCCAAGAGGACTTGAAAGCGGGGCAGAATTGCAGGAAACCGATTTCAGGAGGTAGACTGGAATTGCATTTAAAGCATAGGAAAAGAGGCAGAACGTCCACAATGATGCACTTGGCCAAAAAGGACGTATGCGTTTTTTCCTGAATATATTCAGGAAAAAACGCATACGCCCTTTTTGGCCAACCAAGCAAGCTTGCAAAGGAAATCTGCACTACAATGAAGTCTCACTGCTCCCCGGTCAAAAGGGCCACCTGAAAAAAGTGTAAAATCCAGAAAGGCAGGACAGGCCATGGAGAACTGGGAGCCTTGTTATGCTGATGGGCGGGATGTAAATTGCCAACAGCCACTCCAGAGAAGTGTATGGTGATTCCTGAAACATCTAAAAAACAAAGCAACAGAGCCTAGGGCACTTCCACTTATGGTCCTATAGCTTAGGGAAATTAAAATCAAAAAGACACAGCCACCGCAAAGTTTGGGCCGGCTCTGTTTACAAGAACCTCGTTTACGGTACAAGTTCAATATCGCAGAAAGTGAAAAATGGATAAAGAAGTTGTGGTACTTACGTACAATGCAATATCACTCAGCAATGAAATCTATGTCATCAGGCCCGTAGCAGCATAATGAGTGGATTCAGGTATGATGATTCTAACTGAAATAAGTCACACAGAAAAAGAAACATCATAAGATATCACTAATACACGGGATGTAAACTTGGCTACACAGGAACTGGATTACAAAACAGAACAGGGTCTCAAATTTAGAAAACCAACTTATGCTTGCTTAAGGGGAAAGGTGAGTTGGGGTGCTGCATAAAACCAGAGATTTAAATGAACACAGATAAAGTTCCTTAAGCCAAATATAGAATAGACAAGAACTACTCCTTGCTCAACGAAATGGACTCAACACCCCATATTAAACGCCTAAGAATGTACCTGACTAGTAAGTATCTTAAAACCTATGGATTGCTATGTGTCTGAAAGAAAATCAAGCGTGTGTACAGGGGCATAAACGCAGCAGTGATAGGATTGGAGAGGTTCGGTGAGCAAATGAAGACCCTTTGAAGTCATATTGCATGGTACCCATTCCACGGGTCTCAACTCTCCAGGTTTAAGGGATTCTGCCTTCAGGTAAAACATGCACGTGGAACCCAGAGTATGATCAACCGTGTGGTCGGGAGACATGTTCCAATATGTCTCAGTTCTCGTCCCCTGGTACTCGGGTGCAACATTCCAGACGCTTTACTAACACTCTCCCGACGTGGAGAGTCAGTGCCTTTAACCTCCTGTTTGGCCCATTTGCAATTTCTGAGGAAGATGAACAGGAATAGGGAGAACCAATGAGATTCTAGGTGGAGGTGTCTGGACGAGCAAATTTAACTCTCATTTCCCACCAGGAAGAGGAATTAACCAAAGGCTCAGCGTGCCGTGCCGGAACCAGATTAGGGCCTGAAGCAATCCTGCGGTGTTGCGGCCAGCTCACAAGAAAGCGAGTTGAAGAAAGGAGCTCAGGGGCACTGTAATTCACAAACCTGCAGAGTTATAAATGACAGCTATTGTCCAAAAATATACTGAAGTAAGGCTGCCAAGAGGACTTGAAAGCGGGGCAGAATTGCAGGAAACCGATTTCAGGAGGTAGACTGGAATTGCATTTAAAGCATAGGAAAAGAGGCAGAACGTCCACAATGATGCACTTGGCCAAAAAGGGCGTATGCGTTTTTTCCTGAATATATTCAGGAAAAAACGCATACGCCCTTTTTGGCCAACCAAGCAAGCTTGCAAAGGAAATCTGCACTACAATGAAGTCTCACTTCCCCCTGGTCAAAAGGGCCACCTGAAAAAAGGGTAAAATCCAGAAAGGCAGGACAGGCCATGGAGAACTGGGAGCCTTGTTATGCTGATGGGCGGGATGTAAATTGCCAACAGCCACTCCAGAGAAGTGTATGGTGATTCCTGAAACATCTAAAAAACAAAGCAACAGAGCCTAGGGCACTTCCACTTATGGTCCTATAGTTTAGGGAAATTAAAATCAAAAAGACACAGCCACCCCAAAGTTTGGGACGGCTCTGTTTACAAGAACTTCATTTACGGTACAAGTTCAATATCACAGAAAGTGAAAAATGGATAAAGAAGTTGTGGTACTTACGTACAATGCAATATCACTCAGCAATGAAATCTATGTCATCAGGCCCGTAGCAGCATAATGAGTGGATTCAGGTATGATGATTCTAACTGAAATAAGTCACACAGAAAAAGAAACATCATAAGATATCACTAATACACGGAATGTAAACTTGGCTACACAGGAACTGGATTACAAAACAGAACAGGGTCTCAAATTTAGAAAACCTACTTATGCTTGCTTAAGGGGAAAGGTGAGTTGGGGTGCTGCATAAAACCTGAGATTGAAATGAGCACAGATAAAGTTCCTTAAGCCAAATAAGGAATAGACAAGAGCTACTCCTTGCTCAACGAAATGGACTCAACACCCCATATTAAACGCCTAAGAATGTACCTGACTAGTAAGTATCTTAAAACCTATGGATTGCTATGTCTCTGAAAGAAAATCAAGCGTGTGTACAGGGGCATAAACGCAGCAGTGATAGGATTGGAGAGGTTCGGTGAGCAAATGAAGACCCTTTGAAGTCATATTGCATGGTACCCATTCCACGGGTCTCAACTCTCCAGGTTTAAGGGATTCTTCCTTCAGCTAAAACATGCACGTGGAACCCAGAGTATGATCACCCGTGTGATCAGTTGACATGTTCCAATATGTCTCAGTTCTCGTCCCCTGGTACTCGGGTGCAACATTCCAGACGCTTTACTAACACTCTCCCGACTTGGAGAGTCAGTGCCTTTAACCTCCTGTTTGGCCCAGTTTGCAATTTCTGCGGAAGATGAACAGGAATAGGGAGAACCAATGAGAGACTAGCTGGAGGTGTCTGGACGGGCAAATTTAACTCTCATTTCCCACCAGAAAGAGGAATTAACCAAAGGCTCAGCGTGCCGTGCCGGAACCAGATTAGGGCCTGAAGCAATCCTGCGGTGTTGCGGCCAGCTCACAAGAAAGCGAGTTGAAGAAAGGAGCTCAGGGGCACTGTAATTCACAAACCTGCAGAGTTATAAATGACAGCTATCGTCCAAAAATATACTGAAGTAAGGCTGCCAAGAGGACTTGAAAGCGGGGCAGAATTGCAGGAAACCGATTTCAGGAGGTAGACTGGAATTGCATTTAAAGCATAGGAAAAGAGGCAGAACGTCCACAATGATGCACTTGGCCAAAAAGGGCGTATGCGTTTTTTCCTGAATATATTCAGGAAAAAACGCATACGCCCTTTTTGGCCAACCAAGCAAGCTTGCAAAGGAAATCTGCACTACAATGAAGTCTCACTTCCCCCCGGTCAAAAGGGCCATCTGAAAAAAGTGTAAAATCCAGAAAGGCAGGACAGGCCATGGAGAACTGGGAGCCTTGTTATGCTGATGGGCGGGATTTAAATTGCCAAGAGCCACTCCGGAGAGGTGTATGGTGTTTCCTGAAACATCTAAAAAACAAAGCAACAGAGCCTAGGGCACTTCCACTTATGGTCCTATAGCTTAGGGAAATTAAAATCAAAAAGACACAGCCACCCCAAAGTTTGGGACGGCTCTGTTTACAAGAACCACGTTTACGGTACAAGTTCAATATCGCAGAAAGTGAAAAATGGATAAAGAAGTTGTGGTACTTACGTACAATGCAATATCACTCAGCAATGAAATCTATGTCATCAGGCCCGTAGCAGCATAATGAGTGGATTCAGGTATGATGATTCTAACTGAAATAAGTCACACAGAAAAAGAAACATCATAAGATATCACTAATACACGGAATGTAAACTTGGCTACACAGGAACTGGATTACAAAACAGAACAGGGTCTCAAATTTAGAAAACCAACTTATGCTTGCTTAAGGGGAAAGGTGAGTTGGGGTGCTGCATAAAACCAGAGATTTAAATGAACACAGATAAAGTTCCTTAAGCCAAATATGGAATAGACAAGAACTACTCCTTGCTCAACGAAATGGACTCAACACCCCATATTAAACGCCTAAGAATGTACCTGACTAGTAAGTATCTTAAAACCTATGAATTGCTATGTCTCTGAAAGAAAATCAAGCGTGTGTACAGGGGCATAAACGCAGCAGTGATAGGAATGGAGAGGTTCGGTGAGCAAATGAAGACCCTTTGAAGTCATATTGCATGGTACCCATTCCACGGGTCTCAACTCTCCAGGTTTAAGGGATTCTGCCTTCAGGTAAAACATGCACGTGGAACCCAGAGTATGATCAACCGTGTGGTCGGGAGACATGTTCCAATATGTCTCAGTTCTCGTCCCCTGGTACTCGGGTGCAACATTCCAGACGCTTTACTAACACTCTCCCGACTTGGAGAGTCAGTGCCTTTAACCTCCTGTTTGGCCCATTTGCAATTTCTGAGGAAGATGAACAGGAATAGGGAGAACCAATGAGAGACTAGGTGGAGGTGTCTGGACGAGCAAATTTAACTCTCATTTCCCACCAGGAAGAGGAATTAACCAAAGGCTCAGCGTGCCGTGCCGGAACCAGATTAGGGCCTGAAGCAATCCTGCGGTGTTGCGGCCAGCTCACAAGAAAGCGAGTTGAAGAAAGGAGCTCAGGGGCACTGTAATTCACAAACCTGCAGAGTTATAAATGACAGCTATCGTCCAAAAATATACTGAAGTAAGGCTGCCAAGAGGACTTGAAAGCGGGGCAGAATTGCACGAAACCGATTTCAGGAGGTAGACTGGAATTGCATTTAAAGCATAGGAAAAGAGGCAGAACGCCCACAATGATGCAATTGGCCAAAAAGGGCATATGCGTTTTATCCTGAATATATTCAGGAAAAAACGCATATGCCCTTTTTGGCCAACCAAGCAAGCTTGCAAAGGAAATCTGCACTACAATGAAGTCTCACTTCCCCCTGGTCAAAAGGGCCTTCTGAAAAAAGTGTAAAATCCAGAAAGGCAGGACAGGCCATGGAGAACTGGGAGCCTTGTTATGCTGATGGGCGGGATGTAAATTGCCAAGAGCCACTCGGGAGAGGTGTATGGTGTTTCCTGAAATATCTGAAAAACAAAGCAACAGAGCCTAGGGCACTTCCACTTATGGTCCTATAGCTTAGGGAAATTAAAATCAAAAAGACACAGCCACCCCAAAGTTTGGGATGGCTCTGTTTACAAGAAGGTTGTTTACGGTACAAGTTCAATATCACAAAAAGTGAAAAATGGATAAAGAAGTTGTGGTACTTACGTACAATGCAATATCACTCAGCAATGTAATCTATGTCATCAGGCCCATATCAGCATAATGAGTGGATTCAGGTATGATGATTCTAACTGAAATAAGTCACACAGAAAAAGAAACATCATAAGATATCACTAATACACGGAATGTAAACTTGGCTACACAGGAACTGGATTACAAAACAGAACAGGGTCTCAAATTTAGAAAACCAACTTATGCTTGCTTCAGGGGAAAGGTGAGTTGGGGTGCTGCATAAAACAAGAGATTGAAATGAGCACAGATAAAGTTCCTTAAGCCAAATATGGAATAGACAAGAACTACTCCTTGCTCAACGAAATGGACTCAACACCCCATATTAAACGCCTAAGAATGTACCTGACTAGTAAGTATCTTAAAACCTATGGATTGCTATGTCTCTGAAAGAAAATCAAGCGTGTGTACAGGGACATAAACGCAGCAGTGATAGGATTGGAGAGGTTCGGTGAGCAAATGAAGACCCTTTGAAGTCATATTGCATGGTACCCATTCCACGGGTCTCAACTCTCCAGGTTTAAGGGATTCTGCCTTCAGGTAAAACATGCACGTGGAACCCAGAGTATGATCAACCGTGTGATCGGGAGACGTGTTCCAATATGTCTCAGTTCTCGTCCCCTGGTACTCGGGTGCAACATTCCAGACGCTTTACTAACACTCTCCCGACTTGGAGAGTCAGTGCCTTTAACCTCCTGTTTGGCCCATTTGCAATTTCTGCGGAAGATGAACAGGAATAGGGAGAACCAATGAGATTCGAGGTGGAGGTGTCTGGACGGGCAAATTTAACTCTCATTTCCCACCAGGAAGAGGAATTAACCAAAGGCTCAGCGTGCCGTGCCGGAACCAGATTAGGGCCTGAAGCAATCCTGCGGTGTTGCGGCCAGCTCACAAGAAAGCGAGTTGAAGAAAGGAGCTCAGGGGCACTGTAATTCACAAACCTGCAGAGTTATAAATGACAGCTATCGTCCAAAAATATACTGAAGTAAGGCTGCCAAGAGGACTTGAAAGCGGGGCAGAATTGCAGGAAACCGATTTCAGGAGGTAGACTGGAATTGCATTTAAAGCATAGGAAAAGAGGCAGAACATCCACAATGATGCACTTGGCCAAAAAGGGCGTATGCGTTTTTTCCTGAATATATTCAGGAAAAAACGCATACGCCCTTTTTGGCCAACCAAGCAAGCTTGCAAAGGAAATCTGCACTACAATGAAGTCTCACTTCCCCCCGGTCAAAAGGGCCATCTGAAAAAAGTGTAAAATCCAGAAAGGCAGGACAGGCCATGGAGAACTGGGAGCCTTGTTATGCTGATGGGCGGGATGTAAATTGCCAAGAGCCACTCGGGAGAGGTGTATGGTGTTTCCTGAAACATCTAAAAAACAAAGCAACAGAGCCTAGGGCACTTCCACTTATGGTCCTATAGCTTAGGGAAATTAAAATCAAAAAGACACAGCCACCCCAAAGTTTGGACGGCTCTGTTTACAAGAACCTCGTTTATGGTACAAGTTCAATATCGCAGAAAGTGAAAAATGGATAAAGAATTTGTGGTACTTACGTACAATGAAATATCACTCAGCAATGAAATCTATGTCATCAGGCCCGTAGCAGCATAATGAGTGGATTCAGGTATGATGATTCTAACTGAAATAAGTCACACAGAAAAAGAAACATCATAAGATATCACTAATATACGGGATGTAAACTTGGCTACACAGGAACTGGATTACAAAACAGAACAGGGTCTCAAATTTAGAAAACCAACTTATGCTTGCTTAAGGGGAAAGGTGAGTTGGGGTGCTGCATCAAACCAGAGATTTAAATGAACACAGATAAAGTTCCTTAAGCCAAATATAGAATAGACAAGAACTACTCCTTGCTCAACGAAATGGACTCAACACCCCATATTAAACGCCTAAGAATGTACCTGACTAGTAAGTATCTTAAAACCTATGGATTGCTATGTCTCTGAAAGAAAATCAAGCGTGTGTACAGGGGCATAAACGCAGCAGTGATAGGATTGGAGAGGTTCGGTGAGCAAATGAAGACCCTTTGAAGTCATATTGCATGGTACCCATTCCACGGGTCTCAACTCTCCAGGTTTAAGGGATTCTGCCTTCAGGTAAAACATGCACGTGGAACCCAGAGTATGATCAACCGTGATATCGGGAGACATGTTCCAATATGTCTCAGTTGTCGTCCCCTGGTACTCGGGTGCAACATTCCAGACGCTTTACTAACACTCTCCCGACTTGGAGAGTCAGTGCCTTTAACCTCCTGTTTGGCCCATTTGCAATTTCTGCGGAAGATGAACAGGAATAGGGAGAACCAATGAGATTCTAGGTGGAGGTGTCTGGACGGGCAAATTTAACTCTCATTTCCCACCAGGAAGAGGAATTAACCAAAGGCTCAGCGTGCCGTGCCGGAACCAGATTAGGGCCTGAAGCAATCCTGCGGTGTTGCGGCCAGCTCACAAGAAAGCGAGTTGAAGAAAGGAGCTCAGGGGCACTGTAATTCACAAACCTGCAGAGTTATAAATGACAGCTATCGTCCAAAAATATACTGAAGTAAGGCTGCCAAGAGGACTTGAAAGCGGGGCAGAATTGCAGGAAACCGATTTCAGGAGGTAGACTGGAATTGCATTTAAAGCATAGGAAAAGAGGCAGAACGTCCACAATGATGCACTTGGCCAAAAAGGGCGTATGCGTTTTTTCCTGAATATATTCAGGAAAAAACGCATACGCCCTTTTTGGCCAACCAAGCAAGCTTGCAAAGGAAATCTGCACTACAATGAAGTCTCACTTCCCCCCGGTCAAAAGGGCCATCTGAAAAAAGTGTAAAATCCAGAAAGGCAGGACAGGCCATGGAGAACTGGGAGCCTTGTTATGCTGATGGGCGGGATGTAAATTGCCAAGAGCCACTCGGGAGAGGTGTATGGTGTTTCCTGAAACATCTAAAGAACAAAGCAACAGAGTCTAGGGCACTTCCACTTATGGTCCTATAGCTTAGGGAAATTAAAATCAAAAACACACAGCCACCCCAAAGTTTGGGATGGCTCTGTTTACAAGAACCTCGTTTACGGTACAAGTTCAATATCACAGAAAGTGAAAAATGGATAAAGAAGTTGTGGTACTTACGTACAATGCAATATCACTCAGCAATGAAATCTATGTCATCAGGCCCGTAGCAGCATAATGAGTGGATTCAGGTATGATGATTCTAACTGAAATAAGTCACACAGAAAAAGAAATATCATAAGATATCACTAATACATGGAATGTAAACTTGGCTACACAGGAACTGGATTACAAAACAGAACAGGGTCTCAAATTTAGAAAACCAACATATGCTTGCTTAAGGAGAAAGTTGAGTTGGGGTGCTGCATAAAACCAGAGATTGAAATGAGCACAGATAAAGTTCCTTAAGCCAAATATGGAATAGACAAGAACTACTCCTTGCTCAACGAAATGGACTCAACACCCCATATTAAACGCCTAAGAATGTACCTGACTAGTAAGTATCTTAAAACCTATGGATTGCTATGTCTCTGAAAAAAAATCAAGCGTGTGTACAGGGGCATAAACGCAGCAGTGATAGGATTGGAGAGGTTCGGTGAGCAAATGAAGACCCTTTGAAGTCATATTGCATGGTACCCATTCCACGGGTCTCAACTGTCCAGGTTTAAGGGATTCTTCCTTCAGCTAAAACATGCACGTGGAACCCAGAGTATGATCAACCGTGTGATCGGGAGACGTGTTCCAATATGTCTCAGTTCTCGTCCCCTGGTACTCGGGTGCAACATTCCAGACGCTTTACTAACACTCTCCCGACTTGGAGAGTCAGTGCCTTTAACCTCCTGTTTGGCCCAGTTTGCAATTTCTGCGGAAGATGAACAGGAATAGGGAGAACCAATGAGAGACTAGCTGGAGGTGTCTGGACGGGCAAATTTAACTCTCATTTCCCACCAGGAAGAGGAATTAACCAAAGGTTCAGCGTGCCGTGCCGGAACCAGATTAGGGCCTGAAGCAATGCTGCGGTGTTCCGGCCAGCTCCCATGAAAGCGAGTTGAAGAAAGGAGCTCAGGGGCACTGTAATTCACAAACCTGCAGAGTTATAAATGACAGCTATCGTCCAAAAATATACTGAAGTAAGGCTGCCAAGAGGACTTGAAAGCGGGGCAGAATTGCAGGAAACCGATTTCAGCAGGTAGACCGGAATTGCATTTAAAGCATAGGAAAAGAGGCAGAACGTCCACAATGATGCACTTGGCCAAAAAGGGCGTATGCGTTTTTTCCTGAATATATTCAGGAAACAACGCATACGCCCTTTTTGGCCAACCAAGCAAGCTTGCAAAGGAAATCTGCACTACAATGAAGTCTCACTTACCCCCGGTCAAAAGGGCCATCTGAAAAAAGTGTAAAATCCAGAAAGGCAGGACAGGCCATGGAGAACTGGGAGCCTTGTTATGCTGATGGGCGGGATGTAAATTGCCAACAGCCACTCGGGAGAGGTGTATGGTGCTTCCTGAAACATCTAAAAAACATAGCAGCGGAGCCTAGGGCACTTCCACTTATGGTCCTATAGCTTAGGGAAATTAAAATCAAAAAGACACAGCCACCCCAAAGTTTGGGACGGCTCTGTTTACAAGAACCTCGTTTACGGTACAAGTTCAATATCGCAGAAAGTGAAAAATGGATAAAGAAGTTGTGGTACTTACGTACAATGCAATATCACTCAGCAATGAAATCTATGTCATCAGGCCCGTAGCAGAATAATGAGTGGATTCAGGTATGATGATTCTAACTGAAATAAGTCACACAGAAAAAGAAATATCATAAGATATCACTAATACACGGAATGTAAACTTGGCTATACAGGAACTGGATTACAAAACAGAACAGGGTCTCAAATTTAGAAAACCAACTTATGCTTGCTTAAGGGGAAAGGTGAGTTGGGGTGCTGCATAAAACCAGAGATTGAAATGAGCACAGATAAAGTTCCTTAAGCCAAATATGGAATAGACAAGAACTACTCCTTGCTCAACGAAATGGACTCAACACCCCATATTAAACGCCTAAGAATGTACCTGACTAGTAAGTATCTTAAAACCTATGGATTGCTATGTCTCTGAAAGAAAATCAAGCGTGTGTACAGGGGCATAAAAGCAGCAGTGATAGGATTGGAGAGGTTCGGTGAGCAAATGAAGACCCTTTGAAGTCATATTGCATGGTACCCATTCCACGGGTCTCAACTCTCCAGGTTTAAGGGATTCTTCCTTCAGCTAAAACATGCACGTGGAACCCAGAGTATGATCAACCGTGTGATCGGGAGACGTGTTCCAATATGTCTCAGTTCTCTTCCCCTGGTACTCGGGTGCAACATTCCAGACGCTTTAATAACACTCTCCCGACTTGGAGAGTCAGTGCCTTTAACCACCTGTTTGGCCCAGTTTGCAATTTCTGCGGAAGATGAACAGGAATAGGGAGAACCAAAGAGAGACTAGCTGGAGGTGTCTGGACGCGCAAAATTTAACTCTCATATCCCACCAGGAAGAGGAATTAACCAAAGGCTCAGCATGCCGTGCCGGAACCAGATTAGGGCCTGAAGCAATCCTGCGGTGTTGCGGCCAGCTCACAAGAAAGCGAGTTGAAGAAAGGAGCTCAGGGGCACTGTAATTCACAAACCTGCAGAGTTATAAATGACAGCTATCGTCCAAAAATATACTGAAGTAAGGCTGCCAAGAGGACTTGAAAGCGGGGCAGAATTGCAGGAAACCGATTTCAGGAGGTAGACTGGAATTGCATTTAAAGCATAGGAAAAGAGGCAGAACGTCCACAATGATGCACTTGGCCAAAAAGGGCGTATGCGTTTTTTCCTGAATATATTCAGGAAAAAACGCATACGCACTTTTTGGCCAACCAAGCAAGCTTGCAAAGGAAATCTGCACTACAATGAAGTCTCACTTCCCCCCGGTCAAAAGGGCCATCTGAAAAAAGTGTAAAATCCAGAAAGGCAGGACAGGCCATGGAGAACTGGGAGCCTTGTTATGCTGATGGGCGGGATGTAAATTGCCAACAGCCACTCCAGAGAAGTGTATGGTGATTCCAGAAACATCTAAAAAACAAAGCAACAGAGCCTAGGGCACTTCCACTTATGGTCCTATAGTTTAGGGAAATTAAAATCAAAAAGACACAGCCACCCCAAAGTTTGGGACGGCTCTGTTTACAAGAACTTCATTTACGGTACAAGTTCAATATCACAGAAAGTGAAAAATGGATAAAGAAGTTGTGGTACTTACGTACAATGCAATATCACTCAGCAATGAAATCTATGTCATCAGGCCCGTAGCAGCATAATGAGTGGATTCAGGTATGATGATTCTAACTGAAATAAGTCACACAGAAAAAGAAACATCATAAGATATCACTAATACACGGAATGTAAACCTGGTTACACAGGAACTGGATTACAAAACAGAACAGGGTCTCAAATTTAGAAAACCTATTTATGCTTGCTTAAGGGGAAAGGTGAGTTGCGGTGCTGCATAAAACCTGAGATTGAAATGAGCACAGATAAAGTTCCTTAAGCCAAATAAGGAATAGACAAGAGCTACTCCTTGCTCAACGAAATGGACTCAACACCCCATATTAAACGCCTAAGAATGTACCTGACTAGTAAGTATCTTAAAACCTATGGATTGCTATGTCTCTGAAACAAAATCAAGCATGTGTACAGGGGTATAAACGCAGCAGTGATAGGATTGGAGAGGTTCGGTGAGCAAATGAAGACCCTTTGAAGTCATATTGCATGGTACCCATTCCACGGGTCTCAACTCTCCAGGTTTAAGGGATTCTTCCTTCAGCTAAAACATGCACGTGGAACCCAGAGTATGATCATCCGTGTGATCGGGAGACGTGTTCCAATATGTCTCAGATCTCGTCCCCTGGTACTCGGGTGCAACATTCCAGACGCTTTAATAACACTCTCCCGACTTGGAGAGTCAGTGCCTTTAACCACCTGTTTGGCCCAGTTTGCAATTTCTGCGGAAGATGAACAGGAATAGGGAGAACCAAAGAGAGACTAGCTGGAGGTGTCTGGACGCGCAAAATTTAACTCTCATATCCCACCAGGAAGAGGAATTAACCAAAGGCTCAGCATGCCGTGCCGGAACCAGATTAGGGCCTGAAGCAATCCTGCGGTGTTGCGGCCAGCTCACAAGAAAGCGAGTTGAAGAAAGGAGCTCAGGGGCACTGTAATTCACAAACCTGCAGAGTTATAAATGACAGCTATCGTCCAAAAATATACTGAAGTAAGGCTGCCAAGAGGACTTGAAAGCGGGGCAGAATTGCAGGAAACCGATTTCAGGAGGTAGACTGGAATTGCATTTAAAGCATAGGAAAAGAGGCAGAACGTCCACAATGATGCACTTGGCCAAAAAGGGCGTATGCGTTTTTTCCTGAATATATTCAGGAAAAAATGCATACGCCCTTTTTGGCCAACCAAGCAAGCTTGCAAAGGAAATCTGCACTACAATGAAGTCTCACTTCCCCCCGGTCAAAAGGGCCATCTGAAAAAAGTGTAAAATCCAGAAAGGCAGGACAGGCCATGGAGAACTGGGAGCCTTGTTATGCTGATGGGCGGGATGTAAATTGCCAACAGCCACTCGGGAGAGGTGTATGGTGTTTCCTGAAACATCTAAAAAACAAAGCAACAGAGCCTAGGGCACTTCCACTTATGGTCCTATAGCTTAGGGAAATTAAAATCAAAAAGACACAGCCACCCCAAAGTTTGGAACGGCTCTGTTTACAAGAACCTCGTTTACGGTACAAGTTCAATAGCGCAGAAAGTGAAAAATGGATAAAGAAGTTGTGGTACTTACGTACAATGCAATATCACTCAGCAATGAAATCTATGTCATCAGGCCCGTAGCAGCATAATGAGTGGATTCAGGTATGATGATTCTAACTGAAATAAGTCACACAGAAAAAGAAACATCATAAGATATCACTAATACACGGGATGTAAACTTGGCTACACAGGAACTGGATTACAAAACAGAACAGGGTCTCAAATTTAGAAAACCAACTTATGCTTGCTTAAGGGGAAAGGTGAGTTGGGGTGCTGCATCAAACCAGAGATTGAAATGAGCACAGATAAAGTTCCTTAAGCCAAATATGGAATAGACAAGAACTACTCCTTGCTCAACGAAATGGACTCAACACCCCATATAAAACGCCTAAGAATGTACCTGACTAGTAAGTATCTTAAAACCTATGGATTGCTATGTCTCTGAAAGAAAATCAAGCGTGTGTACAGGGGCATAAACGCAGCAGTGATAGGATTGGAGAGGTTCGGTGAGCAAATGAAGACCCTTTGAAGTCATATTGCATGGTACCCATTCCACGGGACTCAACTCTCCAGGTTTAAGGGATTCTGCCTTCAGGTAAAACATGCACATGGAACCCAGAGTATGATCAACCGTGTGGTCGGGAGACATGTTCCAATATGTCTCAGTTCTCGTCCCCTGGTACTCGGGTGTAACATTCCAGACGCTTTACTAACACTCTCCCGACTTGGAGAGTCAGTGCCTTTAACCTCCTGTTTGGCCCATTTGCAATTTCTGAGGAAGATGAACAGGAATAGGGAGAACCAATGAGAGACTAGGTGGAGGTGTCTGGACGGGCAAATTTAACTCTCATTTCCCACCAGGAAGAGGAATTAACCAAAGGCTCAGCGTGCCGTGCCGGAACCAGATTAGGGCCTGAAGCAATCCTGCGGTGTTGCGGCCAGATCACAAGAAAGCGAGTTGAAGAAAGGAGCTCAGGGGCACTGTAATTCACAAACCTGCAGAGTTATAAATGACAGTTATCGTCCAAAAATATACTGAAGTAAGGCTGCCAAGAGGACTTGAAAGCGGGGCAGAATTGCAGGAAACCGATTTCAGGAGGTAGACTGGAATTGCATTTAAAGCATAGGAAAAGAGGCAGAACGTCCACAATGATGCACTTGGCCAAAAAGGGCGTATGCGCTTTTTCCTGAATATATTCAGGAAAAAACGCATACGCCCTTTTTGGCCAACCAAGCAAGCTTGCAAAGGAAATCTGCACTACAATGAAGTCTCACTTCCCCCGGTCAAAAGGGCCACCTGAAAAAAGTGTAAAATCCAGAAAGGCAGGACAGGCCATGGAGAACTGGGAGCCTTGTTATGCTGATGGGCGGGATGTAAATTGCCAAGAGCCACACGGGAGAGGTGTATGGTGTTTCCTGAAACATCTAAAGAACAAAGCAACAGAGTCTAGGGCACTTCCACTTATGGTCCTATAGCTTAGGGAAATTAAAATCAAAAACACACAGCCACCCCAAAGTTTGGGATGGCTCTGTTTACAAGAACCTCGTTTACGGTACAAGTTCAATATCACAGAAAGTGAAAAATGGATAAAGAAGTTGTGGTACTTACGTACAATGCAATATCACTCAGCAATGAAATCTATGTCATCAGGCCCGTAGCAGCATAATGAGTGGATTCAGGTATGATGATTCTAACTGAAATAAGTCACACAGAAAAAGAAATATCATAAGATATCACTAATACATGGAATGTAAACTTGGCTACACAGGAACTGGATTACAAAACAGAACAGGGTCTCAAATTTAGAAAACCAACATATGCTTGCTTAAGGAGAAAGTTGAGTTGGGGTGCTGCATAAAACCAGAGATTGAAATGAGCACAGATAAAGTTCCTTAAGCCAAATATGGAATAGACAAGAACTACTCCTTGCTCAACGAAATGGACTCAACACCACATATTAAACGCCTAAGAATGTACCTGACTAGTAAGTATCTTAAAACCTATGGATTGCTATGTCTCTGAAAAAAAATCAGGCGTGTGTACAGGGGCATAAACGCAGCAGTGATAGGATTGGAGAGGTTCGGTGAGCAAATGAAGACCCTTTGAAGTCATATTGCATGGTACCCATTCCACGGGTCTCAACTGTCCAGGTTTAAGGGATTCTTCCTTCAGCTAAAACATGCACGTGGAACCCAGAGTATGATCAACCGTGTGATCGGGAGACGTGTTCCAATATGTCTCAGTTCTCGTCCCCTGGTACTCGGGTGCAACATTCCAGACGCTTTACTAACACTCTCCCGACTTGGAGAGTCAGTGCCTTTAACCTCCTGTTTCGCCCAGTTTGCAATTTCTGCGGAAGATGAACAGGAATAGGGAGAACCAATGAGAGACTAGCTGGAGGTGTCTGGACGGGCAAATTTAACTCTCATTTCCCACCAGGAAGAGGAATTAACCAAAGGTTCAGCGTGCCGTGCCGGAACCAGATTAGGGCCTGAAGCAATGCTGCGGTGTTCCGGCCAGCTCCCATGAAAGCGAGTTGAAGAAAGGAGCTCAGGGGCACTGTAATTCACAAACCTGCAGAGTTATAAATGACAGCTATCGTCCAAAAATATACTGAAGTAAGGCTGCCAAGAGGACTTGAAAGCGGGGCAGAATTGCAGGAAACCGATTTCAGCAGGTAGACCGGAATTGCATTTAAAGCATAGGAAAAGAGGCAGAACGTCCACAATGATGCACTTGGCCAAAAAGGGCGTATGCGTTTTTTCCTGAATATATTCAGGAAACAACGCATACGCCCTTTTTGGCCAACCAAGCAAGCTTGCAAAGGAAATCTGCACTACAATGAAGTCTCACTTCCCCCCGGTCAAAAGGGCCATCTGAAAAAAGTGTAAAATCCAGAAAGGCAGGACAGGCCATGGAGAACTGGGAGCCTTGTTATGCTGATGGGCGGGATGTAAATTGCCAACAGCCACTCGGGAGAGGTGTATGGTGCTTCCTGAAACATCTAAAAAACATAGCAGCGGAGCCTAGGGCACTTCCACTTATGGTCCTATAGCTTAGGGAAATTAAAATCAAAAAGACACAGCCACCCCAAAGTTTGGGACGGCTCTGTTTACAAGAACCTCGTTTACGGTACAAGTTCAATATCGCAGAAAGTGAAAAATGGATAAAGAAGTTGTGGTACTTACGTACAATGCAATATCACTCAGCAATGAAATCTATGTCATCAGGCCCGTAGCAGCATAATGAGTGGATTCAGGTATGATGATTCTAACTGAAATAAGTCACACAGAAAAAGAAATATCATAAGATATCACTAATACATGGAATGTAAACTTGGCTACACAGGAACTGGATTACAAAACAGAACAGGGTCTCAAATTTAGAAAACCAACATATGCTTGCTTAAGGAGAAAGTTGAGTTGGGGTGCTGCATAAAACCAGAGATTGAAATGAGCACAGATAAAGTTCCTTAAGCCAAATATGGAATAGACAAGAACTACTCCTTGCTCAACGAAATGGACTCAACACCACATATTAAACGCCTAAGAATGTACCTGACTAGTAAGTATCTTAAAACCTATGGATTGCTATGTCTCTGAAAAAAAATCAGGCGTGTGTACAGGGGCATAAACGCAGCAGTGATAGGATTGGAGAGGTTCGGTGAGCAAATGAAGACCCTTTGAAGTCATATTGCATGGTACCCATTCCACGGGTCTCAACTGTCCAGGTTTAAGGGATTCTTCCTTCAGCTAAAACATGCACGTGGAACCCAGAGTATGATCAACCGTGTGATCGGGAGACGTGTTCCAATATGTCTCAGTTCTCGTCCCCTGGTACTCGGGTGCAACATTCCAGACGCTTTACTAACACTCTCCCGACTTGGAGAGTCAGTGCCTTTAACCTCCTGTTTCGCCCAGTTTGCAATTTCTGCGGAAGATGAACAGGAATAGGGAGAACCAATGAGAGACTAGCTGGAGGTGTCTGGACGGGCAAATTTAACTCTCATTTCCCACCAGGAAGAGGAATTAACCAAAGGTTCAGCGTGCCGTGCCGGAACCAGATTAGGGCCTGAAGCAATGCTGCGGTGTTCCGGCCAGCTCCCATGAAAGCGAGTTGAAGAAAGGAGCTCAGGGGCACTGTAATTCACAAACCTGCAGAGTTATAAATGACAGCTATCGTCCAAAAATATACTGAAGTAAGGCTGCCAAGAGGACTTGAAAGCGGGGCAGAATTGCAGGAAACCGATTTCAGCAGGTAGACCGGAATTGCATTTAAAGCATAGGAAAAGAGGCAGAACGTCCACAATGATGCACTTGGCCAAAAAGGGCGTATGCGTTTTTTCCTGAATATATTCAGGAAACAACGCATACGCCCTTTTTGGCCAACCAAGCAAGCTTGCAAAGGAAATCTGCACTACAATGAAGTCTCACTTCCCCCCGGTCAAAAGGGCCATCTGAAAAAAGTGTAAAATCCAGAAAGGCAGGACAGGCCATGGAGAACTGGGAGCCTTGTTATGCTGATGGGCGGGATGTAAATTGCCAACAGCCACTCGGGAGAGGTGTATGGTGCTTCCTGAAACATCTAAAAAACATAGCAGCGGAGCCTAGGGCACTTCCACTTATGGTCCTATAGCTTAGGGAAATTAAAATCAAAAAGACACAGCCACCCCAAAGTTTGGGACGGCTCTGTTTACAAGAACCTCGTTTACGGTACAAGTTCAATATCGCAGAAAGTGAAAAATGGATAAAGAAGTTGTGGTACTTACGTACAATGCAATATCACTCAGCAATGAAATCTATGTCATCAGGCCCGTAGCAGAATAATGAGTGGATTCAGGTATGATGATTCTAACTGAAATAAGTCACACAGAAAAAGAAATATCATAAGATATCACTAATACACGGAATGTAAACTTGGCTATACAGGAACTGGATTACAAAACAGAACAGGGTCTCAAATTTAGAAAACCAACTTATGCTTGCTTAAGGGGAAAGGTGAGTTGGGGTGCTGCATAAAACCAGAGATTGAAATGAGCACAGATAAAGTTCCTTAAGCCAAATATGGAATAGAGAAGAACTACTCCTTGCTCAACGAAATGGACTCAACACCCCATATTAAACGCCTAAGAATGTACCTGACTAGTAAGTATCTTAAAACCTATGGATTGCTATGTCTCTGAAAGAAAATCAAGCGTGTGTACAGGGGCATAAAAGCAGCAGTGATAGGATTGGAGAGGTTCGGTGAGCAAATGAAGACCCTTTGAAGTCATATTGCATGGTACCCATTCCACGGGTCTCAACTCTCCAGGTTTAAGGGATTCTTCCTTCAGCTAAAACATGCACGTGGAACCCAGAGTATGATCAACCGTGTGATCGGGAGACGTGTTCCAATATGTCTCAGTTCTCGTCCCCTGGTACTCGGGTGCAACATTCCAGACGCTTTAATAACACTCTCCCGACTTGGAGAGTCAGTGCCTTTAACCACCTGTTTGGCCCAGTTTGCAATTTCTGCGGAAGATGAACAGGAATAGGGAGAACCAAAGAGAGACTAGCTGGAGGTGTCTGGACGCGCAAAATTTAACTCTCATATCCCACCAGGAAGAGGAATTAACCAAAGGCTCAGCTTGCCGTGCCGGAACCAGATTAGGGCCTGAAGCAATCCTGCGGTGTTGCGGCCAGCTCACAAGAAAGCGAGTTGAAGAAAGGAGCTCAGGGGCACTGTAATTCACAAACCTGCAGAGTTATAAATGACAGCTATCGTCCAAAAATATACTGAAGTAAGGCTGCCAAGAGGACTTGAAAGCGGGGCAGAATTGCAGGAAACCGATTTCAGGAGGTAGACTGGAATTGCATTTAAAGCATAGGAAAAGAGGCAGAACGTCCACAATGATGCACTTGGCCAAAAAGGGCGTATGCGTTTTTTCCTGAATATATTCAGGAAAAAACGCATACGCCCTTTTTGGCCAACCAAGCAAGCTTGCAAAGGAAATCTGCACTACAATGAAGTCTCACTTCCCCCCGGTCAAAAGGGCCATCTGAAAAAAGTGTAAAATCCAGAAAGGCAGGACAGGCCATGGAGAACTGGGAGCCTTGTTATGCTGATGGGCGGGATGTAAATTGCCAACAGCCACTCGGGAGAGGTGTATGGTGTTTCCTGAAACATCTAAAAAACAAAGCAACAGAGCCTAGGGCACTTCCACTTATGGTCCTATAGCTTAGGGAAATTAAAATCAAAAAGACACAGCCACCCCAAAGTTTGGAACGGCTCTGTTTACAAGAACCTCGTTTACGGTACAAGTTCAATAGCGCAGAAAGTGAAAAATGGATAAAGAAGTTGTGGTACTTACGTACAATGCAATATCACTCAGCAATGAAATCTATGTCATCAGGCCCGTAGCAGCATAATGAGTGGATTCAGGTATGATGATTCTAACTGAAATAAGTCACACAGAAAAAGAAACATCATAAGATATCACTAATACACGGGATGTAAACTTGGCTACACAGGAACTGGATTACAAAACAGAACAGGGTCTCAAATTTAGAAAACCAACTTATGCTTGCTTAAGGGGAAAGGTGAGTTGGGGTGCTGCATCAAACCAGAGATTGAAATGAGCACAGATAAAGTTCCTTAAGCCAAATATGGAATAGACAAGAACTACTCCTTGCTCAACGAAATGGACTCAACACCCCATATAAAACGCCTAAGAATGTACCTGACTAGTAAGTATCTTAAAACCTATGGATTGCTATGTCTCTGAAAGAAAATCAAGCGTGTGTACAGGGGCATAAACGCAGCAGTGATAGGATTGGAGAGGTTCGGTGAGCAAATGAAGACCCTTTGAAGTCATATTGCATGGTACCCATTCCACGGGACTCAACTCTCCAGGTTTAAGGGATTCTGCCTTCAGGTAAAACATGCACATGGAACCCAGAGTATGATCAACCGTGTGGTCGGGAGACATGTTCCAATATGTCTCAGTTCTCGTCCCCTGGTACTCGGGTGCAACATTCCAGACGCTTTACTAACACTCTCCCGACTTGGAGAGTCAGTGCCTTTAACCTCCTGTTTGGCCCATTTGCAATTTCTGAGGAAGATGAACAGGAATAGGGAGAACCAATGAGAGACTAGGTGGAGGTGTCTGGACGGGCAAATTTAACTCTCATTTCCCACCAGGAAGAGGAATTAACCAAAGGCTCAGCGTGCCGTGCCGGAACCAGATTAGGGCCTGAAGCAATCCTGCGGTGTTGCGGCCAGATCACAAGAAAGCGAGTTGAAGAAAGGAGCTCAGGGGCACTGTAATTCACAAACCTGCAGAGTTATAAATGACAGTTATCGTCCAAAAATATACTGAAGTAAGGCTGCCAAGAGGACTTGAAAGCGGGGCAGAATTGCAGGAAACCGATTTCAGGAGGTAGACTGGAATTGCATTTAAAGCATAGGAAAAGAGGCAGAAAGTCCACAATGATGCACTTGGCCAAAAAGGGCGTATGCGTTTTTTCGTGCAGGAAAAAACGCATACGCCCTTTTTGGCCAACCAAGCAAGCTTGCAAAGGAAATCTGCACTACAATGAAGTCTCACTTCCCCCCAGTCAAAGGGGCCATCTGAAAAATGTGTAAAATCCAGAAAGGCAGGACAGGCCATGGAGAACTGGGAGCCTTGTTATGCTGATGGGCGGGATGTAAATTGCCAAGAGCCACTCGGGAGAAGTGTATGGTGTTTTCTGAAACATCTAAAAAACAACGCAAGAGAGCCTAGGGCACTTCCACTTATGGTGCTGTAGCTTAGGGACAGTAAAATCAAAAAGACACAGCCACCCCAAAGTTTGGGACGGCTCTGTTTACAAGAACCTCGTTTACGGTACAAGTTCAATATCGCAGAAAGTGAAAAATGGATAAAGAAGTTGTGGTACTTACGTACAATGCAATATCACTCAGCAATGAAACCTATGTCATCAGGCCCGTAGCAGCATAATGAGTGGATTCAGGTATGATGATTCTACCTGAAGTAAGTCACACAGAAATAGAAACATCATAATTTATCACTAATACACGGAATGTAAACTTGGATACACAGGAACTGGATTACAAAACAGAACAGGGTCTCAAATTTAGAAAACCAACTTATGCTTGCTTAAGGGGAAAGGTGAGTTGGGGTGCTGCATAAAACAAGAGATTGAAATGAGCACAGATAAAGTTCCTTAAGCCAAATATGGAATAGACAAGAGCTACTCCTTCCTCAACGAAATGGACTCAACACCCCATATTAAACGCCTAAGAATGTACCTGACGAGTAAGTATCTTAAAACCTATGGATTGCTATGTCTCTGAAAGAGAATCAAGCGTGTGTCCAGGGGCATAAACGCAGCAGTGATAGGATTGGAGAGGTTCGGTGAGCAAATGAAGACCCTTTGAAGTCATATTGCATGGTACCCATTCCACGGGTCTCAACTCTCCAGGTTTAAGGGATTCTTCCTTCAGCTAAAACATGCATGTGGAATCCAGAGTATGATCAACCGTGTGATCGGGAGACGTGTTCCAATATATCTCAGTTCTCGTCCCCTGGTACTCGGGTGCAACATTCCAGACGCTTTACTAACACTCTCCCGACTTGGAGAGTCAGTGCCTTTCACCTCCTGTTTGGCCCAGTTTGCAATTTCTGCGGAAGATGAACAGGAATAGGGAGAACCAATGAGCGACTAGCTGGAGGTGTCTGGACGGGCAAATTTAACTCTCATTCCCAGCAGGAAGAGGAATTAACCAAAGGCTCAGCGTGCCGTGCCGGAACCAGATTAGGGCCTGAAGCAATCCTGCGGTGTTGTGGCCAGCTCACAAGAAAGCGAGTTGAAGAAAGGAGCTCAGGGGCACTGTAATTCACAATCCTGCAGAGTTATAAATGACAGCTATCGTCCAAAAATATACTGAAGTAAGGCTGCCAACAGAACTTGAAAGCGGGGCAGAATTGCAGGAAACCGATTTCAGGAGGTAGACTGCAATTGCATTTAAAGCATAGGAAAAGAGCAGAACGTCCGCAATGATGCACTTGGCCAAAAAGGGCGTATGCGTTTTTTCCTGAATATATTCAGGAAAAAACGCATACGCCCTTTTTGGCCAACCAAGCAAGCTTGCAAAGGAAATCTGCACTACAATGAAGTCTCACTTCCCCCTGGTCAAAAGGGCCATCTGAAAAATGTGTAAAATCCAGAAAGGCAGGGCAGGCCATGGAGAACTGGGAGCCTTGTTATGCTGATGGGCGGGATGTAAATTGCCAACAGCCACTAGGGAGAGGTGTATGGTGTTTCCTGAAACATCTAAAAAACAAAGCAACAGAGCCTAGGGCACTTCCACTTATGGTCCTATAGCTTAGGGAAATTCAAATCAAAAAGACACAGCCACCCCAAAATTTGGGATGGATCTCTTTACAAGAACCTCGTTTACGGGACAAGTTCAATATCGCAGAAAGCGAAAAATGGATAAAGAAGTTGTGATACTTACGTACAATGCAATATCACTCAGCAATGAAATCTATGTCATCAGGCCCGAAGCAGCATAATGAGTGGATTCAGGTATGATGATTCTAACTGAAATAAGTCACACAGAAAAAGAAACATCATAAGATATCACTAATACACGGAATGTAAACTTGGCTACACAGGAACTGGATTACAAAACAGAACAGGGTCTCAAATTTAGAAAACCAACTTATGCTTGCTTAAGGGGAAAGGTGAATTGGGGTGCTGCATAAAACCAGAGATTGAAATGAGCACAGATAAAGTTCCTTAAGCCAAATATGGAATAGACAAGAGCTACTCCTTGCTCAAGGAAATGGACTCAACACCCCATATTAAACGCCTAAGAATGTACCTGACTAGTAAGTATCTTAAAAGCTATGGATTGCTATGTCTCCGAAAGAGATTCAAGCGTGTGTACAGGGGCACAAACCTAGCACTGATAGGATTGGAGAGGTTCGGTGAGCAAATGAAGACCCTTTGAAATCATATTGCATGGTACCCATTCCACGGGTCTCAACTCTCCAGGTTTAAGGGATTCTGCCTTCAGCTAAAACATGCATGTGGAACCCAGAGTACGATCAACCGTGTGATCAGGAGACGTGTTCCAATATGTCTCAGTTCTCGTCACCTGGTACTCGGGTGCAACATTCCAGACGCTTTACTAACACTCTCCCGACTTGGAGAGTCAGTGCCTTTAACCTCCTGTTTGGCCCAGTTTGCAATTTCTGCGGAAGATGAACAGGAATAGGGAGAACCAATGAGATACTAGCTGGAGGTGTCTGGACGGGCAAATTTAACTCTCATTTCCCACCAGGAAGAGGAATTAACCAAAGGCTCAGCGTGCCGTGCCGGAACCAGATTAGGGCCTGAAGCAATCCTGTGGTGTTGCGGCCAGCTCACAAGAAAGCGAGTTGAAGAAAGGAGCTCAGGGGCACTGTAATTCACAAACCTGCAGAGTTATAAATGACAGCTATCGTCCAAAAATATACTGAAGTAAGGCTGCCAAGAGGACTTGAAAGCGGGGCAGAATTGCAGGAAACCGATTTCAGGAGGTAGACTGCAATTGCATTTAAAGCATAGGAAAAGAGCAGAACGTCCACAATGATGCATTTGGCCAAAAAGGGCGTATGCGTTTTTTCCTGAATATATTCAGGAAAAAACGCATACGCCCTTTTTGGCCAACCAAGCAAGCTCGCAAAGGAAATCTGCACTACAATGAAGTCTCACTTCCCCCTGGTCAAAAGGGCCATCTGAAAAAAGTGTAAAATCCAGAAAGGCAGGACAGGCCATGGAGAACTGGGAGCCTTGTTATGCTGATGGGCGGGATGTCAATTGCCAACAGCCATTCGGGAGAAGTGTATGGTGTTTCCTGAAACATCTAAAAAACAAAGCAACCGAGCTTAGGGCACTTCCACTTATGGTCCTATAGCTTAGGGAAATTAAAATCAAAAAGACACAGCCACCCCAAATTTTGGGACAGCTCTGTTTACAAGAATCTCGTTTACGGTACAAGTTTAATATCACAGAAAGCGAAAAATGGATAAAGAAGTTGTGGTACTTACGTACAATGCAATATCACTCAGCAATGAAATCTATGTCATCAGGCCCATAGCAGCATAATGAGTGGATTCAGGTATGATGATTCTAACTGAAATAAGTCACACAGAAAAAGAAACATCATAAGTTATCACTAATACACGGAATGTAAACTTAGCTACAGAGGAACTGGATTACAAATCAGAACAGGGTCTCAAATTTAGAAAACCAACTTATGCTTTCTTAAGCAAAAAGGTGAGTTGGGGTGCTGCATCAAACCAGAGATTGAAATGAGCACAGATAAAGTTCCTTAAGCCAAATATGGAATAGACAAGAGCTACTCCTTGCTCAACGAAATGGACTCAACACCCCATATTAAACGCCTAAGAATGTACCTGACTAGTAAGTATCTTAAAACCTATGGATTGCTATGTCTCTGAAAGAGAATGAAGCGTGTATACAGGGGCATAAACGCAGCAGTGATAGGATTGGAGAGGTTCGGTGAGCAAATGAAGACCCTTTGAAGTCATATTGCATGGTACCCATTCCACGGGTCTCAACTCTCCAGGTTTAAGGGATTCTTCCTTCAGCTAAAACATGCATGTGGAACCCAGAGTATGATCCACCGTGTGATCGGGAGACGTTTTCAAATGTGTCTCAGTTCTCGTCCCCTGGTACTCGGGTGCAACATTCCAGACTCTTTACTAACACTCTCCCGACTTGGAGAGTCAGTGCCTTTAACCTCCTGTTTGGCCCATTTGCAATTTCTGCGGAAGATGAACAGGAATAGGGAGAACCAATGAGAGACTAGCTGGAGGTGTCTGGACGGGCAAATTTAACTCTCATTCCCACCAGGAAGAGGAATTAACCAAAGGCTCAGCGTGCCTTGCCGGAACCAGATTAGGGCCTGAAGCAATCCTGCGGTGTTGTGGCCAGCTCACAAGAAAGCGAGTTGAAGAAAGGAGCTCAGGGACACTGTAATTCACAAACCTGCAGAGTTATAAATGACAGCTATCGTCCAAAAATATACTGAAGTAAGGCTGCCAAGAGGACTTGAAAGCGGGGCAGAATTGCAGGAAACCGATTTCAGGAGGTAGACTGCAATTGCATTTAAAGCATAGGAAAAGAGCAGAACGTCCACAATGATGCATTTGGCCAAAAAGGGCGTATGCGTTTTTTCCTGAATATATTCAGGAAAAAACGCATACGCCCTTTTTGACCAACCAAGCAAGCTCGCAAAGGAAATCTGCACTACAATGAAGTCTCACTTCCCCCTGGTCAAAAGGGCCATCTGAAAAAAGTGTAAAATCCAGAAAGGCAGGACAGGCCATGGAGAACTGGGAGCCTTGTTATGCTGATGGGCGGGATGTCAATTGCCAACAGCCATTCGGGAGAAGTGTATGGTGTTTCCTGAAACATCTAAAAAACAAAGCAGCGGAGCATAGGGCACTTCCACTTATGGTCCTATAGCTTACGGAAATTAAAATCAAAAAGACACAGCCACCCCAAAGTTTGGGATGGCTCTGTTTACAAGATCCTCGTTTACAGTACAAGTTCAATATCGCAGCAAGTGAAAAATGGATAAAGAAGTTGTGGTACTTACGTAAAATGCAATATCACTCAGCAATGAAATCTATGTCATCAGGCCCGTAGCAGCATAATGAGTGGATTCAGGTATGATGATTCTAACTGAAATAAGTCACACAGAAATATAAACATCATAAGATATCACTAATACACGGAATGTAAACTTGGCTACACAGGAACTGGATTACAAAACAGAACAGGGTCTCAAGTTTAGAAAACCAACTTATGCTTGCTTAAGGGGGAAGGTGAGTTGGGGTGCTGCCTAAAACCAGAGTTTGACATTAGCACAGATACTGTTCCATAAGCCAAATATGTAATAGACAAGACCTACCCCTTGCTCAACAAAATGGACTCAACAATGAGGTATCACCTTACAGCTGATAGAATGGGCATCATCAGAAAATCTACAAACAAAAAATGCTGGAAAGGGTGTGGAGAAAAGGATCCCTCTTCCACTATTGTTGGGAATATAAATTGATACAGTCACTGGAGAACAATATGGTGTTCTTAAGAAACTAACAATAGAATTACCATATGATACAGTAATCCCAGTACTGGACATATACGCAGACAAAACCATAAATCAAAAAGAGACATTCACCGCAATGTTCATTGCATCACTATTTACAATATCGAGGTAATGGAAGCAACCTAAATGCCCACAGACAGACGAATGCATAAAGCTGTGGTACATATATAAAATGGAATATTACTAAGCCATGAAAAGGAATGAAATTGGGTCATTTGTAGAGACGTCGATGGGTCTAGAGACTGTCATACAGAGTGAAGTAAGTCAGAAAGAGAAAAACAAATCTTGTATATTCATGCATATATGTGGAACCTAGAAAAACTGTACAGATTAACCATTTTGCAAGGCATAAATAGAGCAACAGATGTAGACAACAAATGTATGGACAACAAGGGGGGAAAGCTGTTGGGGGGGTGGTGGTGGGAGGAGTTGAGAGACTGGGATTGGCATGTATACATTTATATGTATAAAATAGATAACCAATAAGAACCTGCTGTATAAAAATATAAAATAAAATTCAAAATTGAAAAGAAATAAAATTTAAAAAATAAAACAGAAAAAACAATTATTCCCTTCACATACATGTATTTATATGAATAAATTATTTCCATGCTTATATCTGTAAATACAAAAAAGAGGAATAAAATCTACCTTGAACCAAAAATGAAAAAGAGAAAAAAAACACAGAACCCACCAGTTCCACAGAGGAAAACCGTATCAGGGCACTTGCTCCAGTTGTAAACAATTCTGAAGTTGGTCAGTGGTGGGGAATCGTCTCCCATTCAGCCAGCAGCCCCCACGCAACAAGCGTCCTCATTGCAAAGCTGGGGCACCGTGCCGAGGCATCTGTGAGTAAACGTGAGTTGAGCCCCAGGCCAGTTGCTGCTGAACTATTCCCACCCATCCCAAGTAAAACACCTGAATATATACAAGGACTTGAAAGCCTAGAGGAAGGGCCATAGAGCCACATGAGTGACAGCATGCCGGCCGACTTGGTGCCTGCAGGCCAGCCAGGATGGTCCTGGCCCTGGGTGCTCTTCTGGAAGATTTCCATTTCCCTGCCTGAGATACCCGTCCTGTCCCTGCCCCCACTGCTTTTTTCCTTCCTCACCTCTGCCCAGGGAGAAATTCCAGCAGCAGGTATGGGTGACACATCCTCTTCTTTAGCAGGTGGCAGCCTGGCAACTGCTGCAGAAAGTCCAGCAGAGCTCCACTCACACTGGGCCACCCACAAAGCCGTGGCCTCTCACTCCCTCCCACCAGCCCAGCCCCGAGACTGCTGACAGGGCAGAGAAAATGGCGTCAGGCACGGCTGCAGGGGCTCTTGCTGCCTGGAGTGGTATTTATATTGATCTCAACCCAGGCACACCTGGGGAGGGCTGGCCGGCATGGTAAGGCTGCCCAGCTCAGCCAATCATCACCCCTCAGGGGCTCACAGTTGCAGAAAATGGAACTTGCTGAACCGGCCAGGTCCAAGGAACAGGTGTGGGCTCCTGAGAGTCAGGATAGACAAGGGGCTGCAGCTTTGGCTTGTTTTCTAATCATTTTATCTGGCCCATGAGTGGGAGACAACTTCAAGAAAACCCTCTCCTAATGAGAGGAACCCAGGAGTCAGGGAGAGGAGGAATGGGTGGTGGTTGGAGACAGAGGCCTGGTGCCCTGGGTGCAGTGGAAGTCTCTAGAAGACCAGGTGGAGGGAGGCCGCACAGAGTGATGCCCAGGGTCACAGACCTGTCGCAGCTGCTGTTTGTTAGTTCAAGTCCTGCTCTGAGGTGCTCTGTGTCAGCTCTGAGCGACAGGTGAGCTGGGGGTGCTCTGCAATGAGGGCTATGTGCACGGTTCCTGTGTGCCCAGCCCTGCCACGGGACCTGCAAGGGTAGCTCTGTATCCTGGGAGGGGCCTGACCACGAGAGCCCCGTGGGCTGGGGTGGGGGGTGGGGTACCTGCCCAGGTGAGCTCCATATTCTGGGATTGGTCTGACCACGAGAGCCCCATGGGCTGCTGGGGACCTGGTAAAGGATGTCAGGACAGTCAGTGAAGCCACCGAGGATATACCTCCAGTTGCTCCTAATTCCTACACCCTGCTGGTCATTCTACCAACCACCAGGACATGGTATTCTGTATTAGTCTTCAATGATGCCTTCTTTTGTATTCCATTAGTCCCAGAGTCACAAGAAATTTTGGCTTGTGAGTGGCAGGACTCAACATACAACTAAAACAATACTTCCGGGCCGTCTTGCCCCAAGGGTTCAAAAATTCCCACACTATCTTTGGGGAAACCTTAGCTAAAGACCTAAAAGTTCTACCTCTGGAAAAGGAAACCCTCCTTCAGTACTCAGACGACATTCTGATTGCCAGCCCTACTAAGGAGGCCTCTGAACTACCAAGCCAATAAAGGATAGAAGTTGTCCAAGAAAAAGCTCAAATATCACAGACTGCAGTGACCTGCCTGGGCTTCATTCTCACAGAAGGTCGGAGAAGCCCATCCCAGGAAAGGGAAGAAACCATTTTCGGCCTTACCCCTTTCTAAAACTAGAAGACAGCTTAGGGGTTCCTGGGGAGGCCAGGGTTTGCTGCTTCTGGATCCCTAACTACAGTCTACTAGCTGGGCCTCTATATGAAACACTGAAAGGAAAAGATGATGATCCTTTTGAATAGAATCCAGAAGTGGCCTTTCAAGAATGGAAAGAGCAGTCAATTCAGACCCTTGTCCTGGAACTCCCTAATTTAGCTAAACCCTTTGACCTTTACATTCCCGGTGAAAGGCGAATCGCCATTGGAGAATTAGTGCAAAAACTGGGACCACTTGAAATGGAACAATGCAAGAATGCCATCCAGGTAGGATAAACTACGGTCACCAAGGGGCTTGGCCCACTGCCGCATCTGGCCAAGATACTGGCGGTATCTAAAAACCTGGAAATCAGCAGCCCAAAAGGCCTCCTCCCTCCTAAGGGAAAAGGACCCCACGTGGTGATCCTAACCACCAACCATGCCCTGAAGTTGCAGGGTTTGCTCCGTGGGCACACCAACCTCGAGTGAGGAGACCCTCCAACTCCAACATCCAGAGAGATAACCGGGGGCAACAGGGCACCATGACGACTCGTGTGAACATCACTTGACCTGGAGTTTCTCTCATAAAACAACAAGAGTGTGTCCCAAAAGAGTAGACTACTGCTTGCAGGACTTACTGCACCCAGAGGGGAGCTAGTAATCTTGGCGGGGGAACCGTATATCACACTGTCACCATAGAAAAGCCTACAGACACCGTGATGATGGTGGCCAATAAGACTGGCTGGACTCCTGTTTACTTCAAAAGGCTGTTGACTCAGTGGCCATCATGGTCCTTGATCACCACTGACCCTGGACTGCCTGGGAGTTGAGCGGGCAGGGCTCTGACACCTGGTGCTGTTTGTATGTTAATTCAGGGGCCTAATTGAAGAAAGCACAGACTACTGTTCAGAGCATCTAGGCTGGCAGAAACGGTCAGCCTAAGGTGGCCGAACAAATGTGGGGTGGGGTGAAACCGGCCCCCACAGCGTCTCTGCACATCTCTTTCCTGGACCCTTAAAGGTCATTAGAATCTATAACGCTTCCAATGCTGGTGCTCAGGTGGACGAGCAGGGAGGCAGGGGGCCTGGGGACAATCAACGTCACCTGGAGGCTGCTGGGGAGAAGCTCTGACCCTCGCCCCTTGGTATGAGGGCTCCCAACTCAGCACTCAGCAGTTACAGAAGAAGGGTCTGCACCCTCAGCACTCCAAGAATGAGGAACGGGACAAAAGGCAGAGGAGGGGTTTGTCCCCAGCAAAGCCCATTAAAAATCCCTGGGAGATAAAAATAGAATCTGGGCAATAAAGTCAAGTCTAACCTTTTTTATCCTTTGTGCTTTGTCTAATTTCA
The DNA here is from genome assembly GCF_964270905.1 of Leucopleurus acutus. NCBI lineage: Eukaryota > Metazoa > Chordata > Mammalia > Artiodactyla > Delphinidae > Leucopleurus > Leucopleurus acutus. The sequence continues at coordinate 82,570 of NW_028139195.1, forward strand.
TGTGCTCCTAGGGTCCCGCATGCAGAGGTTCCACACCCGGCACTTCAGACCAGATTTCCTAGTGCAGAATGGCTGGGTCGACACCTCAGCTCCTGGGGCCCAGTGCAGACTCCGCGATATAGAGCCTGAGCTGCAGCCAACCCGGCCCTCGAGAGCTCCGCCCCCTCCCTCCCACTGACTCTGACAGGATCTCTACACAGCAGCCCAGCCCACAGCCCACGGGGTAGTGCATGCTCTCACCTCTCCATTCTCTGATCAAAATATAAAGTTTCCTTTGCTTGTGAACCAAACTCAGTCTCGATCTGTTGGCCCCAATGACACTGCACAGGGGGACACTTGTTGGGGTCCACTCTGGAGGATCAGTAACAGAAATTGAGACTATTGTAACCTCAATGAACAGATGTGTGAGCCAAACTGTAGTTAACATAGAACAGTGTATAAGGCTCGGGTAAAATAAGATGTTTCTAACGATTCCATTGGCTATTTCCATCACTTTATTATAAGCAAGTTCAGTGAAAAGGTTTGTCTTATTTGTCAGGTCAATATTAGAGAAACGAAGTGATTTCTTTCCAAGGATGTACATCTAATAATCTTGGTTAAAGCTTCAATCTTGTTTTAAATGCTTTTCCATTGAAAATGATACCTCTCTTTCAGCTCCCCCATTTCTGAGAAGTATAAAATCTTATAATTTATTATTACCAAAGGGGAAAGGTGGGAGGAGGGATAAATTAACAGTTTGGGATTAACACATACACACTGCTATGTATAAAATAGATCATCAACAAGGAACTACTGTATAGCACAGGGAACTACACTCAACATTTTGCAATAACCTATAAGGGGAAATAATCTGAAAAAGAATAGATATTTTTATTGACATCATCTATCAATGACAGTTAAAGTGTAACCTAGGGGAAGCTGGTGGTGAGTGCTTCTGACCCTGAAGACTTCAATCATCTAAAGTTTGGACTCTGCCTACTTCCCAAGGCCCTTAATGAACATATGTGTAGCCGTAGCTTAAAAAATTCCCCAGTTTGGGTTTCGGGGAGACACTGATTTTGAAAAAGCCCTGGTGTTCTCCTTACATGAATGGGACTCTTCCTACTGCTAAAACATGTCTGTCACACCCAGAGGATGGTATACCGTCTGATCGGGAAGAGTTTGGAAAAGGCATCTCATCTCCTCATCTCCTGGTGCTCGGGTTCACCCATCCAGCGTCTTTACTAACAGTCTCCCCACTTGGAGATGGCAGCACTGTCAACATCCTGTTGCGTACAGTTTGGAATTTGTCCAGAGGATGAAGCGGAAGGATGAGGAACAATGAGAGACAAGTCCTAGGTGTTCAGACAGGCACATGTCACTCTAATTTCCAATCAGGAAGACGAATTGACCAAAGGCTAGGGTTGCCCATGGAAACAGTATAGGGCTTGAGGAAATCCCGCTGCTTTGTGGCCAGTTCCCATAAACACAAGTTGAACAATGGAACTCAGGGACAGTAAAATTCACGAAACTGCAGAGTTGAAAATATCCATCACTGAAAAATGTCTTGAGGAAAGTCAGAGAAAAGGACTTGTAAGCAAGGGAGAATGGCAGGAAAGGGATTTGAGGAGGTAGAAAGGACTCGCCATTAAGCACAAGAAAAGGAGCTGAACATTGCCAACATTGCAGTTGGCCAAAAAGGGTGTATGCGTTTTTTTCTGTATATATTCAAGAAAAGGGCATACACTTTTTTAGCCAACCAAACAGGTGGGCACTGGAAGTCAATACTACAAGAGATATCACTTCGCATCAGTCAGAAGAGCCATCCTCATAAAGCGTAAACAACAAAAATGCAGGACAGGGCAAGGAGAAGAGGGAGCCCTGTGAGACTTATAGTGGAAATGTGTATTGCCAACGGCCATTCTGGAGAAGTGTATTGTGTTTACTAAAGCATCTAAAAAATGAGCTACAGAGCATAGGGCACTTGCACTCATGGGCGTATATCTTGGGAAAAACAAAAATTGAGAGGACACAGGCACCCCAATGTTTACCCCCTCTCTGTTTAAAAGATCCTCGACTAGGATATAACTTAAATGTCTCTGGAGAGAAAAAATGGATAGAGATGTGGTACTTAGGTAGAGTGGAATATTATTCAGCCTGGAAATCAATGAAATATGGCCAGTTGTAACAACTCCGGAGGAGTTACGTATGATCATTCTAAGTGACATAATTCAAAAAGAAAAAGACACATATCATAAGATATCACTTAAAGGTGGAATCCAAAATGGCTACACATGAAATAAATTACAAAACAAAAACATAGTCAAATATGTAGAAAACACACATAAGGCTGCTAAACGGGAAAGGTGGGGAGGGGTGAGGCATCATCCAGGAGGTTGAAATTAGCAAAGATACCATTCCAAATACCAAACTGATAATCAACAAGGCCTACACGGTAGCTAAAAGAACTGCACTCAGCACACTCAAGTCACCGGAAAAGAATATATACGACTGGTAAGAATCTGAAAAAGAATTTACTGATGTCTCTCTGTACGTGAATCAAGTGGATGTACAGCAGCAAGAAACAGAGCTTTGAAAATCAGCTGTAACCAATATAGTAATAAATTGAAAAAAATAAACGACAGAGAGACAGAGAAAACCTCTTACAACTTTTCCTCAGGGCCGGTGATGCAACATGGATTGAACACATCTAGACCCACAGCAGGATGAGACATAAGGCTGGAAACTGTTTGCACTAAGAGAAATGTGAGGTTGGGTGAGGAAATGCACACCCTTTAAAGTAATACTACCTGGTACCCATTCAATGGGTCCCAAATCTGCAGGTTCAAGGGATCTTCCTACAGCTAAAACATGCATGGAAAACCCAGAGGACTGTACACCATGTGATCGGGAGATGTGTCTAAAATGCAGCTCATTTATCCTCTCCTGGTGCTCCTGTTCACCATTCCAGCCACGTTACTTAGAATCTCCCCACTTGGAGAATCAGCACATTTCAACTTCTGTTTCACACATTTTGCAAATTGTGAGGAGGATGAACGGGAAGAGGGAGAACCAATGAGAGAATAGTTGTAGGGGTTCGGACGGGCACATATCACTCTAATTTCCCATTAAGAATAAGAATTAAAAAAAGGCTCAGCCCGCCTCGCCCGAGCCAAAATAGGGCCTGAAGCAATCCTGCGGGTTTGAGGCCAGCTCACAAAAGAGCAATTTAAAAAATGGAGCTCAGGGTCACTGCAATTCACAAACCTGCAGAGTTATAAATGAAAACTAACGTCCAAAAATATGTTGAGGTAAGGCAAAGAAGAGGATCTGAATGCAAGACAGAATTGCAAGAAACAGATTTCAAGAGATAGATTGGACTCATCTTTAAAGCACATGAAAAGCGGCAGATTTTCGACAATGATGCAGTTGGCCCAAAAGGGCGTATGCGTTTTTTCCTGATTATATCCAGGAAAAAACGCATACGCACTTTATGGGGAACGAAGCAAGCAAGCAATGCAAATGTGCACAACAAAGAAGTCTCATTTCCCACTGGTCAAAAGGGCCATCCTAAAAAATTGTAAAAACCAGAAATGCAGGACAGGCCATGGAGAACAGGGAGCCTTTATACGCTGATGGGCAGTGTGTGAACTGCCGAGAGCCACTCTGGAGAAGTGTATGGTGGTTCCTAAATCATCTAAAAAACAGAGCTACAGAGCATAGGACACTTCCAATCATGGGAGTATATCTAGGGAAGTCTAAAAATCAACAAGACACAAGCACACCACAGTTTAGGGCTACTCTGTTTACAAGAACCTCAACTTCAGTACACCTTAAATATCCCAGGAAAGAGAACAACGGATAAAGAAGATGTGGTACTTATGTACAATGGAATATCTCTTCACCATGATATCAATGTAATAAGGCTAGTAGAAGGATAAAGAGTGGATTTAGGTCCGATAATACTACTTGAAATAAGTCAAACAGAAAAAGAAACATATCATAAGATATCACTTATAGAGGGAGGGTAAATATGGCTGCACAAGAAATGAATTACAGAACAGAACAGTGTCTCACATTTAGAAAACACACTTATTTCAGCTTAAGGGGAAAGGAGAGGTGGGGTGATGCATAAAACCAGAGTTTGAAATTAGCACAGATACCGTTCAATAAACCAAATAGATATTAGACAAGATCTACACCTTGCTCAATGAACTGGCCTCAACACACCCTATACACCGCAGAGAAATATATCTGAGTAATAAGAATCTTAAAACCCATGTATTGCTATATCTCCATAAGGGAATCAAGTGTGTGCAGAGCGGCACAAACACAGCAGTGAAAATGAGCTAAACCCCATTATAGACATAAATTTTAAAAACAAAACGCAGAAACAATGAAAGAGAGAAAAATTCTTACAAAATTCGCTCAGGGGCTGTGATGCAACCTGGATTGACCACATATAAACCCACAGCTGGATAAGACATAAGGCTGGACACTAGGGGCTGAGAGGATTGGTGAGCTTTGGTGAGCAACTGCCAAAAGTTTAATGCAATACTTCATGCTACTCATGCCAAGGGTCCCAACACTCCAGGGTGAAGGGAATCTTCCTACAGCTAAACCATGCTTGGGAAACCCAGCGACTGGTATACCATATGATCGGGAAAGGTTTCTAAAACGCACCTCATTTTTCCTCTCCTGGGGCTCCGGATCGACATTCCAGCCGCTTTACTAAAAATATCCCCACATGGAGAGTCAATGCCTTTAAGTTCTGGTATCGCACAGTCTGCAGTTAGTGCGGAGGATGAAAGGGAATAGGGGGAACCAGTGAGAAACTAGATGTAGCGGTTTCAATGGGCACATGTCACTCTAATTTCACATCAGTAAGAAGAATAACCCTAACCCTAACCCTTCCCCGAAGCTTTCCCCTAACCCGTCCCCTAATCCTAACATGTATGCTCACACTAACCCGCGCCCACACATGTACGCTCCCTCTAAACCATTGGCATACACTCACCTGGACCCTAAACCGTCCCCGTCCCCTAACCCAAACCGTAGCCCGAACCCTAACCCTAACCCTTCCCCGAAGCCTTCCCCTCACCCGTCCCCTAATCCTAACCCGTACGCTCACACTAACCCGCGCCCTCACACGTACGCTCCCCCTAAAGCGTTGTCGTACCCTCACCTGGACCCTAAAACGTGCCCGTCCCCTAACCCTAACCCTAGCCCGAACCCTAACCATAACCCTTCCCCGAAGAATTCCCCTCACCTGTCCCCTAATCCTAACCCGTACGCTCACACTAACCTACGCCCTCACACGTACGCTCCCCCTAAAGCTCTGTCGTACCCTCACCTGCACCCTAAACCGTCCCCGTCCCCTAACCCTAACCCTAGCCTGAACCCTAACCCTAAACCTTCCCCAAAGCCTTCCCCTCACCGGTCCCATAATCCTAACCCGTACGCTCACACTAACCCGCGCCCTCACACATTCGCTCCCCCTAAACCGTTGTTGTACCCGCACCTGGACCCTAAACCGTCCCCGTCCCCTAACCCTAACCCTAGCCCGAACACTAACACTAACCCTTCTCCGAAGCCTTCCCCTCACCCGTCCCCTTATCCTCACCCGTACGCTCACACTAACCCGCGCCCTCACACATACCTTACCCCTAAACCGTTGTCATACACTCACCTGGAACATAAACCGTCCCTGTCCCCTAACCCTAACCCTAGCCCGAAACCTAACCCTAACCCTTCCCCGAAGCCTTCACCTCACCCGTCCCCTAATCCTAACCCGTACACTGACACTAACCCGCGCCCTCACACGTACGCTCCCCCTAAACCGCTGTTGTACCCTCAACTGGACCCTAAACCGTCCCCGTCACCTAACCCTAACCCTAGCCCGAACTCTAACCCTAACCCTTTCACGAAGCCTTCCCCTCACCCGTCCCCTAATCCTATACCGTACGCTCACACTAACCCACGCCCGCACACGTACAGTCCCCCTAAACCGTTGTCGTACACTCACCTGGACCCTAAACCGTCCCCGTCCCCTAACCCTAACCCTAGCCCGAACCCTAACAATAACTCTTCACCGAAGCCTTCCCCTCACACGTCCCCTAATCCTAACCCGTACGCTCACACTAACCCGCGCCCTCACACGTACGCTCCCTCTAAAGCTCTGTCGTACCCTCACCTGGACCCTAAACCGTCCCCGTCCCCTAACCCTAACCCTAGACCGAACCCTAACCCTAAAGCTTCCCCGAAGCCTTCCATTCACCCGTACCCTAATCCTAACCCGTACGCTCACACTAACCCGCGCCCTCACACGTACGCTCCCCCTAAAGCTCTGTTGTACCCTCACCTGGACCCTAAACCGTCCCCGTCCCCTAACCCTAACCCTAGCCCGAACCCTAACCCTACACCTTCCCTGAAGCCTTCCCCTCACCCGTCCCCTAATCCTAACCCGTACACTCACACTAACCTGCGCCGTCACACGTACGCTCCCCCTCAACCATTGTCGTACCCTCACCTGGACCCTAAACCATCCCCGTCCCCTAACCGTAACCCTAGACCGAACCCTAACCCTAAACCTTCCCCAAAATCTTCCCCTCACCCGTCCCCTAATCCTAACCCGTACGCTCAAACTAACCCGCCCCTCACATGTACGCTCCCCCGAAACCGCTGTCGTACCATCACCTGGACCCTAAACCGTCCCCGTCCCCTAACCCTAACCCTAGCCCGAACCCTAACCCTAACCCTTCCCCGAAATCTTCCCCTCACCCGTCCCCTAATGCTAACCCGTACCCTCACACTCACCCGCGCCCTCACACATTGGCTCCCCGTAAACCGTTGTTGTATCCTCACCTGGACCCTAAACCGTCCCCGTCCCCTAACCCTAACCCTAGCCCGAACACTTAACCTAACCCTTCCCCGCAGCCTTCCCCTCACCCGTCCCCTAATCCTAACCCGTACGCTCACACTAACGCGCGCCCTCACACGTACGCTACCCCTAAACTGTTGTCATACACTCACATGGACCCTAAACCGTCCCCGTCCCCTAACCCTAACCCTAGCCCGAACCCTAACCCTAACCCTTCCCCGAAGCCTTCCCCTCACCCGTCCCCTAATCCTAACCTGTACGCTCACACTAACCCACGCCCTCACACGTACGCTCCCGCTAAACCGTTGTCGTACCCTCACCTGGAACCTACACCGTCCCCGTCCCCTAACCCTAGCCCGAACCCTAACCCTAACCCTTCCCCGAAGCCTTCCCCTCACCCGTCCCCTAATCCTAACCCCTACGCTCACACTAACCCGCGCCCTCACACGTACCATCCCCCTAAAGCGTTGTCGTACCCTCACCTGGACCCTAAACCGTCCCCGTCCCCTAACCCTAACCCTACACCGAATCCTAACCCTAACCCTTCCCCGAAGCCTTACCCTCACCCGTACCCTAATCCTAACCCGTACGCTCACAGTAACCCGTGCCCTCACACGTACGCTCCCCCTAAACCGCTGTCGTACCCTCAACTGGACCCTAAACCATCCCCGTCCCCTAACCCTAACCCTAGCCCGAAACCTAACCCTAACACTTCCCCGAAGACTTCCCCTCACCCGGCCCGTAATCCTAACCTGTACGCTCACAATAACCCGCGCCCGCACACGTACAGTCCCCCTAAACCGTTGTCGTACCCTCACCTGGACCCTAAACCGTCCCCATCCCCTAACGCTAACCCTAGCCCGAACACTAAACCTAACCCTTCCCCAAAGCCTTCCCCTCACCCGTCCCCTAATCCTAAACTGTACGCTCACACTAACCCGCGCCCTCACACGTACGCTACCCCTAAACCATTGTCGTACCCTCACCTGGACCCTAAATGGTCCCCGTCCCCTAACCCTAACCCTAGCCCGAACCCTAACCCTAACCCTTCCCGGAAGCCTTCCCCTCACCTGTCCCCTAATCCTAACCCGTACGCTCACACTAACCCACGCGCTCACACGTACGCTGCCCCTAAACCGTTGCCGTACGCTCACCTGGACCCTAAACCGTCCCCATCCCCTAACCCTAACCCAAGCCCGAACCCTAACGCTAACCCTTCCCCGAAGCCTTCCCCTCACCCGTCCCCTAATCCTAACCCGTACGCTCACACTGACCCGCGCCCTCACATGTACGCTCCCCCTAAAGCGTTGTCGTACCCTCACCTGGACCCTAAACCGTCCCCGTCCCCTAACCCTAACCCTAGCCCGAACACTAAACCTAACCCTTACCCGAAGCCTTCCCCTCACCCGTCCCCTAATCCTAACCCGTACGCTCACACTAACACGCGCCCTCACACGTACGCTCCCCCTAAAGCTCTGTCGTACCCTCACCTGGACCCTAAACCGTCCCCGTCCCCTACACCTAAACCTAGCCTGAACGTTAACCCTACACCTTCCCCGAAGTCTTCCCCTCACCCGTCCCCTAATCCTAACCCGTACACTCACACTAACCCGCGCCGTCACACATACGATCCCCCTCAACCGTTGTCGTACCCTCACCTGGACCCTAAACCGTCCCCATCCCCTAACCCTAACCCTAGCCCGAACCCTAACCCTAACCCTTCCCCGAAGCCTTCCCCTCAACGGTCCCATAATCCTAACCCTTACGGTCACACTAACCCACGCCCTCACACGTACGCTCCCCATAAACCGTTGTCGTAACAGAACCTGGACCCTAAACCATCCCCGTCCCCTAATCCTAACCCTAGCCCGAACGCTAACCCGAACCCTTCCCCGAAATCTTCCCCTCACCCGTCCCCTAATGCTAACCCGTATGTTCACACTAACCCGCCCCTCACACGTACGCTCCCCCGAAACCGCTATCGTACCATCACCTGGACCCTAAACCGTCCCCGTCCCCTAACCCTAACCCTAGACCAAACTCTAACCCTAAACCTTCCCCGAAGCCTTCCCCTCACGCGTCCCCTAATCCTAAACCGTACGCTCACACTAACCCGCGCCCTCACACGTACGCTCCCCCTAAAGCGTTGTCGTACACTCACCTGGACCCTAAACCGTCCCCGTCCTCTAACCCTAACCCTAGCCCGAACCCTAACCCTAACCCTTCCCCGAAGCCTTCCCCTCACACGTCCCCTAATCCTAACCCCTACGCTCACACCAACCCGCGCCGTCACAAGTACCCTCCTCCTAAAGCGTTGTCGTACCCTCAACTGGACCCTAAACCGTCCCCGTCCCCTAAGCATAACCCTACACCGAACCCTAAACCTAACCCTTCTCCGAAGCCTTCCCTTCACCCGTCCCCTAATCCTAATCCGTACGCTCACACTAACCCGCGTCCTCACACGTTCGCTCTCCCTAAACCGTTGTCGTACCCTCACCTGGAACCTAAACCGTCCCCGTCCCCTAACCCTAACCCTAGCCCGAACCCTAACCCGAACCCTTCCCCGAAGCCTTCCCCTCACCCGTCCCCTAATCTTAACCCGTACGCTCACAATAACCCGTGCCCTCACACGTACGCTCCCCCTAAACCACTCTCGTACCCTCAACTGGACCCTAAACCGTCCCCGTCCCCTAACCCTAAACCTAGCCCGAACCCTAAACCTAACCCTTCCCCGAAGCCTTCCCCTCACCCGTCCCCTAATCCTAACTCGTTCGCTCACACTAACCCGCGCCCTCACACGTACGCTCCCCGTAAACCGTTGTCGTACCCTCAGCTGGACCCTAAACCGTCCCCGTCCCCTAACCCTAACCCTAGCCCGAACCCTAACCCTAACCCTTTCCCGAAGCCTTCCCCTCACCCGTCCCCGAATCCTAACCCGTATGCTCACACTAACCCGCGCCCTCACACGTACGATCCCCCTCAACCTTTGTCGTACCCTCACCTGGACCCTAAACCGTCCCCATCCCCTAACCCTAACCCTAGCCCGAACCCTATCCTTAACCCTTCCCCGAAGCCTTCCCCTCACCCGTCCCATGATCCTAACCCGTACGCTCACACTAACCCTCGCCCTTACACGTACGCTCCCCCTAAACTGCTGTCGTATCATCACATGGACCCTAAACCGTCCCCATCCCCTAACCCTAAACCTAGCCCGAACCCTAACCCTAACCCTTCCCCGAAGCCTTCCCCTCACCCGTCCCCTAATCCTAACCCGTACGCTCACACTAACCCGTGCCCTCACATGTACGCTCCCCCTGAACTGTTTTCGTACCCTCACCTGGACCCTCAACCGTCCCCGTCCCCTCACCCTAACCCTAGCCTGAACCCTAACCCTAACCCTTCCCAAAAGCCTTCCCCTAACCCGTCCCCTAATCCTAACCCGTACGCTCACACTACCCCGCGCCCTCACACGTACGCTCCCCCTAAAGCGTTGTCGTACCCTCACCTGGACCCTAAAACGTGCCCGTCCCCTAACCCTAACCCTAGCCCGAACCCTAACCCTAACCCTTCCCCGAATCCTTCCCCTCACCCGTCCCCAATCCTAACCCGTACGCTCACACTAACCCGCGCCCTCACACGTACGCTCCCCCTAAACCGTTGTCGTACACTCACCTGGACCCTAAACCGTCCCCGTCCCCTAACCCTAACCCTAGCCCGAAACCTAACCCTAACGCTTCCCCGAAGCCTTCCCCTCACCCGTCCCCTAATCCTAACCCGTACGCTCACACTAACCTGCGCCCTCACACGTACGCACCCCCTAAAGCTCTGTCGTACCCTCACCTGCACCCTAAACCGTCCCCGTCCCCTAACCCTAACCCTAGCCTTAACCCTAACCCTAAACCTACCCCAAAGCCTTCCCCTCACCGGTCCCATAATCCTAACCCGTACGCTCACACTAACCCGCGCCCTCACACATTCGCTCCCCCTAAACCGTTGTTGTACCCACACCTGGACCCTAAACCGTCCCCGTCCCCTAACTCTAACCCTAGCCCGAACACTAACACTAACACTTCTCCGAAGCCATCCCCTCACCCGTCCCCTTATCCTCACCCGTACGCTCACACTAACCCGCGCCCTCACACATACCTTACCCCTAAACCGTTGTCATACACTCACCTGGACCATAAACCGTCCCCGTCCCCGTCCCCTGACCCTAGCCCGAACCCTAACCCTAACACTTCCCCGAAGCCTTCCCCTCACCCGTCCCCTAATCCTAACCCGTACCCTCACACTAACCCGCGCCCTCACACGTACCCTCCCCCAAAAGCGTTGTCATACCCTCACCTGGATCCTAAACCGTCCCCGTCCCCTAACCCTAACCCTAGCCCGAACCCTAACCCAAACCATTCCGCGAAGCCTTCCCCTCATTCGGCCCCTAATCCTAACCCGTACGCTCACACTAACCCGTGCTCTCACACGTACGCTCCCCCTAAACCGCTCCCGTACCCTCAACTGGACCCTAAACCGTCCCCATCCCCTAACCCTAACCCTAGCCCGAACCCTATCCCTAAACCTTCCCCAAAGCCTTTCCCTCACCCATCCCCTAATCCCAACCCGTACGCTCACACTAACCCGCGCCCTCACATGTACGCTCTCCCTAAACCATTGTCGTACCCTCACCTGGACCCTAAACCGTCCCCGTCCCCTAACCCTAACCTTAGACCGAACCCTAACCCTAACCCTTCCCCGAATCCTTCCCCTCACCCGTCCTCTAATCCTAACACATACGCTCACATTAAACCGCGCCCTCACACCTACCTTCCCCCTAAAGCGTTGTCGTACCCTCACCTGGACCCTAAACCGTCCCCGTCCCCTACCCTAACCCTACACCGAACCCTAACCGTAACCCTTCCCCGAAGCCTTCCCCTCACCCGTCCCCTAATCCTAACCCGTACGCTCACACTAACGCAAGCCCTCACACGTACGCTCCCCCAAAAGCGTTGTCGTACACTCACCTGGACCCTAAACTGTCCCCGTCCCCTAACCCTAACTCTAACCCGAACCCTAACACGTACGCTCCGCCTAAACCATACTCGTACCTTCACCTGGACCCTAAACCGTCCCCGTCCCCTAACCCTAACCCTAGCCCGAACCCTAACCCTAACCCTTCCCCGAAACCTTCCCCTCACCCGTCCCCTAATCCTAACCCGTACACTCACACTAACCCGCGCCCTCACACGTACGCTCCCCCTAAACCGTTGTCGTACCCTCACATGGACCCTAAACCGTCCCCGTCCCCTAACCCTAACCGTAGCCCGAACCCTAACCCTAACACTTCCCCGAAGCCTTCCCCTCACCCGTCCCCTAATCCTAACCAGTACCCTCACACTAACCCGCGCCCTCACAGGTAACCTCCCCCTAAAGCGTTGTCATACCCTCACCTGGACCCTAAACCGTCCCTTTCCACTAACCCTAACCCTAGCCCGAACCCTAACCCTAACCCTTCCCCGAAGCCTTCCCCTCACACATCCCCTAATCCTAACCCGTACCCTCACACGAAGCCGCTCCCTCACACGTACGCTCCCCCTAAAGCATTGTCGTACCCTCACCTGGACCCTAAACCGTCCCCGTCCCCTAACCCTAACCCTAGCCCGAACCCTAACCCTAACACTTCCCCAAAGCCTTCCCCTCACCCGTCCCCTAATCCTAACCCGTACGGTCACACTAACCCACGACCTCACACGTACGCTTCCCCTAAAATGTTGTCATACCCTCACCTGGACCCTAAACCGTCCCCGTCCCCTAACCCTAACCCTAGGCCGAACCCTAGCCCTAAACCTTCCCCGAAGCCTTCCCCTCACCCGTCCCCTAATTCTAACCCGTACGCTCACACTAACCCGCGCCCTCACACGTACGCTCCCACTAAACCGTTGTCATACCCTCACCTGGACCCTAAAGCGTCCCCGTCCCCTAGCCCTAAGCCTAGCCAGAACACTAACCCTAACCCTTCCCCGAAGCCTTCCCCTCACCCGTCCCCTAATCCTAACCCGTACGCTCACACTAACCCGCGCCCTCACACGTACCCTCCCCGTAAAGCGTTGTCGTACCCTCACCTGGAACCTAAACCGTCCCCGTCCCCTAACCCTAACCCTAGCCCGAACCCTAACCCTAACCCTTCCCCGAAGCCTTCCCCTCACCCGTCCCCTAATCCTAACCCGTACGCTCACACTAACCCACGCCCACACACGTACGCTCCCCCTAAAGCGTTGTCGTACCCTCACCTGGATCCTAAACCGTCCCCGTCCCCTAACCCTAACCCTAGCCCGAACCCTAACCCTAACCCTTCCCCGAAGCCTTCCCCTCAACCGTCCCCTAATCCTAACCCGTACGCTCACACTAACCCGTGCCCTCACACGTACACTCCCCCTAAACCGTTGTCGTACCCTCACCTGGACCCTAAACCGTCCCCGTCCCGTAACCCTAACCCTAGCCCGAACCCTAACCCTAACTCTTCCCCGAAGCCTTCCCCTCACCCGTCCCCTAATCCTAACCCGTACGCTCACACAAACCCGCGCGCTCACACGTACACTCCCCCTAAACAATTGTCGTACCCTCACCTGGAGCGAAAACGGTCCCCGTCCCCTAACCCTAACCCTAGCCTGAACCCTAACCCTAACCCTTCCCCGAAGCCTTCCCCTCCCCCGTCCCCTAATCCTAACCCGTACGCTGACACTAACCCGCGCCCTCACACGTACACTCCCCCTAAACCATTGTCCTACCCTCACCTGGAGCCAAAACGGTCTCCATTCCCTAACCCTAACCCTAGCCCGAACCCTTCCACGAAGCCTTCCACTCACCCGTCCCCTAATCCTAACCCGTACGCTCACACTAACCCGCAACCTCACACATTCGCTCCCCCTAAAGCGTTGTCGTACCCTCACCTGGACCCTAAACCGTCCCCGTCCCCTAACCCTAACCCTAGCCCGAATCCAAACCCTAACCCTTCCCCGAATCCTTCCCCTCACCCGTCCCCTAATCCTAAACCGTACGCTTACACTAACCCACGCCCTCACACGTACGCTCCCCCTAAAGCGTTGTCGTAGCCTCACCTGGACCCTAAACCGTCCCCATCCCCTAACCCTAACCCTAGCCCGAACCCTAACCCTAACACTTCCCCGAAGCCTTCCCCTCATCCGTCCCCTAATCCTAACCCGGACGCTCACACTAACCTGCGCCCTCACACGTACGCTCCTCCTAAACTGTTGTCGTACCCTCGCCTGGACCCTAAACCGTCCCCATCCCCTAACCCTAACCCTAGCCCGAACCCTAAGCCTAACACTTCCCCGAAGTCTTCCCCTCACCCGTCCCCTAATCCTAACCCATACGCTCACACTAACCCGCGCCCTCATACGTACGCTCCCCGTAAACCGTTGTCGTAACCTCACCTGGACCCTAAACCGTCCCCGTCCCCTAACCCTAACCCTAGCCCGAACCCTAACCCTAATTCTTCCCCGAAGTCTTCCCCTCACCCGTCCCCTAATCCTAACCCGTATGCTCACACTAAACCACGCCCTCACACGTACTCTCCCCCGAAAGCGTTGTCGTACCCTCACCTGGACCCTAAACCGTCCCCGTCCCCTAACCCTAACCCTAGCCCGAATCCTAACCCTAACCCTTCCCCGAAGGCTTCCCCTCACCCGTCCCCTAATCCTAACCCGTACACTCACACTAACCCGCGCCCTCACAAGTACGCTCCCCCTAAACCGTTGTCGTACCCTCACATGGACCCTAAACCGTCCCCGTCCCCTAACCGTAACCCTAGCCCGAACCCTTCCACGAAGCCTTCCACTCACCCGTCCCCTAATCCTAACCCGTACGCTCACACTAACCCGCAACCTCACACGTACGCTCCCCCGAAACTGTTGTCATAACCTCACCTGGACCCTAAACCGTCCCCGTCCCCTAACCCTAACCCTAGCCCGAACCCTAACCCTAACTCTTCCCCGAAGTCTTCCGCTCACCCGTCCCCTAATCCTAACCAGTACGCTCACACTAACCCGCGCCCTCACACGTACCCTCCCCCGAAAGCGTTGTCGTACCCTCACCTGGACCCTAAACGGTCCCCGTGCCCTAACCCTAACCCTAGCCCGAACCCTAACCCTAACCCTTCCCCAAAGCCTTCCCCTCACCCGTCCCCTAATCCTAACCCGTACACTCACACTAACCCGCGCCCTCACACGTACGCTCCCCCTAAACCGTTGTCGTACCCTCACCTGGACCCTAAACCGTCCCCGTCCCCTAACCCTAAACCTAGCCCGAACCCTAAACCTAACACTTCACCGAAGCCTTCCCCTCACCCGTCCCCTAATCCTAACCCTTACGCTCACACTAACCCGCGCCCTCACACGTACGCTCCCCCTAAACCATTGTCGTACCCTCACCTAGACCCTAAACCGTCCCCGTCCCCTAACCCTAATCCTATCCCGAAAACTATCCCTAACCCTTCCCCGAAACGTTCCCCTCACACGTCCCCTAATCCTAACACATACGCTCACACTAACCCGCGCCCTCACACGTACAGTCCCCCAAAACCGTTGTCGTACACTCACCTGGACCGTAAACAGTCCCCGGCCCCGTCCCCTAACCCTAGACCGAACCCTAACCCTAACCCTTCCCCGAAGCCTTCCCCTCAACCGTCCCCTAATCCTAAACCGTACGCTCACACTAACCCACGTCCTCACACGTACGCACCCCCTAAACCGTTGTCGTACCCTCACCTGGAACCTAAATGGTCCCCGTCCCCTAACCCTAACCCTAGCCCTAGCCCGAACCCTAACCCTAACCCTTCCCCAAAGCCTTCCCCTCACCCGTCCTCTAATCCTAACCCGTACGCTCACACTAACCCAAGCCCTCACACGTACGCGTCCCCAAAAGCGTTGTCGTATCCTCACCTCGACCCTAAACCATCCCCGTCCCCTAACCCTAACCCTAGCCCGAACCCTAACCCTAACCCTTCCCCGAAGCCTTCCCCTCACCCGTCCCCTAATCCTAACTCGTACGCTCACACTAACATGCGCCCTCACACGTACGCTCCCCCTAAAACGTTGTCATACCCTCACCTGGACCCTAAACCGTCCCTTTCCACTAACCCTAACCCTAGCCCGAACCCTAACCCTAACTCTTCCCCAAAGCCTTCCCCTCACCCGTCCCCTAATCCTAACCCGTACGGTCACACTAACCCACGCCCTCACACGTAAGCTCCCCCAAAACCGTTGTCATACCCTCACCTGGACCCTAAACCGTCCCCGTCCCCTAGCCCTAAGCCTAGCCAGAACACTAACCCTAACGCTTCCCCGAAGCCTTCCCCTCACCTGTCCCCTAATCCTAAACCGTACGCTCACACAAACCCGCGCGCTCACACGTACACTCCCCCTAAACCATTGTCGTACACTCACCTGGAGCGAAAACGGTCCCCGTCCCCTAACCCTAACCCTAGCCTGAACCCTAACCCTAACCTTTCCCCGAAGCCTTCCCCTCCCCCGTCCCCTAATCCTATCCCGTACGCTGACACTAACCCGCGCCCTCACATGTACACTCCCCCTAAACCATTGTCGTACCCTCACCTGGAGCCAAAACGGTCCCCGTTCCCTAACCCTAACCCTAGCCCGAACCCTAACCCTAACTCTTCCCCGAAGCCTTCCCCTCACCCGTCCCCTAATCCTAACCTGTACGCTCACACTAACCCACGCCCTCACACGTACGCTCCGCCTAAACCATACTCGTACCTTCACCTGGACCCTAAACCGTCCCCGTCCCCTAACCCTAACCCTAGCCCGAACCCTAAACCTAACCATTCCCCGAAGCCTTCCCCTCATCCGTCCCCTAATCCTAACCAGTACGCTCACACTAACCTGCGCCCTCACACGTACGCTCCCCCTAAACTGTTGTCGTACCCTCACCTGGACCCTAAACCGTCCCCTTCCCCTAACCCTAACCCTAGCCCGAACCCTAACCCTAACACTTCCCCGAAGTCTTCCCCTCACCCGTCCCCTAATCCTAACCCATACGCTCACACTAACCCGCGCCCTCATACGTACGCTCCTCGTAAACCGTTGTCGTAACCTCACCTGGACCCTAAACCGTCCCCGTCCCCTAACCCTAACCCTAGCCCGAACCCTAACCCTAATTCTTCCCCGAAGTCTTCCCGTCACCCGTCCCCTAATCCTAACCCGTATGCTCACACTAAACCACGCCCTCACACGTACTCTCCCCCGAAAGCGTTGTCGTACCCTCACCTGGACCCTAAACCGTCCCCGTCCCCTAACCCTAACCCTAGCCCGAATCCTAACCCTAACCCTTCCCCGAAGCCTTCCCCTCACCCGTCCCCTAATCCTAACCCGTACACTCACACTAACCCGCGCCCTCACAAGTACGCTCCCCCTAAACCGTTGTCGTACCCTCACATGGACCCTAAACCGTCCCCGTCCCCTAACCGTGACCCTAGCCCGAACCCTTCCACGAAGCCTTCCACTCACCCGTCCCCTAATCCTAACCCGTACGCTCACACTAACCCGCAACCTCACACGTACGCTCCCCCGAAACTGTTGTCATAACCTCACCTGGACCCTAAACCGTCCCCGTCCCCTAACCCTAACCCTAGCCCGAACCCTAACCCTAACTCTTCGCCGAAGTCTTCCGCTCACCCGTCCCCTAATCCTAACCAGTACGCTCACACTAACCCGCGCCCTCACACGTACCCTCCCCCGAAAGCGTTGTCGTACCCTCACCTGGACCCTAAACCGTCCCCGTGCCCTAACCCTAACCCTAGCCCGAACCCTAACCCTAACCCTTCCCCGAAGCCTTCCCCTCACCCGTCCCCTAATCCTAACCCGTACACTCACACTAACCCGCCCCCTCACACGTAAGCTCCCCCTAAACCGTTGTCGTACCCTCACATGGACCCTAAACCGTCCCCGTCCCCTAACCCTAACCGTAGCCCGAACCCTTCCACGAAGCCTTCCACTCACCCGTACCCTAATCCTAACCCGTACGCTCACACTAACCCGCAACCTCACACATTCGCTCCCCCTAAAGCGTTGTCGTACCCTCACCTGGACCCTAAACCGTCCCCGTCCCCTAACCCTAACCCTAGCCCGAACCCAAACCCTAACCCTTCCCCGAAGCCTTCCCCTCACCCGTCCCCTAATCCTAAACCGTACGCTCACACTAACCCGCGCCCTCACACGTACGCTCCCCCTAAAGCGTTGTTGTAGCCTCACCTGGACCCTAAACCGTCCCCGTCCCCTAACCCTAACCCTAGCCCGAACCCTAAACCTAACACTTCCCCGAAGCCTTCCCCTCACCCGTCCCCTAATCCTAACCCGTACGCTCACACTAACCCGTGCCCTCACATGTACGCTCCCACTAAACCGTTGTCGTAACCTCACCTGGACCCTAAACCATCCCTGTCTCCTAACCCTAACCCTAGCCTGAACCCTAACCCTAACCCTTCCCCGAAGTCTTCCCCTCACCCGTCCCCTAATCCTAACCCGTACCCTCACACTAACCCGCGCCCTCACAGACTTGCTCCCCCTAAACCGTTGTCGTACCCTCACCTGGACCCTAAACCGTCCCCGTCCCCTAACCCTAACCCTAGCCCGAACCCTAACCCTAACCCATCCCCGAAGCCTTCCCCTCACCCGTCCCCTAATGCTAACCCGGACGCTCACACTAACCCACGACCTCACACTTACGCTCCCCCTAAACCGTTGTCGTACCCTCACCTAGACCCTAAACAGTCTCCGTCCCCTAACGCTAACCCTAGCCCGAACCCTAACTCTAAACCTTCCCCGAACCCTTCCCCTCACCCGTCCTCTAATCCTAACCCGTACCCTCACACTAACCCGTGCCCTCAAACGTACGCTCCCCCTAAACCGTTGTCGTACCCTCACGTGGACCCTAAACCGTCCCCGTCCCCTAACCCTAACCCTAGCTCGAAACCTAACCCTAACCCTTCCCCGAAGCCTTCCCCTCACCCGTCCCCTAATCGTAACCCGTACGCTCACTCTATCCTGCGCCCTCACACGTACGCTCCCCATAAACCGTTGTCGTACCCTCACCTGTACCCTAAACCGTCCCCGTCCCCTAACCCTAACCCTAGCCCGAACCCTAAACCTAACACTTCCCCGAAGCCTTCCCCTCACCCATCCCCTAATCCTAACCCGTACGCTCACACTAACCCGCGCCCTCACACGTATGCTCCCCCTAAACCGTTGTCGTACCCTCACCTGGACCCTAAACCATCCCCGTCCCCTAACCCTAACCCTAGCTCGAACCCTAAACCTAACACTTCACCGAAGCCTTCCCCTCACCCGTCCCCTAATCCTAACCCTTACGCTCACACTAACCCGCGCCCTCACACGTACGCTCCCCCTAAACCGTTGTCGTACCCTCACCTAGACCCTAAACCGTCCCCGTCCCCTAACCCAAACCCTATCCCGAAAACTATCACTAACATTTCCCCGAAACGTTCCCCTCACACGTCCCCTAATCCTAACCCGTACGCTCACACTAACCCGCGCCCTCACACGTACGCTCCCCTTAAAGCGTTGTCGTATCCTTACCTGGAACCTAAACCGTCCCCGTCCCCTAACCCTAACCCTAGCCCAAACCGTAACCCTAACCATTCCCCGAAGCCTTCCACTCACCCGTCCCCTAATCCTAACCCATACGCTCACACTAACCCGCGCCCTCACACGTACGCTCACCCTAAACCGATCTCGTACCCTCAACTGGACCCGAAACCGTCCCCGTCCCCTAACCCTAACCCTAGCCCGAACCCTAACCCTAACTCTTCGCCGAATTCTTCCGCTCACCCGTCCCCTAATCCTAACCAGTACGCTCACACTAACCCGCGCCCTCACACGTACCCTCCCCCGAAAGCGTTGTCGTACCCTCACCTGGACCCTAAACCGTCCCCGTCCCCTAACCCTAACCCTACCCCGAACCCTAACCGTAACCCTTCCCCGAAACCTTCCCCTCACCCGTCCCATAACCCTAATCCGTACGCTCACACTAACCCGCGCCCTCACACGTATGCTCCCCCTAAACAGTTGTCGTACCCTCACCTGGACCATAAACCCTCCACGTCCCCTAACTCTAACCCTAATCCTAGCCCAATCCCTAACCCTAACCCTTCCCCGAAGCCTTCCCCTCACCCGTCCCCTAATCCTAACCGGTACGCTGACACTAACCCGCGCCCTCACACGTACGCTCCCCCTCAACCATTGTCGTACCCTCACCAGGACCCTATACCGTCCCCGTCCCCTAACCCTAACCCTAGCCCGAAACCTAACCCTAACCCTTCCCCGAAGCCTTCGCCTCACCCGTCCCCTAATCCTTACCCGTACGCTCACACTAACCAGTGCCCTCACACGTACGCTCCCCCTAAAGTGTTGTCGTACCCTCACCTAGACCCTAAACCGTCCCCGTCCCCTAACCCTAACCCTAGCCCGAACCCTAAACCTAACCCTTCCCCGAAGACTTCCCCTCACCCGTCCCCTAATCCTAACCCGTAGGCTCACACTAACACGCGCCCTCACACGTGCACTCCCCCTAAACCGTTGTCGTATCCTCACCTGGACCCTAAACCGTCCCCGTCTCTTAACCCTAACCTTAGCCCGAACCCTAACCCTAACCCTTCCCCGAAGCCTTCCCCTCACCAGTCCCCTAATCCTAACCCGTACCCTCACACTAACCCGCGCCCTCACACGTACACTCCCCCTAAATCGTTGTCGTACCATCACCTGGACCCTAAACCGTCCCCGTCCCCTAACCCTAACCATAGCCTGTACCCTAACCCTTCCCCGAAGCCTTCCCCTCACCCGTCCCATAAATCTAACCCGTACGCTCACACTAAACCGCGCCCTCACACGTACACTCCCCCTAAACCGTTGTCGTACACTCACCTTGACACTAAACCGTCCCCGTCCCCTAACTCTAACCCTAATCCTAGCCCGATCCCTAACCCTAACCCTTCCCCGAAGCCTTCCCCTCACCCGTGCCCTATTCCTAACTCGACGCTCACACTAACCCGCGCCCTCATACGTACGCTCCCCCTAACCGTTCTCGTACCCTCACCTGGACCCTAAACCATCCCCGTCCCCTAACCCTAACCTCAGCCCGATCCCTAAAGCTAACACTTACCCGAAGCCATCCGCTCACCCGTCCCCTAATCCTAACCCGTACGCTCACACTAACCGGCGCCCTCACACGTACGCTCCCGCTAAACCGTTGTCATACACTCACCTGGACACTAAACCGTCCCCGTCCCCTAAACTTAACCCTAGCCCGAACACTAAACGTAACCCTTCCCCAAAGCCTTCCCCTCACCCATCCCCGAATCCTAACCCGTACGCTCACACTAACCCACGCCCTCACACGTACGCTCCCCCTAAAGCATTGTCGTACCCTCACCTGGACCTTAAACCGTCCCCGTCCCCTAACCCTAACCCTAGCCCGAACCCTAACCCTAAACCTTCCCCAAAGCCTTCCCCTCACCCGTCCCCTAATCCTAACCCGTAAGCTCACAGTAACCCGCGCCCTCACACATACGCTCCCCCTAAACCGTTGTCGTACACTCACCTGGACCCTAAACCCTCCCCGTCCCCAAACCCTAACCCGAGCCCAAACCCTAACCCTAACCCTTCCCCGAAGCCTTCCCCTCACCCGTCCCCTAATCCTAACCTGTACGCTGACACTAATCCGCGCCCTCACACGTACGCTCCCCCTAAACCGTTGTCGTACCCTCACCTGGACCCTATACCGTCCCCGTCCCCTAACCCTAACCCTAGCCCGAACCCTAACCCTAACCCTTCCCCGAAGCCTTCCCCTCACCCGTCCCCTAATCCTTACCCGTACGCTCACACTGACCCGCTCCCTCACATGTACGCTCCACCTAAAACGTTGTCGTACCGTCATCTGGACACTAAACTGTCCCCGTCCCCTAACCCTAACCCTAGCCCAAACCCTAAGCCTAACCCTTCTCCGAAGCCTTTCCCTCACCCGTCCCCTAATCCTAACCCGTACGCTCACACTCACCCGCGCCCTCACACGTACGCTCCCCCGAAACCGTTTTCGTACACTCACCTGGACCCTAAACCGTCCCCGTCTCTTAACGCTAACCTTAGCCCGAACCCTAACCCTAACCCTTCCCCGAAGCCTTCCCCTCAGCCGTCCCCTATTCCTAACCCGTACGCTCACACTAACCCTTACCCTCACACGTATGCTCCCCCTAAAGCGTTGTCGTACCCTCACCTGGACCCTAAACCGACCCCATACCCTAAACATAACCCTAGCCCGAATCCTAACCCTTCCCCGAAGCCTTCCCCTCACCCGTACCCTAAATCTAACCCGTACGCTCACACTAACCCGCGCCCTCACATGTACACTCCCCCTAAATCGTTGTCGTACCCTCACCTGGACCCTAAACCGTCCCCATCCCCTAACCCTATCCCTAGCCAGAACCCTAACCGTAACTCTTACCCGAAGCCTTCCCCTCACCCGTCCCCTAATCCTAACCCGTACGCTCACACTAACCCGCGCCCTCACACCTACGCTCCCCCTAAACCGTTGTCGTACTCTCACCTGGACGCTAAACCGTCCCCATCGCCTAACACTAAACCTAGACCGAACCCTAACCCTAACCCTTCCCCGAAGCCTTCCCCTCACCCGTCCCCTAATCCTAACACGTACCCTCACACTAACCCGCGCCCTCACACGTACGCTCCCCCTAAAGCGTTGTCGTACCCTCAACTGGACCCTAAACCGTCCCCGTCCCCTAAACCTAACCCTAGCCCGAACCCTAAACCTAACACTTCCCTGAAGCCTTCCCCTCACCCGTCCCGTAATCCTAACCCGTACGCTCACACTAACCCACGCCCTCACACGTACCCTACTCCTAAAGCGTTGTCATACCCTAACCTCGACCCTAAACCGTCCCCGTCCCCTAACCCTAACCCTAACCCGAACCCTAACCGTAACCCTTCCCCGAAGCCTTCCCCTCACCCGTCCCCTAACCCTAACCCGTACGCTCACACTAATCCACGCCCTCACACGTACTCTCCCTCTAAACCGATGTCGTACCCTCACCTGGACCCTAAACCGTCCCCATCCCCTAATTCTAACCCTAGCCCGAACCCTAACCGTAACTCTTCCCCGAAGCCTTCCCCTCACCCGTCCCCTAATCCCATCCCGTACCCTCACACTAACCCGCGCCCTCACACGTATGCTCCCCTTAAACCTTTGTCGTACTCTCACCTGGACCCTAAACCGTCCCCGTCCCCTAACCCTAACCCTAGCCCGAACCCTAACACTAAACCTTCCCCGAAGCCTTCCCCTCACCCGTCCCCTAATCCTAATCCGTACGCTCACACTAACCCGTGCCCTCACACGTACGCTCCCCCTAAAGCGTTGTCGTACCCTCACCTGGACCCTAAACCGTCCCCGTCCCCTAACCCTAACCCTAGCCCGAACCCTAACCCTAACACTTCCCTGAAGCATTCCCCTCACCCGTCCCCTAATCCTAACCCGTACGCTCACACTAACCCGCGCCCTCATACGTACCCTCCCCCTAAAGCGTTGTCATACCCTCATCTGGACCCTAAACCGTCCCCGTCCCCTAACCCTAACCCTAGCCCGAACCCTAACCCTAACACTTCCCTGAAGCCTTCCCCTCACCCGTCCCCTAATCCTAACCCGTACGCTCACACTAACCCGCGCCCTCACACATACCCTCCCCCTAAAGCGTTGTCATACCCTCACCTGGACCCTAAATCGTCCCCGTCCCCGTCCCCTAACCCTAGCCCGAACCCTAACCCTTCCCTGAAGCCTTCTCCTCACCCGTCCCCTAAATCTAACCCTTACGCTCATACTAACCCGCGCCCTCACACATACACTCCCCCTTAAGCGTTGTCGTCCCTTCACCTGGACCCTAAACCGTCCCCGTCCCCTAACCCTAACCCTAGACCGAACCCTAACACTTCCCCGAAGCCTTCCCCTCACCCGTACCCTAAATCTAACCCGTACTCTCACACTAACCCGCGCCCACACGTACACTCCCCTTAAACCGTTGTCATACCCTGACCGTGACCCTATACCATCCCTGTACCCTAACCCTAACCCTAGCCCGAACCCTAACCCTAACACTTCCCCGAAGCCTTCCCCTCACCCGTCCCCTAATCCTAACCCGTACGCTCACACTAACCCACGCCCTCACACGTACGCTCCCCCTGAACCGTTGTCGTACCCTCATCTGGACCGTAAACCGTCCCCGTCCCTTAACCCTAACCCTTCCCCGAAGCCTTCCCATCACCCGTCCTCTAATCCTAACCCGTACTCTAATGCTAACCCACACCCTCACATGTAAGCTCCCCCAAAGCGTTGTCTTACCCTCGCCTGGACACTAAACCGTCCCGTCTCCTAACTCTATCCCTACCGCGAACCCTAACCCTAACACTTCCCCGAAGCCTGACTCTCACCCGTCACCTAATCCTAACCTGTATGGTCTCGCTAAACCGCGCCCTCACACGTACGCTCCCCCTAAATCATTGTCGTACCCTCAACTGGACCCTAAACCGTCCCCGTCCCCGTCCACTAACCCCAGCCCGAACCCTAACCCTAAACCTTCCCCGAAGCCTTCCCCTCACCCTTCCCCTAATCCTAACCCGTACGCTCACACTAACCTGCGCCCTCACACGTATGCTCCCCCTAAACCGTTGTCGTACACTCACCTGGACCCTAAACCTTCCCCGTCCCCTAACCCTAACCCTAGCCCGAACCCTAATCCTAACACTTCCACGAAGCCTTCCCCTCACCCGTACCCTAATCCTAACCCGTACACTCAAAGTAACCCACGGCCTCACACGTACGCTGCCCCTAAACCATTGTCGTACCCTCACCTGGACCCGAAACCGTCCCTGTCTCTTAACCCTTTCCTTAGCCCGAACCCTAACCCTAACCCTTCCCCGAAGCCTTCCCCTAAACCGTCCCCTAATCCTAACCCGTACGCTCACACTAACCCGCGCCCTCACACGTACACTCCCCCTCTATCGTTGTCGTACCCTCACCTGGAACCTAAACCGTCCCCGTCCCCTAACCCTAACCCTAGCCCGAAACCTAACCCTTCCCCGAAGCTTTCCCCTCACCCGTCCCCTAATCCTAACCCGTACGCTCACACTAACCCACGCCCTTACACGTACGCTCCCCCTAAACCGTTGTCGTACACTCAACTGGACACTAAACCGTCCCCGTCCCCTAACCCTAACCCTAGTCCGAACCCTAATCCTAACACTTCCCCGAAGCCTTCCCCTCACCCGTCCCGTAATCCTAAACCGTATGCTCACAATAACCCGTGCCCTCACACGTATTCTCCCCCTAAACCGTTGTCGTACCCTCACCTGGACCCTATATCGTCCCCGTCCCCTAACCCTAACCCTAGCCCGAACACTAACCCTAACACTTCCACGAAGCCTTCACCTCATCCGTCCCCTAATCCTAACCCGTACGCTCACACTAACCCATGCCCTCACACGTACGCTCCCCCTAAACCGTTGTTGTACCCTCACCTGGACCCTAAACCGTCCCCGTCCCCTAACCCTAACCCTAGCCGAAACCCTAACCCTAACCCTTCCCCTCACCCGTCCCCTAATCCTAACCCGTACGCTGACACTAACCCGCGCCCTCACACGTACGCTCCCCCTAAACCATTGTCGTACCCTCACCTGGACCCTATACCGTCTCCGTCCCTTAACCCTAACCCTAGCCAGAACCCTAACCCTAACCCTTCCCCGAAGCCTTCCCCTCACCCGTCCCCAAATCCTAACCCGTACGCTCAAACTAACCCAGGGCCTCACACGTACGCTCCCCCTAAAGCGTTGTCGTACCCTCACCTGGACCCTAAACCATCCCCTTCCCCTAACCCTAACCCTAGACCGAAACCTAAGCCTAACCCTTCCCCGAAGCCTGACCCAACACGTCCCCTAATCCTAACCCGTACACTAATGCTAATCAGCGCCCTCACACGTACGCTGCCCCTAAACTGTTGTGGTACCCTCACCTGGACCCTAAACCGTCCCCATCCCCTAACCCTAACCCTACCCAAACCCTAACCCTAACCCGTCCCCGAAGCCTTCCCCTCACCCATCCCCTAATCCTAACCCGTACTCTCACACTAACCCGCGCCCTCACACGAACGGTCCCCCTAAACCGTTGTCGTACCCTCATCTGGACCCTAAGCCGTCCCCCTCCCCTAACCCTAACCCTAGCCCGAACCCTAACCTTAACCCTTCCCCGAAGCCTTCCCCTCACACGTCCCCTAATCCTAACCCGTACGCTCACATAACCCACGCCCTCACACGTATGCTCCCCCTAAACCGTTGTCGTACCCTCACGTGGACACTAAACCGTCCCCGTCCCCTAACCTTAACTCTAGTCCGAATCCTAACCTTAACCCTTCCCTGAATCCTTCCCCTCACCCGTCCCCTAATCCTATCCCGTACGCTCACACTAACCCGCGCCCTCACACGTACGCTCCCCCTAAAGCGTTGTCGTACCCTCACCTGGACCTTAAATCATCCCCGTCCCCTAACACTTACCCTAGCCTGAACCCTAACCCTAACATTTCCCCGAAGCCTTCACCTCACCCGTCCCCTAAGCCTAACCCGTACGCTCACACTAACCCGCGCCCTCACACGTACACTCCCACTAAACCGTTGTCGTACCCTCACCTGGACCCTAAACCGTCCCCATTCCCTAACCCTAACCCTAGCTCAAACCCTAACCCTACCCCTTCCCCGAAGTCTTCCCCTCACACATCCCCTAATCCTAACATGTACGCTCACACTAACCCGCGCCCTCACACTTACGCACCCCCTAAACCGTTGTCGTACCCTCACCTGTATCCTAAACCGTCCCAGTACCCTAACCCTAACCCTAGCCCAAACCCTAACCCTAACCCTTCCCCGAAGCCTTCCCCTCACCCGTCCCCTAATCCTAACCAGTACGCTCACACTAATCAGCCCGCTCACATGTACGCCGCCCCTAAACCGTGGTGGTACCCTCACCTGGACCCTAAACCGTCCCCATACCCGTCCCCTAACCCTAGCCCGAAAGATAACCCTAAACCTTCCCCGAAGCCTTCCCCTCACACGTCCCCTAATCCTTACCCGTACGCTGACACTAACCCGCGCCCTCACACGTATGCTCCCCCTAAACCATTGTCGTACCCTCACCTGGACCCTATACCGTCCCCGTCCCCTAACCCTAACCCTAGCCCGAACCCTAACCCTAACCGTTCCCCGAAGCCTTCGCCTCACCCGTCCCCTAATCCTAACCCGTACGCTCACACTAACAAGCGCCCTCACACGTACACACCCCCTAATCCGTTGTCGTACCCTCACCTGGACCCTAAACCGTCCCCGTCCCCTAAGCCTAACCCTAGCCCGAACCCTAACCCTCACACTTCCCCGAAGCCTTCCCCTCACCCGTCCCCTAATCCTAACCCGTACGCTCACACTAACACGCGTCCTCACACGTACACTCCCCCTAAACCGTTGTCGTACCCTCACCTGGACCCTAAACCTTCCCCGTCCGCTAACCCTAACCCTAGTCAGAACCCTAACCCTAACACTTCTCCGAAGACTTACCCTCACCCGTCCCCTAATCCTAACCCGTACGCTCACACTAACCTGCGCCCTCACACGTACGCTCCCCCTAAACCGTTGTCGTACCCTCATGTGGACCGTAAACTGTCCCCGTCCCTTAACGCTAACCCTTCCCCGAAGCCTTCTCCTCACCCGTCCTATAATCCTAACCCGTACGCTAACGCTAACCCACAACCTCACATGTACGGTCCCCCAGAGCGTTGTCGTTCCATCACCTGGACCCTAAACCGTCCCCGTCCCCGTCCCCTAACCCCAGCCCGAACCCTAACCCTAACCCTTCCCCGAAGCCTTACCCTCACCCGTCCCCTAATCCTAACCTGTACGCTCACACTAACCCGCGCCGTCACACGTACGCTCCCCCTAAACCGTTGTCGTACACTCACCTGGACCCTAAACCGTCCCCATCCCCTAACCCTAACCCTAGCCCGAACCCTAACCCTAACCCTTCCCCGAAGCCTTCCCCTCACCAGTCCCATAATCCTAACCCGTACGCTCACAATAACCCGCGCCCTCACACGTATGCTCCCCCTAAATCGTTGTCGTACCTTCACCTGGACCCTATACCATCCCCATCCCCTAACCCTAACCCTAGCCCGAACCCTAACCCTAACACTTCCACGAAGCCTTCCCCTCACCAGTCCCCTAATCCTAACCCGTACGCTCACACTGTCCCATGCCCTCACACTCACGCTCCCCCTAAAACATTGTAATACCCTCACCTGGACCCTAAACCGTCCCCGTCCCCTAACCCTAACCCTAATCCTAGCCCGAACCCTAACCCTAACCCTTCCCCGAAGCCTTCCCCTCACCCGTCCCCTAATCCTAAACCGTACGCTCACACTATCCCGCGCCCTCACATGTACGCTCCCCCTAAACCGTTGTCGTACCCTCACCTGGACTCTAAAACGTCCCCGTCCCCTAACCCTAACCCTAACCTGAACCCTAACCCTAACCCTTCCCCGAAACCTTCCCCTCACCCGTCCCCTAATCCTAACCTGTACGCTCACACTAACCCGCGCCCGCACACGTACGCTCCCCCTAAACCGTTGTCGTACGCTCACCTGGACCCTAAACCGTCCCCATTTCTTAACTCTAATCCTAGCCCAAACCCTAACCCTAACACTTCCCCGAAGCCTTCCCCTCACACGTCCCCTAATCCTAACCCGTACGCTCACACTAACCCTTGCCCTCACATGTACGCTCCCCTTAAACCGTTCTCTACACTCACCTGGACCCTAAACCATCCCGGTCCCCTAACCCTAACCCCAGCCCGAACCCTAAACCTAACGCTTCCCCGAAGCCTTCCCCTCACCCGTCCCATAATCCTAACCCGTACGCTCACACTAACCCATGCCCTCACACGTACGCTCCCCCTAAACCGTTGTCGTACGCTCACCTGGACCCTAAACCGTCCCCGTCCCCTAACCCTAACCCTAGCCCGAACCCTAACCCTAAACCTTCCCTGAAGCCTTCCCCTCACCCGTCCCCTAATCCTAGCCCTTACGCTCACACTAACCCGAACCCTCACATGTAACCTCCCCCTAAAGCGTTGTCATACCCTCACCTGGACCCTAAAGCGTCCCCGTCCCCTAACCGTAACCCTAGCCCAAACCCTAACCGTAATACTTCCCCGAAGCCTTCCCCTCACCCGTCCCCTAATCCTAACCCGTACGCTCACACTAACCCGCACCCTCACACGTACGCTCCCCCTAAAGCGTTGTCGTATCCTCACCTGGACCCTAAACCGTCCCTGTCCCCTTACCCTTACCCTAGCCCGAACCCTAACCCTAACCCTTCCCCGAAACCTTCCCCTCACCCCTCCCCTAATCCTAACCCGTACGCTCACACTAACCCACGCCCTCACACGTACGCTCCCCCGAAACCGTTGTCGTACCCTCACCTGGACCCTAAACACTCCCCGTCCCCTAACCCTAACCCTAGCCCAAACCCTAAACCTAACCCTTCCCCGAAGCCTTCCTCTCACCCGTCCCCTAATCCTAACCGTACGGTGACACTAACCTGCGCCGTCACACGTACGCTCCCCCTAAACCGTTGTCGTACGCTCATCTTGACCCTAAACTGACCCATCCCCTAAACCTAACCCTAGCACGAACCCTAACCCTAACTCTTCCCCGAAGTCTTCCCCTAACCCGTCCCCTAATCCTAACCCGTACGCGCACACTAAAACGCGCCCTCACACGTACGCCTGCTGTAAACCTTTGTCGTACCCTCACCTGGACCCTAAACCGTCCCCGTCCCCTAACCCTAACCCTAGCCCAACCCTAACCCTAACCCTTCCCCGAAGCCTTCCCCTCACCCGTCCCCTAATCCTAACCCGTACCCTCACACTAACCCACGCCCTCACACGTACGCACCCCCTAAACCGTTGTCGTACCCTCACCTGGACCCTAAACCGTCCCCGTCCCCTAACCCTAACCCTAGCCCGAACCCTAACCGTAAACCTTCCCCGAAGCCTTCCCCTCACCCGTCCCCTAATCCTTACACGTATGCTCACACTAACCCACGCCCTCACACGTACTCTCCCCCTAAACCGTTCTCGTACCCTCACCTGGACCCTAAACCGTCCCCATGCCCTAACTCTAAACCTAGCCCGTCCACAAACCGTAACCCTTCCCCGAAGCCTTCCCCTCACCCATCCCCTAATCCCATCCCGTACCCTCACACTAACCCGCGCCCTCACACGTACGCTCCCCTTAAACCTTTGTCGTACTCTCACCTGGACCCTAAACCGTCCCCGTCCCCTAACCCTAACCCTAGCCCGAACCCTAACCCTAAACCTTCCCCGAAGCCTTCCCGTCACCCGTCCCCTAATCCTAACCCGTATGCTCACACTAACCCGCGCCCTCACATGTACGCTCGCCCTAAAGCATTTTCGTACCCTCACCTGGACCCTAAACCATCCCCGTCTCTTAACCCTATCCTTAGCCCGAACCCTAACCCTAACCCTTCCGCGAAGCCTTCCCCTCACCCGCCCCCTAATCCTAACCCGTACGCTCACACTAACCCGCGCCCTCACACGTACACTCCCCCTAAAACGTTGTCGTACACTCACCTGGACCCTAAACAGTCCCCGTCCCCTAACTCTAACCCTAGCCCGAACCCTAACCCTAACCCTTCCCCGAAGCCTACCCCTCAGCCGTCCCCTAAATCTAACCCGTACGCTCACACTAACCCGCGCCCTCACACGTTCACTCCCCCTAAACCGTTGTCGTACCCTCACCGTGACCCTAAACCATCCCCATACCCTAACACTAACCCTAGCCCGAACCCTAACCCTAACCCTTCCCCGAAGCCTTCCCCTCACCCGTCCCCTAATCCTAACCCGTACGCTCACACTAACCCGCGCCCTCACACGTACGCTCCCCCTGAACCGTTGTCGTACCCTCATCTGGATCGTAAACCGTCCCCGTCCCTTAAACATAACCCTTCCCCGAAGCCTTCCCCTCACCCGTCCTCTAATCCTAACCCGTACGCTAACGCTAACCTACACCCTCACATGTACGCTCCCCCAAAGCGTTGTCATACCCTCACCTGGACCCTAAAGCGTCCCCGTCCCCTAACCGTAACCCTAGCCCGAAACCTAACCGTAATTCTTCCCCGAAGCCTTCCCGTCACCCGTCCCCTAATCCTAACCCGTACGCTCACACTAACCCACACCCACACACGTACGCTCCCCCTAAAGCGTTGTCGTACCCTCACCTGGACCCTAAACCGTCCCTG
Source organism: Leucopleurus acutus (assembly GCF_964270905.1). Classification (NCBI taxonomy): domain Eukaryota; kingdom Metazoa; phylum Chordata; class Mammalia; order Artiodactyla; family Delphinidae; genus Leucopleurus; species Leucopleurus acutus. The sequence goes on from NW_028139195.1 coordinate 113,890, forward strand.
TCCCCTAACCCTTACCCTAGCCCGAACCCTAACCCTAACCTTTCCCCGAAACCTTCCCCTCACCCCTCCCCTAATCCTAACCCGTACGCTCACACTAACCCACGCCCTCACACGTACGCTCCCCCGAAACCGTTGTCGTACCCTCACCTGGACCCTAAACCCTCTCCGTCCCCTAACCCTAACCCGAGCCCAAACCCTAAACCTAACCTTTCCCCGAAGCCTTCCTCTCACCCGTCCCCTAATCCTAACCGTACGGTGACACTAACCCGCGCCTTCACACGTACTCTCCCCCTAAAGCGTTGTCGTACCCTCACCTGGACCCTAAACCGTCCCAATGCCCTAACTCTAAACCTAGCCCATCCCCTAACCGTAACCCTTCCCCGAAGCCTTCCCCTCACCCGTCCCCTAATCCTAACCCGTACACTCACACTAACCCGCGCCCTCACACCTACGCTCCCCCTAAAGCGTTGTCGTACCCTCACCTGGACCCTAAACAGTCCCCGTCCCCTAACCCTAACCCTAGCCCGAACCCTAACCTTAACTCTTCCCTGAAGCCTTCCCCTTACCCGTCCCCTAATCCTAACCCGTACGCTCACACTAACCCACGCCCTCACACGTACCCTCCCCCTAAAGTGTTGTCATACACTCACCTGGACGCTAAACCGTCCCCGTCCCCTAACCCTAACCCTAGCCCGAACCCTAACACTAACCCTTCCCCGAAGCCTTCCCCTCACCCGTCCCCGAATCCTATCCCGTAAGGTCACACTAACCCGCGCCGTCACACGTTCGCTCCCCCTAAACCGCTGACGTACCCTCACCTGGACCCTAAACCGTCCCCGTCCCCTAACCCTAACCCTAGCCCGAACCCTAACCCTAACCCTTCCCTGAAGCCTTCCCCTCACCCGTCCCCTAATCCTAACACTTACGCTCACACTAACCCGCGCCCTCACATGTAACCTCCCCCTAAAGCGTTGTCGTACCCTCACCTGGACCCTAAACCGTCCCTGTCCCCTAACCCTTACCCTAGCCCGATCCCTAACCCTAACCCTTCCCCAAAACCTTCCCCTCACCCCTCCCCTAATCCTAACCCGTACGCTCACAATAACCCACGCCCTCAAACGTACGCTCCGCCGAAACCGTTGTCGTACCCTCACCTGGACCCTAAACCCTCCCCGTCCCCTAACCCTAACCCTAGCCCAAACCCTAAACGTAAGCCTTCCCCGAAGCCTTCCTCTCACCCGTCCCCTAATCCTAACCGTACGGTGACACTAACCCGCGCCCTCACACGTACGCTCCCCCTAAACCGTTGTCGTACCCTCATCTGGACCCTAAGCCGTCCCCGTCCCCTAACCCTAACCCTAGCCCGAACCCTAACCCTAACCCTTCCCCGAAGCCTTCCCCTCACCCGTCCCCTAATCCTAACCCGTACCCTCACACTAACCCACGCCCTCACACGTACGCACCCCCTAAACCGTTGTCGTACCCTCACCTGGACCCTAAACCGTCCCCATCGCCTAACCCTAACCCTAGCCCGAACCCTAACCCTAAACCTTCCCCAAAGCCTTCCCCTCACCCGTCCCCTAATCCTAACACGTACTCTCACACTAACCCGCGCCCTCACACATTCGCTCCCCCTAAACCGTTGTGGTACGCTCTCCTGGACCCTAAACCGTCCCCGTCCCCTAACCCTAAACCTAGCCCGAACCCTAACTGTAACCCTTCCCCGAAGCCTTCCCCTCACCCGTCCCCTAATCCTAGCCCCTATGCTCACACGAACCCACGCCCTCACACGTACTCTCCCCATAAAGCGTTGTCGTACCATCACCTGGACCCTAAACCGTCCCCATGCCCTAACTCTAAACCTAGCCCGTCCCCTAACCGTAACCCTTCCCCGAAGCCTTCCCCTCACCCGTCCCCTAATCCCATCCCGTACCCTCACTCTAACCCGCGCCCTCCCACGTACGCTCCCCTTAAACCTTTGTCGTACTCTCACCGGGACCCTAAACCGTCCCCGTCCCCTAACCCTAACCCTAGCCCGAACCCTAACCTTAACCCTTCCCCGAAGCCTTCCCCTCACCCGTCCCCTAATCCTAACCCGTACACTCACACTAACCCGCGCCCTCACACCTACGCTCCCCCTAAAGCGTTGTCGTACCCTCACCTGGACCCTAAACAGTCCCCGTCCCCTAACCCTAACCCTAGCCCGAACCATAAACCTAACACTTCTCTGAAGCCTTCCCCTCACCCGTCCCATAATCCTAACCCGTACGCTCACACTAACCCACGCCCTCACACGTACCCTCCCCCTAAAGTGTTGTCCTACCCTCACCTGGACCCTAAACCGTCCACGTCCCCTAACCCTAACCCTAGCCCAAACCCTAACCCTAACACTTCCCTGAAGCCTTCCCCTCACCCGTCCCCTAATCCCAAACCATATGCTCACACTAACCCTCGCCCTCACACGTACCCTCCCCCTGAAGCGTTGTCATACCCTCACCTGGACCCTAAATCGTCCCCGTCCCCTAACCCTAACCCTAGCCCAAAACCTAACACTTCCCCGAAGCCTTCCCCTCACCCTTCCCCTAAATCTAACCCTTACGCTCACAGTAACCCGTGCCCTCACACGTACACTCCCCCTAAAGCGTTATCGTACCCTCACCTTGACCCTAAACCGTCCCCGTCGCCTAACCGTAACCCTAGCCCGAACCCTAACCCTAACCCTTCCCCGAAGCCTTCCCCTCACCCGTCCCCTAATCCTAACCCTTACGGTCACACTAACCCACGCCCACACACGTATGCTCCCCCTAAAGCATTGTCGTACCCTCACCTGGATACTAAACCGTCCCCATCCCCTAACCCTAACCCTAGACCGAACCCTAACCCTAACACTTCCCCGAAGCCTTCCCCTCACACATCCCCTAATCCTAACCCGTACGCTCACACTAACCCGTGCCCTCACACGTACGCTACCCCTAAAGCGTTGTCGTACCCTCACCTGGACCCTAAACCGTCCCCGTCCCCTAACCCTAACCCTAGCCCGAACCCTAACCCTAACCTTTCCCCGAAGCCTTCCCCTCACCCGTCCCCTAATCCTAACCAGTACGCTCACACTAACCCGCGACCTCACACGTACGCTCCCCCTAAACCGTTGTCCTACCCTCACTTGGACCCTAAACCGTCCCCGTCCTCTCACCCTAACCCTAGCCCGAACCCTAACCCTAACCCTTCCCGGAAGCCTTCCCCTCACCCGTCCCCTAATCCTAACCCGTATGCTCACACTAACCCGCGCCGTCACATGTACGCTCGCCCTAAAGCATTGTCGTACCCTCACCTGGACCCTAAACCGTCCCCGTCTCTTAACCCTATCCTTAGCCCGAACCCTAACCCTAACCCTTCCGCGAAGCCTTCCCCTCACCCGTCCCCAAATCCTAACCCGTACGCTCACACTAACCCGCGCCCTCACACGTACACTCCCACTATATCGTTGTCGTACCCTCACCTGGACCCTAAACCGTCCCCGTCCCCTAACCCTAACCCTAGCCCGAAACCTAACCCTTCCCCGAAGCCTTCCCCACACCCGTCCCCTAAATCTAACCCGTACGCTCACACTAACCCGCGCCCTCACACGTACACTCCCCCGAAACCGTTGTCGTACCCTCACCGTGACCCTAAACCGTCCCCGTATCCTAACCCTAACCCTAGCCCGAACCCTAACCCTAACCCTTCCTCGAAGCCTTCCCCTCACCCGTCCCCTAATCCTAACCCGTACGCTCACACTAACCCGCGCCCTCACACGTACGCTCCCCCTGAACCGTTGTCGTACCCTCATCTGGATCGTAAACCGTCCCCGTCCCTTAACCCTAACCCTTCCCCGAAGCCTTCCCCTCACCCGTCCTCTAATCCTAACCCGTACGCTAACGCTAACCCACACCCTCACATGTACGCTCCCCCAAAGTGTTGTCGTACCCTCACCTGGACACTAAACCGTCCCCGTCTCCTAACTCTAACCCTACCGCGAACCCTAACCCTAACCCTTCCCCGAAGCCTGACTCTCAACCGTCGCTTAATCCTAACCTGTACGCTCTCGCTAAACGGCGCCCTCACACGTACGCTCCCCCTAAAGCATTGTCGTACCCTCACCTGGACCCTAAACCTTCCCCGTCCCCGTCCCATAACCCCAGCCGGAACCCTAACCCTAACCCTTCCCCGAAGCCTTCCCCTCACCCGTCCCCTAATCCTAAACCGTACGCTCACACTAACCCACGCCCTCACACTTACGCTCCCCCTAAACCGTTGTCGTACCCTCACCTGGACCCTAAACCGTCCCCTTCCCCTAACCCTAACCCTAGCCCGAACCCTAACCCTAACACTTCCCCGAAGCCTTCCCCTCACCCGTCCCCTAATCCTAACCCGTACGCTCACACTAACCCGCGCCCTCACACGTACGCTCCCCCTGAAGCGTTGTCGTACCCTCACCTGGACCCTAAACCATCCGCGTCCCCTAACCCTAACCCTAGCCCGAAACCTAACTCTAACCCTTCCCCTAAGCCTTCCCCTCACCCGTCCCCTAATCCTAACCCGTACGCTCACACTAACCCGCGCCCTCACACGTACACTCCCCCTAAATCGTTGTCGTACCCTCACCTGGACCATAAACCGTCCGCGTCCCCCAACCCTAACCCTAGCCCGAAACCTAACACTTCCCCGAAGCCTTCCCCTCACCCGTCCCCTATTCCTAACCCGTACGCTCACACTAAAACGCGCCCTCACACGTACACTCCCCATAAACCATTGTCGTACCCTCATCTGGACCCTAAACTGTCCCCGTCCCCTAACCCTAACCCTAGCCCGAACCCTAACCCTCACCCTTCCCTGAAGCCTTCCCCTCACCCGTCCCCTAATCCTAACCTGTACGCTCACACTAACCCGTGCCCTCACACGTACGCTCGCGCTAAACCGTTGTCGTACCCTCACCTGGACCCTAAACCATCCCCGTCCCCTATCCCTAACCCTAGCCCGAAACCTAACCCTAACCCTTCCCCGAAGCCTTCCCCTCACCCGTCCCCTAATCCTAACCCGTACGCTCAAACTTACCCAGGGCCTCACACGTACGCTCCCCCTAAAGCGTTGTCGTACCCTCATCTGGACCCTAAACCATCCCCTTCCCCTAACCCTAACCCTAGACCGAAACCTAAGCCTAACCCTTCCCCGAAGCCTTTCCGAACACGTCCCCTAATCCTAACCCGTACGCTAACGCTAATCTGCGCCCTCACACGTATGCTAAACCTAAAGCATTGTCGTACCCTCACCTGGACCCTAAACCGTCACCATCCCCTAAACCTCACCCTAGCCCGAACCCTAACCCTAACGATTCCCCGAAGCCTGACACTCACCCGTCCCCTAATCCTAATCTGTACGCTAACACTAGCACGCGCCCTGAAACGTACGCTCCATCTAAAGCGTTGTCGTACCCTCACCTGGACCCTAAACCGTCCCCGTCCCCTAACCCTAACCGTAGCCCGAACCCTAACCCTAACACTTCCCCGAAGCCTTCCCCTCACCCGTCCCCTAATCCTAACCCGTACCCTCACACTAACCCACGCCCTCACACGTACGCACCCCCTAAACCGTTGTCATACCCTCACCTGGACCCTAAACCGTCCCCATCGCCTAACCCTAACCCTAGCCCGAACCCCAACCCTAACGCTTCCCCGAAGCCTTCCCCTCACTCACCCGTCCCCTAATCCTAACACGTACTCTCACACTAACCCGCGTCCTCACACATTCGCTCCCCCTAAATCGTTGTCGTACTCTCACCTGGAACCTAAACCGTTCCCGTCCCCTAACCCTAAGCCTAGCCAGAACCCTAACCCTAACCCTTCCCCGAAGCCTTCCCCTCACCCGTCCCCTAATCCTAACCCGTACGCTCACACTAACCCGCGCCCTCACACGTACGCTCCCCCTGAACCGTTGTCGTACCCTCATCTGGATCGTAAACCGTCCCCGTCCCTTAACCCTAACCCTTCCCCGAAGCCTTCCCCTCACCCGTCCTCTAATCCTAACCCGTACGCTAACGCTAACCCACACCCTCACATGTACGCTCCCCCAAAGTGTTGTCGTACCCTCACCTGGACACTAAACCGTCCCCGTCTCCTAACTCTAACCCTACCGCGAACCCTAACCCTAACCCTTCCCCGAAGCCTGACTCTCAACCGTCGCTTAATCCTAACCTGTACGCTCTCGCTAAACGGCGCCCTCACACGTACGCTCCCCCTAAAGCATTGTCGTACCCTCACCTGGACCCTAAACCTTCCCCGTCCCCGTCCCCTAACCCCAGCCCGAACCCTAACCCTAACCCTTCCCCGAAGCCTTCCCCTCACCCGTCCCCTAATCCTAAACCGTACGCTCACACTAACCCACGCCCTCACACTTACGCTCCCCCTAAACCGTTGTCGTACCCTCACCTGGACCCTAAACCGTCCCCATCGCCTAACCCTAACCCTAGCCCGAACGCCAACCCTAATGCTTCCCCGAAGCCTTCCCCTCACTCACCCGTCCCCTAATCCTAACACGTACTCTCACACTAACCCGCGCCCTCACACATTCGCTCCCCCTAAATCGTTGTCGTACTCTCACCTGGAACCTAAACCGTTCCCGTCCCCTAACCCTAACCCTAGACCGAACCCTAACCCTAACCCTTCCCCGAAGCCTTCCCCTCACCCGTCCCCTAATCCTTACCCGTACGCTCACACTAATCTGCGCCCTCACATGTACGCTCCCCCTAAAGCGTTGTCATACCCTCACCTGGACCCTAAACCGTCCCTGTCCCCTAACCCTAACCCTAGCCAGAACCCTAACCGTAACCCTTCCCCGAAGCCTTCCCCTCACCCGTCCCCTAATCCTAACCCGTACGCTCACACTAACCCGCGCCCTCACACTTACCCTCCCCCTAAAGCGTTGTCATACCCTCACCTGGACGCTAAATCGTCCCCGCCCCTAACCCTAACCCTAGCCCAAACCCTAACCCTTCCCCGAAGCCTTCCCCTCACCCGTCCCCTAAATCTAACCCTTACGCTCACACTAACCCGCGCCCTCACACGTACACTCCCCCTAAAGCGTTGTCGTACCCTCAACTTGACCCTAAACCGTCCCCGTCCCCTAACCGTAACCCTAGCCCGAACCCTAACCCTAACCCTTCCCCGAAGCCTTCCCCTCACCCGTCCCCTAATCCTAACCCGTACACTCACACTAACCCGCGTCCTCACACGTACGCTCCCCCTAAAGCGTTGTCGTACCCTCACCTGGACCCTAAACAGTCCCCGTCCCCTAACCCTAACCATAGCCCGAACCCTAACCCTAACACTTCCCTGAAGCCTTCCCCTCACCCATCCCCTAATCCTAACCCGTATGCTCACACTAACCCACGCCCTCACACGTACCCTCCCCCTAAAGTGTTGTCATACCCTCACCTGGACCCTAAACCGTCCCCGTCCCCTAACCCTAACCCTAGCCCGAACCCTAACCCTAACACTTCCCTGAAGCCTTCCCCTCACCTGTCCCCTAATCCTAACCCATATGCTCACATTAACCCTCGCCCTCACACGTACCCTCCCCCTGAAGCGTTGTCATACCCTCACCTGGACCCTAAATCGTCCCCATCCCCTAACCCTAACCCTAGCCCGAGCCCTAACACTTCCCCGATGCCTTCCAGTCACCCGTCCCCTATATCTAAACCTTACGCTCACACTAACCCACGCCCTCACACGTACACTCCCCCTAAAGCGTTGTCGTACCCTCACGTTGACCCTAAACCGTCCGCGTCCCCTAACCGTAACCCTAGCCCGAACCCTAACCCTAAACCTTCCCCGAAGCCTTCCCCTCACCCGTCTCCTAATCCTAACCCTTACGGTCACACTAACCCGCACCCACACACGTACGCTCCCCCTAAAGCGTTGTCGTACCCTCACCTGGACCCTAAACCGTCCCCGTCCCCTAACCCTAACCCTAGACCGAACCCTAACCCTAACCCTTCCCCGAAGCCTTCCCCTCACCCATCCCCTAATCCTAACCCGTACGCTCACAGTAACCCACGCCCTCACACGTACGCTACCCCTAAAGCGTTTTCGTACCCTCACCTGGACCCTAAACCGTCCCCGTCCCTTAACCCTAACCCTAACCCTAGCCCGAAACCTAACACTTCCCCGAAACCTTCCCCTCACCCGTCCCCTAATCCTAACCCGTACGCTGACACTAACCCACGCCCTCACACGTACGCTCCCCCTAAACCATTGTCGTACCCTCACCTGGACGCTATACCGTCCCCGTCCCCTAACCCTAACCCTAGCCCGAAACCTAACCCTTCCCCGAAGCCTTCCCCACACCCGTCCCCTAAATCTAACCCGTACGCTCACACTAACCCGCGCCCTCACACGTACACTCCCCCGAAACCGTTGTCGTACCCTCACCGTGACCCTAAACCGTCCCCGTATCCTAACCCTAACCCTAGCCCGAACCCTAACCCTAACCCTTCCTCGAAGCCTTCCCCTCACCCGTCCCCTAATCCTAACCCGTACGCTCACACTAACCCGCGCCCTCACACGTACGCTCCCCCTGAACCGTTGTCGTACCCTCATCTGGATCGTAAACCGTCCCCGTCCCTTAACCCTAACCCTTCCCTGAAGCCTTCCCCTCACCCGTCCTCTAATCCTAACCCGTACGCTAACGCTAACCCACACCCTCACATGTACGCTCCCCAAAGTGTTGTCGTACCCTCACCTGGACACTAAACCGTCCCCGTCTCCTAACTCTAACCCTACCGCGAACCCTAACCCTAACCCTTCCCCGAAGCCTTCCCCTCACCCGTCCCCTAAATCTAACCCTTACGCTCACACTAACCCGCGCCCTCACACGTACACTCCCCCTAAAGCGTTGTCGTACCCTCAACTTGACCCTAAACCGTCCCCGTCCCCTAACCGTAACCCTAGCCCGAACCCTAACCTTAACCCTTCCCCGAAGCCTTCCCCTCACCCGTCCCCTAATCCTAACCCGTACACTCACACTAACCCGCGCCCTCACACGTACGCTCCCCCTAAAGCGTTGTCGTACCCTCACCTGGACCCTAAACAGTCCCCGTCCCCTAACCCTAACCCTAGCCCGAACCCTAACCCTAACACTTCCCTGAAGCCTTCCCCTCACCCATCCCCTAATCCTAACCCGTATGCTCACACTAACCCACGCCCTCACACGTACCCTCCCCCTAAAGTGTTGTCATACCCTCACCTGGACCCTAAACCGTCCCCGTCCCCTAACCCTAACCCTAGCCCGAACCCTAACCCTAACCCTTCCCTGAAGCCTTCCCCTCACCCGTCCCCTAATCCTAACCCTTACGCTCACACTAACCCGCGCCCTCACATGTAACCTCCCCCTAAAGCGTTGTCGTACCCTCACCTGGACCCTAAACCGTCCCTGTCCCCTAACCCTTACCCTAGCCCGATCCCTAACCCTAACCCTTCCCCGAAACCTTCCCCTCACCCCTCCCCTAATCCTAACCCGTACGCTCACACTAACCCACGCCCTCACACGTACGCTCCGCCGAAACCGTTGTCGTACCCTCACCTGGACCCTAAACCCTCCCCGTCCCCTAACCCTAACCCTAGCCCGAACCCTAACCCTAACCCTTCCCCGAAGCCTTCCCCTCACCCGTCCCCTAATCCTAACCCGTACCCTCACACTAACCCACGCCCTCACACGTACGCACCCCCTAAACCGTTGTCGTACCCTCATCTGGACCCTAAGCCGTCCCCGTCCCCTAACCCTAACCCTAGCCCGAACACTAAACCGAACCCTTCCCTGAAGCCGGACCCTCACCCGGAACCTAATCCTTACTCGTACGCTAACACTAACCAGCGCCCTCACACGTATGCTCCCCCTAAAGCGTTGTTGTACCCTCACCTGGACCCTAAACCGTCCCCGTCCCCTAACCCTAACCCTAGACCGAACCCTAACCCTAACACTTCCCCGAAGCCTGACCCTCCCCCGTCCCCTAATCCTAACCCGTACACTAACGCTAACCCGCGCCCTCACACGTACGCTAGCCCTAAAGCGTTGTCGTCACCTCACCTGAACCCTAAACCGTCCCCGTCCGATAACCCTAACCATAGACGGAACCCTAACACTAACCATTCCCCGAAGCCTGACCCTTACCCATCCCCTAATCCTAACCCGCACACTAACGCGAACTCGCGCCCTCACACGTAGGTTCCCCCTAAAACGTTGTCGTACCCTCACCTGAACCCTAAACCATCCCCATCCCCTTTCCGTAACCCTAGCCCAACCCTAACCCTAACCCTTCCGCGAATCCTAACCCAACCCTTCCCCTAATCCTAACCCGTACGCTAACGCTAATCCGCGCCCTCACACGTACGCTACACCTAAAGCGTTGTCGTACCCTCAGCTGTACCCTAAACCGTCCCTGTCCCCTAACCCTAACCCTAGACTGAACCCTAACTCTAACCCTTCCCCAAAGCCTGACCCTCACACGTCCTCTAATCCTAACCCGTACGCTAACGCTAACCCACACCCTCACATGTACGCTCCCCCTAAAGCATTGTCATACCCTCACCTGGACACTAAACCATCCCCGTCTCCTAACTCTAACGCTACCGCGAACCCTAACCCTAACACTTCCCCGAAGCCTGACTCTCACCCGTCGCCTAATCCTAAACTGTACGCTCTCGCTAACCCGCGCCCTCACACGTACGCTCCCCCTAAAGCATTGTCGTACCCTCACCTGGACCCTTAACCGTCCCTGTCCCCATCCCCTAACCCCAGCCCGAACCCTAACCCTAACCCTTCCCCGAATCCTGACCCTCACCCGTCACCTAATCCTAACCCGTACACTAACACTAACCTGCGTTCTCACACGTACGCTCACGCTAAAGCGTTGTCGTAACCTCACATGAACCCTAAACCGTCCCGGTCCCCTAACCTTAACCCTAGCCCGATCCCTAACCCTAACCCTTCCCTGAAGCCTGACCCTCACCCTTCCCCTAATCCTAACCCATACGCTCACACTAACCCGTGTCTTCACACGTACGCTCCCCCTAAACCTTTGTCGTACGCTCACCTTGACCCTAAACCGTCCCCGTCCCCTAAACCTAACCCTAGCCCGAACCCTAACCCTAACCCTTCCCCGAAGCCTTCCCCTCACCCGTCCCCTAAACCTAACCCGTACGCTCACACTAACCCGTGCCGTCACACGTACGCTCCCCCTAAACCGTTGTCGTATCCTCATCTGGACCGTAAACAGTCCCCGTCCCTTAACCCTAACCCTTCCCCGAAGCCTTCCCCTCACCCGTCCCCTAATCCTAACCCGTACGCTCACACTAACCCACGCCCTCACACGTACGCTCCCCCTAAACCGTTGTCGTACCCTCACCTGGACCCTAAACCGTCCCCATCCCCTAACCCTAACCCTAGCCCGAACCCTAACCCTAACCCTTCCCCGAAGCCTTCCCCTCACCCGTCCCCTAATCCTAACCCGTACGCTCAAACTAACCCAGGCCCTCACATGTTCGCTCCCCCAAAAGCATTGTCGTACCCTCACCTGGCCCCTAAACCATCCCCTTCCCCTAACCCTAACCCTAGACCGAAATCTAAGCCTAACACTTCCCCGAAGCCTGACCCAACACGTCCCCTAATCCTAACCCGTAAGCTAACGCTAATCAGCGCCTTCACACATATGCTAAACCTAAAGCGTTGTCGTACACTCACCTGGACCCTAAACCGTCACCTTCCCCTAAACCTAACCCTAGCCTGAACCCTAACCCTAACGAATCTCCGAAGCCTGAAACTTACCCGTCCCCTAATCTTAATCCGTACGCTAACACTAACACGCGCCCTCACACGTACGCTCCATCTAAAGCGTTGTCGTACCCTCACCTGGACCCTAAACCGTCCCCGTCCCCTAACCCTAAGCCTAGGCCGAACCCTAACCCTAACGATTCCCCGAACCCTGACACTCACCCGTCCCCTAATCCTAATCCGTACGCTAAAACTAACACGCGCCCTGACACGTACGCTCCATCTAAAGCGTTGTCGTACCCTCACCTGGACCCTAAACCGTCCCCGTCCCCTAACCCTAACCGTAGCCCGAACCCTAACCCTAACACTTCCCCGAAGCCTTCCCCTCACCCGTCCCCTAATCCTAACACGTACCCGCACACTAACCCACGCCCTCACACGTACGGACCCCCTAAACCGTTGTCGTACCCTCACCTGGACCCTAAACCGTCCCCATCGCCTAACCCTAACCCTAGCCCGAACCCCAACCCTAACGCTTCCCCGAAGCCTTCCCCTCACTCACCCGTCCCCTAATCCTAACACGTATTCTCACAGTAACCCGCGCCCTCACACATTCGCTCCCCCTAAATCGTTGTCGTACTCTCACCTGGAACCTAAACCGTTCCCGTCCCCTAACCCTAACCCTAGCCCGAACCCCAACCCTAACGCTTCCCCGAAGCCTTCCCCTCACTCACCCGTCCCCTAATCCTAACACGTATTCTCACACTAACCCGCGCCCTCACACATTCGCTCCCCCTAAATCGTTGTCGTACTCTCACCTGGAACCTAAACCGTCCCCGTCCCCTAACCCTAACCCTAGCCCGAACCCTAACCGTAACCCTTCCCCGAAGCCTTCCCCTCACCCGTCCCCTAATCCTAACCCGTACGCTCACACTAACCCACGCCCTCACACGTACTCAACCCCTAAACCGTTGTCGTACCCTCACCTGGACCCTAAACCGTCCCCATCCCCTAACTCTAAACCTAGCCCGAACCCTAACCGTAACACTTCCCCGAAGCCTTCCCCTCACCCGTCCCTTAATCCCATCCCGTACCCTCACACTAACCCACGCCCTCACACGTACGCTCCCCTTAAACCTTTGTCGTACTCTCACCTGGACCCTAAACCGTCCCCGTCCCCTAACCCTAACCCTAGCCCGAACCCCAACACTAACCCTTCCCCGAAGCCTTCCCCTCACCCGTCCCCGAATCCTATCCCGTAAGGTCACACTAACCCGCGCCGTCACACGTTCGCTCCCCCTAAACCGCTGACGTACCCTCACCTGGACCCTAAACCGTCCCCGTCCCTTAACCCTAACCCTAGCCCGAACCCTAACCCTAACCCTTCCCTGAAGCCTTCCCCTCACCCGTCCCCTAATCCTAACCCTTACGCTCACACTAACCCGCGCCCTCACATGTAACCTCCCCCTAAAGCGTTGTCGTACCCTCACCTGGACCCTAAACCGTCCCTGTCCCCTAACCCTTACCCTAGCCCGATCCCTAACCCTAACCCTTCCCCGAAACCTTCCCCTCACCCCTCCCCTAATCCTAACCCGTACGCTCACACTAACCCACGCCCTCACACGTACGCTCCGCCGAAACCGTTGTCGTACCCTCACCTGGACCCTAAACCCTCCCCGTCCCCTAACCCTAACCCTAGCCCGAACCCTAACCCTAACCCTTCCCCGAAGCCTGACCCTCCCCCGTCCCCTAATCCTAACCCGTACACTAACGCTAACCCGCGCCCTCACACGTACGCTAGCCCTAAAGCGTTGTCGTCACCTCACCTGAACCCTAAACCGTCCCCGTCCGATAACCCTAACCATAGACGGAACCCTAACACTAACCATTCCCCGAAGCCTGACCCTTACCCATCCCCTAATCCTAACCCGCACACTAACGCGAACTCGCGCCCTCACACGTAGGTTCCCCCTAAAGCGTTGTCGTACCCTCACCTGAACCCTAAACCATCCCCATCCCCTTTCCGTAACCCTAGCCCAACCCTAACCCTAACCCTTCCGCGAATCCTAACCCAACCCTTCCCCTAATCCTAACCCGTACGCTAACGCTAATCCGCGCCCTCACACGTACGCTACACCTAAAGCGTTGTCGTACCCTCAGCTGTACCCTAAACCGTCCCTGTCCCCTAACCCTAACCCTAGACTGAACCCTAACTCTAACCCTTCCCCAAAGCCTGACCCTCACACGTCCTCTAATCCTAACCCGTACGCTAACGCTAACCCACACCCTCACATGTACGCTCCCCCTAAAGCATTGTCATACCCTCACCTGGACACTAAACCATCCCCGTCTCCTAACTCTAACGCTACCGCGAACCCTAACCCTAACACTTCCCCGAAGCCTGACTCTCACCCGTCGCCTAATCCTAAACTGTACGCTCTCGCTAACCCGCGCCCTCACACGTACGCTCCCCCTAAAGCATTGTCGTACCCTCACCTGGACCCTTAACCGTCCCTGTCCCCATCCCCTAACCCCAGCCCGAACCCTAACCCTAACCCTTCCCCGAATCCTGACCCTCACCCGTCACCTAATCCTAACCCGTACACTAACACTAACCTGCGTTCTCACACGTACGCTCACGCTAAAGCGTTGTCGTAACCTCACATGAACCCTAAACCGTCCCGGTCCCCTAACCTTAACCCTAGCCCGATCCCTAACCCTAACACTTCCCTGAAGCCTGACCCTCACCCTTCCCCTAATCCTAACCCATACGCTCACACTAACCCGTGTCTTCACACGTACGCTCCCCCTAAACCTTTGTCGTACGCTCACCTTGACCCTAAACCGTCCCCGTCCCCTAAACCTAACCCTAGCCTGAACCCTAACCCTAACCCTTCCCCGAAGCCTTCCCCTCACCCGTCCCCTAAACCTAACCCGTACGCTCACACTAACCCGTGCCGTCACACGTACGCTCCCCCTAAACCGTTGTCGTATCCTCATCTGGACCGTAAACAGTCCCCGTCCCTTAACCCTAACCCTTCCCCGAAGCCTTCCCCTCACCCGTCCCCTAATCCTAACCCGTACGCTCACACTAACCCGCGCCCTCACACGTACGCTCCCCCTAAACCGTTGTCGTACCCTCACCTGGACCCTAAACCATCCCCTTCCCCTAACCCTAACCCTAGACCGAAATCTAAGCCTAACACTTCCCCGAAGCCTGACCCAACACGTCCCCTAATCCTAACCCGTAAGCTAACGCTAATCAGCGCCTTCACACATATGCTAAACCTAAAGCGTTGTCGTACACTCACCTGGACCCTAAACCGTCACCTTCCCCTAAACCTAACCCTAGCCTGAACCCTAACCCTAACGAATCTCCGAAGCCTGAAACTTACCCGTCCCCTAATCTTAATCCGTACGCTAACACTAACACGCGCCCTCACACGTACGCTCCATCTAAAGCGTTGTCGTACCCTCACCTGGACCCTAAACCGTCCCCGTCCCATAACCCTAAGCCTAGGCCGAACCCTAACCATAACACTTCCCCAAATCCTGACCGTCACCCATCACCTAATCCTAATCCGTACGCTAACACTAACCCGCGCTCTCACACGTACGCTCCCCCTAAAGTGTTCTCGTAATCTCACATGAACCCTAAACCGTCCCCGTCCCCTAACCCTAACCGTAGCCCGAACCCTAACCCTAACACTTCCCCGAAGCCTTCCCCTCACCCGTCCCCTAATCCTAACACGTACCCGCACACTAACCCACGCCCTCACACGTACGGACCCCCTAAACCGTTGTCGTACCCTCACCTGGACCCTAAACCGTCCCCATCGCCTAACCCTAACCCTAGCCCGAACCCCAACCCTAACGCTTCCCCGAAGCCTTCCCCTCACTCACCCGTCCCCTAATCCTAACACGTATTCTCACAGTAACCCGCGCCCTCACACATTCGCTCCCCCTAAATCGTTGTCGTACTCTCACCTGGAACCTAAACCGTTCCCGTCCCCTAACCCTAACCCTAGCCCGAACCCCAACCCTAACGCTTCCCCGAAGCCTTCCCCTCACTCACCCGTCCCCTAATCCTAACACGTATTCTCACACTAACCCGCGCCCTCACACATTCGCTCCCCCTAAATCGTTGTCGTACTCTCACCTGGAACCTAAACCGTCCCCGTCCCCTAACCCTAACCCTAGCCCGAACCCTAACCGTAACCCTTCCCCGAAGCCTTCCCCTCACCCGTCCCCTAATCCTAACCCGTACGCTCACACTAACCCACGCCCTCACACGTACTCTCCCCCTAAACCGTTGTCGTACCCTCACCTGGACCCTAAACCGTCCCCATCCCCTAACTCTAAACCTAGCCCGAACCCTAACCGTAACACTTCCCCGAAGCCTTCCCCTCACCCGTCCCTTAATCCCATCCCGTACCCTCACACTAACCCACGCCCTCACACGTACGCTCCCCTTAAACCTTTGTCGTACTCTCACCTGGACCCTAAACCGTCCCCGTCCCCTAACCCTAACCCTAGCCCGAACCCTAACACTAACCCTTCCCCGAAGCCTTCCCCTCACCCGTCCCCGAATCCTATCCCGTAAGGTCACACTAACCCGCGCCGTCACACGTTCGCTCCCCCTAAACCGCTGACGTACCCTCACCTGGACCCTAAACCGTCCCCGTCCCCTAACCCTAACCCTAGCCCGAACCCTAACCCTAACCCTTCCCTGAAGCCTTCCCCTCACCCGTCCCCTAATCCTAACCCTTACGCTCACACTAACCCGCGCCCTCACATGTAACCTCCCCCTAAAGCGTTGTCGTACCCTCACCTGGACCCTAAACCGTCCCTGTCCCCTAACCCTTACCCTAGCCCGATCCCTAACCCTAACCCTTCCCCGAAACCTTCCCTCACCCCTCCCCTAATCCTAACCCGTACGCTCACACTAACCCACGCCCTACACGTACGCTCCGCCGAAACCGTTGTCGTACCCTCACCTGGACCCTAAACCCTCCCCGTCCCCTAACCCTAACCCTAGCCCGAACCCTAACCCTAACCCTTCCCCGAAGCCTTCCCCTCACCCGTCCCCTAATCCTAACCCGTACCCTCACACTAACCCACGCCCTCACACGTACGCACCCCCTAAACCGTTGTCGTACCCTCATCTGGACCCTAAGCCGTCCCCGTCCCCTAACCCTAACCCTAGCCCGAACACTAAACCGAACCCTTCCCTGAAGCCGGACCCTCACCCGGAACCTAATCCTTACTCGTACGCTAACACTAACCAGCGCCCTCACACGTACGCTCCCCCTAAAGCGTTGTTGTACCCTCATCTGGACCCTAAACCGTCCCCGTCCCCTAACCCTAACCCTAGCCCGAACCCTAACCCTAACACTTCCCCGAAGCCTGACCCTCCCCCGTCCCCTAATCCTAACCCGTACACTAACGCTAACCCGCGCCCTCACACGTACGCTAGCCCTAAAGCGTTGTCGTCACCTCACCTGAACCCTAAACCGTCCCCGTCCGATAACCCTAACCATAGACGGAACCCTAACACTAACCATTCCCCGAAGCCTGACCCTTACCCATCCCCTAATCCTAACCCGCACACTAACGCAAACCCGCGCCCTCACACGTAGGTTCCCCCTAAAGCGTTGTCGTACCCTCACCTGAACCCTAAACCATCCCCATCCCCTTTCCGTAACCCTAGCCCAACCCTAACCCTAACCCTTCCGCGAATCCTAACCCAACCCTTCCCCTAATCCTAACCCGTACGCTAACGCTAATCCGCGCCCTCACACGTACGCTACACCTAAAGCGTTGTCGTACCCTCAGCTGTACCCTAAACCGTCCCTGTCCCCTAACCCTAACCCTAGACTGAACCCTAACTCTAACCCTTCCCCAAAGCCTGACCCTCACACGTCCTCTAATCCTAACCCGTACGCTAACGCTAACCCACACCCTCACATGTACGCTCCCCCTAAAGCATTGTCATACCCTCACCTGGACACTAAACCATCCCCGTCTCCTAACTCTAACGCTACCGCGAACCCTAACCCTAACACTTCCCCGAAGCCTGACTCTCACCCGTCGCCTAATCCTAAACTGTACGCTCTCGCTAACCCGCGCCCTCACACGTACGCTCCCCCTAAAGCATTGTCGTACCCTCACCTGGACCCTTAACCGTCCCTGTCCCCATCCCCTAACCCCAGCCCGAACCCTAACCCTAACCCTTCCCCGAATCCTGACCCTCACCCGTCACCTAATCCTAACCCGTACGCTAACACTAACCTGCGTTCTCACACGTACGCTCACGCTAAAGCGTTGTCGTAACCTCACATGAACCCTAAACCGTCCCGGTCCCCTAACCTTAACCCTAGCCCGATCCCTAACCCTAACCCTTCCCTGAAGCCTGACCCTCACCCTTCCCCTAATCCTAACCCATACGCTCACACTAACCCGTGTCTTCACACGTACGCTCCCCCTAAACCTTTGTCGTACGCTCACCTTGACCCTAAACCGTCCCCATCCCCTAAACCTAACCCTAGCCCGAACCCTAACCCTAACCCTTCCCCGAAGCCTTCCCCTCACCCGTCCCCTAAACCTAACCCGTACGCTCACACTAACCCGTGCCGTCACACGTACGCTCCCCCTAAACCGTTGTCGTATCCTCATCTGGACCGTAAACAGTCCCCGTCCCTTAACCCTAACCCTTCCCCGAAGCCTTCCCCTCACCCGTCCCCTAATCCTAACCCGTACGCTCACACTAACCCACGCCCTCACACGTACGCTCCCCCTAAACCGTTGTCGTACCCTCACCTGGACCCTAAACCGTCCCCATCCCCTAACCCTAACCCTAGCCCGAACACTAACCCTAACCCTTCCCCGAAGCCTTCCCCTCACCCGTCCCCGAATCCTAACCCGTACGCTCACACTAACCCGCGCCCTCACACGTACACTCCCCCTAAACCGTTGTCGTACCCTCACCTGGACCCTAAACTGTCCCCGTCCCCTAACCCTAACCCTAGCCCGAACCCTAACCCTAACCCTTCCCCGAAGCCTTCCCCTCACCCGTCCCCTAATCCTAACTCGTACGCTCAAACTAACCCAGGCCCTCACATGTTCGCTCCCCCAAAAGCGTTGTCGTACCCTCACCTGGCCCCTAAACCATCCCCTTCCCCTAACCCTAACCCTAGACCGAAATCTAAGCCTAACACTTCCCCGAAGCCTGACCCAACACGTCCCCTAATCCTAACCCGTAAGCTAACGCTAATCAGCGCCTTCACACATATGCTAAACCTAAAGCGTTGTCGTACACTCACCTGGACCCTAAACCGTCACCTTCCCCTAAACCTAACCCTAGCCGGAACCCTAACCCTAACGAATCTCCGAAGCCTGAAACTTACCCGTCCCTAATCTTAATCCGTACGCTAACACTAACACGCGCCCTCACACGTACGCTCCATCTAAAGCGTTGTCGTACCCTCACCTGGACCCTAAACCGTCCCCGTCCCCTAACCCTAAGCCTAGGCCGAACCCTAACCATAACACTTCCCCAAATCCTGACCGTCACCCATCACCTAATCCTAACCCGTACGCTAACACTAACCCGCGCTCTCACACGTACGCTCCCCCTAAAGCGTTCTCGTAATCTCACATGAACCCTAAACCGTCCCGGTCCCCTAACTATAACCCTAGCCCGAACCCTAACCCTAACACTTTCCCGAAGCCTTCCCCTCACCCGTCCCCTAATCCTAACCCGTACGCTCACACTAACCCGCGCCCTCACACGTACGCTCCCCCTAAAGCGTTGTCGTACCTTCACCTGGACCCTAAACTGTCCCCGTCCCCTAAACCTAACCGTAGCCCGAACCCTAAACCTAACACTTCCCAGAAGCCTTACCCTCATCCGTCCCCTAATCCTAACCCGTACGCTCACACTAATCCGCGCCCTCACACGTGCGCTCCCCCTAAACCGTTGTCGTACCCTCACCTGGACCCTAAACCGTCCCCGTCCCCTAACCCTAACCCTAGCCCGAACCCTAAACCTAACCCTTCCCCGAAGCCTTCCCCTCACCCGTCTCCTAATCCTAACCCGTACGCTCACACTAACCTGCGTCCTCACACGTACGCTCCCCCTAAAGCGTTGTCGTACCCTCACCTGGACCCTAAACCGTCCCTGTCCCCTGACCCTAAACCTCGCCCGATCCCTAACACTAACCCTTCCCCGAAGCCTGATCCTCACCCGTCCCCTAATCCTAACAAGTACGCTAACAATGACCCGCACTCTCACAACTACACTCCCCCTAAAGCGTTGTCATACCCTCACCTGGACCCTCAACCGTCCCCGTCCCTGTCCCCTAACCCTAGCCCGAACCCTAAACCTAACACTTCCCTGAAGCCTGACCCTCACCTGTGCCCTAATCCTAACCCGTACGCTAACACTAACCCGCGCCGTCACATGTACGCTCCCCCTAAAGCGTTGTCATACCCTCACCTGGACCCTAAACCGTCCCCATCCCCTAACCCTAACCCTAGACTGAAACCTAACCCTAAACCTTCCCTGAAGCCTGACCCTCACCCGTCCACTAATCTTAACCCGTACGCTCACACTAACCCGCACCCTCACACGTACTCTCCCCCTCAAGCGTTGTCGTACCCTCACCTGGACCCTAAACCGTCCCCGTCCCCTAACCCTAACCCTAGCCCGAACCCTAACCCTAACCCTTCCCGAAGCCTTCCCCTCACCCGTCCCCTAATCCTAAGCCATACGCTCACACTAACCCGCGCCCTCACACGTACGCTCCCCCTAAACCTTTTTCGTACCCTCACCTGGACCCTAAACCGTCCCCGTCCCCTAACCGTAAGCCTAGCCCGAACCCTAACCCTAACCCTTCCCCGAAGCCTTCCCCTCACCCGTCCCCTAATCCTAACCCGTACGCTCACACTAACCCATGTCCTCACACGTACGCTCCCCCTAAACCGTTGTCGTTCCCTGACGTGGACCCTAAACCGTCCCCGTCCCCTAAACTTAAACCTAGCCTGAACCCTAACCCTAACCCTTTCCCGAAGCCTTCCCCTCACCCGTCCCCTAATCCTAGCCCGTACGCTCACACTAACCCACGCCCTCACACGAACGCTGCCCCTAAAGCGTTGTCGTACCCTCACCTGGACCCTCAACCATCCCCTTCTCCTAACCCTAACCCTAGACCGAAACCTAAGCCTGACCCCTCCCCGAAGCCTGACCCAACACGTCCCCTAATCCTAACCCGTACGCTAACGCTAATCCGCTCCCTCACACGTATGCTAAACCTAAAGCGTTGTCGTACCCTCACCTGGACCCTAAACCGTCACCAACCCCTAACCCTAACCCTTCCCCGAAGCCTGACCCTCACCCGTCCCCTAATCCTAACCTGTACGCTAACACTGACATGCGCCCTCACAAGTACGCTACCCCTAAAGCGTTGTCATACCCTAACCTGGACCCTCAACCATCCCAGTCCCCGTCCCCTAACCCTAGCGCGAACCCTAACCCTAACACTTCCCCGAATCCTGACCCTCACCCGTCCCCTAATCCTAACCCGTACGCTAACACTAACCCGCGCCCTCACACGTACGCTCGCCCTAAAGCGTTGTCGTACCCTCACCTGGACCCTAAACCGTCCCGGTCCCCTAACCCTAAACCTAGCCCGATCCCTAACCCTAACCCTTCCCCGAAGCCTGACCCTCACCCGTCCCCTAATCCTCACAAGTACGCTAACACTGACCCACGCTCTCACAACTACGCAACCCCTAAAGCGTTGTCATACCCTCACCTGGACCCTCAACCGACCCCGTCCCCTAACCCTAAACCTAGGACGAACCCTAACCCTAACCCTTCCCTGAAGCCTTCCCCTCATCCGTCCCCTAATCCTAACCGATACGTTAACACTAACCCTCACGCTCACACGTACGCTCCCCCTAAACAGTTTTTGTACCCTCACCTGGACCCTAAACCGTCCCCGTCCCCTAACCCTAATCCTAGCCCGAACCCTAAACCTAACCCTTCCCCAAGCCTTCCCCTTACCCGTCCCCTAATCCTAACCCGTTCGCTCACACTAACCCACGCCCTCACACGTACGCTCCCCCTAAACCGTTGTCGTACCCTCACCTTGACCCTAAACCGTCCCCTTCCCCTAACACTAACCCTAGCCCGAACCCTAACCCTAACCCTTCCCCGAAGCCTTCCCCTCACCCGTCCCCTAATCCTAACCCGTACGCTCACACTAACCCGGGTCCTCACACGTACGCTCCCCATAAACCGTTGTCGTACCCTCACCTGGACCCTAAACCGTCCCCGTCCCTTAAACCTAACACTTCCCCGAAGCCTTCCCCTCACCCGTCCCCGAATCCTAACCCGTACGCTCACACTAACCCGCGCCCTCACACGTACACTGCCCCTAAACTGTTGTCGTACCCTCACCTGGACCCTAAACCGTCCCCGTCCCCTAACCCTTACCCTAGCCCGAACCCTAACCCTAACACTTCCCCGAAGCCTTCCCCTCACCCGTCCCCTAATCCTAACCAGTGCGCTCAAACTAACCCAGGCCCTCACACGTACGCTCCCCCAAAAGCATTATCGTACCCTCACCTGGACCCTAAGCCATCCCCTTCCCCTAACCCTAACCCTAGACCGAAACCTAAGCCTAACCCTTCCCCGAAGCCTGACCCAACACGTCCCCTAATCCTAACCCGTACGCTAACACTAACCCGCGCTCTCACACGTATGCTCCCCCTAAAGCGTTGTCGTAACCTCACATGAACCCTAAACCGTCCCGGTCCCCTAACCTTAACCCTAGCCCTATCCCTAACCCTAACCATTCCCTGAAGCCTGACCCTCACCCGTCCCCTAATCCTAACCTGTACGCTAACACTGACATGTGCCCTCACAAGTACGCTACACCTAGAGCGTTTTCATACCCTAACCTGGACCCTCAACCGTCCCAGTCCCCGTCCACTAACCCTAGCCCGAACCCTAACCCTAACCCTTCCCCGAAGCCTGACCCTCATCCGTCCCCAAATCCTAACCCGTACGCTCACACTAACCCGCGCCCTCACATGTACGCTCCCCCTAAACCGTTGTCATACCCTCACCTGGACCCTAAACCGTCCACGTCCCCTAACCCTAACCCTAGCCCGCACCCTAACCCTAACCCTTCCCAAAAGCCTTCCCCTCTCCCGTCCCCTAATCCTAACCTGTACGCTCACACTAACCCGCGCCCTCACATGTACGCTCCCACTAAACCGTTGTCGTACCCTCACCTGGACCCTAAACCGTCCCCATCCCCTAACCCTAACCCTAGCCCGAACCCTAACCCTAACCCTTCCCCGAAGCCTTCCCCTCACCTGTCCCCTAATCCTAACCCGTACGCTCACACTAACCCGCGTCCTCACACGTACGCTCCCCCTAAACCGTTGTCGTACCCTCACCTGGACCCTAAACCGTCCCCGTCCCCAAACCCTAACCCTAGCCCGAACCCTAACCCTAACCCTTCCCCGAAGCCTTCCCCTCACCCGTCCCCTAATCCTAACCCGTACGCTCAAACTAAAACATGCCCTCACACGTACGATCCCCCTAAACCGTTGTCGTACCCTCACCTGGACCCTAAACCGTCCCCGTCCCCTAACCCTAACCCTAGCCTGAACCCTAACCCTAACCATTTCCCGAAGCCTTCCCCTCACACGTCCCCTAATCCTAACCCGTACGCTCACACTAACCCGCGCCCTCACACGTACCCTCTCCCTAAAGCGTTGTCGTACATTCACCTGGACCCTAAACCGTCCCCATCCCCTAACCCTAACCGTAGCCCGAACCCTAACCCTAACCCTTCCCCGAAGCCTTCCCCTCACCCATCCCCTAATCCTAACCCGTACGCTCACACTAACCCGCGCCCTCACACTTGCGCTCCCCCTTAACCGTTGTCGTACCCTCACCTGGACCCTAAACCGTCCCCGTCCCCTAACCCTAACCCTAGCCCGAACCCTAACCCTAACCCTTCCCCGAAGCCTTCCCCTCACCCGTCCCCTAATCCTAACCAGTACGCTCACACTAACCCGCGCCCTCACACGTACGCTCCCCCTAAACCGTTGTCGTACCCTCACCTGGACACTAAACCGTCCCCTAACCCTAACCCTAACCCTAGCCCGAACCCTAACCCTAACCCTTCCCCGAAGCCTTCCCCTCACCCGTCCCCTAATCCTAACCCGTACGCTCACACTAACCCGCGCCCTCACATGTACACTCCCCCTAAACCGTTGTCGTACCCTCACCTGGACACTAAACCGTCCCCGTCCCCTAACCCTAACCCTAGCCGGAACCCTAAACCTAACCCTTCCCCGAAGACTTCCCCTCACCCGTCCCCTAATCCTAACCCGTACTCTCACACTAACAAGCGCCCTCACATGTACGCTCCCCCTAAACCGTTGTCGTACCCTCACCTGGACCCTAAACCATGCCCATCCCCGTCCCCTAACCCTAGCCCAAACCCTAACCCTTCCCTGAAGTCTTCCCCTCACCCGTCCCCCAATCCTAACCCATACGCTCACACTAACCCTCACGCTCACACGTACGCTCCCCCTACACCGCTGTCGAACCCTCACCTAGACCCTAAACCGTCCCCGTCCCCTAACCCTAATCCTAGCCCGAACCCTAACCCTAACACTTCCCCGAAGACTTCCCCTCACCCGTCCCCTAATCCTAACCCGTACGCTCACACTAACCCGCGCCCTCACACTTACGCTCCCCCTAAACCTTTGTCGTACCCTCAACTGCACCCTAAACCGTCCCCGTCCCCTAACCCTAACCCTAGCCCGAACCCTAACCCTAACCCTTCCCCGAAGCCTTCCCCTCACCCGTTCCATAATCCTAACCCGTACGCTCACACTAACCCGCGCCCTCACACGTACGCTCCTCCTAAACCGTTGTCGTACCCTCACCTGGACCCTAAACCGTCCCCGTCCCCTAACCCTAAACCTAGACCGAAACCTAAGCATAACATTTCCCCGAAGCCTGACCCAACACGTCCCCTAATCTGAACCCGTACGCTCACGCTAATCCACGCCCTCACACTTACGCTACACCTAAAGCGTTGTTGTACACTCAGCTGGACACTAAACCGTCCCCATACCCTAAACCTAACCCTAGCCCGAACCCTAACCCTAACACTTCCCTGAATCCTGACCCTCACCCGTCCCCTAATCTTAACACGTACGCTAACGCTAACCCGCCCCCTTAACACGTTCCCTCCCCCTAAAGCTTTGTCGTACCCTCACCTGGACCCTAAACCGTCCCCGTCCCCTAACCCTAACCCTAGACCGAACCCTAACCCTAACCCTTCCCGAAGCCTGAACCTAACCCGTCCCCTAATCCTAACCCGCACGCTAACGCTAACCCGCGCCCTCACACGCACGCTCCCCCTAAACCGTTGTCGTACCCTCACCTGGACCCGAAACCGTACCCGTCCCCTAACCCTAACCCTAGCCCGTACACTAACCCTTCCCTGAAGCCTTCCCCTCACCCTTCCCCTAATCCTAACCCATACGCTCACACTAACCCACGTCTTCACACGTACGCTCCCCCTAAACCTTTGTCGTACCCTCACCTTGACCCTAAACCGTCCCCGTCCCCTAACCCTAACCCTAGCCCGAACCCTAACCCTAACCCTTCCCCGAAGCCTTCCCCTCACCCGTCCCCTAAACGTAACCCGTACGCTCACACTAACCCGTGCCGTCACACGTACGCTCCCCCTGAACCGTTGTCGTATCCTCATCTGGACCGTAAACCGTCCCCGTCCCTTAACCCTAACCCTTCCCCGAAGCCTTCCCCTCACCCGTCCCCTAATCCTAACCCGTACGCTCACACTAACCCGTGCCCTCACACGTACGCTCCCCCTAAACCGTTGTCGTACCCTCACCTGGACCCTAAACCGTCCCCGTCCCCTAACCCTAACCCTAGCCGTAACCCTAAACCTAACACTTCCCCGAAGCCTTCCCCTCACCCGTCCCCTAATCCTAACCCGTACGCTCACACTAACCCGCGCCCTCACACGTACGCTCCCCCTAAACCGTTGTCGTACCCTCACCTGGACCTTAAAACGTCCCCATCCCCGTCACCTAACCCTAGCCCGGACCCTAACCCTAAACCTTCCCTGAAGCCTTCCC
Organism: Leucopleurus acutus; assembly: GCF_964270905.1. Taxonomy (NCBI): domain Eukaryota; kingdom Metazoa; phylum Chordata; class Mammalia; order Artiodactyla; family Delphinidae; genus Leucopleurus; species Leucopleurus acutus. The sequence goes on from NW_028139195.1 coordinate 139,891, forward strand.
CTCACCTGTCCCCTAATCCTAACCCGTACGCTCACATTAACCAGCGCCCTCACACGTACGCTCCCCCTAAACCGTTGTCCTAACCTCACCTGGACCCTAAACCGTCCCTGTCCCCTAACCCTAACCCTAGCCCGAACCCTAACCCTTCCCTGAAGCCTTCCCCTCATCCGTCCCCTAATCCTAACCGATACGCTCACACTAACCCTCACACTCACACGTACGCTCCCCGTAAACCGTTGTTGTAACCTCACCTGGACCCTAAACCGTCCCCGTCCCCTAACCCTAATCCTAGCCCGAACCCTAACCCTAACCCTTCCCCAAGCCTTCCCCTCACCCGTCCCCTAATCCTAACCCTTACGGTCACACTAACCCGCACCCACACACGTACGCTCCCCCTAAAGCGTTGTCGTACCCTCACCTGGACCCTAAACCGTCCCCGTTCCCTAACCCTAACCCTACCCGAACCCTAACCCTAACCCTTCCCCGAAGCCTACCCCTCACCCGTCCCCTAATCCTAAACTGTACGCTCACACTAACCCACGCCCGCACACGTACGCTCCCCCTAAACCTTTGCCGTACCCTCACCTGGACCCTAAACCATCCCCTTCCCCTAACCCTAACCCTAGCCCGAACCCTAACCCTAACCCTTCCCCGAAGCCTTCCCCTCACCCGTCCCCTAATCCTAACCCGTACGCTCACACTAACCCGCGTCCTCACACGTACGCTCCCCCTAAACCGTTGTCGTATCCTCACCTGGACCCTAAACCGTCCCCGTCCCCTAACCCTAACCCTAGCCCGAACCCTAACCCTAAACCTTCCCCGAAGCCTTCCCCTCACCCGTCCCCTAATCCTAACCCGTACGCTCAAACTAACCCATGCCCTCACACGTACACTCCCCCTAAACCGTTGTCGTACCCTCACCTGGACCCTAAACCGTCCCTGTCCCCTAACCCTAACCCTAGCCCGAACCCTAACCCTAACACTTTCCCGAAGCCTTCCCCTCACCCGTCCCCTAATCCTAACCCGTACGCTCACACTAACCCACGCCCTCACACGTACGCTCCCCCTTAACCGTTGTCGTACCGTCACCTGGACCCTAAACCATCCCCGTCCCCTAACCCTAACCCTAGCCCGAACCCTAACCCTAACACTTCCCCGAAGCCTGACCCTCATCAGTCCCATAATCCTAACCCGTACGCTGACACTAACATGCGCCCTCACACGTATGCTCCCCCTAAAGCTTTGTCGTACACTCACGTGGACCCTAAACCGTCCTCGCCCCCTAACCCTAACCCTAGCCCAAACCCTAACCCTAAACATTCCCCGAAGCCTGAACCTCACCCGTGCCCTAATCCTAACCCGTTCGCTAACAATAACCCGCGCCCTCACACGTACGCTCCCCCTAAAGTGTTGTCGTACACTCACCTGGACCCTAAATCGTCCCCGTCCACTAACCCTAACCCTAGCCCGAACCCTAACGCTAAACCTTCCCCGAGCCTGACCCTCACTCGTCCCCTAATCCTAACCCATACTCTAACACTAACCGGCGCCCTCACACATACCCTCCCCATAAAGCGTTGTCATACCCTCACCTGGACCCTAAACCGTCCCCGTCCCCTAACCCTAACCCTAGGCCGAACCATAACCCTAGCCCTTCCTCGAAGCCTGACCCTCACCCGTCCCCTTATCCTAACCCGTACGCTAACGCTAACCCGCGCCCTCACATGTACGTTCCCCCTAAAGCGTTCTCGTATCCTCACGTGGACCCTAAACCGTCCCCGTCCCCTAACCCTAACCCTAGCCCGAACCCTAACCCTAACAATTCCCCGAAGCCTGAACCTCACCCATGCCCTAATCCTAACCCGTACGCTAACGCTAACCCGCGCCCTCACATGTACGCTCCCCCTAAAGCGTTCTCGTATCCTCACCTGGACCCTAAACCGTCCCCGTCCCCTAACCCTAACCCTAGCCCGAACCCTAACCCTCACCCTTCCCCGAAGCCTTCCCCTCACCCGTCCCCTAATCCTAACCCGTACGCTCAAACTAACCCATGCCCTCACACGTACGCTCCCCCTAAACCATTGTCGTACCCTCACCTGGACCCTAAACCGTCCCCGTCCCCTAACCCTAACCCTAGCCCGAACCCTAACACTAACACTTTCCCGAAGCCTTCCCCTCACCCGTCCCCTAATCCTAACCCGTACGCTCACACTAACCCACGCCCTCACACGTACGCTCCCCCTTAACCGTTGTCGTACCGTCAGTTGGACCCTAAACCATCCCCGTCCCCTAACCCTAACCCTAGACCGAAATCTAAGCCTAACACTTCCCCGAAGCCTGACCCAACACGTCCCCTAATCCTAACCCGTACGCTAACGCTAATCAGCGCCCTCACACGTATGCTAAACATAAAGCGTTGTCGTACCCTCACCTGGACCCTAAACCGTCACCTTCCCCTAAACCTAACCCTAGCCTGAACCCTAACCCTAACGAATCTCCGAAGCCTTCGCCTCACCCGTCCCCTAATCCTAACCCGTACGCTCACACTAACCTGCGTCCTCACACGTACGCTCCCCCTAAGCCGTTGTCGTACCCTCATCTGGACCGTAAACCGTCCCCGTCCCTTAACCCTAACCCTTCCCCGAAGCCTTCCCCTCACCCGTCCCCTAATCCTAACCCGTTCGCTCACACTAACCCGCGCCCTCACACGTACGCTCCCTCTAAACCTTTGTCGTACCCTCACCTGGACCCTAAACCGTCCCCGTCCCCTAACCCTAACCCTAGCCCGAACCCTAACCCTACCCTTTCCCCGAAGCCTTCCCCTCACCCGTCCCCTAATCCTAACCCGTACGCTCACACTAACCCGCGCCCTCACACGTACGCTCCCCCTAAACCGTTGTCGTACCCTCTCCTGGACCCTAAACCGTCCCCATCCCCTAACCCTAACCCTAGCCCGAACCCTAACCCTAACGATTCCCCGAAGCCTGACACTCACCTGTCCCCTAATCTTAATCCGTACGCTAACACTAACATGCGCCCTCACACGTACGCTCCATCTAAAGCGTTGTCGTACCCTCACCTGGACCCTAAACCGTCCCCGTCCCCTAACACTAACCCTAGGCCGAACCCTAACCTTAACCCTTCCCCGAATCCTGACCCTCACCCGTCCCCAAATCCTAACCCGTATGCTAACACTAACCAGCGCTCTCACACTTACGCTCCCCTTAAAGCGTTGTCGTAAACTCACATGAACCCTGAACCGTCCCGGTCCCCTAACCTTAACCCTAGCCTGATCCCTAACCCTAACACTTCCCCGAAGCCTGACCTTCACCCGTCCCCTAATCCTAACCTGTACGCTAACACTGACATGCGCCCTCACAAGTACGCTACCCCTAAAGCGTTGTCATACCCTAACCTGGAACCTCAACCGTCCCAGTCCCCGTCCCCTAACCCTAGCCCGAACACTAACCCTAACACTTCCCCGAATCCTGACCCTCACCCGTCCCCTAATCCTCACCCGTACGCTAACACTAACCCGCGCCCTCACACGTACACTCGCCCTAAAGCGTTGTCGTACCCTCACCTGGACCCTAAACCGTCCCCGTCCCCTAACCCTAACCTTAGCCCGAACCCTAACCCTAACCCTTCCCCGAAGCCTGACCCTCACCCGTACCCTAATCCTAACCCGTACGCAAACGCTAACCCACGCCCTCACACGTACGCTCCCCCTAAAGCGTTGTCGTACCCTCACCTGTACCCAAACCGTCCCCATCCCCTAACCTTAACCCTAGCCTCTCCCTAACCCTAACACTTCCCCGAAGCCTGACCCTCATCAGTCCCATAATCCTAACCCGTACGCTGACACTAACACGCGCCCTCACACGTATGCTCCCCCTAAAGCTTTGTCGTACCCTCACGTGGACCCTAAACCGTCCTCGCCCCCTAACCCTAACCCTAGCCCAAACCCTAACCCTAAACCTTCCCCGAAGCCTGAACCTCACCCGTGCCCTAATCCTAAACCGTATGCTAACAATAACCCGCGCCCTCACACGTACGCTCCCCCTAAAGTGTTGTCGTACACTCACCTGGACCCTAAATCGTCCCCATCCACTAACCCTAACCCTAGCCCGAACCCTAATGCTAAACCTTCCCCGAGCCTGACCCTCACCCGTCCCCTAATCCTAACTCATACGCTAACACTAACCCGCGCTCTCACTCATACGTTACCATAAAGCGTTGTCGTCCCCTCACCTGGACCCTAAACCGTCCCCGTCCCCTATCACTAACCCTAGCCCGAACTCTAAACCGAACACTTCCCTGAAGCCTGGCCCTCACCCGTCCCCTTATCCTTACTCGTACGCTAACACTAACCGGCGCCCTCACCCATACCCTCCCCATAAAGCGTTGTCATACCCTCACCTGGACCCTAAACCGTCCCCGTCCCCTAACCCTAACCCTAGGCCGAACCATAACACTAGCCCTTCCTCGAAGCCTGACCCTCACCCGTCCCCTAATCCTAACCCGTACGCTAACGCTAACCCGCGCCCTCACATGTACGCTCCCCCTAAAGCGTTCTCGTACCCTCACGTGGACCCTAAACCGTCCACGTCCCCTAACCCTAACCCTAGCCCGAACCCTAAGCCTAACAATTCCCCGAAGCCTGAACCTCACCCATGCCCTAATCCTAACCCGTACGCTAACGCTAAACCGCGCCCTCACATGTACGCTCCCCCTAAAGCGTTCTCGTACCCTCACCTGGACCCTAAACCGTCCCCGTCCCCTAACCCTAACCCTAGCCCGAACCCTAACACTAACCCTTCCTCGAAGCCTGACCCTCACCCGTCCCCTAATCCTAACCCGCACGCGAACGCTAACCCACGCCCTCACACGTACGCTCCCCCTAAAGCGTTGTCGTACCCTCACCTGGACCCTAAACCGTCCCTGTCCCCTGACCCTAAACCTCGCCCGATCCCTAACACTAACCCTTCCCCGAAGCCTGATCCTCACCCGTCCCCTAATCCTAACAAGTACGCTAACAATGACCCGCACTCTCACAACTACACTCCCCCTAAAGCGTTGTCATACCCTCACCTGGACCCTCAACCGTCCCCGTCCCTGTCCCCTAACCCTAGCCCGAACCCTAAACCTAACACTTCCCTGAAGCCTGACCCTCACCTGTCCGCTAATCCTAACCCGTACGCTAACACTAACCCACGCCGTCACAAGTACGCTCCCCCTAAAGCGTTGTCATACCCTCACCTGGACTCTCAACCGTCCCCGTCCCCTAAGCCTATCCCTAGCCCGAACCCTAACCCTAACCCTTCCACGAAGCCTGACCCTCACCCGTCCCCTAATCCTAACTCGTACGCTAAGACTCACCCGCGCCCTCACACGTACGCTCCCCCTAAAGCGTTGTCGTACCCTCACCTGGACCCTAAACCGTCCCCGTCCCCTAACCCTAACCCTAGACTGAACCCTAACCCTAAACCTTTCCTGAAGACTGACCCTCACCCGTCCCCTAATCTTAACCCGTACGCTCACACTAACCTGTACGATCACACGTACGCTCCCCCTCAAGCGTTGTCGTACCCTCACCTGGATCCTAAACCGTCCCCGTCCCCTAACCCTAACCCTAGCCCGAACCCTAACCCTAACCCTTCCCCAAGCCTTCCCCTCACCCGTCCCCTAATCCTAAACCATACGCTCACACTAACCCGCGCCCTCACACGTACGCTCCCCCTAAACCGTTTTCGTACCCTCACCTGGACCCTAAACCGTCCCCGTCCCCTAACCCTAACCCTAGCCCCAAACCTAACCCTAACACTTCCCCGAAGCCTTCCCCTCACCCGTCCCATAATCGTAAGCCGTACGCTGAAACTAACCCACGCCCTCACACGTACGCTGCCCCTAAAGCGTTGTCGTACCCTCACGTGGACCCTCAACCATCCCCTTCTCCTAACCCTAACCCTAGAGTGAAACCTAAGCCTGACCCTTCCCCGAAGCCTGACCCAACACGTCCCCTAATCCTAACCCGTACGCTAACGCTAATCCGCTCCCTCACACGTATGCTAAACCTAAAGCGTTGTCGTACCCTCACCTGGACCCTAAACCGTCACCATCCCCTAAACCTAACCCTAGCCCGAACCCTAACCCTAACGATTCCCCGAAGCCTGACACCCACCTGTCCCCTAATCCTAATCCGTACGCTAACACTAACACGCGCCCTCACACGTACGCTCCATCTAAAGCGTTGTCGTACCCTCACCTGGACCCTAAACTGTTCCCGTCCCCTAGCCCTAACCCTAGCCCAACCCTAAATCTTAAACTTCCGCGAAGCCTGACCCTCACCGTCCCCTAATCCTAACCCGTACGCAAACGCTAACCCACGCCCTCACACGTACGCTCCCCCTAAAGCGTTGTCGTACCCTCACCTGTACCCTAAACCGTCCCCATCCCCTAAACCTAACCCTAGCCTGTCCCTAACCCTAACACTTCCCCGAAGCCTGACCCTCATCAGTCCCCTAATCCTAACCCGTACGCTGACACTAACAGGCGCCCTCACACGTATGCTCCCCCTAAAGCTTTGTCGTACCCTCACGTGGACCCTAAACCGTCCCCGTCCCCTAACCCTAACCCTAGCCCAAACCCTAACCCTAACCCTTCCCCGAAGCCTGACCCTCACCCGTCCCCTAATCCTAACCTGTACGCTAATGCTAACCTGTGCCCTCACACGTACGCTCCCCCTAAAGCGATGTCGTACACTCATCTGGACGCTAAACCGTCCCGGTCCCCTAACCCTAAACCTAGCCCGATCCCTAACCCTAACCCTTCCCCGAAGCCTGACCCTCACCCGTCCCCTAATCCTCACAAGTATGCTAACACTGACCCGCGCTCTCACAACTACGCTACCCCTAAAGCGTTGTCATACCCTCACCTGGACCCTCAACCGTCCGCGTCCCCTAACCCTAACTCTAAGCCGAACCCTAACCCTAACCCTTCCACGAAGCCTGACCCTCACCCGTCCCCTAATCCTAACCCATACGCTAACACTCACCCACGCCCACACACGTACGCTCCCCCTAAAGCGTTGTCGTACCCTCACCTGGACCCTAAACCGTCCCCGTCCCCTAACCCTAACCCTAGACTGAACCCTAACCCTAAAACTTCCCTGAATCCTGACCCTCACCCGTCCCCTAATCCGAACCCGTACGCTCACACTAACCCGCGCCCTCACACGTACGTTTCCCCTAAAGCGTTGTCGTACCCTCACCTGGACCCTAAACCGTCCCCGTCCCCTAACCCTAACCCTAGCCCGAACCCTAACACTAACCCTTCCCCGAAGCCTGACCCTCACCCGTACCCTAATCCTATCACGTACGCTAACACTAACCCGCGCCCTCACACGTACGCTCCCCCTAAAGTGTGGTTGTACCCTCAACTGGACCCTAAACCGTCCCCGTCCCCTAAACCTAAACCTAGCCCGAACCCTAACCCTAACCCTACCCCAAAGCCTGACCCTCACCCGTCCCCTAATCCTAACCTGTACGCTAACACTGACATGCGCCCTCACAAGTAGGCTACCCCTAAAGCGTTGTCATACCCTAACCTGGACCCTCAACCGTCCCAGTCCCCGTCCCCTAACCCTAGCCCAAACCCTAACCCTAACCCTTCCCCGAAGCCTGACCCTCACCCGTCCCCTAATCCTAACCCGTACGCTCACACTAACCTGCGCGCTAACACGTACGCTCCCCCTAAATCGTTGTCGTACCCTCACCTGGACCCTAAACCGTCCCGGGCCCCTAACCCTAATCCTACCCCGAAACCTAACCCTAACACTTCCGCGAATCCTGACTCTCACCCGTACCATAATCCTATCACGTACACTAACACTAACCCACGCCCTCACACGTATGCTCCCCCTAAAGCGTTGTTGTACCCTCACCTGGACCCTAAACCGTCCCCGTCCCCTAACACTAACCTTAGCCCGAACCCTAACCCTAACCCTTTCCCGAAGCCTGACCCTCACCCTTACCATAATCCTATCACGTACACTAACACTAACCCACGCCCTCACACGTACGCTCCCCCTAAAGCGTTGTCGTACCCTCACCTGTACCCTAAACCGTCCCCGTCCCCTAACCCTAACCATAGCCCGAACCCTAACCCTAACACTTCCCCGAAGCCTGACCCTCCCCCGTCCCCTAATCCTAACCCGTACGCTGACAATAACACGCGCCCTCACACGTACGCTCCCCCTAAAGCTTTGTCGTACCCTCACGTGGACCCTAAACCGTCGCCATCCCCTAACCCTAACCCTAGCCCGAACCCTAACCCTAACAATTCCCCGAAGCCTGAACCTCACCCATGCCCTAATCCTAACCCGTACGCTAACGCTAACCCGCGCCCTCACATGTACGCTCCCCCTAAAGCGTTGTCGTACCCTCACCTGGACCCTAAACCGTCCCCGTCCCCTAACCCTAACCCTAGCCCGAACCCTAACCCTAACACTTCCCCGAAGCCTGACCCTCCCCCGTCCCCTAATCCTAACCCGTACGCTAACGCTAACCCATGCCCTCACACGTACGCTCCCCCTAAAGCGTTGTCGTAACCTCACCTGAACCCTAAACTGTCCCCGTCCGATAACCCTAACCCTAGCCGGAACCCTAACCCTAACCATTCCCCGAAGCCGAACCCTCACCCGTCCCCTAATCCTAACCCGCACGCTAACGCGAACCCGCGCCCTCACACGTAGGTTCCCCCTAAAGCGTTGTCGTACCCTCACCTGAACCCTAAACCATCCCCATCCCCTAACCGTAACCCTAGCCCAACCCTAACCCTAACCCTTCCCCGAATCCTGACCCAACCCGTCCCCTAATCCTAACCCGTACGCTAACGCTAATCCACGCCCTCACACGTACGCTACACCTAAACCGTTGTTGTACCCTCAGCTGGACACTAAACCGTCCCCATACCCTAAACCTAACCCTAGCCCGAACCGTAACCCTAACACTTCCCTGAATCCTGACCCTCACCCGTCCCCTAATCTTAACACGTACGCTCACGCTAACCGGCACCCTGACACTTACGCTCTCCCTAAAGCGTTGTCGTACCCTCACCTGGAACCTAAACCGTCCCTGTCTCCTAACCCTAACCCTAGCCCAAACCCTAACCCTAACCCTTCCCCGAATCCTCACCCTCACCCGTTCCCTAATGCTAACCCGCACGCTAACGCTAACCCATGCCCTCACACGTATGCTCCCCCTAAAGCGTTGTCGTAACCTCACCTGGACCCTAAACTGTACCCGTCCCCTAACCCTAACCCTAGACCGAACCCTAATCCTAACCCTTCCCGAAGCCTGAACCTAACCCGTCCCCTAATCCTAACCCGCATGCTAACGCTAACCCGCGCCCTCACACGTACGCTCCCCCTAAAGCATTGTCGTACCCTCAGCTGTACCCTAAACCGTCCCCGTCCCCTAACCCTAACCCTAGACTGAACCCTAACCCTAACCCTTCCCCGAAGCCTGACCCTCACCCGTCCTCTAATCCTAACCCGTACGCTAATGCTAACCCATGCCCTCACATGTACGCTCCCCCTAAAGCGTTGACGTACCCTCACCTGGACACTAAACCGTCCCCGTCTCCTAACTCTAACCCTACCGCGAACCCTAACCCTAGCCCTTCTCCGAAGCCTGACTCTCACCCGTCGCCTAATCCTAGCCTGTACGCTCTCGCTAACCCGCGCCCTCACACGTACGCTCCCCCTAAAGCATTGTCGTACCCTCACCTGGACCCTAAACCGTCCCTGTCCCCGTCCTCTAACCCCAGCCCGAACCCTAACCCTAATACTTCCCCGAAGCCTGACTCTCACCCGTCCCCTAATCCTAACCCGCACGCTAACCCTAACCCTCGCCCTCACACGTACGCTCCCCCTAAAGCGTTGTCGTACCCTCACCTGGACCCTAAACCGTCCCCGTCCCCTAACCCTAACCCTACCCCGAACCCTAACCCTAACCCTTCCCAGAAACCTGACCCTCACCCGTCCCCTAATCCTAACCCGTACGCTAACACTAACCCGCGCCCTCACACGTACGCTCCCCCTAAAGCGTGGTTGCACCCTCACCTGGACCCTAAACCGTCTCCGTCCCCTAAACCTAAACCTAGCCCGAACCCTAACCCTAACCATACCCCGAAGCCTGACCCTCACCCGTCCACTAATCCTAACACGTACGCTCACGCTAACCCACGCCCTCACACGTAAGCTCCCCCTAAAGCGTTGTCATACATTCACGTGGACCCTAAACCGTCCCCGTCCCCTAACCCTAACCCTAGCCCAAACCCTAACCCTAACAATTCCCCGAAGCCTGACCCCTACCCGTCCCCTAATCCTAACCCGTACGCTAACGCTAACTTACGCCCTCACACGTACGCACCCCCTAAACCGTTGTCGTACCCTCACCTGGACCCTAAACCGTCCCCATCGCCTAACCCTAACCCTAGCCCGAACCCCAACCCTAACGCTTCCCCGAAGCCTTCCCCTCACTCACCCGTCCCCTAATCCTAACACGTACTCTCACACTAACCCGCGCCCTCACACATTCGCTCCCCCTAAATCGTTGTCGTACTCTCACCTGGAACCTAAACCGTTCCCGTCCCCTAACCCTAACCCTAGCCCGAACCCTAACCCTAACCCTTCCCCGAAGCCTTCCCCTCACCCGTCCCCTAATCCTAACCCGTACGCTCACACTAACCCGCGCCCTCACACGTACGCTCCCCCTGAACCGTTGTCGTACCCTCATCTGGATCGTAAACCGTCCCCGTCCCTTAACCCTAACCCTTCCCCGAAGCCTTCCCCTCACCCGTCCTCTAATCCTAACCCGTACGCTAACGCTAACCCACACCCTCACATGTACGCTCCCCCAAAGTGTTGTCGTACCCTCACCTGGACACTAAACCGTCCCCGTCTCCTAACTCTAACCCTACCGCGAACCCTAACCCTAACCCTTCCCCGAAGCCTGACTCTCAACCGTCGCTTAATCCTAACCTGTACGCTCTCGCTAAACGGCGCCCTCACACGTACACTCCCCCTAAAGCATTGTCGTACCCTCACCTGGACCCTAAACCTTCCCCGTCCCCGTCCCCTAACCCCAGCCCGAACCCTAACCCTAACCTTTCCCCGAAGCCTTCCCCTCACCCGTCCCCTAATCCTAAACCGTACGCTCACACTAACCCACGCCCTCACACTTACGCTCCCCCTAAACCGTTGTCGTACCCTCACCTAGACCCTAAACCGTCCCCATCGCCTAACCCTAACCCTAGCCCGAACGCCAACCCTAACGCTTCCCCGAAGCCTTCCCCTAACTCACCCGTCCCCTAATCCTAACACGTACTCTCACACTAACCCGCGCCCTCACACATTCGCTCCCCCTAAATCGTTGTCGTACTCTCACCTGGAACCTAAACCGTTCCCGTCCCCTAACCCTAACCCTAGCCCGAACCCTAACTCTAACCCTTCCCCGAAGCCTTCCCCTCACCCGTCCCCTAATCCTTACCCGTACGCTCACACTAATCTGCGCCCTCACATGTACGCTCCCCCTAAAGCGTTGTCATACCCTCACCTGGACCCTAAACCGTCCCTGTCCCCTAACCCTAACCCTAGCCAGAACCCTAACCGTAACCCTTCCCCGAAGCCTTCCCCTCACCCGTCCCCTAATCCTAACCCGTACGCTCACACTAACCCGCGCCCTCACACTTACCCTCCCCCTAAAGCGTTGTCATACCCTCACCTGGACGCTAAATCGTCCCCGCCCCTAACCCTAACCCTAGCCCAAACCCTAACCCTTCCCCGAAGCCTTCCCCTCACCCGTCCCCTAAATCTAACCCTTACGCTCACACTAACCCGCGCCCTCACACGTACACTCCCCCTAAAGCGTAGTCGTACCCTCAACTTGACCCTAAACCGTCCCCGTCCCCTAACCGTAACCCTAGCCCGAACCCTAACCCTAACCCTTCCCCGAAGCCTTCCCCTCACCCGTCCCCTAATCCTAACCCGTATGCTCACACTAACCCACGCCCTCACACGTACCCTCCCCCTAAGGTGTTGTCATACCCTCACCTGGACCCTAAACCGTCCCCGTCCCCTAACCCTAACCCTAGCACGAACCCTAACCCTAACACTTCCCTGAAGCCTTCCCCTCACCTGTCCCCTAATCCTAACCCATATGCTCACATTAACCCTCGCCCTCACACGTACCCTCCCCCTGAAGCGTTGTCATACCCTCACCTGGACCCTAAATCGTCCCAGTCCCCTAACCCTAACCCTAGCCCGAGCCCTAACCCTTCCCCGATGCCTTCCCCTCACCCGTCCCCTATATCTAAACCTTACGCTCACACTAACCCGCGCCCTCACACGTACAAGCCCCCTAAAGCGTTGTCGTACCCTCACGTTGACCCTAAACCGTCCCCGTCCCCTAACCGTAACCCTAGCCCGAACCCTAACCCTAAACCTTCCCCGAAGCCTTCCCCTCACCCGTCCCCTAATCCTAACCCTTACGGTCACACTAACCCGCGCCCACACACGTACGCTCCCCCTAAAGCGTTGTCGTACCCTCACCTGGACCCTAAACCGTCCCCGTCCCCTAACCCTAACCCTAGACCGAACCCTAACCCTAACCCTTCCCCGAAGCCTTCCCCTCACCCATCCCCTAATCCTAACCCGTACGCTCACAGTAACGCACGCCCTCACACGTACGCTACCCCTAAAGCGTTTTCGTACCCTCACCTGGACCCTAAACCGTCCCCGTCCCCTAACCCTAACCCTAGCCCGAACCCTAACCCTAACCCTTCCCCGAAGCCTTCCCCTCACCCGTCCCCTAATCCTAACCAGTACGCTCACACTAACCCACGCCCTCACACGTACCCTCCCCCTAAAGTGTTGTCATTCCCTCACCGGGACCCTAAACCGTCCCCGTCCCCTAACACTAACCCTAGCCAAAACCCTAACCCTAACACTTCCCTGAAGCCTTCCCCTCACCCGTCCCCTAATCCTAACCCATATGCTCACACTATCCCTCGCCCTCACACGTACCCTCCCCCTGAAGCGTTGTCATACCCTCACCTGGACCCTAAATCGTCCCCGTACCCTAAACCTAACCCTAGCCCGAACCCTAACCCTAACCCTTCGCCGAAGCCTTCCCCTCACCCGTCCGCTAATCCTAACCCGTACGCTCACACTAACCCGCGCCCTCACACGTACACTCCCCCTAAAGCGTTGTCGTACACTCACCTTGACCCTAAACCGTCCCCGTCCCCTAAACCTAACCCTAGCCCGAACCCTAACCCTAACCCTTCGCCGAAGCCTTCCCCTCAACCGTCCGCTAATCCTAACCCGTACGCTCACACTAACCCGCGCCCTCACACGTACGCTCCCCCTAAACCGTTGTCGTACACTCACCTGGACCCTAAACTGTCCCCGTCCCCTAAACCTAACCCTAGCCCGAACCCTAACCCTAACCCTTCCCCTAAGCCTACCACTCAGCCGTCCCCTAAATCTAACCCGTACGCTCACACTAACCCGCGCCCTCACACGATCACTCCCCCTAAACCGTTGTCGTACCCTCACCGTGACCCTAAACCGTCCCCGTACCCTAACACTAACCCTAGCCCGAACCCTAAACCTAACCCTTCCCCGAAGACTTCCCCTCACCCGTCCCCTAATCGTAACCCGTACGCTCACACTAACCCGCGCCCTCACACGTACGCTCCCCCTGAACCGTTGTCGTACCCTCATCTCGATCCTAAACCGTCCCCGTCCCTTAAACCTAACCCTTCCCCGAAGCCTTTCCCTCACCCGTCCTCTAATCCTAACCCGTACGCTAACGCTAACCTACACCCTCACACGTACGCTCCCCCTAAAGCATTGTCGTATACTCACCTGGACCCTAAACCGTCCCCGTCCCCTAACCCCAGCCCGAACCCTAACCCTAACCCTTCCCCGAAGCCTTCCCCTCACCCGTCCCCTAAGCCTAACCCGTACGCTCACACTAACCCACGCCCTCACACTTACGCTCCCCATGAAGCGTTGTCGTACCCTCACCTGGACCCTAAACCGTCCCCATCCCCTAACCCTAACCCTAGCCCGAACCCTAACCCTAACACTTTCCCGAATCCTTCCCCTCACCCGTCCCCTAATCCTAACCCGTACGCTCACACTAACCCACGCCCTCACACGTACGCTCCCCCTGAAGCGTTGTCGTACCCTCACCTGGACCCTAAACCATCCCCGTCCCCTAACCCTAACCCTAGCCCGAAACCTAACCCTAACCCTTCCCCGAAGCCTTCCCCTCACCCGTCCCCTAATCCTAACCCGTATGATCACACTAACCCGCGCCCTCACACGTACACTCCCCCTAAATCGTTGTCGTACCCTCACCTGGACCCTAAACCGTCCCCATCCCCTAACCCTAACCCTAGCCCGAAACCTAACACTTCCCCGAAGCCTTCCCCTCACCCGTCCCCTAATCCTAACCCGTACGCTGACACTAACCCACGCCCTCACACGTACGCTCTCCCTAAACCATTGTCGTACCCTCACCTGGACGCTATACCGTCCCCGTCCCCTAACCCTAACCCTAGCCCGAACCCTAACCCTAACCCTTCCCTGAAGCTTTCGCCCAACCCGTCCCCTAATCCTTACCCGTACGCTCACACTAACCAGCACCCTCACACGTACGCTCCCCCTAAAGGGTTGTCGTACCCTCACCTGGAACCTAAACAGTCCCCGTCCCCTAACCCTAACCCTAGCCCGAACCGTAACCCTAACCCTTCCCCGAAGACTTCACCTCACCCGTCCCCTAATCCTAACCCGTACGCTCACACTAACACGCGCCCTCACAAGTACACTCCCCCTAAACCATTGTCGTACCCTCACCTGTACCCTAAACCATCCCCGTCCCCTAACCCTAACCCTAGCCCAAACCCTAACCCTAACCCTTCCCCGAAGCCTTACCCTCACCCGTCCCCTAATCCTAACCCGTACGCTCCAACTAACCCAGGGCCTCACACGTACGCTCCCCCTAAAGCGTTGTCGTACCCTCATCTGGACCCTAAACCATCCCCTTCCCCTAACCCTAACCCTAGACCGAAACCTAAGCCTAACCCTTCCCCGAAGCCTTTCCCAACACGTCCCCTAATCCTAACCCGTACGCTAACGCTAATCAGCGCCCTCACACGTATGCTAAACCTAAAGCATTGTCGTACCCTCACCTGGACCCTAAACCGTCACCATCCCCTAAACCTCACCCTAGCCCGAACCCTAACCCTAACGATTCCCCGAAGCCTGACACTCACCCGTGCCCTAATCCTAATCCGTACGCTAACACTAACACGCGCCCTGACACGTACGCTCCATCTAAAGCGTTGTCGTACCCTCACCTGGACCCTAAACCGTCCCCGTCCCCTAACCCTAACCGTAGCCCGAACCCTAACCCTAACACTTCCCCGAAGCCTTCCCCTCACCCGTCCCCTAATCCTAACACGTACCCGCACACTAACCCATGCCCTCACACGTACGGACCCCCTAAACCGTTGTCGTACCCTAACCTGGACCCTAAACCGTCCCCATCGCCTAACCCTAACCCTAGCCCGAACCCCAACCCTAACGCTTCCCCGAAGCCTTCCCCTCACTCACCCGTCCCCTAATCCTAACACGTATTCTCACACTAACCCGCGCCCTCACACATTCGCTCCCCCTAAATCGTTGTCGTACTCTCACCTGGAACCTAAACCGTTCCCGTCCCCTAACCCTAACCCTAGCCCGAACCCCAACCCTAACGCTTCCCCGAAGCCTTCCCCTCACTCACCCGTCCCCTAATCCTAACAAGTATTCTCACACTAACCCGCGCCCTCACACATTCGCTCCCCCTAAATCGTTGTCGTACTCTCACCTGGAACCTAAACCGTCCCCGTCCCCTAACCCTAACCCTAGCCCGAACCCTAACCGTAATCCTTCCCCGAAGCCTTCCCCTCACCCGTCCCCTAATCCTAACCCGTACGCTCACACTAACCCACGCCCTCACACGTACTCTCCCCCTAAACCGTTGTCGTACCCTCACCTGGACCCTAAACCGTCCCCATCCCCTAACTCTAAACCTAGCCCGAACCCTAACCGTAACACTTCCCCGAAGCCTTCCCCTCACCCGTCCCTTAATCCCATCCCGTACCCTCACACTAACCCACGCCCTCACACGTACGCTCCCCTTAAACCTTTGTCGTACTCTCACCTGGACCCTAAACCGTCCCCGTCCCCTAACCTTAACCCTAGCCCGAACCCTAACACTAACCCTTCCCCGAAGCCTTCCCCTCACCCGTCACCGAATCCTATCCCGTAAGGTCACACTAACCCGCGCCGTCACACGTTCGCTCCCCCTAAACCGCTGACGTACCCTCACCTGGACCCTAAACCGTCCCCGTCCCCTAACCCTAACCCTAGCCCGAACCCTAACCCTAACACTTCCCTGAAGCCTTCCCCTCACCCGTCCCCTAATCCTAACCCTTACGCTCACACTAACCCGCGCCCTCACATGTAACCTCCCCCTAAAGCGTTGTCGTACCCTCACCTGGACCCTAAACCGTCCCTGTCCCCTAACCCTTACCCTAGCCCGATCCCTAACCCTAACCCTTCCCCGAAACCTTCCCCTCACCCCTCCCCTAATCCTAACCCGTACGCTCACACTAACCCACGCCCTCACACGTACGCTCCGCCGAAACCGTTGTCGTACCCTCACCTGGACCCTAAACCCTCCCCGTCCCCTAACCCTAACCCTAGCCCAAACCCTAAATGTAACCCTTCCCCGAAGCCTTCCTCTCACCCGTCCCCTAATCCTAACTGTACGGTGACACTAACCTGCGCCCTCACACGTACGCTCCCCCTAAACCGTTGTCGTACCCTCATCTGGACCCTAAGCCGTCCCCGTCCCCTAACCCTAACCCTAGCCCGAACCCTAACCCTAACCCTTCCCCGAAGCCTTCCCCTCACCCGTCCCCTAATCCTAACCCGTACCCTCACACTAACCCACGCCCTCACACGTACGCACCCCCTAAACCGTTGTCGTACCCTCACCTGGACCCTAAACCGTCCCCATCGCCTAACCCTAACCCTAGCCCGAACCCTAACCCTAAACCTTCCCCAAAGCCTTCCCCTCACCCGTCCCCTAATCCTAACACGTACTCTCACACTAACCCGCGCCCTCACACATTCGCTCCCCCTAAACCGTTGTGGTACGCTCTCCTGGACCCTAAACCGTCCCCGTCCCCTAACCCTAAACCTAGCCCGAACCCTAACCGTAACCCTTCCCCGAAGCCTTCCCCTCACCCGTCCCCTAATCCTAACCCCTATGCTCACACTAACCCACGCCCTCACACGTACTCTCCCCATAAAGCGTTGTCGTACCATCACCTGGACCCTAAACCGTCCCCATGCCCTAACTCTAAACCTAGCCCGTCCCCTAACCGTAACCCTTCCCCGAAGCCTTCCCCTCACCCGTCCCCTAATCCCATCCCGTACCCTCACTCTAACCCACGCCCTCACACGTACGCTCCCCTTAAACCTTTGTCGTACTCTCACCTGGACCCTAAACCGTCCCCGTCCCCTAACCCTAACCCTAGCCCGAACCCTAACACTAACCCTTCCCCGAAGCCTTCCCCTCACCCGTCCCCGAATCCTATCCCGTAAGGTCACACTAACCCGCGCCGTCACACGTTCGCTCCCCCTAAACCGCTGACGTACCCTCACCTGGACCCTAAACCGTCCCCGTCCCCTAACCCTAACCCTAGCCCGAACCCTAACCCTAACCCTTCCCTGAAGCCTTCCCCTCACTCGTCCCCTAATCCTAACCCTTACGCTCACACTAACCCGCGCCCTCACATGTAACCTCCCCCTAAAGCGTTGTCGTACCCTCACCTGGACCCTAAACCGTCCCTGTCCCCTAACCCTTACCCTAGCCCGATCCCTAACCCTAACCCTTCCCCGAAACCTTCCCCTCACCCCTCCCCTAATCCTAACCCGTACGCTCACACTAACCCACGCCCTCACACGTTCGCTCCGCCGAAACCGTTGTCGTACCCTCACCTGGACCCTAAACCCTCCCCGTCCCCTAACCCTAACCCTAGCCCAAACCCTAAACGTAACCCTTCCCCGAAGCCTTCCTCTCATCCGTCCCCTAATCCTAACCGTACGGTGACACTAACCTGCGCCCTCACACGTACGCTCCCCCTAAACCGTTGTCGTACCCTCATCTGGACCCTAAGCCGTCCCCGTCCCCTAACCCTAACCCTAGCCCGAACCCTAACCCTAACCCTTCCCCGAAGCCTTCCCCTCACCCGTCCCCTAATCCTAACCCGTACCCTCACACTAACCCACGCCCTCACACGTACGCACCCCCTAAACCGTTGTCGTACCCTCACCTGGACCCTAAACCGTCCCCATCGCCTAACCCTAAACCTAGCCCAAACCCTAACCCTAAACCTTCCCCAAAGCCTTCCCCTCACCCGTCCCCTAATCCTAACACGTACTCTCACACTAACCCGCGCCCTCACACATTCGCTCCCCCTAAACAGTTGTGATACGCTCTCCTGGACCCTAAACCGTCCCCGTCCCCTAACCCTAAACCTAGCCCGAACCCTAACCGTAACCCTTCCCCGAAGCCTTCCCCTCACCCGTCCCCTAATCCTAACCCCTATGCTCACACGAACCCACGCCCTCACACGTACTCTCCCCCTAAAGCGTTGTCGTACCATCACCTGGACCCTAAACCGTCCCCATGCCCTAACTCTAAACCTAGCCCGTCCCCTAACCGTAACCCTTCCCCGAAGCCTTCCCCTCACCCGTCCCCTAATCCCATCCCGTACCCTCACTCTAACCCGCGCCCTCACACGTACGCTCCCCTTAAACCTTTGTCGTACTCTCACCGGGACCCTAAACCGTCCCCGTCCCCTAACCCTAACCCTAGCCCGAACCCTAACCCTAACCCTTCCCCGAAGCCTTCCCCTCACCCGTCCCCTAATCCTAACCCGTACACTCACACTAACCCGCGCCCTCACACCTACGCTCCCCCTAAAGCGTTGTCGTACCCTCACCTGGACCCTAAACAGTCCCCGTCCCCTAACCCTAACCCTAGCCCGAACCCTAACCCTAACACTTCTCTGAAGCCTTCCCCTCACCCGTCCCATAATCCTAACCCGTACGCTCACACTAACCCACGCCCTCACACGTACCCTCCCCCTAAAGTGTTGTCATACCCTCACCTGGACCCTAAACCGTCCCCGTCCCCTAACCCTAACCCTAGCCCAAACCCTAACCCTAACACTTCCCTGAAGCCTTCCCCTCACCCGTCCCCTAATCCCAAACCATATGCTCACACTAACCCTCGCCCTCACACGTACCCTCCCCCTGAAGCGTTGTCATACCCTCACCTGGACCCTAAACCGTCCCCGTCCCCTAACCCTAACCCTAGCCCGAACCCTAACACTTCCCCGAAGCCTTCCCCTCACCCTTCCCCTAAATCTAACCCTTACGCTCACAGTAACCCGTGCCCTCACACGTACACTCCCCCTAAAGCGTTATCGTACCCTCACCTTGACCCTATACCGTCCCCGTCGCCTAACCGTAACCCTAGCCGGAACCCTAACCCTAACCCTTCCCCGAAGCCTTCCCCTCACCCGTCCCCTAATCCTAACCCTTACGGTCACACTAACCCGCGCCCACACACGTATGCTCCCCCTAAAGCATTGTCGTACCCTCACCTGGACACTAAACCGTCCCCATCCCCTAACCCTAACCCTAGACCGAACCCTAACCCTAACACTTCCCCGAAGCCTTCCCCTCACACATCCCCTAATCCTAACCCATACGCTCACACTAACCCATGCCCTCACACGTACGCTACCCCTAAAGCGTTGTCGTACCCTCACCTGGACCCTAAACCGTCCCCGTCCCCTAACCCTAACCCTAGCCCGAACCCTAACCCTAACCCTTCCCCGAAGCCTTCCCCTCACCCGTCCCCTAATCCTAACCAGTACGCTCACACTAACCCGCGCCCTCACACGTACGCTCCCCCTAAACCGTTGTCCTACCCTCACTTGGACCCTAAACCGTCCCCGTCCCCTCAACCTAACCCTAGCCCGAACCCTAACCCTAACCCTTCCCCGAAGCCTTCCCCTCACCCGTCCCCTAATCCTAACCCGTATGCTCACACTAACCCGCGCCGTCACATGTACGCTCGCCCTAAAGCATTGTCGTACCCTCACCTGGACCCTAAACCGTCCCCGTCTCTTAACCCTATCCTTAGCCCGAACCCTAACCCTAACCCTTCCGCGAAGCCTTCCCCTCACCCGTCCCCAAATCCTAACCCGTACGCTCACACTAACCCGCGCCCTCACACGTACACTCCCACTATATCGTTGTCGTACCCTCACCTGGACCCTAAACCGTCCCGTCCCCTAACCCTAACCCTAGCCCGAAACCTAACCCTTCCCCGAAGCCTTCCACACACCCGTCCCCTAAATCTAACCCGTACGCTCACACTAACCCGCGCCCTCACACGTACACTCCCCCTAAACCGTTGTCGTACCCTCAACGTGACCCTAAACCGTCCCCGTATCCTAACCCTAACCCTAGCCCGAACCCTAACCCTAACCCTTCCCCGAAGCCTTCCCCTCACCCGTCCCCTAATCCTAACCCGTACGCTCACACTAACCCGCGCCCTCACACGTACGCTCCCCCTGAACCGTTGTCGTACCCTCATCTGGATCGTAAACCGTCCCCGTCCCTTAACCCTAACCCTTCCCCGAAGCCTTCCCGTCACCCGTTCTCTAATCCTAACCCGTACGCTAACGCTAACCCACACCCTCACATGTACGCTCCCCCAAAGTGTTGTCGTACCCTCACCTGGACACTAAACCGTCCCCGTCTCCTAACTCTAACCCTACCGCGAACCCTAACCCTAACCCTTCCCCGAAGCCTGACTCTCAACCGTCGCTTAATCCTAACCTGTACGCTCTCGCTAAACGGCGCCCTCACACGTACGCTCCCCCTAAAGCATTGTCGTACCCTCACCTGGACCCTAAACCTTCCCCGTCCCCGTCCCCTAACCCCAGCCCGAACCCTAACCCTAACCCTTCCCCGAAGCCTTCCCCTCACCCGTCCCCTAATCCTAACCCGTACGCTCACACTAACCCGCGCCCTCACACGTACACTCCCCCTAAATCGTTGTCGTACCCTCACCTGGACCCTAAACCGTCCGCGTCCCCTAACCCTAACCCTAGCCCGAAACCTAACACTTCCCCGAAGCCTTCCCCTCACCCGTCCCCTATTCCTAACCCGTACGCTCACACTAAAACGCGCCCTCACACGTACACTCCCCCTAAACCATTGTCGTACCCTCATCTGGACCCTAAACCGTCCCCGTCCCCTAACCCTAACCCTAGCCCGAACCCTAACCCTCACCCTTCCCTGAAGCCTTCCCCTCACCCGTCCCCTAATCCTAACCTGTACGCTCACACTAACCCGTGCCCTCACACGTACGCTCGCGCTAAACCGTTGTCGTACCCTCACCTGGACCCTAAACCATCCCCGTCCCCTAACCCTAACCCTAGCCCGAAACCTATCCCTAACCCTTCCCCGAAGCCTTCCCCTCACCCGTCCCCTAATCCTAACCCGTACGCTCAAACTAACCCAGGGCCTCACACGTACGCTCCCCCTAATGCGTTGTCGTACCCTCATCTGGACCCTAAACCATCCCCTTCCCCTAACCCTAACCCTAGACCGAAACCTAAGCCTAACCCTTCCCCGAAGCCTTTCCGAACACGTCCCCTAATCCTAACCCGTACGCTAACGCTAATCTGCGCCCTCACACGTATGCTAAACCTAAAGCATTGTCGTACCCTCACCTGGACCCTAAACCGTCACCATCCCCTAAACCTCACCCTAGCCCGAACCCTAACCCTAACGATTCCCCGAAGCCTGACACTCACCCGTCCCCTAATCCTAATCTGTACGCTAACACTAACACGCGCCCTGAAACGTACGCTCCATCTAAAGCGTTGTCGTACCCTCACCTGGACCCTAAACCGTCCCCTTCCCCTAACCCTAAAACTAGCCCGAACCCTAACCCTAACACTTCCCCGAAGCCTTCCCCTCACCCGTCCCCTAATCCTAACCCGTACGCTCACACTAACCCGCGCCCTCACACGTACGCTCCCCCTGAAGCGTTGTCGTACCCTCACCTGGACCCTAAACCATCCGCGTCCCCTAACCCTAACCCTAGCCCGAAACCTAACTCTAACCCTTCCCTGAAGCCTTCCCCTCACCCGTCCCCTAATCCTAACCCGTACGCTCACACTAACCCGCGCCCTCACACGTACACTCCCCCTAAATCGTTGTCGTACCCTCACCTGGACCCTAAACCGTCCGCGTCCCCTAACCCTAACCCTAGCCCGAAACCTAACACTTCCCCGAAGCCTTCCCCTCACCCGTCCCCTATTCATAACCCGTACGCTCACACTAAAACGCGCCCTCACACGTACACTCCCCCTAAACCATTGTCGTACCCTCATCTGGACCCTAAACCGTCCCCGTCCCCTAACCCTAACCCTAGCCCGAACCCTAACCCTCACCCTTCCCTGAAGCCTTCCCCTCACCCGTCCCCTAATCCTAACCCGTACGCTCATACTAACCAGCACCCTCACACGTACGCTCCCCCTAAACTGTTGTCGTACCCTCACCTGGACCCTAAACCGTCCTCGTACCCTAATACTAACCCTAGCCCGAACACTAACCCTAAAACATCCCCGAAGCCTTCCCCTCACCCGTCCCCTAATCCTAACCCGTACGCTCACACTAACCCTCACGCTCACACGTATGCTCCCCCTACACCGTTGTCGTACCCTCACCTGGACCCTAAACCGTCCCCGTCCCCTAACCCTAACCCTAGCCCGAACCCTAACTCTAACCCTTACCTGAAGCCTTCCCCTCACCCGTCCCATAATCCTAACCCGTACGGTCACACTAACCCGCGCCCTCACACTTATGCTCCCCCTAAACCTTTGTCGTACCCTCACCTGGACCCTAAACCGTCCCCGTCCCCTAACCCTAACCCTAGCCCAAACCCTAACCCTAACACTTCCCTGAAGCCTTCCCCTCACCCGTCCCCTAATCCTAACCCATACGCTCACACTAACCCGCGCCCTCACACGTACCCTCCCCCTAAAGAGTTGTCATACCCTCACCTGGACCCTAAACCGTCCCCGTCCCCTAACCCTAATCCTAGCCCGAACCCTAAACCTAACACTTCCCTGAAGCCTTATCCTCACCCGTCCCCTAATCCTAACCTGTACGCTCACACAAACCCGCGCCCTCACACGTACCCTCCCCCTAAAGCGTTGTCATACCCTCACCTGGACCCTAAATCGTCCCCGTCCCCTAACCCTAACCCTAGCCCAAACCCTAACACTTCCCCGAAGCCTTCCCCTCACCCGTCCCCTAAATCTAACCCTTACGCTCACACTCACCAGCGCCCTCACACGTACGCTCCCCCTAAAGCGTTGTCGTACCCTCACCTGGACCCTAAACCGTCCCCGTCCCCTAACCCTAACCCTAGACCGAACCCTATCCCTAAACTTTCCCCGAAGCCTTCCCCTCACCCGTCCCCTAATCCTAACCCGTACGCTCACACTAACCCGCGCCCTCACACGTACGCTCCCCCTAAACCGTTGTCATACCCTCACCTGGACCCTAAACCGTCCCCGTCCCCTAACCCTAACCCTAGCACGCACCCTAACCCTAACACTTCCCTGAAGCCTTCCCCTCACACGTCCCCTAATCCTAACCCGTACGCTCACACCAACCCACGCCCTCACACGTACCCTCCCACTAAAGCGTTGTCATACCCTCACCTGGACCCTAAACCGTCCCCATCACCTAACCCTAACCCAAGCCCGAACCCTAACCCTAAACCTTCCCCGAAGCCTTCTCCTCACCCGTCCCCTAATCCTAACCAGTACGCTCACACTAACCCACGCCATCACACGTACGCTCCCCCTAAAGCGTTGTCGTACCCTCACCTGGACCCTAAACCGTCCCCATCCCCTAACACTAACCCTAGACCGAACCCTAACCCTAACCCTTCCCCGAAGCCTTCCCGTCACCCGTCCCTAATCCTAACTCGTACGCTCACACTAACCCGCGCCCTCACACGTTCGCTCCCCCTAAACCGTTCTCGTACCCTCACGTGGACCCTAAACCGTCCCCGACCCCTAACCTTGACCCTAGCCCGAACCCTATCCCTAACACTTCCCTGAAGCCTTCCCCTCACCCATCCCCTAATCCTAACCCGTACGCTCACACTAACACACGCCCTCACACGTACCCTCCCCCTAAAGCGTTGTCATACCCTCACCTGGACCCTAAACTGTCTCCGTCCCCTAACCCTAAACCTAACCCTTCCCCGAAGCCTTCCCCTCAACCGTCCCCTAATCCTTACCCGTACGCTCACACTAACCCGCGCCCTCACACGTACGCTCCCCCTAAACCGTTGTCGAACCCTCATCTGGACCCTAAACCGTCCCCGTCCCCTAACCCTAGCCCGAAACCTAACCCTAACCCTTCCCCGAAGTCTTCCCCTCACCCGTCCCCTAATCCTAAACCGTACGCGCACACTAACCCGCGCCCTCACACGTACGCTCCCCGTAAACCGTTGTCGTACCCTAACCTGGACCCTAAACCGTCCCCGTCCCCTAACCCTAACCCTAGCCCGAACCCTAACCCTAACCCTTCCCCAACCCGTCCCCTAATCTTAACCCGTACGCTCACACTAACCCACGCCCTCACACGTACTCTCCCCCTAAACCGTTGTCGTACACTCACCTGGACCCTAAACCGTCCCCATCCCTAACCCTAACCCTAGCCCGAAGCCTAACCCTTCCCTGAAGCCTTCCCCTCACCCTTCCCCTAATCCTAACCCATACGCTCACACTAACCCTCACGCACACACGTACGCTCCCCCTAAACCGTTGTCGTACCCTCACCTGGACCCTAAACCGTCCCCGGCCCCTACCCCTAACACTAGCCCGAACCCTAACCCTAACCCTTCCCCGAAGCCTTCCCCTCACCCTTCCCCGAATCCTAACCCGTACGCTCATACTAACCCGCGCCCTCACACGTACGCTCCTCCTAAATCTTTGTCGTACCCTCACCTGGACCCTAAACCGTCCCCGTCCCCTAACCGTAACCCTAGCCCGAACCCTAACCCTAACCCTTCCCCGAAGCCTTCCCCTCACCCCTCCCCTAATCCTAACCCGTACGCTCAAATTAACCCACGCCCTCACAAGTACGCTCCCCCTAAACCGTTGTCGTACCCTCACCTGCACCCTAAACCGTCCCCTTCCCCTAACACTAACCCTAGCCCAAACCCTAACCCTAACACTTTCCCGAAGCCTTCCCCTCACCCGTCCCCTAATCCTAACCCGTACGCTCACCGTAACCCGCGCCCTCACACGTATGCTCCCCCTAAACCGTTGTCGTACCCTCACCTGGACCCTAAACCGTCCCCTTCCCCGTCCCCTAACCCTAGCCCGAACCCTAACACTAACCATTCCCCGAAGCCTTCCCCTCACACGTCCCCTAATCCTAACCCGTACGCTCACACTAACCAGCGCCCTCACACGTACGCTCCCCCTAAACCGTTGTCGTACCCTCACCTGGACCCTAAACCGTCCTCGTCCCCTAATACTAACCCTAGCCCGAACAGTAACCCTAAAACATCCCCGAAGCCTTCCCCTCACCCGTCCCGTAATCCTAACCCGTACGCTCACACTAACCAGCGCCCTCACACGTACGCTCCCCCTAAACCGTTGTCGTACCCTCACCTGGACCCTAAACCATCCCCGTCCCCTAACCCTAACCGTAGCCCGAACCCTAACCTTTCCCTGAAGCCTTCCCCTCATCCATCCCCTAATCCTAACCGATACGCTCACACTAACCCTCACGCTCACACATACGCTCCCCCTAAACCGTTGTCGTACCCTCACCTTTACCCTAAACCGTCCCCATCCCCTAAAACTAACCCTAGCCCGAACCCTAACCCTAACCCTTCCCCGAAGCCTTCCCCTCACCCGTCCCCTAATCCTAACCCGTACGCTCACACTAACCCGGGTCCTCACACGTACGCTCCCCCTAAACCGTTGTCGTACCGTCACCTGGACCCTAAACCGTCCCCGTCCCTTAAACCTAACACTTCCCCGAAGCCTTCCCCTCACCCGTCCCCGAATCCTAACCCGTACGCTCACACTAACCCGCGCCCTCACACGTACACTCCCCCTAAACCGTTGTCGTACGCTCACCTGGACCCTAAACCGTCCCTGTCCCCTAACCCTAACCCTAGACCGAACCCTAACCGTAACCCTTCCCCGAAGCCTTCCCCTCAACCGTCCCCTAATCCCATCCCGTACCCTCACACTAACCCGCGCCCTCACACGTACGCTCCCCTGAAACCTTTGTCGTACCCTCAACTGGACCCTAAACCGTCCCCGTCCCCTAACCCTAACCCTAGCACGAACCCTAACCCTAACCCTTCCCTGAAGCCTTCCCCTCACCCGTCCCCTAATCCTAACCCGTACGCTCACACTAACCCGCGCCCTCACACATACGCTCCCCCTAAACCGTTGTCGTACCCTCACCTGGACCCTAAACCGTCCCCGTCCCCTAACCCTAACCCTAGACCGAACCCTAATCCTAAACCTTCCCCGAAGCCTTACCTTCACCCGTCCCCTAATCCTAACCCGTACGCTCACACTAACCCGTGCCCTCACACGTTCACTACCCCTAAACCATTGTCGTACCCTCACCTGGACCCTAAACCGTCCCCATCCCCTAACCCTAACCCTAGCCCGAACACTAACCCTAACACTTCCCCAAAGCTTTACTCTCACCCGTCCCCTAATCCTAACCCGTATGCTCACACTAACCCACGCCCTCACACGTACTCTCCCCCTAAACCGTTCTCGTATCCTCATCTGGACCATAAACCGTCCCCGTCCCTTAACCCTAACACTTCCCCGAAGCCTTCCCCTCACCCGTCCCCTAATCCTAACCCATACGCTCACACTAACCCACTCCCCCACACGTACTCTCCCCCTAAACCGTTGTCGTACCCTCACCTGGACACTAAACCTTCCCCGTCCCCTAACCCTAACCCTAGCCCGAACCCTAACCCTAACACTTCCCTGAAGCCTTCCCCTCACCCGTCCCCTAATCCGAACCCGTACGCTCACACTAACCCGCGCCCTCACACGTACCCTTCCCCTAAAGCATTGTCATACCCTCACCTGAACCCTAAACCGTCCCCGTCCCCTAACCCTAATCCTAGCCCGAACCCTAACCCTAACCCTTCCCCGAAGCCTTCCCCTCACCCGTCCCATAATCCTAACCCGTACGGTCACAGTAACCCGCGCCCTCACACTTATGATCCCCCTAAACCTTTGTCGTACCCTCACCTGGACCCTAAACCGTCCCCGTCCCCTAACCCTAACCCTAGCCCAAAGCCTAACCCTAACACTTCCCTGAAGCCTTCACCTCACCCGTCCCCTAATCCTAACCCGTACGCTCATACTAACCCGCGCCCTCACACGTACCCTCCCCCTAAAGAGTTGTCATACCATCACCTGGACCCTAAACCGTCCCCGTCCCCTAACCCTAATCCTAGCCCGAACCCTAACCCTAACACTTCCCTGAAGCCTTCCCCTCACCCGTCCCCTAATCCTAACCTGTACGCTCACACTAACCCGCGCCCTCACACGTACCCTCCCCCTAAAGCGTTGTCATACCCTCACCTGGATCCTAAATCGTTCCGGTCTCCTAACCCTAACCCTGGCCCGAACCCTAACCCTTCCCCGAAGCCTTCCCCTCACCCGTCCCCTAAATCTAACCCTTACGCTCACACTCACCCGCGCCCTCACACATACGCTCCCCCTAAAGCGTTGTCGTACCCTCACCTGGACCCTAAACCGTCTCCGTCCCCTAACCCTAACCCTAGACCGAACCCTAACCCTAACACTTCCCCGAAGCCTTCCCCTCACCCATCCCCTAATCCTAACCCGTACGCTCAC
The DNA here is from genome assembly GCF_964270905.1 of Leucopleurus acutus. Taxonomy (NCBI): domain Eukaryota; kingdom Metazoa; phylum Chordata; class Mammalia; order Artiodactyla; family Delphinidae; genus Leucopleurus; species Leucopleurus acutus. The sequence continues at coordinate 168,049 of NW_028139195.1, forward strand.
ACTAACCCGCGCCCTCACACGTACGCTCCCACTAAACCGTTGTCATACCCTCACCTGGACCCTAAACCGTCCCCGTACCCTAACCTTGACCCTAGCCCGAACCCTAACCCTAACACTTCCCTGAAGCCTACCCCTCACCCGTCCCCTAATCCTAACCCGTACGCTCATACTAACCCGCGCCCTCACACGTACCCTCCCCCTAAAGCGTTGTCATACCCTCACCTGGACCCTAAACTGTCTCCGTCCCCTAACCCTAACCCTAGCCCGAACCCTAAGCCTAACACTTCCCTGAAGCCTTCCCCTCACCCGTCCCCTAATCCTAACCCGTACGTTCACAAAAACCCGCGCCCTCACACGTACCCTCCCCCTAAACAGTTGTCATACCCTCACCTGGACCCTAAACCGTCCCCGTCCCCTAACCCTAACCCTAGCCCGAACCCTAACCCTAACCCTTCCCCAACCCGTCCCCTAATCTTAACCCGTACGCTCACACTAACCCGCGCCCTCACACGTACTCTCCCCCTAAACCATTGTCGTACCCTCACCTGGACCCTAAACCGTCCCCATCCCCTAACTCTAACCCTAGCCCGAACCCTAACTGTAACCCTTCCCCGAAGCCTTCCCCTCACCCATCCCATAATCCCATCCCGTACCCTCACACTAACCCGCGCCCTCACACGTACGCTCCCCTTAAACATTTGTCGTACTCTCACCTAGACCCTAAACCGTCCCCGTGCCCTAACCCTAACCCTAGCCCGAACCCTAACCCTAACCCTTCCCCGAAGCCTTCCCCTCACCCGTCCCCTAATCCTAACCCGTACGCTCACACTAACCCGCGCCCTCACACGTACGCTCCCCCTAAACCGTTGTCGTACCCTCACCTGGACACTAAACCGTCCCCATCCCCTAACCCTAACCCTGGCCCGAACCCTAACCCTTACCTGAAACCTTCCCCTCACCCTTCCCCTAATCCTAACCCATACGCTCACACTAACCCTCACGCTCACACGTACGCTACCCGTAAACCGTTGTCGTACCCTCACCTGGACCCTAAACCGTCCCCATCCCCTAACCGTAACCCTAGCCCGAAACCTAACCCTAACCCTTCCCCGAAGCCTTCCCCTCACACCTCCCCTAATCCTAACCCGTACGCTCAAACTAACCCACGCCCTCACAAGTACGCTCCCCCTAAACCGTTGTCGTACCCTCCCCTGCACCCTAAACCGTCCCCTTCCCCTAACACTAACCCTAGCCCAAACCCTAACCCTAACCCTTTCCCGAAGCCTTCCCCTCACCCGTCCCCTAATCCTAACCCGTACGCTCACCTTAACCCGCGCCCTCACACGTACGCTCCCCCTAAAGCGTTGTCGTACCCTCTCCTGGACCATAAACCATCCCCGTCCCCTAACCCTAACCATAGCCCGAACCCTAACCCTAACCCTTCCCCGAAGCCTTCCCCTCACCCGTCCCCTAATCCTAACCTGTACGATAAAACTGACATGAGCCCTCACAAGTACGCTACCCCTAGAGCGTTGTCATACCCTAACCTGGACCCTCAACCGTCCCAGTCCCCGTCCCCTAACCCTAGCCCGAACCCTAACCCTAACACTTCCCCGAAGCCTGACCCTCACCCGTCCCCTAATCCTAACCCGTACGCTCACACTAATCTGCGCTCTCACATGTACGCTCCCCCTAAACCGTTGTCGTACCCTTACCTGGACCCTAAACCGTCCCCGTCCCCTAACCCTAACGCTAGCCCGCACCCTAACCCTAACCCTTCCCAAAAGCCTTCCCCTCACCCGTCCCCTAATCCGAACCCGTACGCTCACACTAACCCGCGCCCTCACATGTACGCTCCCCCTAAACCGCTGTCGTACCCTCACCTGGACCCTAAACGATCCCCGTCCCCTAACCCTAACCCTAGCCCGAACCCTAACCCTAACCCTTCCCCGAAGCCTTCGCCTCACCCGTCCCCTAATCCTAACCCGTACGCTCACACTAACCCGCGCCCTCAAACGTACGCTCCCCCTAAACCGTTGTCGTACCCTCACCTGGACCCTAAACCATGCCCATCCCCGTCCCCTAAACCTAGCCCAAACCCTAACCCTTCCCTGAAGTCTTCCCCTCACCCGTCCCCCAATCCTAACCCATACGCTCACACTAACCCTCACGCTCACACGTACGCTCCCCCTACACCTTTGACGTACCCTCACGTGGACCCTAAACCGTCCCCGTCCCCTAACCCTAATCCTAGCCCGAACCCTAACCCTAACCCTTCCCCGAAACCTTCCCCTCACCCGTCCCCTAATCCTAACCCGTACGCTCACACTAACCCGCGCCCTCACACGTACGCTCCCCCTAAACCGTTGTCGTATCCTCATCTGGACCGTAAACCGTCCCCGTCCCTTAACCCTAAACCTTCCCCGAAGCCTTCCTCTCACCCGTCCCCTAATCCTAACCCGTACGCTCACACTAACCCGCGCCCTCACACGAACGCTCCCCCTAAACCATTGTCGTACACTCACCTGGACCCTAAACCGTCCCCGTCCCCTAACCCTAACCCTAGCCGGAACCCTAAACCTAACCCTTCCCCGAAGCCTTCCCCTCACCCGTCCCCTAATCCTAACCTGTACGCTCACACTAACCCGCACCCTCACACGTATGCTCCCCCTAAACCGTTGTCGTTCCCTCACCTGGACCCTAAACCGTCCCCTTCCCCTAACGCTAACCCTAGCACCGAACCCTAACACTAACCATTCCCCGAAGCATTCCCCTCACCCGTCCCCTAATCCTAACCCGTACACTCACACTAAACCACGCCCTCACACGTACGCTCCCCCTAAACCTTTGTCGTATCCTCACCTGGATCCTAAACCGTCCCCGTCCCCTAACCCTAACCCTAGCCCGAACCCTAACCCTAACCCTTCCCCAAAGCCTTCCCCTCACCCGTGCCCTAATCCAAACCCGTACGCTCACACTAACCCACGCCCTCACACGTACGCTCCCCCTAAACCGTTGTCGTACCCTCACCTGGACCCTAAACCGTCCCCGTCCCTTAAACCTAACACTTCCCCGAAGCCTTCCCGTCACCCGTCCCCGAATCCTAACCCGTACGCTCACACTAACCCGTGCCCTCACACGTACACTCCCCCTAAACCGTTGTCGTACCCTCACCTGGACCCTAAACGTTCCCCATCCCCTAACCCTTACCCTAGCCCGAACCCTAACCCTAACCCTTCCCCGAAGCCTTCCCCTCACCCGTCCCCTAATCCTAACCCGTACGCTCAAACTAACCCAGGCCCTCACACGTACGCAACCCCAAAAGCGTTTTCGTACCATCACCTGCACCCTAAACCATCCCCTTCCCCTAACCCTAACCCTAGACCGAAACCTAAGCCTAACCCTTCCCCGAAGCCTGACCCAACACGTCCCCTAATCCTAACCCGTACGCTAACACTAACCCGCGCTCTCACACGTATGCTCCCACTAAAGCGTTGTCGTAACCTCACATGAACCCTAAACCGTCCCGGTCCCCTAACCTTCACCCTAGCCCGATCCCTAACCCTAACACTTCCCTGAAGCCTGACCCTCACCCGTCCCCTAATCCTAACCTGTACGCTAACACTGACATGCGCCCTCACAAGTACGCTACACCTAGAGCGTTGTCATACCTTAACCTGGACCCTCAACCGTCCCAGTCCCCGTCCCCTAACCCTAGCCCGAACCCTAACCCTAACCCTTCCCCGAAGCCTGACCCTCACCCGTCCCCTAATCCTAACCCGTACGCTCACACTAACCCACGCTCTCACATGTACGCTCCCCGTAAACCGTTGTCGTACCCTCACCTGGACCCTAACCCGTCCCCGTCCCCTAACCCTAACCCTAGCCCGCACCCGAACCCTAACCCTTCCCAAAAGCCTTCCCCTCACCCGTCCCCTAATCCTAACCCGTACGCTCACAATAACCCGCGCCCTCACACGTACGGTCCCCGTAAACCGTTGTCATACCCTCACCTGGACCCTAAACCGTCCCCGTCCCCTAACCCTAACCCTAGCCCGAACCCTAACCCTAACCCTTCCCCGAAGCCTTCCCCTCACCCGTCCCCTAATCCTAACCCGTACGCTCACACTAACCTGCGTCCTCACACGTACGCTCCCCCTAAACCGTTGTCGTACCCTCACCTGGACCCTAAACCGTCCCTGTCCCCAAACCCTAAACCTAGCCCGAACCTTAACCCTAACCCTTTCCCGAAGCCTTCCCCTCACCCGTCCCCTAATCCTAACCCGTACGCTCACACTAACCCGCGCCCTCACATGTACCCTCCCCCTAAAGCGTTGTCGTACATTCACCTGGACCGTAAACCGTCCCCGTCCCCTAACCCTAACCCTAGCCGGAACCCTAAACCTAACACTTCCCCGAAGACTTCCCCTCACCCGTCCCCTAATCCTAACCCGTACGCTCACACTAACCCGCGCCCTCACACGTACGCTCTCCCTAAACCGTTGTCGTACCCTCACCTGTACCCTAAACCGTGCCCATCCCCGTCCCCTAAACTTAGCCCAAACCCTAACCCTTCCCTGAAGTCTTCCCCTCACCCGTCCCCTAATCCTAACCCGTACGCTCACACTAACCCACGCCCTCACACGTACGTTTCCCCTAAAGCGTTGTCGTACCCTCACCTGGAACCTAAACCGTCCCCGTCCCCTAACCCTAACCCTAGCCCGAACCATAACCCTAACCGTTCCCCGAAGCCTGACCCACACCCGTACCCTAATCCTATCACGTACGCTCACATTAACCAGCGACCTCACACGTACTCTCCCCCTAAACCGTTGTCGTACCCTCACCTGGACCCTAAACCGTCCCCGTCCCCTAAACCAAACCGTAGCCCGAACCCTAACCCTTCCCTGAAGCCTTCCCCTCATCCGTCCCCTAATCCTAACCGATACGCTCACACTAACCCTCACGCTCACACGTACGCTCCCCCTAAACCGTTGTCGTACCCTCACCTGGACCCTAAACCGTCCCCGTCCCCTAACCCTAACCCTAGCCCGAACCCTAACCCTAACACTTCCCCAAAGCCTTCCCCTCACCCGTCCCCTAATCCTAACCCGTACGCTCACACTAACACGCGCCCTCACACGTACGCTCGCCCTAAACCGTTGTCGTACCCTCACCTTGACCCTAAACCGTCCCCGTCGCCTAACCCTAACCCTAGTCCGAACCCTAACCCTAACTCTTCCCCGAAGCCTTAACCTCACCCGTCCCCTAATCCTAACCCGTACGCTCACACTAACCCGCGCCCTCACACGTTCGCTCCCCCTAAACCGCTGTGGTACCCTCACCTGGACCCTAAACCGTCCCCGTCCCCTAACCCTAACCCTAGCCCGAACCCTAACCCTAACCCTTCCCCGAAGCCTTCCCCTCACCCGTCCCCTAATCCTAACCAGTACGCTCACACTAACCCGCGCCCTCACACGTACGCTCCCCCTAAACCGTTGTCGTTCCCTCACCTGGACACTAAACCGTCCCCTAACGCTAACCCTAACCCTAGCCCGAACCCTAACCCTAACCCTTCCCCGAAGCCTTCCCCTCACCCGTCCCCTAATCGTAACCCATACGCTCACACTAACCCGCGCCCTCACACGTACGCTCCCCCTAAACCGTTGTCGTACCCTCACCTGGACCCTAAACCGTCCCCGTCCCCTAATCCTAACCCTAGCCGGAACCCTAAACCTAACCCTTCCCGGAAGACTTTCCCTCACCCGTCCCCTAATCCTAACCCGTACGCTCAAACTAACCCGCGCCCTCACACGTACGCTCCCCCTAAACTGTTGTCGTACCCTCACCTGGACCCTAAACCGTGCCCATCCCCGTCCCCTAAACCTAGCCGAAACCCTAACCCTTCCCTGAAGTCTTCCCCTCACCCGTCCCCCAATCCTAACCCATACGCTCACACTAACCCTCACGCTCACACGTACGCTCCCCCTACACCGTTGTCGTACCCTCACCTGGACCCTAAACCGTCCCCGTCCCCTAACCCTAATCCTAGCCCGAACCCTAACCCTAACCCTTCCCCGAAGCCTTCCCCTCACCCGTCCCCTAATCCTAACCCGTACGCTCACACTAACCCGCGCCCTCACACTTACGCTCCCCCTAAACCTTTGTCGTACCCTCAACTGGACCCTAAACCGTCCCCGTCCCCTAACCCTAACCCTAGACCGAACCCTAACCCTAACCCTTCCCCGAAGCCTTCCCCTCACCCGTCCCATAATCCTAACCCGTACGCTCACACTAACCCACGCCCTCACACGTACGCTCCTCCTAAACCATTGTCGTACCCTCACCTGGACCCTCAACCGTCCCCGTCCCCTAACCCTAAACCTAGACCGAAACCTAAGCCTAACATTTCCCCGAAGTCTGATCCAACACGTCCCCTAATCCTAACCCGTACGCTCACGCTAATCCACGCCCTCACACTTACGCTACACCTAAAGCGTTGTCGTACCCTCAGCTGTACCCTAAACCGTCCCCGTCTCCTAACTCTAACCCTACCGCGAACCCTAACCCTAACCCTTCCCCGAAGCCTGACTCTCACCCGTCGCCTAATCCTAACCTGTACGCTCTCGCTAACCCGCGCCCTCACACGTACGCTCCCCCTAAAGCATTGTCGTACCCTCACCTGGAACCCAAACCGTCCCCGTCCCCGTCCCCTAACCCTAGCCCGAACCCTAACCCTAACACTTCCCCGAAGCCTTCCCCTCACCCGTCCCCTAATCCTAACCCGTACGCTCACACTAACCCGCGCCCTCACACGTACGCTCCCCCTAAACCGTTGTCGTACCCTCACCTGGACCCTAAACCGTCCCCGTCCCCTAACCCTAACCCTAGCCGGAACCCTAAGCCTAACACTTCCCCGAAGCCTTCCCCTCACCCGTCCCCTAATCCTAACCCGTACGCTCACACTAACCCGCGCCCTCACACGTACGCTCCCCCTAAACCGTTGTCGTACCCTCACCTGGACCTTAAAACGTCCCAATCCCCGTCACCTAACCCTAGCCCGAACCCTAACCCTAACCCTTCCCTGAAGCCTTCCCCTCACCCGTCCCCTAATCCTAACCCGTACGCGCATATTAACCAGAGCCCTCACACGTACGCTCCCCCTAAACCGTTGTCGTACCCTCACCTGGACCCTAAAGCGTCCCTGTCCCCTAACCCTAACCCTAGCCCGAACCCTAACACTTCCCTGAAGCCTTCCCCTCATCCGTCCCCTAATCCTAACCGATACGCTTACACTAACCCTCACGCTCACACGTACGCTCCCCCTAAACCGTTGTTGTACCCTCACCTGGACCCTAAACCATCCCCGTCCCCTAACCCTAATCCTAGCCCGAACCCTAACCCTAACCCTTCCCCAAGCCTTCCCCTTACCCGTCCCCTAATCCTTACCCGTTCGCTCACACTAACCCGCGCCCTCACACGTACGCTCCCCCTAAACCGTTGTCGTACCCTAACCTGGACCCTAAACCATCCCCGTCCCCTAACCCTAACCTTAGCCCAAACCCTAACCCTAACCCTTCCCCGAAGCCTTCCCCTCACCCGTCCCCTAATCCTAAACTGTACGCTCACACTAACCCGCGTTCTCACACGTACGCTCCCCCTAAAGCGTTGTCGTACCCTCAGCTGTACCCTAAACCGTCCCCGTCTCCTAACTCTAACCCTACCGCGAACCCTAACCCTAACCCTTCCCCGAAGCCTGACCCTCACCCGTCCCCTAATCCTAACCCGTACGCAAACGCTAACCCATGCCCTCACACATACGCTCCCCCTAAAGCGTTGTCGTACCTTCACCTGGACCCTAAACCGTCCCCGACCCCTGAGCCTAACCCTAGCCCGAACTCTAACCCTAAACCTTCCCGGAAGCATGACCCTCACCCGTCCCCTAATCCTAACCCGTACGCTTACACTAACACGCGCTCTCACACGTACGTTCCCCGAAAGCGTTGTCGTACCCTCACCTAGACCCTAAACCGTCCCCATCCCCTAACCCTAACCCTAGCCCAAACACTAAACCGAACCCTTCCCTGAAGCCGGACCCTCACCCGGAACCTAATCCTTACTCGTACGCTAACACTAACCAGCGCCCTCACACGTACGCTCCCCCTAAAGCGTTGTTGTACCCTCACCTGGACCCTAAACCGTCCCCGTCCCCTAACCCTAACCCTAGCCCGAACCCTAACCCTAACACTTCCCCGAAGCCTGACCCTCCCCCGTCCCCTAATCCTAACCCGTACGCTAACGCTAACCCGCGCCCTCACACGTACGCTAGCCCTAAAGCGTTGTCGTCACCTCACCTGAACCCTAAACCGTCCCCGTCCGATAACCCTAACCATAGACGGAACCCTAACCCTAACCATTCCCCGAAGCCTGACCCTTACCCATCCCCTAATCCTAACCCGCACACTAACGCGAACCCGCGCCCTCACACGTAGGTTCCCCCTAAAGCGTTGTCGTACCCTCACCTGAACCCTAAACCATCCCCATCCCCTTTCCGTAACCCTAGCCCAACCCTAACCCTAACCCTTCCGCGAATCCTAACCCAACCCTTCCCCTAATCCTAACCCGTACGCTAACGCTAATCTGCGCCCTCACACGTACGCTACACCTAAAGCGTTGTCGTACCCTCAGCTGTACCCTAAACCGTCCCCGTCCCCTAACCCTAACCCTAGACTGAACCCTAACTCTAACCCTTCCCCAAAGCCTGACCCTCACACGTCCTCTAATCCTAACCCGTACGCTAACGCTAACCCACACCCTCACATGTACGCTCCCCCTAAAGCATTGTCATACCCTCACCTGGACACTAAACCATCCCCGTCTCCTAACTCTAACGCTACCGCGAACCCTAACCCTAACACTTCCCCGAAGCCTGACCCTCATCAGTCCCATAATCCTAACCCGTACGCTGACACTAACACGCGCCCTCACACGTATGCTCCCCCTAAAGCTTTGTCGTACCCTCATGTGGACCCTAAACCGTCCTCGCCCCCTAACCCTAACCCTAGCCCAAACCCTAACCCTAAACCTTCCCCGAAGCCTGAACCTCACCCGTGCCCTAATCCTAACCCGTACGCTAACAATAACCTGCGCCCTCACACGTACGCTCCCCCTAAAGTGTTGTCGTACACTCACCTGGACCCTAAATCGTCCCCGTCCACTAACCCTAACCCTAGCCCGAACCCTAATGCTAAACCTTCCCCGAGCCTGACCCTCACCCATCCCCTAATCCTAACCCATACGCTAACACTAACCCGCGCTCTCACTCATACGTTACCATAAAACGTTGTCGTCCCCTCTCCTGGACCCTAAACCGTCCCCGTCCCCTATCACTAACCCCAGCCCGAACCCTAAACCGAAAACTTCCCTGAAGCCTGGCCCTCACCAGTCCCCTAATCCTTACTCATACGCTAACACTAACCGGCGCCCTCACACATACCCTCCCCATAAAGCGTTGTCATACCCTCACCTGGACCCTAAACCGTCCCCGTCCCCTAACCCTAACCCTAGGCCGAACCATAACCCTAGCCCTTCTGCGAAGCCTGACCCTCACCCGTCCCCTAATCCTAACCCGTACGCTAACGCTAACCCGCGCCCTCACATGTACGCTCCCCCTAAAGCGTTCTCGTACCCTCACGTGGACCCTAAACCGTCCCCGTCCCCTAACCCTAACCCTAGCCGGAAACCTAACCCTAACAATTCCCCCGAAGCCTGAACCTCACCCATGCCCTAATCCTAACCCGTACGCTAACGCTAACCTGCGCCGTCACATGTACGCTCCCCCTAAAGCGTTCTCGTACCCTCACCTGGACCCTAAACCGTCCCCGTCCCCTAACCCTAACCCTAGCCCGAACCCTAACACTAAACCTTCCCCGAAGCCTGACCCTCACCCGTCCCCTAATCCTAACCCGCACGCGAACGCTAAACCACGCCCTCACACGTACGCTCCCCCTAAAGCGTTGTCGTACCCTCACCTGGACCCTAAACCGTCCCTGTCCCCTGACCCTAAACCTCGTCCGATCCCTAACACTAACCCTTCCCCGAAGCCTGATCCTCACCCGTCCCCTAATCCTAACAAGTACGCTAACAATGACCCGCACTCTCACAACTACACTCCCCCTAAAGCGTTGTCATACCCTCACCTGGACCCTCAACCGTCCCAGTCCCTATCCCCTAACCCTAGCCCGAACCCTAAACCTAACACTTCCCTGAAGCCTGACCCTCACCTGTCCCCTAATCCTAACCCGTACGCTAACACTAACCCGCGCCGTCACATGTACGCTCCCCCTAAAGCGTTGTCATACCCTTACCTGGACCCTAAACCGTCCCCATCCCCTAACCCTAACCCTAGACTGAAACCTAACCCTAAACCTTCTTTGAAGCCTGACCCTCACCCGTCCACTAATCTTAACCCGTACGCTCACACTAACCCGCACCCTCACACGTACTCTCCCCCTCAAGCGTTGTCGTACCCTCACCTGGACCCTAAACCGTCCCCGTCCCCTAACCCTAACCCTATCCCGAACCCTAACCCTAACCCTTCCCGATGCCTTCCCCTCACCCGTCCCCTAATCCTAAGCCATACGCTCACACTAACCCGCGCCCTCACACGTACGCTCCCCCTAAACAGTTTTCGTACCCTCACCTGGACCCTAAACCGTCCCCGTCCCCTAACCGTAAGCCTAGCCCGAACCCTAACCCTAACCCTTCCCCGAAGCCTTCCCCTCACCCGTCCCCTAATCCTAACCCGTACGCTCACACTAACCCGTGTCCTCACACGTACGCTCCCCCTAAACCGTTGTCGTACCCTGACGTGGACCCTAAACCGTCCCCGTCCCCTAAACTTAAACCTAGCCTGAACCCTAACCCTAACCCTTTCCCGAAGCCTTCCCCTCACCCGTCCCCTAATCCTAGCCCGTACGCTCACACTAACCCACGCCCTCACACGAACGCTGCCCCTAAAGCGTTGTCGTACCCTCACCTGGACCCTCAACCATCCCCTTCTCCTAACCCTAACCCTAGACCGAAACCTAAGCCTGACCCCTCCCCGAAGTCTGACCCAACACGTCCCCTAATCCTAACCCGTACGCTAACGCTAATCCGCTCCCTCACACGTATGCTAAACCTAAAGCGTTGTCGTACCCTCACCTGGACCCTAAACCGTCACCATCCCCTAAACCTAACCCTAGCCCGAACCCTAACCCTAACGATTCCCCGAAGCCTGACACTCACCTGTCCCCTAATCCTAATCCGTACGCTAACACTAACACGCGCCCTCACACGTACGCTCCATCTAAAGCGTTGTCGTACCCTCACCTGGACCCTAAACCGTCCCCGTCCCCTAACCCTAACCCTAGGCCGAACCCTAACCTTAACCCTTCCCCGAATCCTGACCCTCACCCATCCCCTAATCCTAACCCGTACGCTAACACTAACCCGCGCTCTCACACGTACGCTCCCCCTAAAGCGTTCTCGTAAACTCACATGAACCCTAAACCGTCCCGGTCCCCTAACCTTAACCCTAGCCTGATCCCTAACCCTAACCCTTCCCCGAAGCCTGACCCTCACCCGTCCCCTAATCCTAACCTGTACGCTAACACTGACATGCGCCCTCACAAGTACGCTACCCCTAAAGCGTTGTCATACCTTAACCTGGACCCTCAACCGTCCCAGTCCCCGTCCCCTAACCCTAATGCGAACCCTAACCCTAACACTTCCCCGAATCCTGACCCTCACCCGTCCCCTAATCCTAACCCGTACGCTAACACTAACCCGCGCCCTCACACGTACGCTCGCCCTAAAGCGTTGTCGTACCCTCACCTGGACCCTAAACCGTCCCGGTCCCCTAACCCTAAACCTAGCCCGATCCCTAACCCTAACCCTTCCCCGAAGCCTGACCCTCACCCGTCCCCTAATCCTCACAAGTACGCTAACACTGACCCACGCTCTCACAACTACGCTACCCCTAAAGCGTTGTCATACCCTCACCTGGACCCTCAACCGACCCCGTCCCCTAACCCTAAACCTAGGACGAACCCTAACCCTAACCCTTCCCTGAAGCCTTCCCCTCATCCGTCCCCTAATCCTAACCGATACGCTAACACTAACCCTCACGCTCACACGTACGCTCCCCCTAAACCGTTGTTGTACCCTCACCTGGACCCTAAACCGTCCCCGTCCTCTAACCCTAATACTAGCCCGAACCCTAACCCTAACCCTTCCCCAAGCCTTCCCCTTACCCGTCCCCTAATCCTAACCCGTTCGCTCACACTAACCCGCGCCCTCACACGTACGCTCCCCCTAAAACTTTGTCGTACCCTAACCTGGACCCTAAACCATCCCCGTCCCCTAACCCTAACCTTAGCCCGAACCCTAAACCTAACCCTTCCCCGAAGCCTTCCCCTCACCCATCCCCTAATCCTTAACTGTACGCTCACACTAACCCGCGCCCGCACACGTACGCTCCCCCTAAACCGTTGTCGTACCCTCACCTTGACCCTAAACCGTCCCCTTCCCCTAACACTAACCCTAGCCCGAACCCTAACCCTAACCCTTCCCCGAAGCCTTCCCCTCACCCGTCCCCTAATCCTAACCCGTACGCTCACACTAACCCGGGTCCTCACACGTACGCTCCCCATAAACCGTTGTCGTACCCTCACCTGGACCCTAAACCGTCCCCGTCCCTTAAACCTAACACTTCCCCGAAGCCTTCCCCTCACCCGTCCCCGAATCCTAACCCGTACGCTCACACTAACCCGCGCCCTCACACGTACACTCCCCCTAAACCGTTGTCGTACCCTCACCTGGACCCTAAACCGTCCCCGTCCCCTAACCCTTACCCTAGCCCGAACCCTAACCCTAACCCTTCCCCGAAGCCTTCCCCTCACCCGTCCCATAATCCTAACCCGTACGCTCAAACTAACCCAGGCCCTCACACGTACGCTCCCCCAAAAGCATTATCGTACCCTCACCTGGACCCTAAACCATCCCCTTCCCCTAACCCTAACCCTACACCGAAACCTAAGCCTAAACCTTCCCCGAAGCCTGACCCAACACGTCCCCTAATCCTAACCCGTACGCTAACACTAACCCGCGCTCTCACACGTATGCTCCCCCTAAAGCGTTGTCGTAACCTCACATGAACCCTAAACCGTCCCGGTACCCTAACCTTAACCCTAGCCCGATCCCTAACCCTAACCCTTCCCTGAAGCCTGACCCTCACCCGTCCCCTAATCCTAACCTGTACGCTAACACTGACATGCGCCCTCACAAGTACGCTACACCTAGAGCGTTTTCATACCCTAACCTGGACCCTCAACCGTCCCAGTCCCCGTCCACTAACCCTAGCCCGAACCCTAACCCTAACCCTTCACCGAAGCCTGACCCTCACCCGGCCCCTAATCCTAACCCGTACGCTCACACTAACCCGCGCCCTCACATGTATGCTCCCCCTAAACCGTTGTCGTACACTCACCTGGACCCTAAACCGTCCATGTCCCCTAACCCTAACCCTAGCCCGCACCCTAACCCTAACCCTTCCCAAAAGCCTTCCCCTCTCCCGTCCCCTAATCCTAACCTGTACGCTCACACTAACCCGCGCCCTCACACGTACGCTCCCCCTAAACCGTTGTCGTACCCTCACCTGGACCCTAAACCGTCCCCATCCCCTAACCCTAACCCTAGCCCGAACCCTAACCCTAACCCTTCCCCGAAGCCTTCCCCTCACCTGTTCCATAATCCTAACCCGTACGCTCACACTAACCCGCGCCCTCACACGTACGCTCCTCCTAAACCGTTGTCGTACCCTCACCTGGACCCTAAACCGTCCCCGTCCCCTAACCCTAAACCTAGACCGAAACCTAAGCCTAACATTTCCCCGAAGCCTGACCCAACACGTCCCCTAATGCGAACCCGTACGCTCACGCTAATCCACGCCCTCACACTTACGCTACACCTAAAACGTTGTTGTACACTCAGCTGGACACTAAACCGTCCCCATACCCTAAACCTAACCCTAGCCCGAACCCTAACCCTAACACTTCACTGAATCCTGACCCTCACCCGTCCCCTAATCTTAACACGTACGCTAACGCTAACCCGCCCCCTAACACGTTCCCTCCCCCTAAAGCTTTGTCGTACCCTCACCTGGACCCTAAACCGTCCCCGTCCCCTAACCCTAACCCTAGACCGAACCCTAACCCTAACACTTCCCGAAGCCTGAACCTAACCCGTCCCCTAATCCTAACCCGCACGCTAACGCTAACCCGCGCCCTCACACGTACGCTCCCCCTAAAGTGTTGTCGTACCCTCAGCTGTACCCTAAACCGTCCCCGTCTCCTAACTCTAACCCTACCGCGAACCCTAACCCTAACCCTTCCCCGAAGCCTGACTCTCACCCGTCGCCTAATCCTAACCTGTACGCTCTCGCTAACCCGCGCCCTCACACGTACGCTCCCCCTAAAGAATTGTCGTACCCTCACCTGGACCCCAAACCGTCCCCGTCCCCGTCATCTAACCCTAGCCCGAAACCTAACCCTAACCCTTCCCCGAAGCCTTCCCCTCACCTGTCCCCTAATCCTAACCCGTACGCTCACACTAACCCACGCCCTCACATGTAGGCTCCCCCTAAACCATTGTCGTACCCTCACCTGGACCCGAAACCGTACCCGTCCCCTAACCCTAACCCTAGCCCGTACCCTAACCCTTCCCTGAAGCCTTCCCCTCACCCTTCCCCTAATCCTAACCCATACGCTCACACTAACCCACGTCTTCACACGTACGCTCCCCCTAAACCTTTGTCGTACCCTCACCTTGACCCTAAACCGTCCCCGTCCCCTAACCCTAACCCTAGCCCGAACCCTAACCCTAACCCTTCCCCGAAGCCTTCCCCTCACCCGTCCCCTAAACGTAACCCGTACGCTCACACTAACCCGTGCCGTCACACGTACGCTCCCCCTAAACCGTTGTCGTATCCTCATCTGGACCGTAAACCGTCCCCGTCCCTTAACCCTAACCCTTCCCCGAAGCCTTCCCCTCACCCGTCCCCTAATCCTAACCCGTACGCTCACACTAACCCATGCCCTCACACGTACGGTCCCCCTAAACCGTTGTCCTACCCTCACCTGGACCCTAAACCGTCCCTGTCCCCTAACCCTAACCCTAGCCCGAACCCTAACCCTTCCCTGAAGCCTTCCCCTCATCCGTCCCCTAATCCTAACCGATACGCTCACACTAACCCTCACACTCACACGTACGCTCCCCGTAAACCGTTGTTGTAACCTCACCTGGACCCTAAACCGTCCCCGTCCCCTAACCCTAATCCTAGCCCGAACCCTAACCGTAACCCTTCCCCAAGCCTTCCCCTCACCCGTCCCCTGATCCTAACCCGTTCGCTCACACTAACCCGCACCCTCACACGTACGCTCCCCCTAAACCGTTGTCGTACCCTCACCTGGACCCTAAACCGTCCCCGTCCCCTAACCCTAACCCTACCCGAACCCTAACCCTAACCCTTCCCCGAAGCCTTCCCCTCACCCGTCCCCTAATCCTAAACTGTACGCTCACACTAACCCGCGCCCGCACACGTACGCTCCCCCTAAACCTTTGCCGTACCCTCACCTGGACCCTAAACCATCCCCGTCCCCTAACCCTAACCCTAGCCCGAACCCTAACCCTAACACTTCCCCGAAGCCTGACCCTCATCAGTCCCATAATCCTAACCCGTACGCTGACACTAACACGCGCCCTCACACGTATGCTCCCCCTAAAGCTTTGTCGTACACTCACGTGGACCCTTATCCGTCCTCGCCCCCTAACCCTAACCCTAGCCCAAACCATAACCCTAAACCTTCCCCGAAGCCTGAACCTCACCCGTGCCCTAATCCTAACCCGTACGCTAACAATAACCCGCGCCCTCACACGTACGCTCCCCTTAAAGTGTTGTCGTACACTCACCTGGACCCTAAATCGTCCCCGTCCACTAACCCTAACCCTAGCCCGAACCCTAATGCTAAACCTTCCCCGAGCCTGACCCTCACCCGTCCCCTAATCCTAACCCATACTCTAACACTAACCGGCGCCCTCACACATACCCTCCCCATAAAGCGTTGTCATACCCTCACCTGGACCCTAAACCGTCCCCGTCCCCTAACCCTAACCCTAGGCCGAACCATAACCCTAGCCCTTCCTCGAAGCCTGATCCTCAACCGTCCCCTTATCCTAACCCGTATGCTAACGCTAACCCGCGCCCTCACATGTACGCTCCCCCTAAAGCGTTCTCGTATCCTCACGTGGACCCTAAACCGTCCCCGTCCCCTAACCCTAACCCTAGCCCGAACCCTAACCCTAACAATTCCCCGAAGCCTGAACCTCACCCATGCCCTAATCCTAACCCGTACGCTAACGCTAACCCGCGCCCTCACATGTACGCTCCCCCTAAAGCGTTCTCGTATCCTCACCTGGACCCTAAACCGTCCCCGTCCCCTAACCCTAACCCTAGCCCGAACCCTAACCCTCACACTTCCCCGAAGCCTTCCCCTCACCCGTCCCCTAATCCTAACCCGTACGCTCAAACTAACCCATGCCCTCACACGTACGCTCCCCCTAAACCGTTGTCGTACCCTCACCTGGACCCTAAACCGTCCCCGTCCCCTAACCCTAACCCTAGCCCGAACCCTAACACTAACACTTTCCCGAAGCCTTCCCCTCACCCGTCCCCTAATCCTAACCCGTACGCTCACACTAACCCACGCCCTCACACGTACGCTCCCCCTTAACCGTTGTCGTACCGTCAGCTGGACCCTAAACCATCCCCGTCCCCTAACCCTAACCCTAGACCGAAATCTAAGCCTAACACTTCCCCGAAGCCTGACCCAACACGTCCCCTAATCCTAACCCGTACGCTAACGCTAATTAGCGCCCTCACACGTATGCTAAACATAAAGCGTTGTCGTACCCTCACCTGGACCCTAAACCGTCACCTTCCCCTAAACCTAACCCTAGCCTGAACCCTAACCCTAACGAATCTCCGAAGCCTTCGCCTCACCCGTCCCCTAATCCTAACCCGTACGCTCACATTAACCTGCGTCCTCACACGTACGCTCCCCCTAAACCGTTGTCGTACCCTCATCTGGACCGTAAACCGTCCCCGTCCCTTAACCCTAACCCTTCCCCGAAGCCTTCCCCTCACCCGTACCCTAATCCTAACCCGTTCGCTCACACTAACCCGCGCCCTCACACGTACGCTCCCTCTAAACCTTTGTCGTACCCTCACCTGGACCCTAAACCGTCCCCGTCCCCTAACCCTAACCCTAGCCCGAACCCTAACCCTACCCTTTCCCCGAAGCCTTCCCCTCACCCGTCCCCTAATCCTAACCCGTACGCTCACACTAACCCGCGCCCTCACACGTACGCTCCCCCTAAACCGTTGTCGTACCCTCTCCTGGACCCTAAACCGTCCCCATCCCCTAACCCTAACCCTAGCCCGAACACTAATCCTAACACTTCCCCGAAGCCTTCCCCTCACCCGTCCCCTAATCCTAACCCGTACGCTCAAACTAACCCACGCCCTCACACGTACACTCCCCCTAAACCGTTGTCGTACCCTGACGTGGACCCTAAACCGTCCCCGTCCCCTAAACCTAAACCTAGCCCGAACCCTAACCCTAACCTTTTCCCGAAGCCTTCCCCTCACCCGTCACCTAATCCTAACCTGTACACTCACACTAACCCGCGACCTCTCACGTACGCTCCCCCTAAACCATTGTCGTACCCTCACCTGGACCCTAAACCGTCCCCGTCCCCTAACCCTAACCCTAGCCCTAACCCTAACCCTAACACTTCCCCGAAGCCTGACCCAACACGTCCCCTAATCCTAACCCGTACGCTAACGCTAATCCACTCCTTCACACGTATGCTAAACCTAAAGCGTTGTCGTTCCCTCACCTGGACCCTAAAAAGTCACCATCCCCTAAACCTAACCCTAGCCCGAACCCTAACCCTAACGATTCCCCAAAGCCTGACACTCACCTGTCCCCTAATCTTAATCCGTACGCTAACACTAACATGCGCCCTCACACGTACGCTCCATCTAAAGCGTTGTCGTACCCTCACCTGGACCCTAAACCGTCCCCGTCCCCTAACCCTAACCCTAGGCCGAACCCTAACCTTAACCCTTCCCCGAATCCTGACCCTCACGCGTCCCCAAATCCTAACCCGTATGCTAACACTAACCAGCGCTCTCACACTTACGCTCCCCTTAAAGCGTTGTCGTAAACTCACATGAACCCTGAACCGTCCCGGACCCCTAACCTTAACCCTAGCCTGATCCCTAAACCTAACCCTTCCCCGAAGCCTGACATTCACCCGTCCCCTAATCCTAACCTGTACGCTAACACTGACATGCGCCCTCACAAGTACGCTACACCTAAAGCGTTGTCATACCCTAACCTGGACCCTCAACCGTCCCAGTCCCCGTCCCCTAACCCTAGCCCGAACACTAACCCTAACACTTCCCCGAATCCTGACCCTCACCCGTCCCCTAATCCTCACCCGTACGCTAACACTAACCCGCGCCCTCACACGTACACTCCCCCTAAAGCGTTGTCGTACCCTCACCTGGACCCTAAACCGTCCCCGTCCCCTAACCCTAACCTTAGCCCGAAACCTAACCCTAACCCTTCCCCGAAGCCTGACCCTCACCCGTACCCTAATCCTAACCCGTACGCAAACGCTAACCCACGCCCTCACACGTACGCTCCCCCTAAAGCGTTGTCGTACCCTCACCTGTACCCAAACCGTCCCCATCCCCTAACCTTAACCCTAGTCTCTCCCTAACCCTAACACTTCCCCGAAGCCTGACCCTCATCAGTCCCATAATCCTAACCCGTACGCTGACACTAACACGCGCCCTCACACGTATGCTCCCCCTAAAGCTTTGTCGTACCCTCACGTGGACCCTAAACCGTCCTCGCCCCCTAACCCTAACCCTAGCCCAAACTCTAACCCTAAACCTTCCCCGAAGCCTGAACCTCACCCGTGCCCTAATCCTAACCCGTACGCTAACAATAACCCGCGCCCTCACACGTACGCTCCCCCTAAAGTGTTGTCGTACACTCACCTGGACCCTAAATCGTCCCCATCCACTAACCCTAACCCTAGCCCGAACCCTAATGCTAAACCTTCCCCGAGCCTGACCCTCACCCGTCCCCTAATCCTAACTCATACGCTAACACTAACCCGCGCTCTCACTCATACGTTACCATAAAGCGTTGTCGTCCCCTCACCTGGACCCTAAACCGTCCCCGTCCCCTATCACTAACCCTAGCCCGAACCCTAAACCGAACACTTCCCTGAAGCCTGGCCCTCACCCGTCCCCTTATCCTTACTCGTACGCTAACACTAACCCACGCCCTCACACGTACGCTCCCCCTAAAGCGTTGTCGTACCCTCAACTGGACCCTAAACCGTTCCCGTCCCCTAGCCCTAACCCTAGCCCAACCCTAAATCTTAAACTTCCGCGAAGCCTGACCCTCACCGTCCCCTAATCCTAACCCTTACGCAAACGCTAACCCACGCCCTCACACGTACGCTCCCCCTAAAGCGTTGTCGTACCCTCACCTGTACCCTAAACCGTCCCCATCCCCTAAACCTAACCCTAGCCTGTCCCTAACCCTAACACTTCCCCGAAGCCTGACCCTCACCAGTCCCCTAATCCTAACCCGTACGCTGACACTAACAGGCGCCCTCACACGTATGCTCCCCCTAAAGCTTTGTCGTACCCTCACGTGGACCCTAAACCGTCCCCGTCCCCTAACCCTAACCCTAGCCCAAACCCTAACCCTAACCTTTCCCGAAGCCTGACCCTCACCCGTCCCCTAATCCTAACCTGTACGCTAATGCTAACCCGTGCCCTCACACGTACGCTCCCCCTAAAGCGATGTCATACACTCATCTGGACGCTAAACCGTCCCGGTCCCCTAACCCTAAACCTAGCCCGATCCCTAACCCTAACCCTTCCCCGAAGCCTGACCCTCACCCGTCCCCTAATCCTCACAAGTACGCTAACACTGACCCGCGCTCTCACAACTACGCTACCCCTAAAGCGTTGTCGTACCCTCACCTGGACCCTAACCCGTTCGCGTCCCCAACCCTAACCCTGGCCCGAACCCTAACCCTTCCCCTTCCCCGAAGCCTGACCCTCACCCGTCCCCTAATCCTAACGCGTACGCAAACGCTAACCCATGCCCTCACACATACGCTCACCATAAAGCGTTTTCGTACCTTCACCTGGACCCTAAACCGTCCCCGACCCCTAAGCCTAACCCTAGACCGAACCCTAACCCTAAACCTTCCCCGAAACCTGACCCTCACCCGTCCCCTAATCCTAACCCGTACGCTAACGCTAACCCGCGCCCTCACACGTACGCTCCCCCTAAAGCGTTGTCGTACCCTCACCTGGACCCTAAACCGTCCCCGTCCCCTAACCCTAACCCTACCCCGAACCCTAACCCTAACCCTTCCCCGAAACCTGACCCTCACCCGTCCCCTAATCCTAACCCGTACGCTAACACTAACCCGCGCCCTCACACGTACGCTCCCCCTAAAGCGTGGTTGTACCCTCACCTGGACCCTAAACCGTCCCCGTCCCCTAAACCTAAACCTAGCCCGAACCCTAACCCTAACCCTACCCCGAAGCCTGACCCTCACCCGTCCACTAATCCTAACACGTACACTCACGCTAACCCACGCGCTCACACGTACGCTCCCCCTAAAGCGTTGTCATACATTCACCTGGACCCTAAACCGTCCCTGTCCCCTAATCCTAACCCTAGCCCAAACCCTAACCCTAACTATTCCCCGAAGCCTGACCCCTACCCGTCCCCTAATCCTAACCCGTACGCTAAAGCTAACTTACGCCCTCACACGTACGCTCCCCCTAAAGCGTTCTCGTACCCTCACCTGGACACTAAACAGTCCCCGTCCCCTAACTCTAACCCTAGCCCGAACCCTAACCCTAACGATTCCCCGAAGCCTGACACTCACCCGTCACCAAATCCTAATCCGTATGCTAACACTAACACGCGCCCTCACACGTACGCTCCATCTAAAGCGTTGTCGTACCCTCACCAGGACCCTAAACCGTTCCCGTCCCCTAGCCCTAACCCTAGCCAAAACCCTAAATCTTAAACTTCCGCGAAGCCTGACCCTCACCGTCCCCTAATCCTAACCCGTACGCAAACGCTAACCCACGCCCTCACACATACGCTCCCCCTAAAGCGTTGTCGTACCCTCAACTGTACCCTAAACCGTCCCCATCCCCTAAACCTAACCCTAGCCTGTCCCTGACCCTAACACTTCCCCGAAGCCTGACCCTCACCAGTCCCCTAATCCTAACCCGTACGCTGACACTAACATGCGCCCTCACACGTATGCTCCCCCTAAAGCTTTGTCGTACCCTCACGTGGACCCTAAACCGTCCCCGTCCCCTAACCCTAACCCTAGCCCAAACCCTAACCCTAACCCTTCCCCGAAGCCTGACCCTCACCCGTCCCCTAATCCTCACAAGTACGCTAACACTGACCCGCGCTCTCACAACTACGCTACCCCTAAAGCGTTGTCATACCCTCACCTGGACCCTCAACCGTCCCCGTACCCTAACCCTAACCCTAGGCCGAACCCTAACCCTAACCCTTCCACGAAGCCTGACCCTCACCCGTCCCCTAATCCTAAGCCGTACGCTAACACTCACCCACGCCCTCACACGTACGCTCCCCCTAAAGCATTGTCGTACCCTCACCTGGACCCTAAACCGTCCCCGTCCCCTAACCCTAACCCTAGACTGAACCCTAACCCTAAACCTTCCCTGAATCCTGACCCTCACTCGTCCCCTAATCCTAACCCGTACGCTCACACTAACCCGCGCCCTCACACGTACGTTTCCCCTACAGCGTTGTCGTACCCTCACCTGGACCCTAAACCGTCCCCGTCCCCTAACCCTAACCCTAGCCCCAACCCTAACCCTAACCCTTCCCCGAAGCCTGACCCTCACCCGTACCCTAATCCTATCACGTACGCTAACACTAACCCAGGCCCTCACACCTACGCTCCCCCTAAAGCGTTGTCGTACCCTCACCTCGACCCTAAACCGTTCGCGTCCCCTAACCCTAACCCTAGCCAGAACCCTAACCCTTACGCTTCCCCGAAGCCTGACCCTCACCCGTCCGCTAATCCTAAAGCGTACGCAAACGCTAACCCATGCCCTCACACATACGCTCCCCCTAAAGCGTTTTCGTACCTTCACCTGGACCCTAAACCGTCCCTGACCCCTAAGCCTAACCCTAGACCGAACCCTAACCCTAAACCTTCCCCGAAACCTGACCCTCACCCGTCCCCTAATCCTAACCCGTACGCTAACGCTAACCCGCGCCCTCACACGTACGCTCCCCCTAAAGCGTTGTCGTACCCTCACCTGGACCCTAAACCGTCCCCGTCCCCTAACCCTAACCCTACCCCGAACCCTAACCCTAACCCTTCCCAGAAACCTGACCCTCACCCGTCCCCTAATCCTAACCCGTACGCTAACACTAACCCGCGCCCTCACACGTACGCTCCCCCTAATGCGTGGTTGTACCCTCACCTGGACCCTAAACCGTCCCTGTCCCCTAACCCTAACCCTAGCCCAAACCCTAACCCTAACTATTCCCCGAAGCCTGACCCCTACCCGTCCCCTAATCCTAACCCGTACGCTAAAGCTAACTTACGCCCTCACACGTACGCTCCCCCTAAAGCGTTCTCGTACCCTCACCTGGACACTAAACAGTCCCCGTTCCCTAACTCTAACCCTAGCCCGAACCCTAACCCTAACGATTCCCCGAAGCCTGACACTCACCCGTCACCAAATCCTAATCCGTATGCTAACACTAACACGCGCCCTCACACGTACGCTCCATCTAAAGCGTTGTCGTACCCTCACCAGGACCCTAAACCGTTCCCGTCCCCTAGCCCTAACCCTAGCCAAAACCCTAAATCTTAAACTTCCGCGAAGCCTGACCCTCACCGTCCCCTAATCCTAACCCGTACGCAAACGCTAACCCACGCCCTCACACATACGCTCCCCCTAAAGCGTTGTCGTACCCTCACCTGGACACTAAACAGTCCCCGTCCCCTAACTCTAACCCTAGCCCGAACCCTAACCCTAACGATTCCCCGAAGCCTGACACTCACCCGTCCCCAAATCCTAATCCGTATGCTAACACTAACACGCGCCCTCACACGTACGCTCCATCTAAAGCGTTGTCGTACCCTCACCTGGACCCTAACCCGTTCGCCTCCCCTAACCCTAACCCTAGCCCGAACCCTAACACTTACCCTTCCCCGAAGCCTGACCCTCACCCGTCCCCTAATCCTAACCCGTACGCAAACGCTAACCCATGCCCTCACACATACGCTCCCCCTAAAGCGTTGTCGTACCTTCACCTGGACCCTAAACCGTCCCCGACCCCTAAGCCTAACCCTAGACCGAACCCTAACCCTAAACCTTCCCCGAAACCTGACCCTCACCCGTCCCCTAATCCTAACCCGTACGCTAACGCTAACCCGCGCCCTCACACGTACGCTCCCCCTAAAGCGTTGTCGTACCCTCACCTGGACCCTAAACCGTCCCCGTCCCTTAACCCTAACCCTACCCCGAACCCTAACCCTAACCCTTCCCAGAAACCTGACCCTCACCCGTCCTCTAATCCTAACCTGTACGCTAACACTTACCCGCGCCCTCACACGTACACTCCCCCTAAAGTGTGGTTGTACCCTCACCTGGACCCTAAACCGTCCCCGTCCCCTAAACCTAAACCTAGCCCGAACCCTAACCCTAACCCTACCCCAAAGCCTGACCCTCAACCGTCCCCTAATCCTAACCTGTACGCTAACACTGACATGCGCCCTCACAAGTAGGCTACCCCTAAAGCGTTGTCATACCCTAACCTGGACCCTCAACCGTCCCAGTCCCCGTCCCCTAACCCTAGCCCAAACCCTAACCCTAACCCTTCCCCGAAGCCTGACCCTCACCCGTCCCCTAATCCTAACCCGTACGCTCACACTAACCTGCGCCCTAACACGAACGCTCCCCCTAAATCGTTGTCGTACCCTCACCTGGAACCTAAACCGTCCCGGGCCCCTAACCCTAATCCTACCCCGAACCCTAACCCTAACACTTCCGCGAATCCTGACTCTCACCCGTACCATAATCCTATCACGTACACTAACACTAACCCACGCCCTCACACGTATGCTCCCCCTAAAGCGTTGTTGTACCCTCACCTGGACCCTAAACCGTCCCCGTCCCCTAACACTAACCTTAGCCCGAACCCTAACCCTAACCCTTTCCCGAAGCCTGACCCTCACCCTTACCATAATCCTATCACGTACACTAACACTAACCCACGCCCTCACACGTACGCTCCCCCTAAAGCGTTGTCGTACCCTCACCTGTACCCTAAACCGTCCCCGTCCCCTAACCCTAACCCTAGCCCGAACCCTAACCCTAACACTTCCCCGAAGCCTGACCCTCCCCCGTCCCCTAATCCTAACCCGTACGCTGACAATAACACGCGCCCTCACACGTACGCTCCCCCTAAAGCTTTGTCGTACCCTCACGTGGACCCTAAACCGTCGCCATCCCCTAACCCTAACCCTAGCCCGAACCGTAACCCTAACAATTCCCCGAAGCCTGAACCTCACCCATGCCCTAATCCTAACCCGTACGCTAACGCTAACCCGCGCCCTCACATGTACGCTCCCCCTAAAGCGTTGTCGTACCCTCACCTGGACCCTAAACCGTCCCCGTCCCCTAACCCTAACCCTAGCCCGAACCCTAACCCTAACACTTCCCCGAAGCCTGACCCTCCCCCGTCCCCTAATCCTAACCCGTACGCTAACGCTAACCCACGCCCTCACACGTACGCTCCCCCTAAAGCATTGTCGTAACCTCACCTGAACCCTAAACTGTCCCCGTCCGATAACCCTAACCCTAGCCGGAACCCTAACCCTAACCATTCCCCGAAGTCGGACCCTCACCCGTCCCCTAATCCTAACCCGCACGCTAACGCGAACCCGCGCCCTCACACGTAGGTTCCCCCTAAAGCGTTGTCGTACCCTCACCTGAACCCTAAACCATCCCCATCCCCTAACCGTAACCCTAGCCCAACCCTAACCCTAACCCTTCCCCGAATCCTGACCCAACCCGTCCCCTAATCCTAACCCGTACGCTAACGCTAATCCACGCCCTCACACGTACGCTACACCTAAACCGTTGTTGTACCCTCAGCTGGACACTAAACCGTCCCCATACCCTAAACCTAACCCTAGCCCGAACCGTAACCCTAACACTTCCCTGAATCCTGACCCTCACCCGTCCCCTAATCTTAACACGTACGCTCACGCTAACTGGCACCCTGACACTTACGCTCTCCCTAAAGCGTTGTCGTACCCTCACCTGGAACCTAAACCGTCCCTGTCTCCTAACCCTAACCCTAGCCCAAACCCTAACCCTAACCCTTCCCCGAATCCTCACCCTCACCCGTTCCCTAATCCTAACCCGCACGCTAACGCTAACCCATGCCCTCACACGTATGCTCCCCCTAAAGCGTTGTCGTACCCTCACCTGGACCCTAAACTGTACCCGTCCCCTAACCCTAACCCTAGACCAAACCCTAATCCTAACCCTTCCCGAAGCCTGAACCTAACCCGTCCCCTAATCCTAACCCGCATGCTAACGCTAACCCGCGCCCTCACACGTACGCTCCCCCTAAAGCATTGTCGTACCCTCAGCTGTACCCTAAACCGTCCCCGTCCCCTAACCCTAACCCTAGACTGAACCCTAACCCTAACCCTTCCCCGAAGCCTGACCCTCACCCGTCCTCTAATCCTAACCCGTACGCTAACGCTAACCCATGCCCTCACATGTACGCTCCCCCTAAAGCGTTGACGTACCCTCACCTGGACACTAAACCGTCCCCGTCTCCTAACTCTAACCCTACCGCGAACCCTAACCCTAGCCCTTCTCCGAAGCCTGACTCTCACCCGTCGCCTAATCCTAGCCTGTACGCTCTCGCTAACCCGCGCCCTCACACGTACGCTCCCCCTAAAGCATTGTCGTACCCTCACCTGGACCGTAAACCGTCCCTGTCCCCGTCTCCTAACCCCAGCCCGAACCCTAACCCTAATACTTCCCCGAAGCCTGACTCTCACCCGTCCCCTAATCCTAACCCGCACGCTAACCCTAACCCGCGCCCTCACACGTACGCTCCCCCTAAAGCGTTGTCGTACCCTCACCTGGACCCTAAACCGTCCCCGTCCCCTAACCCTAACCCTAGCCCAAACCCTAACCCTAACAATTCTCCGAAGCCTGACCCCTACCCGTCCCCTAATCCTAACCCGTACGCTAACGCTAACTTACGCCCTCACACGTACGCTCCCCCTAAAGCGTTGTCGTACCCTCACCTGGACACTAAACTCTCCCCGTCCCCTAACTCTAACCCTAGCCCGAACCCTAACCCTAACGATTCCACGAAGCCTGACACTCACCTGTCCCCTAATCCTAATCCGTACGCTAACACTAACACGCGCCCTCACACGTACGCTCCATCTAAAGCGTTGTCGTACCCTCACCTCGACCCTAAACCGTCCCCGTCCCCTAACCCTAACCCTAGCCTGTCCCTAACCCTAACCCTTCCCCGAAGCCTAACCCTCACCCGTCCCCTAATCCTAACCCGTACGCTGACACTAACACGCGCCCTCACACGTACGCTCCCCCTAAAGCTTTGTCGTACCCTCACGTGGACCCTAAACCGTCCCCATCCCCTAACCCTAACCCTAGCCCGAACCCTAACCCTAACAATTCCCCGAAGCCTGACCCTCACCCGTCCCCTAATCCTAACAAGTACGGTAACACTAACCCACGCCGTCACAAGTACGCTCCCCCTAAAACCTTGTCAGACCCTCACCTGGACCCTCAACCGTCCCCGTCCCCTAACCCTAACCCTAGCCCGAACCCTAACCGTAACCCTTCCACGAAGCCTGACCCTCACCCGTCCCCTAATCCTAACCCGTACTCTAACACTAACCCGCGCCCTCACACGTACGCTCCCCGTAAACCGTTGTCGTACCCTCACCTGGACCCTAAACCGTTCCCATCCCCTATCCCTAACCCTAGCCTGTCCCTAACCCTAACCCTTCCCAGAAGCCTGACCCTCACCCGTCCCCTAATCTTAAACCGTATGCTAACACTGACCCGCGCCCTCACACGTACGCTCCCCCTAAAGTGTTGTCGTACCCTCACCTGGACCCTAAACCATCCCCGTCCCCTAACCCTAACCCTAGCCCGAACCCTAACCCTAACACTTCCCCGAAGCGTGAGCCACACCCGTACCCTAATCCGATCACATATGCTAACACTAACCCACGCCCTCACACGTACGCTCCCCCTAAAGCGTTGTCGTACCCTAACCTGGACCCTAAACCGTCCCCTTCCCCTAACCCTAACCCTAGCCCGAACCCTATCCCTTACACTTCCCAGAAGCCTGACCCTCACCCATCCCCTAATCCTAACCCGTACGTTAACACTAACCTGCACCCTCACACATACGCTCTCCCTAAAGCGTTGTCGTACCCTCACGTGGACCCTAAACAGTCTCCAAACCGTAACCCTAACCCTAGCCAGAACCCTAACCCTAACCCTTCCCCGAAGCCTGACCCTCACACGTCCCCTAATCCTATCCCGTACGCTAACACTAACCCATGCCCTCACACGTACGCTCCCCGTAAACCGTTGTCGTACCCTCACCCGGACCCTAAACCGTCCCCGTCCCCTAACCCTAAGCCTAGCCCGAACCCTAACCCTAACCCTTCCCCGAAGCCTTCCCCTCACCCGTCCTCTAATCCTAACCCGTACACTAACACTAACCCGTGGCCTTACACGTACGCTCCCCCTAAACCGTTGTCGTACCCTCACCTGGACCCTAAACCGTCCCTGTCCCCTAACCCTAACCCTAGCCCGAACACTAAACCTAACCCTTCCCCAAAGCCTTCCCCTCACCCGTCCCGTAATTCTAAGCCATACGCTAACACTAACCTGTGCCCTCACACGTACGCTCACCCGAAACCTTTGTTGTACCCTCACCTGGACTCTAAACCGTCCCCGTCCCAGTCCCCTAACCCTAACCCTAACACTTACCCAAAGCCTTACACTAACCCGTCCCCTCATCCTAACCTGTACGCTAACACTAAACCGTGCCCTCACACGTACACTCACCCTAAACCGTTGTCGTACCCTAACCTTTACCCGAAATGGTCCCCATCCCGACCCTAAACCTACCCCTACCCAAAGCCTTACCCTAACCCGTCCCCTAATCCTAACCCGTACCAAAACGATAACCCGTGCCCTCACACATACACTCACACTAAACCACTGTGGTACCCTAACCTGTACCCCAAACAGTCCCCGTCCCCTAACCCTAACCCTAGCCTGAACCATAACCCTAACCCTTCCCAGAAACCTGACCCTCACCCGTCCCCTAATCCTAACCCGTACGCTAACACTAACCCACGCCCTCACACGTACGCTCCCCCTAAAGCGTGGTTGTACCCTCACCTGGACCCTAAACCGTCCCCGTCCCCTAAACCTAAACCTAGCCCGAACCCTAACCCTAACCCTACCCCGAAGCCTGACCCTCACCCGTCCACTAATCCTAACACGTACACTCACGCTAACCCACGCGCTCACACGTACGCTCCCCCTAAAGCGTTGTCATACATTCACCTGGACCCTAAACCGTCCCCGTCCCCTAACACTAACCTTAGCCCGAACCCTAACCCTAACCCTTTCCCGAAGCCTGACCCTCACCCTTACCATAATCCTATCACGTACACTAACACTAACCCACGCCCTCACACGTACGCTCCCCCTAAAGCGTTGTCGTACCCTCACCTGTACCCTAAACCGTCCCCGTCCCCTAACCCTAACCCTAGCCCGAACCCTAACCCTAACACTTCCCCGAAGCCTGACCCTCCCCCGTCCCCTAATCCTAACCCGTACGCTGACAATAACACGCGCCCTCACACGTACGCTCCCCCTAAAGCTTTGTCGTACCCTCACGTGGACCCTAAACCGTCGCCATCCCCTAACCCTAACCCTAGCCCGAACCGTAACCCTAACAATTCCCCGAAGCCTGAACCTCACCCATGCCCTAATCCTAACCCGTACGCTAACGCTAACCCGCGCCCTCACATGTACGCTCCCCCTAAAGCGTTGTCGTACCCTCACCTGGACCCTAAACCGTCCCCGTCCCCTAACCCTAACCCTAGCCCGAACCCTAACCCTAACCCTTCCTCGAAGCCTGACCCTCCCCCGTCCCCTAATCCTAACCCGTACGCTAACGCTAATCCACGCCCTCACACGTACGCTACACCTAAACCGTTGTTGTACCCTCAGCTGGACACTAAACCGTCCCCATACCCTAAACCTAACCCTAGCCCGAACCGTAACCCTAACACTTCCCTGAATCCTGACCCTCACCCGTCCCCTAATCTTAACACGTACGCTCACGCTAACCGGCACCCTGACACTTACGCTCTCCCTAAAGCGTTGTCGTACCCTCACCTGGAACCTAAACCGTCCCTGTCTCCTAACCCTAACCCTAGCCCAAACCCTAACCCTAACCCTTCCCCGAATCCTCACCCTCACCCGTTCCCTAATCCTAACCCGCACGCTAACGCTAACCCATGCCCTCACACGTATGCTCCCCCTAAAGCGTTGTCGTACCCTCACCTGGACCCTAAACTGTACCCGTCCCCTAACCCTAACCCTAGACCAAACCCTAATCCTAACCCTTCCCGAAGCCTGAACCTAACCCGTCCCCTAATCCTAACCCGCATGCTAACGCTAACCCGCGCCCTCACACGTACGCTCCCCCTAAAGCATTGTCGTACCCTCAGCTGTACCCTAAACCGTCCCCGTCCCCTAACCCTAACCCTAGACTGAACCCTAACCCTAACCCTTCCCCGAAGCCTGACCCTCACCCGTCCTCTAATCCTAACCCGTACGCTAACGCTAACCCATGCCCTCACATGTACGCTCCCCCTAAAGCGTTGACGTACCCTCACCTGGACACTAAACCGTCCCCGTCTCCTAACTCTAACCCTACCGCGAACCCTAACCCTAGCCCTTCTCCGAAGCCTGACTCTCACCCGTCGCCTAATCCTAGCCTGTACGCTCTCGCTAACCCGCGCCCTCACACGTACGCTCCCCCTAAAGCATTGTCGTACCCTCACCTGGACCGTAAACTGTCCCTGTCCCCGTCCCCTAACCCCAGCCCGAACCCTAACCCTAATACTTCCCCGAAGCCTGACTCTCACCCGTCCCCTAATCCTAACCCGCACGCTAACCCTAACCCGCGCCCTCACACGTACGCTCCCCCTAAAGCGTTGTCGTACCCTCACCTGGACCCTAAACCGTCCCCGTCCCCTAACCCTAACCCTAGCCCAAACCCTAACCCTAACAATTCTCCGAAGCCTGACCCCTACCCGTCCCCTAATCCTAACCCGTACGCTAACGCTAACTTACGCCCTCACACGTACGCTCCCCCTAAAGCGTTGTCGTACCCTCACCTGGACACTAAACTCTCCCCGTCCCCTAACTCTAACCCTAGCCCGAACCCTAACCCTAACGATTCCACGAAGCCTGACACTCACCTGTCCCCTAATCCTAATACGTACGCTAACACTAACACGCGCCCTCACACGTACGCTCCATCTAAAGCGTTGTCGTACCCTCACCTCGACCCTAAACCGTCCCCGTCCCCTAACCCTAACCCTAGCCTGTCCCTAACCCTAACCCTTCCCCGAAGCCTAACCCTCAACCGTCCCCTAATCCTAACCCGTACGCTGACACTAACACGCGCCCTCACACGTACGCTCCCCCTAAAGCTTTGTCGTACCCTCACGTGGACCCTAAACCGTCCCCATCCCCTAACCCTAACCCTAGCCCGAACCCTAACCCTAACAATTCCCCGAAGCCTGACCCTCACCCGTCCCCTAATCCTAACAAGTACGGTAACACTAACCCACGCCGTCACAAGTACGCTCCCCCTAAAACGTTGTCAGACCCTCACCTGGACCCTCAACCGTCCCCGTCCCCTAACCCTAACCCTAGCCCGAACCCTAACCGTAACCCTTCCACGAAGCCTGACCCTCACCCGTCCCCTAATCCTAACCCGTACTCTAACACTAACCCGCGCCCTCACACGTACGCTCCCCGTAAACCGTTGTCGTACCCTCACCTGGACCCTAAACCGTTCCCGTCCCCTATCCCTAACCCTAGCCTGTCCCTAACCCTAACCCTTCCCAGAAGCCTGACCCTCACCCGTCCCCTAATCTTAAACCGTATGCTAACACTGACCCGCGCCCTCACACGTACGCTCCCCCTAAAGTGTTGTCGTACCCTCACCTGGACCCTAAACCATCCCCGTCCCCTAACCCTAACCCTAGCCCGAACCCTAACCCTAACACTTCCCCGAAGCGTGAGCCACACCCGTACCCTAATCCGATCACATATGCTAACACTAACCCACGCCCTCACACATACGCTCCCCCTAAAGCGTTGTCGTACCCTAACCTGGACCCTAAACCGTCCCCTTCCCCTAACCCTAACCCTAGCCCGAACCCTATCCCTTACACTTCCCACAAGCCTGACCCTCACCCATCCCCTAATCCTAACCCGTACGTTAACACTAACCTGCACCCTCACACATACGCTCTCCCTAAAGCGTTGTCGTACCCTCACGTGGACCCTAAACAGTCTCCAAACCGTAACCCTAACCCTAGCCAGAACCCTAACCCTAACCCTTCCCCGAAGCCTGACCCTCACACGTCCCCTAATCCTATCCCGTACGCTAACACTAACCCATGCCCTCACACGTACGCTCCCCGTAAACCGTTGTCGTACCCTCACCCGGACCCTAAACCGTCCCCGTCCCCTAACCCTAAGCCTAGCCCGAACCCTAACCCTAACCCTTCCCCGAAGCCTTCCCCTCACCCGTCCTCTAATCCTAACCCGTACACTAACACTAACCCGTGGCCTTACACGTACGCTCCCCCTAAACCGTTGTCGTACCCTCACCTGGACCCTAAACCGTCCCTGTCCCCTAACCCTAACCCTAGCCCGAACACTAAACCTAACCCTTCCCCAAAGCCTTCCCCTCACCCGTCCCGTAATTCTAAGCCATACGCTAACACTAACCTGTGCCCTCACACGTACGCTCACCCGAAACCTTTGTTGTACCCTCACCTGGACTCTAAACCGTCCCCGTCCCAGTCCCCTAACCCTAACCCTAACACTTACCCAAAGCCTTACACTAACCCGTCCCCTCATCCTAACCTGTACGCTAACACTAAACCGTGCCCTCACACGTACACTCACCCTAAACCGTTGTCGTACCCTAACCTTTACCCGAAATGGTCCCCATCCCGACCCTAAACCTACCCCTACCCAAAGCCTTACCCTAACCCGTCCCCTAATCCTAACCCGTACCAAAACGATAACCCGTGCCCTCACACATACACTCACACTAAACCACTGTGGTACCCTAACCTGTACCCCAAACAGTCCCCGTCCCCTAACCCTAACCCTAGCCTGAACCATAACCCTAACCCTTCCCAGAAACCTGACCCTCACCCGTCCCCTAATCCTAACCCGTACGCTAACACTAACCCGCGCCCTCACACGTACGCTCCCCCTAAAGCGTGGTTGTACCCTCACCTGGACCCTAAACCGTCCCCGTCCCCTAAACCTAAACCTAGCCCGAACCCTAACCCTAACCCTACCCCGAAGCCTGACCCTCACCCGTCCACTAATCCTAACACGTACACTCACGCTAACCCACGCGCTCACACGTACGCTCCCCCTAAAGCGTTGTCATACATTCACCTGGACCCTAAACCGTCCCTGTCCCCTAACCCTAACCCTAGCCCAAACCCTAACCCTAACTATTCCCCGAAGCCTGACACCTACCCGTCCCCTAATCCTAACCCGTACGCTAAAGCTAACTTACGCCCTCACACGTACGCTCCCCCTAAAGCGTTCTCGTACCCTCACCTGGACACTAAACAGTCCCCGTCCCCTAACTCTAACCCTAGCCCGAACCCTAACCCTAACGATTCCCCGAAGCCTGACACTCACCCGTCACCAAATCCTAATCCGTATGCTAACACTAACACGCGCCCTCACACGTACGCTCCATCTAAAGCGTTGTCGTACCCTCACCAGGACCCTAAACCGTTCCCGTCCCCTAGCCCTAACCCTAGCCAAAACCCTAAATCTTAAACTTCCGTGAAGCCTGACCCTCACCGTCCCCTAATCCTAACCCGTACGCAAACGCTAACCCACGCCCTCACACGTACGCTCCCCCTAAAGCGTTGTCGTACCCTCAACTGTACCCTAAACCGTCCCCATCCCCTAAACCTAACCCTAGCCTGTCCCTGACCCTAACACTTCCCCGAAGCCTGACCCTCACCAGTCCCCTAATCCTAACCCGTACGCTGACACTAACACGCGCCCTCACACGTATGCTCCCCCTAAAGCTTTGTCGTACCCTCACGTGGACCCTAAACCGTCCCCGTCCCCTAACCCTAACCCTAGCCCAAACCCTAACCCTAACCCTTCCCCGAAGCCTGACCCTCACCCGAACCCTAATCCTCACAAGTACGCTAACACTGACCCGCGCTCTCACAACTACGCTACCCCTAAAGCGTTGTCATACCCTCACCTGGACCCTCAACCGTCCCCGTACCCTAACCCTAACCCTAGGCCGAACCCTAACCCTAACCCTTCCACGAAGCCTGACCCTCACCCGTCCCCTAATCCTAACCCGTACGCTAACACTCACCCACGCCCTCACACGTACGCTCCCCCTAAAGCATTGTCGTACCCTCACCTGGACCCTAAACCGTCCCCGTCCCCTAACCCTAACCCTAGACTGAACCCTAACCCTAAACCTTCCCTGAATCCTGACCCTCACCCGTCCCCTAATCCTAACCCGTACGCTCACACTAACCCGCGCCCTCACACGTACGTTTCCCCTACAGCGTTGTCGTACCCTCACCTGGACCCTAAACCGTCCCCGTCCCCTAACCCTAACCCTAGCCCCAACCCTAACCCTAACCCTTCCCCGAAGCCTGACCCTCACCCGTACCCTAATCCTATCACGTACGCTAACACTAACCCAGGCCCTCACACCTACGCTCCCCCTAAAGCGTTGTCGTACCCTCACCTCGACCCTAAACCGTTCGCGTCCCCTAACCCTAACCCTAGCCCGAACCCTAACCCTTACCCTTCCCCGAAGCCTGACCCTCACCCGTCCCCTAATCCTAAAGCGTACGCAAACGCTAACCCATGCCCTCACACATACGCTCCCCCTAAAGCGTTTTCGTACCTTCACCTGGACCCTAAACCGTCCCTGACCCCTAAGCCTAACCCTAGACCGAACCCTAACCCTAAACCTTCCCCGAAACCTGACCCTCACCCGTCCCCTAATCCTAACCCGTACGCTAACGCTAACCCGCGCCCTCACACGTACGCTCCCCCTAAAGCGTTGTCGTACCCTCACCTGGACCCTAAACCGTCCCCGTCCCCTAACCCTAACCCTACCCCGAACCCTAACCCTAACCCTTCCCAGAAACCTGACCCTCACCCGTCCCCTAATCCTAACCCGTACGCTAACACTAACCCGCGCCCTCACACGTACGCTCCCCCTAATGCGTGGTTGTACCCTCACCTGGACCCTAAACCGTCCCCGTCACCTAAACCTAAACCTAGCCTGAACCCTAACCCTAACCCTACCCCGAAGCCTGACCCTCACCCGTCCACTAATCCTAACACGTACGCTCACGCTAACCCACACGCTCACACGTACGCTCCCCCTAAAGCGTTGTCATACATTCACCTGGACCCTAAACCGTCCCTGTCCCCTAACCCTAACCCTAGCCCAAACCCTAACCCTAACTATTCCCCGAAGCCTGACCCCTACCCGTCCCCTAATCCTAACCCGTACGCTAACGCTAACTTACGCCCTCACACGTACGCTCCCCCTAAAGCGTTGTCGTACCCTCACCTGGACACTAAACAGTCCCCGTCCCCTAACTCTAACCCTAGCCCGAACCCTAACCCTAACGATTCCCCGAAGCCTGACACTCACCCGTCCCCAAATCCTAATCCGTATGCTAACACTAACACGCGCCCTCACACGTACGCTCCATCTAAAGCGTTGTCGTACCCTCACCTCGACCTTAAACCGTCCCGGTCCCCTAACCCTAACCCTAGCCCGAACCCTAACCCTAACCCTTCCCCGAAGCCTGACCCTCACCCGTACCCTAATCCTATCACGTACGCTAACACTAACCCAGGCCCTCACACCTACGCTCCCCCTAAAGCGTTGTCGTACCCTCACCTGGACCCTAACCCGTTCGCGTCCCCTAACCCTAACCCTAGCCCGAACCCTAACACTTACCCTTCCCCGAAGCCTGACCCTCACCCGTCCCCTAATCCTAACCCGTACGCAAACGCTAACCCATGCCCTCACACATACGCTCCCCCTAAAGCGTTGTCGTACCTTCACCTGGACCCTAAACCGTCCCCGACCCCTAAGCCTAACCCTAGACCGAACCCTAACCCTAAACCTTCCCCGAAACCTGACCCTCACCCATCCCCTAATCCTAACCCGTACGCTAACGCTAACCTGCGCCCTCACACGTACGCTCCCCCTAAAGCGTTGTCGTACCCTCACCTGGACCCTAAACCGTCCCCGTCCCTTAACCCTAACCCTACCCCGAACCCTAACCCTAACCCTTCCCAGAAACCTGACCCTCACCCGTCCTCTAATCCTAACCTGTACGCTAACACTAACCCGCGCCCTCACACGTACGCTCCCCCTAAAGTGTGGTTGTACCCTCACCTGGACCCTAAACCATCCCCGTCCCCTAAACCTAAACCTAGCCCGAACCCTAACCCTAACCCTACCCCAAAGCCTGACCCTCACCCGTCCCCTAATCCTAACCTGTACGCTAACACTGACATGCGCCCTCACAAGTAGGCTACCCCTAAAGCGTTGTCATACCCTAACCTGGACCCTCAACCGTCCCAGTCCCCGTCCCCTAACCCTAGCCCAAACCCTAACCCTAACCCTTCCCCGAAGCCTGACCCTCACCCGTCCCCTAATCCAAACCCGTACGCTCACACTAACCTGCGCCCTAACACGTACGCTCCCCCTAAATCGTTGTCGTACCCTCACCTGGACCCTAAACCGTCCCGGGCCCCTAACCCTAATCCTACCCCGAACCCTAACCCTAACACTTCCGCGAATCCTGACTCTCACCCGTACCATAATCCTATCACGTACACTAACACTAACCCACGCCCTCACACGTATGCTCCCCCTAAAGCGTTGTTGTACCCTCACCTGGACCCTAAACCGTCCCCGTCCCCTAACACTAACCTTAGCCCGAACCCTAACCCTAACCCTTTCCCGAAGCCTGACCCTCACCCTTACCATAATCCTATCACGTACACTAACACTAACCCACGCCCTCACACGTACGCTCCCCCTAAAGCGTTGTCGTACCCTCACCTGTACCCTAAACCGTCCCCGTCCCCTAACCCTAACCCTAGCCCGAACCCTAACCCTAACACTTCCCCGAAGCCTGACCCTCCCCGTCCCCTAATCCTAACCCGTACACTGACAATAACACGCGCCCTCACACGTACGCTCCCCCTAAAGCTTTGTCGTACCCTCACGTTGACCCTAAACCGTCCCCGTCCCCTAACCCTAACCCTAGCCCGAACCCTAACCCTAACACTTCCCCGAAGCCTGACCCTCCCCCGTCCCCTAATCCTAACCCGTACGCTAACGCTAACCCACGCCCTCACACGTACGCTCCCCCTAAAGCATTGTCGTAACCTCACCTGAACCCTAAACTGTCCCCGTCCGATAACCCTAACCCTAGCCGGAACCCTAACCCTAACCATTCCCCGAAGCCGGACCCTCACCCGTCCCCTAATCCTAACCCGCACGCTAACGCGAACCCGCGCCCTCACACGTAGGTTCCCCCTAAAGCGTTGTCGTACCCTCACCTGAACCCTAAACCATCCCCATCCCCTAACCGTAACCCTAGCCCAACCCTAACCCTAACCCTTCCCCGAATCCTGACCCAACCCGTCCCCTAATCCTAACCCGTACGCTAACGCTAA
Organism: Leucopleurus acutus; assembly: GCF_964270905.1. NCBI lineage: Eukaryota > Metazoa > Chordata > Mammalia > Artiodactyla > Delphinidae > Leucopleurus > Leucopleurus acutus. The sequence goes on from NW_028139195.1 coordinate 205,397, forward strand.
TCCACGCCCTCACACGTACGCTACACCTAAACCGTTGTTGTACCCTCAGCTGGACACTAAACCGTCCCCATACCCTAAACCTAACCCTAGCCCGAACCGTAACCCTAACACTTCCCTGAATCCTGACCCTCACCCGTCCCCTAATCTTAACACGTACGCTCACGCTAACCGGCACCCTGACACTTACGCTCTCCCTAAAGCGTTGTCGTACCCTCACCTGGAACCTAAACCGTCCCTGTCTCCAAACCCTAACCCTAGCCCAAACCCTAACCCTAAACCTTCCCCGAATCCTCACCCTCACCCGTTCCCTAATCCTAACCCGCACGCTAACGCTAACCCATGCCCTCACACGTATGCTCCCCCTAAAGCGTTGTCGTACCCTCACCTGGACCCTAAACTGTACCCGTCCCCTAACCCTAACCCTAGACCGAACCCTAATCCTAACCCTTCCCGAAGCCTGAACCTAACCCGTCCCCTAATCCTAACCCGCATGCTAACGCTAACCCGCGCCCTCACACGTACGCTCCCCCTAAAGCATTGTCGTACCCTCAGCTGTACCCTAAACCGTCCCCGTCCCCTAACCCTAACCCTAGACTGAACCCTAACCCTAACCCTTCCCCGAAGCCTGACCCTCACCCGTCCTCTAATCCTAACCCGTACGCTAACGCTAACCCATGCCCTCACATGTACGCTCCCCCTAAAGCGTTTACGTACCCTCACCTGGACACTAAACCGTCCCCGTCTCCTAACTCTAACCCTACCGCGAACCCTAACCCTAGCCCTTCTCCGAAGCCTGACTCTCACCCGTCGCCTAATCCTAGCCTGTACGCTCTCGCTAACCCGCGCCCTCACACGTACGCTCCCCCTAAAGCATTGTCGTACCCTCACCTGGACCGTAAACCGTCCCTGTCCCCGTCCCCTAACCCCAGCCCGAACCCTAACCCTAATACTTCCCCGAAGCCTGACTCTCACCCGTCCCCTAATCCTAACCCGCACGCTAACCCTAACCCGCGCCCTCACACGTACGCTCCCCCTAAAGCGTTGTCGTACCCTCACCTGGACCCTAAACCGTCCCCGTCCCCTAACCCTAACCCTACCCCGAACCCTAACCCTAACCCTTCCCAGAAACCTGACCCTCACCCGTCCCCTAATCCTAACCCGTACGCTAACACTAACCCGCGCCCTCACACGTACGCTCCCCCTAAAGCGTGGTTGTACCCTCACCTGGACCCTAAACCGTCTCCGTCCCCTAAACCTAAACCTAGCCCGAACCCTAACCCTAACCATACCCCGAAGCCTGACCCTCACCCGTCCACTAATCCTAACACGTACGCTAACGCTAATCCACGCCCTCACACGTACGCTACACCTAAACCGTTGTTGTACCCTCAGCTGGACACTAAACCGTCCCCATACCCTAAACCTAACCCTAGCCCGAACCGTAACCCTAACACTTCCCTGAATCCTGACCCTCACCCGTCCCCTAATCTTAACACGTACGCTCACGCTAACCGGCACCCTGACACTTACGCTCTCCCTAAAGCGTTGTCGTACCCTCACCTGGAACCTAAACCGTCCCTGTCTCCTAACCCTAACCCTAGCCCAAACCCTAACCCTAACCCTTCCCCGAATCCTCACCCTCACCCGTTCCCTAATCCTAACCCGCACGCTAACGCTAACCCGTGGCCTTACACGTACGCTCCCCCTAAACCGTTGTCGTACCCTCACCTGGACCCTAAACCGTCCCTGTCCCCTAACCCTAACCCTAGCCCGAACACTAAACCTAACCCTTCCCCAAAGCCTTCCCCTCACCCGTCCCGTAATTCTAAGCCATACGCTAACACTAACCTGTGCCCTCACACGTACGCTCACCCGAAACCTTTGTTGTACCCTCACCTGGACTCTAAACCGTCCCCGTCCCAGTCCCCTAACCCTAACCCTAACACTTACCCAAAGCCTTACACTAACCCGTCCCCTCATCCTAACCTGTACGCTAACACTAAACCGTGCCCTCACACGTACACTCACCCTAAACCGTTGTCGTACCCTAACCTTTACCCGAAATGGTCCCCATCCCGACCCTAAACCTACCCCTACCCAAAGCCTTACCCTAACCCGTCCCGTAATCCTAACCCGTACCAAAACGATAACCCGTGCCCTCACACATACACTCACACTAAACCACTGTGGTACCCTAACCTGTACCCCAAACAGTCCCCGTCCCCTAACCCTAACCCTAGCCTGAACCATAACCCTAACCCTTCCCAGAAACCTGACCCTCACCCGTCCCCTAATCCTAACCCGTACGCTAACACTAACCCGCGCCCTCACACGTACGCTCCCCCTAAAGCGTGGTTGTACCCTCACCTGGACCCTAAACCGTCCCCGTCCCCTAAACCTAAACCTAGCCCGAACCCTAACCCTAACCCTACCCCGAAGCCTGACCCTCACCCGTCCACTAATCCTAACACGTACACTCACGCTAACCCACGCGCTCACACGTACGCTCCCCCTAAAGCGTTGTCATACATTCACCTGGACCCTAAACCGTCCCTGTCCCCTAACCCTAACCCTAGCCCAAACCCTAACCCTAACTATTCCCCGAAGCCTGACACCTACCCGTCCCCTAATCCTAACCCGTACGCTAAAGCTAACTTACGCCCTCACACGTACGCTCCCCCTAAAGCGTTCTCGTACCCTCACCTGGACACTAAACAGTCCCCGTCCCCTAACTCTAACCCTAGCCCGAACCCTAACCCTAACGATTCCCCGAAGCCTGACACTCACCCGTCACCAAATCCTAATCCGTATGCTAACACTAACACGCGCCCTCACACGTACGCTCCATCTAAAGCGTTGTCGTACCCTCACCAGGACCCTAAACCGTTCCCGTCCCCTAGCCCTAACCCTAGCCAAAACCCTAAATCTTAAACTTCCGCGAAGCCTGACCCTCACCGTCCCCTAATCCTAACCCGTACGCAAACGCTAACCCACGCCCTCACACGTACGCTCCCCCTAAAGCGTTGTCGTACCCTCAACTGTACCCTAAACCGTCCCCATCCCCTAAACCTAACCCTAGCCTGTCCCTGACCCTAACACTTCCCCGAAGCCTGACCCTCACCAGTCCCCTAATCCTAACCCGTACGCTGACACTAACACGCGCCCTCACACGTATGCTCCCCCTAAAGCTTTGTCGTACCCTCACGTGGACCCTAAACCGTCCCCGTCCCCTAACCCTAACCCTAGCCCAAACCCTAACCCTAACCCTTCCCCGAAGCCTGACCCTCACCCGTCCCCTAATCCTCACAAGTACGCTAACACTGACCCGCGCTCTCACAACTACGCTACCCCTAAAGCGTTGTCATACCCTCACCTGGACCCTCAACCGTCCCCGTACCCTAACCCTAACCCTAGGCCGAACCCTAACCCTAACCCTTCCACGAAGCCTGACCCTCACCCGTCCCCTAATCCTAACCCGTACGCTAACACTCACCCACGCCCTCACACGTACGCTCCCCCTAAAGCATTGTCGTACCCTCACCTGGACCCTAAACCGTCCCCGTCCCCTAACCCTAACCCTAGACTGAACCCTAACCCTAAACCTTCCCTGAATCCTGACCCTCACCCGTCCCCTAATCCTAACCCGTACGCTCACACTAACCCGCGCCCTCACACGTACGTTTCCCCTACAGCGTTGTCGTACCCTCACCTGGACCCTAAACCGTCCCCGTCCCCTAACCCTAACCCTAGCCCCAACCCTAACCCTAACCCTTCCCCGAAGCCTGACCCTCACCCGTACCCTAATCCTATCACGTACGCTAACACTAACCCAGGCCCTCACACCTACGCTCCCCCTAAAGCGTTGTCGTACCCTCACCTGGACCCTAAACCGTTCGCGTCCCCTAACCCTAACCCTAGCCCGAACCCTAACCCTTACCCTTCCCCGAAGCCTGACCCTCACCCGTCCCCTAATCCTAAAGCGTACGCAAACGCTAACCCATGCCCTCACACATACGCTCCCCCTAAAGCGTTTTCGTACCTTCACCTGGACCCTAAACCGTCCCTGACCCCTAAGCCTAACCCTAGACCGAACCCTAACCCTAAACCTTCCCCGAAACCTGACCCTCACCCGTCCCCTAATCCTAACCCGTACGCTAACGCTAACCCGCGCCCTCACACGTACGCTCCCCCTAAAGCGTTGTCGTACCCTCACCTGGACCCTAAACCGTCCCCGTCCCCTAACCCTAACCCTACCCCGAACCCTAACCCTTCCCAGAAACCTGACCCTCACCCGTCCCCTAATCCTAACCCGTACGCTAACACTAACCCGCGCCCTCACACGTACGCTCCCCCTAATGCGTGGTTGTACCCTCACCTGGACCCTAAACCGTCCCCGTCCCCTAAACCTAAACCTAGCCTGAACCCTAACCCTAACCCTACCCCAAAGCCTGACCCTCACCCGTCCACTAATCCTAACACGTACGCTCACGCTAACCCACGCGCTCACACGTACGCTCCCCCTAAAGCGTTGTCATACATTCACCTGGACCCTAAACCGTCCCTGTCCCCTAACCCTAACCCTAGCCCAAACCCTAACCCTAACTATTCCCTGAAGCCTGACCCCTACCCGTCCCCTAATCCTAACCCGTACGCTCACACTAACCTGCGCCCTAACACGTACGCTCCCCCTAAATCGTTGTCGTACCCTCACCTGGACCCTAAACCGTCCCGGGCCCCAACCCTAATCCTACCCCGAACCCTAACCCTAACACTTCCGCGAATCCTGACTCTCACCCGTACCATAATCCTATCACGTACACTAACACTAACCCACGCCCTCACACGTATGCTCCCCCTAAAGCGTTGTTGTACCCTCACCTGGACCCTAAACCGTCCCCGTCCCCTAACACTAACCTTAGCCCGAACCCTAACCCTAACCCTTTCCCGAAGCCTGACCCTCACCCTTACCATAATCCTATCACGTACACTAACACTAACCCACGCCCTCACACGTACGCTCCCCCTAAAGCGTTGTCGTACCCTCACCTGTACCCTAAACCGTCCCCGTCCCCTAACCCTAACCCTAGCCCGAACCCTAACCCTAACACTTCCCCGAAGCCTGACCCTCCCCCGTCCCCTAATCCTAACCCGTACGCTGACAATAACACGCGCCCTCACACGTACGCTCCCCCTAAAGCTTTGTCGTACCCTCACGTGGACCCTAAACCGTCGCCATCCCCTAACCCTAACCCTAGCCCGAACCGTAACCCTAACAATTCCCCGAAGCCTGAACCTCACCCATGCCCTAATCCTAACCCGTACGCTAACGCTAACCCGCGCCCTCACATGTACGCTCCCCCTAAAGCGTTGTCGTACCCTCACCTGGATCCTAAACCGTCCCCGTCCCCTAACCCTAACCCTAGCCCGAACCCTAACCCTAACACTTCCCCGAAGCCTGACCCTCTCCCGTCCCCTAATCCTAACCCGTACGCTAACGCTAACCCACGCCCTCACACGTACGCTCCCCCTAAAGCGTTGTCGTAACCTCACCTGAACCCTAAACTGTCCCCGTCCGATAACCCTAACCCTAGCCGGAACCCTAACCCTAACCATTCCCCGAAGCCGGACCCTCACCCGTCCCCTAATCCTAACCCGCACGCTAACGCGAACCCGCGCCCTCACACGTAGGTTCCCCCTAAAGCGTTGTCGTACCCTCACCTGAACCCTAAACCATCCCCATCCCCTAACCGTAACCCTAGCCCAACCCTAACCCTAACCCTTCCCCGAATCCTGACCCAACCCGTCCCCTAATCCTAACCCGTACGCTAACGCTAATCCACGCCCTCACACGTACGCTACACCTAAACCGTTGTTGTACCCTCAGCTGGACACTAAACCGTCCCCATACCCTAAACCTAACCCTAGCCCGAACCGTAACCCTAACACTTCCCTGAATCCTGACCCTCACCCGTCCCCTAATCTTAACACGTACGCTCACGCTAACCGGCACCCTGACACTTACGCTCTCCCTAAAGCGTTGTCGTACCCTCACCTGGAACCTAAACCGTCCCTGTCTCCTAACCCTAACCCTAGCCCAAACCCTAACCCTAACCCTTCCCCGAATCCTCACCCTCACCCGTTCCCTAATCCTAACCCGCACGCTAACGCTAACCCATGCCCTCACACGTATGCTCCCCCTAAAGCGTTGTCGTACCCTCACCTGGACCCTAAACTGTACCCGTCCCCTAACCCTAACCCTAGACCGAACCCTAATCCTAACCCTTCCCGAAGCCTGAACCTAACCCGTCCCCTAATCCTAACCCGCATGCTAACGCTAACCCGCGCCCTCACACGTACGCTCCCCCTAAAGCATTGTCGTACCCTCAGCTGTACCCTAAACCGTCCCCGTCCCCTAACCCTAACCCTAGACTGAACCCTAACCCTAACCCTTCCCCGAAGCCTGACCCTCACCCGTCCTCTAATCCTAACCCGTACGCTAACGCTAACCCATGCCCTCACATGTACGCTCCCCCTAAAGCGTTGACGAACCCTCACCTGGACACTAAACCGTCCCCGTCTCCTAACTCTAACCCTACCGCGAACCCTAACCCTAGCCCTTCTCCGAAGCCTGACTCTCACCCGTCGCCTAATCCTAGCCTGTACGCTCTCGCTAACCCGCGCCCTCACACGTACGCTCCCCCTAAAGCGTTGTCGTACCCTCACCTGGACCCTAAACCGTCCCTGTCCCCGTCCCCTAACCCCAGCCCGAACCCTAACCCTAATACTTCCCCGAAGCCTGACTCTCACCCGTCCCCTAATCCTAACCAGCACGCTAACCCTAACCCGCGCCCTCACACGTACGCTCCCCCTAAAGCGTTGTCGTACCCTCACCTGGACCCTAAACCGTCCCCGTCCCCTAACCCTAACCCTACCCCGAACCCTAACCCTAACCCTTCCCAGAAACCTGACCCTCACCCGTCCCCTAATCCTAACCCGTACGCTAACACTAACCCGCGCCCTCACACGTACGCTCCCCCTAAAGCGTGGTTGTACCCTCACCTGGACCCTAAACCGTCTCCGTCCCCTAAACCTAAACCTAGCCCGAACCCTAACCCTAACCATACCCCGAAGCCTGACCCTCACCCGTCCACTAATCCTAACACGTACGCTCACGCTAACCCACGCCCTCACACGTACGCTCCCCCTAAAGCGTTGTCATACATTCACCTGGACCCTAAACCGTTCCCGTCCCCTATCCCTAACCCTAGCCTGTCCCTAACCCTAACCCTTCCCAGAAGCCTGACCCTCACCCGTCCCCTAATCTTAAACCGTACGCTAACACTGACCCGCGCCCTCACACGTACGCTCCCCCTAAAGTGTTGTCGTACCCTCACCTGGACCCTAAACCATCCCCGTCCCCTAACCCTAACCCTAGCCCGAACCCTAACCCTAACACTTCCCCGAAGCGTGAGCCACACCCGTACCCTAATCCGATCACATATGCTAACACTAACCCACGCCCTCACACGTACGCTCCCCCTAAAGCGTTGTCGTACCCTAACCTGGACCCTAAACCGTCCCCTTCCCCTAACCCTAACCCTAGCCCGAACCCTATCCCTTACACTTCCCAGAAGCCTGACCCTCACCCATCCCCTAATCCTAACCCGTACGTTAACACTAACCTGCACCCTCACACATACGCTCTCCCTAAAGCGTTGTCGTACCCTCACGTGGACCCTAAACAGTCTCCAAACCGTAACCCTAACCCTAGCCAGAACCCTAACCCTAACCCTTCCCCAAAGCCTGACCCTCACACGTCCCCTAATCCTATCCCGTACGCTAACACTAACCCATGCCCTCACACGTACGCTCCCCGTAAACCGTTGTCGTACCCTCACCCGGACCCTAAACCGTCCCCGTCCCCTAACCCTAAGCCTAGCCCGAACCCTAACCCTAACCCTTCCCCGAAGCCTTCCCCTCACCCGTCCTCTAATCCTAACCCGTACACTAACACTAACCCGTGGCCTTACACGTACGCTCCCCCTAAACCGTTGTCGTACCCTCACCTGGACCCTAAACCGTCTCTGTCCCCTAACCCTAACCCTAGCCCGAACACTAAACCTAACCCTTCCCCAAAGCCTTCCCCTCACCCGTCCCGTAATTCTAAGCCATACGCTAACACTAACCTGTGCCCTCACACGTACGCTCACCCGAAACCTTTGTTGTACCCTCACCTGGACTCTAAACCGTCCCCGTCCCAGTCCCCTAACCCTAACCCTAACACTTACCCAAAGCCTTACACTAACCCGTCCCCTCATCCTAACCTGTACGCTAACACTAAACCGTGCCCTCACACGTACACTCACCCTAAACCGTTGTCGTACCCTAACCTTTCCCCGAAATGGTCCCCATCCCGACCCTAAACCTACCCCTACCCAAAGCCTTACCCTAACCCGTCCCCTAATCCTAACCCGTACCAAAACGATAACCCGTGCCCTCACACATACACTCACACTAACCCACTGTGGTACCCTAACCTGTACCCCAAACAGTCCCCGTCCCCTAACCCTAACCCTAGCCCGAACCATAACCCTAACCCTTCCCCGAAGCCTGACCCTCACCCGTCCCCTAACCCTACCCGTACGCTAACACTAACCCATGTCCTCACACGTACGCTCCCCCTAAACCGTTGTCATACCCTCACCTGGACCCTAAACAGTCCCCGTCCCCATAACCCTAACCCTAACTCTTACCTAAAGCCTTACCCTAACCCGTCCGCTATTCCTAACTTGTATGCCAACACTATCCCATGCCCTCACACGTACGCTCACCCTAAACCGTTGTCGTACCCTAACCTGTCCACTAAAATGTCCCCGTCCCCTAACCCTAACCCTAACCCTAACCCTTACCCTTACCCTAAGCCTTACCCTAACCCGTCCCCTAATCCTAACCCGTACGCTCACAATATCATTTGCCCTCACATGTACACTCACCCTAAACCGTTGTCATACCCTAACCTGTCCACTAAACCGTCTCCGTCCCCTAACCCTAAGCCTAACCTAACCCAAACCCTTACCCAGAGTCTTACCATAACCAGTCCCCTAATCCTAACCCGTACGCTAACCCTAACCCGTGCCCTCACACGTACGCTCACCCTAAACCGTTTTCATACCCTCACCTGTCCCCTAAACCGTCTCCGTCCCCTAACCCTAACCCTAACCCTAACCCTTACCCGAAGACTTACCCTAACCTGTCCCCTAATCCTAACCCATAAGCTAACACTAACCCGTGCCCTCACACATACGCTCATCCTAAACCGTTGTTGTACCCTAACCTGTCCTGTAAACCATCCCCATCCCCTTACCCTAACCCTAAAACTAACACTAACACTTACCCGAAGCCTTATGCTAACCCGTCCACAAATCCTAACCGGTACGCTAACACTAACCCGTGCCCTCACACGTACGCTCACCCTAAACCGTTGTCGTACAGTAACCTGTCCCCTAACCCGTCCCCTAATCCTAACCCTAACCCTAACCCTTACACGAAGCCTTGCAGTAACCCGATCCCTAAACCTAACCCGTATGCTAACACTAAACCGTGCCCTTACACGTACGCTCACCCTAAACCTTTGTTGTACCCTAACCTGTCCCTTAAACCGTCCCCATGCCCGTCCACTAACACTAACCTTAACCCTAAACCTAACCCTTACCCGAAGCCTTACCCTAACCCGTCCCCTAATCCTAACCCATACGCTAACACTAACCCGTGCCCTCACACGTAAGCTCACCATAAACCGTTGTCGTACCCTAACCTGTCCCCTAAACCGTCCCCATTCCCTAACCCTAAACCTAACCCTAAACCTAACCCTTACCTTAAGCCTTACCGTAACCCGTCCCCTAATCCTAACCCATACGCTAACATTAACGGGCGCCGTCACACGTACGCTCACCCTAAAACCTTGTCGTACCCTAACCTGTCCCCTAAACCGTCCCCGTCACCTAACCCTAACCCTAAACCTAACCCTTACCCAAAACCTTACACTAACCCGTCCCCTAATCCTAACCCGTATGCTAACACTAACCTGTGGCCTCAAACGTATGCTCACCCTAAAGCGCTGTCATACCCTAACCTGTCCCCTAAACCGTCCCTATCCCATAACCCTAACCCTAACCCTAACCCTAACCCTAAACTTACCCGAAGCCTTACCTTAAACCATCCCCTAATCCTAACCCAGATGCTAACACTAACCCGTACCCTCACACGTACGCTCACCCTAAACCGTTGTCGTACCCTAACCTGTCCCCTAAACCATCCCCATCGCCTAACCCTAACCTTAACACTAACCCTAACCCTAAACCTTAAACAAAGCCTCACCCTAACCCGTCCCTTAATCCTAACCCATACGCTAACACTAACCCATGCCCTCACATGTACGCTCACTCTAAACAGTTGTCGTACCCTAACCTGTCCCCGAAATGGTCCCCATCCCCTGACGCTAAACCTACCCCTACCCAAAGCCTTACCCTAACCCGTCCCCTAATCCTAACCCGTACCAAAACGATAACCCGTGCCCTCACACATACACTCACACTAAACCTCTGTGGTACCCTAACCTGTCCCCTAAACCGAACCCGTCCCCTAACCCTAACCCTAACCCTAACCCTTACCCAAAGCCTTACCCTAATCCGTCCCCAAATCCTAACCCATATGCTAACACTAACTCGTGCCCTCACACGTACGCTCACCCTAAAATATTTTCGTACCCTAACCTGTCCCCTATACCGTCCCCGTCCCCTACACTAACCCTAACCCTGACACTTATCCGAAGCCTTACCCTAACCCGTCCCCTAATCCTAAGCCTTACGCTAACACTACCCCGTGCCCTCACACGGATGCTCACTCTAAACAGTTGTCGTACCCTTACCTGTCCCCTAAACAGTCCCCATCCCCTAACCCCATCCCTAATTCTAACACTTACCCGAAGCCTACCCTCACCCATCCCCTAATCCTAAGCCGTACGCTAACACTACCCCGTGCCCTCACACGGACGCTCACCCTAAACAGTTGTCGTACCCTTACCTGTCCCCTAAACAGTCCTCATCCCCTAACCCCATCCCTAATTCTAACACTTACCCGAAGCCTTACCCTAACCCAACCCCTAATCAAAACCCGTACGCTAACACTAACCCATGCCCTCACACGTACGCTCACCCTAAACCGTTGTCATACCCTAAACTGTCCCCTAAACCGTCACCATCCCCTAACCCTAACACTAACCCTAACACTAACCCTAACCCTTACCCACAGCCTTACGCTAACCCATCCCCTAATCCTAACCCGTACGCTAACACTAACCCGTGCCCTCACAGGTACGCTCACCCTAAACCGTTGTCATACCCTAACCTGTCCCTTAAACCGTCCCCGTCCCCTAACCCTAACCATAACCCTAACCCTAACCGTAACCCATACCCAAAGCGTTACTCTATCCCGTCCCCTAATCCTAACCCGTACGCTAACACTAACCCATGCCCTCAGACGTACGCTCTCCCTAAACCGTTGTCGTACCCTAACCTGTCCCCTAAACCGTCCCTGTCTCCTAACCCTAACCCTAATCCTAACCCTAACCCTTACGGGAAACCTTACCCTAACCCGTCCCCTAATCCTAACCCGTACACTAACACTAACCCGTGCCCTCACACGTACGCTCACCCTGAACCGTTGTTGTACCCTAACCTGTCCCCTAAACTGTCCCTGTCGCCTAACCCTAACCCATACCCAAAGCCTTACCCTAACCCGTCCCCTAATCCTAACCCGTACGCTAACACTAACCCATGCCCTCATACGTACGGTCACCCTAAACCGTTGTCGTACCCTAACCTGTCCCCTAAACCGTCCCCATCCCCTAACCCTAACCTTAACCCTAAACCTAACCCTAACACTTACCCGAAACGTTACACTAACCCGTCCCCTATTCCTAACACGTACGCTAACACTATCCCATGCCCTCACGCGTACGCTCACCCTAAACCGTTGTCGTACCCTACCCAGTCCCCTAAACCGTCCCCGTCCCTTAACCCTAACCCTAATCCTCACCCTAACTGAACCCCTAATCCTAACCCATACGTTAACACTAACTCATGCCCTCACACGTACGCTCACCCTAAACTGTTTTCATACACTTACCTGTACCCTAAACCGTCCTGGTCCCCTAACCCTAACCTTAACCCTAACCCTAACACTTATCCGAAGCCTTACTCTAACTCGTCCCATAATCCTAACCCGTACGCTAACACTAACCTGTGCCCTCACACGTATGCTGACCCTAAACCGTTGTCGTACACTAACCTGTCCCCTATACCATCCTCGTCCCCTAACCCTAACCCTAACACTAACCCTAACCCTTACCCGAACCCTTACCTTAACCCATCCCCTAATGCTAACCCATACGCTAACACTAACCCATACCCTAACACGTACGCTCACCCTAAACCGTTGTCGTACCCTACCGTGTCCCCTAAACCATCCCAGTCCCCTAACCCTAACCCTAACCCTTACCCAAAGCCTTACACGAACCCGTCCCATAATCCTAACCCGTACGCTAACACCAACCCGTGCCCTCACACGTACGCTCACCCTAAACCATTATCGTACCCTAACCTGTCCAGTAAACCGTCCCCATCCCCTAACCCTAACCTTAACCCTAAACCTAACCCTAATACTTACCCGAAACGTTACACTAACCCGTCCCCTATTCCTAACACGTACGCTAACACTATCCCATGCCCTCACACGTACGCTCACCCTAAACCGTTGTCGTACCCTACCCTGTCCCCTAAACCGTCCCCGTCCCTTAACCCTAACCCTAATCCTCAACCTAACTGAACCCCTAATCCTAACCCATACGTTAACACTAACTCATGCCCTCACACGTACGCTCACCCTAAACTGTTTGCCTACACTTACCTGTACCCTAAACCGTCCCGGTCCCCTAACCCTAACCCTAACCCTAACCTTAACACTTATCCGAAGCCTTACTCTAACCCGTCCCATAATCCTAACCCGTACGCTAACACTAACCTGTGCCCTCACACGTATGCTGACCCTAAACCGTTGTCGTACACTAACCTGTCCCCTATACCATCCTCGTCCCCTAACCCTAACCCTAACCCTAACCTTAACACTTATCCGAAGCCTTACTCTAACCCGTCCCATAATTTAACCCGTACACCCATACTAACCTGTGCCCTCACACGTATGCTGACCCTAAACCGTTTTCGTACACTAACCTGTCCTCTATACCATCCCCGTCCCCTAACCCTAACCCTAACCCTAACACTTACCCGAACCCTTACCTTAACCCGTCCCCTAATGCTAACCCGTACGCTAACACTAACCCATACCCTAACACGTACGCTCACCCTAAACCGTTGTCATACCCTACCGTGTCCCCTAAACCATCCCAGTCCCCTAACCCTAACCCTAACCCTAACACTTACCCGCAGCCTTACACGAACCTGTCCCATAATCCTAACCCGTACGCTAACACCAACCCGTGCCCTCACACGTACGCTCACCCTAAAACATTATCGTACACTAACCAGTCACCTAAACCATCCCCGTCCCCTAACCCTAACCCTAAGCCTTATCAGAAGCCTTACCCTAACCAGTCCCCTAATAACAAACCGTACGCTAACACTAACCTGTGTCCTGACACGTACACTCACCCTAAACCGTTGTCGTACCCTAACCAGTCCCCTAAACCGTCTCCGTCCCCTAACACTAACCCTAACCCAAAGCCTTAACCTTACCCGTCCCCTCATCCTAACTCGTACGCTAACACTAACACGTGCCCTCTCACTTATGCTCACCCTAAACCATTGTCATACCCGAACCTGTCCCCTAAAACGTCCCCGTCCCATAACCCTAACCCTAACACTTACCCAAAGCCTTACCCTAACCCGTCCCCTAATCCTAAACCGTACGCTAACACTAACCCATGCCCTGAGACGTACTCTCACCCTAAACCGTTGTCATACACTATCCTGTACCCTAAACCGTCCCCGTCCCCTAACCCTAACCCTAAACCTAACACTTACCCGAAGCCTTACCCTAACCCGTCCCCTAATCCTAACCCATACGCTAACACTAACCCGTGCGCTCACACGTACGCTCACCCTAAACCGTTGTTGTACACTAACCTGTCCCCTAAACCGTCCCTGTCCCCTAACCCTAACCTTAACACTCACCCTAACCCTAACCCTTAAATGAAGCCTTACCCTAACCCGTCCCCTAATCCTAACCCGTACGCTAACACTAACCCATTCTCTCACACGTACGCTCAACCTAAACCGTTGTCGGACCCTAGCCTATCCCCTAAACCGTCCCCGTCCCCTAACCGTAACCTTAACACTAACCCTAACCCTAATCCTTAACCGAAGCCTTACCCTAACCCGTCCCCTAATCCTAAGCCGTACGCTAATATTAACCCCTGCCCTCACATGTACGCTCACCCTAAACCGTTGGCGTATGCTATCCTGTCCCCTAAACCATCCCCATCCCCTAACCCTAACCCTAACCCTTACCCGAAGCCTTATCCTAACCCGTCACCTAATCCTAACCCGTACGCTAACACTAACCCATACCCTCACACGTACGCTCACCCTAAAACGTTGTCGTACCCTAACCTGTCCTCTAAACCGTCCCCGTCCCCTAACCCTAACCCTAAACCTAACCCTTACCTGAAGCCTTACCCTAACCCGTCCCCTAATCCTAACCCGAACGCTAACACTATCCCGTGTCCTCATGCGTACGCTCACCCTAAACCGTTGTCGTTACCTAACCGGTCCCCTAAACCGTCCCCGTCCCCTAACCCTAACCCTAATCCTAACCCTAACTCTAACCCTAATCCTAACCCATACGCTAACACTAACTTGTGCCATAACACGTACGCTCACCCTAAACCGTTTTCATACCCTAACCTGAACCCTAAACCGTCCCCGTCCCCTAACCCTAACCTTAACACTAACCCTAACCCTTACCCAAACCTTACCCTAACCCGTTCCCTAATCCTAACCCATACGCTAACACTAACCCGTGCCCTCACACGTACGCTCACCCTAAACCGTTGTCGTACCCTACCTTGTCCCCTAAACCATCCCTGATCCCTAACCCTAACCCTAATCCTAAACCTTACCCAAAGCCTTACCCTAACCCGTCCCCTAATCCTAATCCGTACGCTAACACTAACCCATGCTCTTACACATACGCTCACCCTGAACCATTGTCATACCCTAACCTGTCCCCTAAACCGTCCCCGTCCCCTAACCCTAACCCTAACTCTAACCCTAACCCTAACCCTTACCCGAAGCCTTACACTAACCCGTCCCCTAATCCTAAACCATACGCTAACACTAACTTGTGCCCTCACATGTACGCTCACCCTAAACCGTTATCATACCCTAACCTGACCCCTAAAGCGTCCCCGTCCCCCAACCCTAACCCTAACCCTAAACCCTCCCCATCCCCTAACCCTAACCCTAACCCTAACCCTAACCCTTACCCGAAGCCTTATCCTAACCCGTCACCTAATCCTAACCCATACACTAACACTAACCCGTGCCCTCACACGTATGCTCACCCTAAACCGTTGTCGTACCCTAACCTGTCCCATAAACCATCCCCGTCCCCTAACCCTAACCCTAACCCTTACCCAAAGACGTAACCTAACACGTCCACTAATCCTAACCCTTACGCTAACACTAAACCGTGCCCTCATGCGTGCGCTCACCCTAAACCATTGTCATACCCTAACCTGTCCCCTAAACCATCCCCGTCCCCTAACCCTAACACTTACCCTAAGTCTTACCCTAAACCGTCCCCTATTGCTAACCCGTACGCTAACACTAATCCGTGCCCTCACACGTACACTCACCCTAAACCGTTGGCGTACACTAACCTGTCCCCTTAACCATCCCCGTCCCCTAACCCTCACCATAACCCTCACCATAACCCTAACCCTAACCCATACCCAAAGCCTTACTCTATCCCGTCCCCTAATCCTAACCCGTACGCTAACGCTAACCCATGCCCTCAGATGTACGCTCACCCTAAACCGTTGTCGTACCCTAACCTGTCCCCTAAACCGTCCCCGTCCCCTAACCCTAACCCTGAACCTAACCCTAACACTTACCCGAAGCCTTACCCTAACCCGTCCCCTTATCCTAACCCGTACGCTAAGACTAACCCGTTCCCTCACACGTACGCCTACCCTAAACCATTGTCGTACCCACACCTGTTCCCTAAACAGTCCCCATCCCCTAATACTAACACTAACCCTAACCCGAAGCCTTACCCTAACCCATCGCCTAATCCTAACCCGTAGGCTATCACTAACCCCTGCCTTCACATGTACGCTCACCCTAAACCGTTGTCGTACCCTAACCTGTACCCGAAACCGTCCCCGTCCCCTAACCCTAACCCTAACCCTTACCCAAAGCCTTACCCTAACCCGTCCCCTAATCCTAACCCGTAAGCTAACACTAACCCGTGCCCTCAAACGTACCCTCACCCTAAACCGTTGTCGTACGCTAACCTGTCCCCTAAACCGTCCCCGTCCCCTAACACTAACCCTAATCCTATTCCTAACTCGTCCCCTAATCCTAACCCATATGTTAACACCAACTCGTGCCCTCACACGTATACTCACCCTAAACCGTTTTCATACCCTAACCTGTACCCTAAACCATCCCCGACCCCTAACCCTAACCCTAACCTTAACCCTTACCTGAAGCCTTACCCTAAACCATCCCCTAATCCTAATCCATACGCTAACACGAACCTGTGCCCTCACACGTACGCTCACCCTAAAACGTTGTCGTACCGTAACCTGTCCCCTAAACCGTCCCCGTCCCCTAACCCTAAACCTAACCCTAACCCTTACCCGAATCCTTACCCTAAACCATCCACAAATCCTAACCCGTATGCTAACACTAACCCGTGCCCTTACACGTACGCTCACCCTAAACCGTTGACTTACCCTAACCTGTCCCCTAAACCATCCCCGTCCCCTAACACTAACCCTAACCCGTCCGCTAATGCTAATCCATACGCTAACACTAACCTGTGCTCTCAGACGTACGCTCACCCTAAACCGTTGTTGTACCCTACCCTGTCCCCTAAACCATCCCCGTCCCCTAACCCTAACCCTAACCCTAAACCTTACCCGAAGCCTTAATCTAACCCGTCCCCTAATCCTAACCTGTATGCCAACACTAACCCATGCCCTCACACTTACGCTCACCCTAAACCATTGTCGTACCCTAACCTGTCCCCTAAACCGTCCCCATCCCCTAACCCTAACCCTAACCCTTACCAGAAGTCTTACCCTAACCCGTACCCTAATCCCAAACCGTACTCTAACACTAACCTTTGCCCTCACACGTACGCTCACCACAGACCGTTGTCGTACCCTAACCTGTCTCCTAAACCATACCCGTCCCCTAACCAACCCTAACCTGAAGCCTTAACATAACCCGCCCCCTAATCCTAACCCATATGCTAACACTAACCCGTGCCCTCACACGTACGCTCACCCTAAACCGTTGTCGTACCCTAACATGTCCCCTAACTGTCCCCATCCCCGTCCCCTAATCCTAACCCTAACCCTAACACTTACCCGAAGCCTTACCCTAACCCGTGCCCTAATCCTAACCCGTACGCTAAGACTAACCTGTGCCCTCACACGTACGCTTACCCTATACCACTGTCGTACCCTAACCTGTTTCCTAAACGTTCCCTTCCCCTAACCCTAACACTAACCCTTACCCGAAAACTTACCCTAACCCGTCCGCTAATCCTAACCCGTACGCTAACACTAACCCATGCCCTCACACGTACGCTCAACCTAAAACATTGTCGTACCCTAACCTGTCCCCTAAACCGTCCGCATCCAATAACCCTAACCCTAACCCTAACCCTAACCCTAACCGTTACCCGAAGCCTTACCCTAACCCATCCCCTAATCCTAACCCGTTTGCTAACACTAACCCGTGCCATCACACGTACACTCACGCTAAACTGTTGGCGTACCCTAACCTGTCCCCTAAACCGTCCCGTCCCCTAACCCTAACCATAACCCTAACCCTAACCCTTACCCGAAGCCTTACACGAACCCGTCCCATAATCCTAACCCGTACGCTAACACCAACCCGTGCCCTCACACGTATGCTCACCCTAAACCATTATCGTACCCTAACCTGTCCCGTAACCGTCCCCATCCCGTAACCCTAGCCCTAACCCTAAACCTAACCCTAACACTTACCCGAAAGCTTACCCTAACCTGTCCCCTAATCCTAACACGTACGCTAACACTATCCCATGCCCTCACACGTATGCTCACCCTAAACCGTTGTCGTACCCTACCCTGTCCCCTAAACCGTCCCCGTCCCTTAACCCTAACCCTAATCCTCAACCTAACTGAACCCCTAATCCTAACCCATACGTTAACACTAACTCATGCCCTCACACGTACGCTCACCCTAAACTGTTTGCCTACACTTACCTGTACCCTAAACCGTCCCGGTCCCCTAACCCTAACCCTAACCCTAACCTTAACACTTATCCGAAGCCTTACTCTAACCCGTCCCATAATCCTAACCCGTACGCTAACACTAACCTGTGCCCTCACACGTACGCTGACCCTAAACCGTTGTCGTACACTAACCTGTCCCCTATACCATCCTCGTCCCCTAACCCTAACACTAACCCTAACCCTTACCCGAACCCTTACCTTAACCCATCCCCTAATGCTAACCCATACGCTAACACTAACCCATACCCTAACACGTACGCTCACCCTAAACCGTTGTCGTACCCTACCGTGTCCCCTAAACCATCCCAGTCCCCTAACCCTAACCCTAACCCTTACCCAAAGCCTTACACGAACCCGTCCCATAATCCTAACCCGTACGCTAACACCAACCCGTGCCCTCACACGTACGCTCACCCAAAACCATTATCGTACCCTAACCTGTCCCGTAAACCGTCCCCGTCCCCTAACCCTAACCTTAACCCTAAACCTAACCCTAACACTTACCCGAAACCTTACACTAACCCGTCCCCTATTCCTAACATGTACGCTAACACTAACCCATGCCCTCACACGTACGCTCACCCTAAAACATTATCGTACCCTAACCAGTCACCTAAACCATCTCCGTCCCCTAACCCTAACCCTAACCCTAAGCCTTAGCAGAAGCCTTACCCTAACCAGTCCCCTAATACCAAACCGTATGCTAACACTAACCTGTGCCCTGACACGTACACTCACCCTAAACCGTTGTCGTACCCTAACCTGTACCCTAAACCATCACCGTCCCCTAACCCTAACCTAACCCGAAGCCTTAACCTTACCCGTGCCCTCATCCTAACCCATACGCTAACACTAACACGTGCCCTCACACTTACGCTCACCCTAAACCATTGTCATACCCGAACCTGTCCCCTAAAACGTCCCCATCCCATAACCCTAACCTTAACCCTAACCCTTACCCAAAGCCTTAACCTAACCCGTCCCCTAAACCTCACCCGTACGCTAACACTAACCCGTGCCCTCACACGTACGCTCACCCTAAACCGTTGTCATACACTATCCTGTCCCCTAAACCATCCCTGTCCCCTAACCCTAACCCTAACCCTAACACTTACCCGAAGCCTTACCCTAAACCGTCCCCTAATCCTAACCCGTACGCTAACACTAACCCGTGCCCTCACACGTACGCTCACCCTAAACCGTTGTCATACACTATCCTGTCCCCTGAACCGTCCCCATCCCCTAACCCTTACCCTAATCCTTACACTAACACTTACCCGAAGCCTTACGCTAACCCGTCCCCTAATCCTAACCCGTACGCTAGCACTAACCTGTGCCCACACACGTACGTGCACCCTAAACACTTGTAGTACCCTAACTTGTCCCCTAAACCGTCACCATCCCCTAAACCTAACCTTAACCCTAACCATAACCCTTACCCGAAGCCTTACCCTAACCCGTCCCCTAATCCTATATCATACGCTAACACTAACCCGTGCCCTCACACGTACGCTCACCCTAAACAGTTGTTGTACCCTAACCTGTCCCCTAAACCGTCCCTGTCCCCTAACCCTAACCTTAACACTAACCCTAACCCTAACCCTTAACCGAAGCCTTACCCTAACCCGTCCCCTAATCCTAACCCGTACGCTAACACTAACCCATTCCCTCACACGTACTCTCAACCAAAACCATTGTCAGACCCTAACCTGTCCCCTAAACCGTCCCCATCCCCTAACCCTAAACTTAACACTAACCCTAACCCTAACCCTTAACCGAAACCTTACCCTAACCCATCCCCCAATCCTAACCCGTACGCTAACACTAACCCATTCTCTCACAAGTACGCTCAACCTAAACCATTGTCGTACCCTAACCTATCCCCTAAACCATCCCCATCCCCTAACCCTACCCCTAAACCTTACCCGAAGCCTTACCGTAAACCGTCCCCTAATCCTAACCCGTACGCTAACACTAACCCGTGCCCTCACACGTACACTCACCCTAAACCGTTGGCGTACCCTAACCTGTCCCCTATACAGTCCCCGTCCCCTAACCCTAACCCTAACCCTAACCCTTATCTGAAGCCTTTCCCTACCCGTCCCCTAATCCTAAGCCGTATGTTAACACTAACCCGTGCCCTCACTCGTACGCTCACCCTAAACCATTGGCGTAAGCTATCCTGTCCCCTAAACCGTCCCCGTCCCCTAACCCTAATCCTAAACCTAAACCTAACCCTTACCCGAAGCCTTATCCTAACCTGTCACCTAATCGTAACCCGTACGCTAACACTAACCCGTGCCCTCACATGTACGCTCACCCTAAACCATTGTCGTACCCTAACCTGTCCCCTAAACCGTCCCCATTCCCTAACCCTAACCCTAAACCTAACGCTTACCCGAAGCCTTACCCTAACCCGTCCCCTAATCCTAACCAGTACGCTAACACTAACCAGTGCCCTAACAAGTACGCTCACCCTAAAACGTTGTCGTACCCTAACCTGTCCCCTAAACCGTCCCCGTCCCCTAGCCCTAACCCTAAACCTAACACTTACCCGAAGCCTTACCCTAACCTGTCCCCTATTCCTAACCCGAACCCTAACACTATCCCGTGTCCTCATGCGTACGCTCACCCTAAACCGTTGTCGTAACTTAACCTGTCTCCTAAACCGTCCCCGTCCCCTAACCCTAACCCTAATCCTAACCCTAACTCGACCCCTAATCCTAACCCATACGCTAACACTAACTTGTGCCCTCACACGTACGCTCACCCTAAACCGTTTTCATACCCTAACCTGAACCCTAAACCGTCCTCGTCCCCTAACCCTAACCCTAACACTAACCCTAACCCTTACCCGAAACCTTACCCTAACCAGTTCCCTAATCCTAACCCATACGCTAACACTAACCCATGCCCTCACACGTACGCTCACCCTAAACCGTTGTCATACCCTACCCTGTCCCCTAAACCATCCCTGATCCCTAACCCTAACCCTAATCCTAAACCTTACCCAAAGCCTTACCCTAACCCGTCCCCTAATCCTAACCCGTACGCTAACACTAACCCGTGCCCTCACATGTACGCTCACCCTAAACCGTTGGTGTACCCTAACCTGTCCCCTAAACCATCTCTGTCCCCTAACCCTCACCATAACCCTAACCCTAACCCTAACCCTAACCCGTACCCAAAGCCTTACTCTATCCTGTCCCCTAATCCTAACCTGTATGCTAACACTAACCCATGCCCTCAGATGTACGCTCACTCTAAACCGTTGTCGTACCCTAACCTGTCCCCTAAACCATCCCCGTCCCCAACCCTAACCCTAAACCTAACACTTACCCAAAGCCTTACCCTAACCCGTCCCCTAATCCTAACCCGTACGCTAACACTATCCCGTGCCCTCACGCGTACGCTCACCCTAAACCGTTGTCATATCCTAACCTGTCCCCTAAACCGTCCACGTCCCCTAACCCTAACTCTAATCCTAACCCTAACTCGTCCCCTAATCCTAACCCATATGCTAACACTAACTCGTGCCCTCACACGTACGCTCACCCTAAACCGTTTTCATACCCTAACATATACCCTAAACCGTCCCCATCCCCTAACCCTAACTCTAACCCTAACACTTACCCGAAGCCTTACCCTAACCCGCCCCCTAATCCTAAACCGAACGCTAAGACTAACCCATGCGCTCACACGTACGCTCACCCTAAACCGTAGGCGTACCCTAACCTGTCCCTTAAACCATCCCCTTCCCCTAACCCTCACCATAATCCTAACCCTAACCCTAACCCGTACCCAAAGCCTTAATCTATCCCATCCCCTAATCCTAACCTGTATGCGAACACTAACCCATGCCCTCAGATGTACGCTCACCCTAAACCGTTGTCGTACCCTAACCTGTCCCCTAAACCGTCCCCATCCCCTAACACTAACCCTAAACCTAACCCTTACCCGAAGCCTTATCCTAATTGTCCCCTAATCCTAACCCGTACGCTAACACTAACACGTGCTC
Source organism: Leucopleurus acutus (assembly GCF_964270905.1). NCBI lineage: Eukaryota > Metazoa > Chordata > Mammalia > Artiodactyla > Delphinidae > Leucopleurus > Leucopleurus acutus. Next base: position 228,007 of record NW_028139195.1, read on the forward strand.
TCACACGTACGCTCACCCTAAACCATTGACGTACCCTAACCTGTCCCATAAACCGTCCCCGTTCCCTAACCCTAACCCTAACCCTAAACCTAACCCTAACGCTTACCCAAAGCCTTATCCTAACCCGTCCCCTAATCCTAACCCATACGCTAACACTAACCAGTGCCCTCACACGTACGCTCACCCTAAACCGTTGTCGTACCCTAACCTGTCCCCTAAACCGTCCCCGTCCCCTAACACTAACTCTAAACCTAACCCTTACCCAAAGCCTTACCCTAACCCGTCCCCTAATCCTAACCCGTACGCTAACACTATCCCGTGCCCTCACACGTACGCTCACCCTAAACCGTTGTCATATCCTAACCTGTCCCCTAAACCGTCCCCGTCCCCTAACCCTAACTCTAATCCTAACCCTAACTCGTCCCCTAATCCTAACCCATATGCTAACACTAACTTGTGCCCTCACACGTACGCTCAACCTAAAACGTTGTCGTACCCTAACCTGTCCCCTAAACCGTCCCCATCCAATAACCCTAACCTTAACCCTAACCCTTACCCGAACCCTTATCCTAACCCGTTCCCTAATCCTAACCCGTATGCTAACACTAACCCGTGCCCTCACACGTATGCTCACCCTAAACTGTTGTCATACCCTAACCTGTCCCCTAAACCGTCCCCGTCCCCTAACCCTAACCCTTAGCTGAAGCCTTACCCTAACCCGTCCCCTGATACTAACCCGTACACTAACACTAATCCGTGCCCTCACATGTACGTTCACCCTAAACCGTTGTCGTACCCTAACCTGTCCCCTAAACCGTCCCAATCCCCTAACCCTAACCCTAAACCTTTCCCGAAGCCTTACCCTAAACCATCCCCTAATCCTAACCCGTATGCTAACACTAACCCGTGCCATTACACGTACGTTTACCCTAAACCGTTGACGTACCCTAACCTGTCCCCTAAACCATACCCATCCCCTAACCCTAACACTAACCCTAACCCTTACCCGAAGACGTAACCTAAACCGTCCACTAATCCTAACCCTTACGCTAACACTAAAACGTGCCCTCACGCATACGCTCACCCTAAACTGTTGTCGTACCCTAACCTGTCCCCTAAACTGTCCCCGACCCCTAACTCTAACCCTAACCCTAACCCTTACCCGAAGCCTTACCCTAACCCATTCCCTAATCCTAACGCGTACGCTAACACTAACCCATGCCCTCACACGTACGCTCACCCTAAACCATTGTCGTACCCTAACCTGTCCCCTAAACCGTCCCCGTCCCCTAACCCTAACCCTTACCTGAAGCCTTACCCTAACCCTACCCTAATACTAACCCATACGCTAACACTAATCCGAGCCCTCACACGTACGCTCACCCTAAACCGTTGTCGTACCCTAACCTGTCCCCTAAACCATCCCCATCCCCTAACCCTAACCCTAACCCTTACCCGAAGCCTTACCCTAACCCATTCCCTAATTCTTACCCGTTCGCTAACACTAACCCTTGCCATCACACGTACGCTCACCCTAAACCGTTGTCGTACCCTAACCTGTCCCCTAAACCGTCCCTGTCCCCTAACCCTAACCCTAACCCGTCCACTAATCCTAACCCTTACTCTAACACTAACCCGTGCCCTCACACGTATGCTTACCCTAAACCATTGTCGTACCTTAACCTGTACCCGAAACCGTCCCTGTCCACCTAATCCTAACAGTAACCCTAACCCTTACCTAACCCTAACCCCTAGCGAAGCCTTACCCTAACCCGTCCCCTAATCCTAACCCGTACAATAACACTAACCCGTGCCTTCACACTTATGCGCACCCTAAACCGTTGTTGTACACTTACCTGTCCCCTAAACTGTCCCCGTCCCTTAACCCTATCCCTAACCCTTACCCGAAGCCTTACCCTAACCCGTCCCCTAATCCTAACAAGTACGCTAACACTAACCCATACCCTAACACGTACGCCTCACCCTAAACCTTTGTCGTACCCTAACCTGTACCGTAAACCTTCCCGTCCCCTAACCGTAACCCTAACCCTTACCCGAAGCCTTACCCTAACCCGTCCCCTAATCCTAACCCGTACGCTAACACTAACCCATATCCTAACACTTATGCTCACCCTAAACCGTTGTTGTACACTAACCTGTGCCCTAAACCGTCTCCATTCCCTAACCCTAACCGTACCCCTTACTGGAAGCCATACCCTATACTTTCCCCTAATCCTTACCCATACGCTGACACTATCCTGTACCCTAACATGTATGCTCACCCTTAACCATTGTCGTACCCTAAACTGTACCCTAATCCGACCCTGTCCCCTAACCCTAACACTTACCCGAGGCCTTACACTAACTCGTCCCCTAATCCTAAGCCATACCCTAACACTAACCTGTACTCTAATACCTATGCTCACCCTAAACCGTTGTTGTACCCTAACATGTACCCTAAACCGTCCCTGTCCCATAAGCCTAACCCTAACACTTACCCGAAGCCTTATCTCATCCTGTCCCTTCATCCTAACCCGTACGCTAACACTAACTCATATCCTAACACGTACACTCACCCTAAACCGTTGTAGTACCCTAATCTGTACCCTAAACCGTCCCCGTCCCTTAACCCTAACCCTAACCCTTACCTGAAGCCTTACCCTAACCCGTCACCTAATCCTAACCCGTACGCTAACACTAACCCATACCCTAACACGTACGGTCACCCTAAACCGCTGTCACACCCTAACCTGTACCCTAAACTGTCCCCCTCTCCTAACCCAACCCTTACCTGAAGCCTTACCCTAACCCGTCCCCTAATCCTAACCCATACGCTAAACTAACCCGTACCCTAACACGTACACTCACCCTAAACCATTGTCGTACCCTAAACTGTACCCTAAACTTCCCCGTCCCCTAACCCTAACCCTAACCCTAACCTTTACCCGAAGCCTTACCTTAACCTGTCCACTAATCCTAACCCGTATGCTAACACTAACCCATGCCCTAACATGTACACTCACCCTAAACCATCGTCGTTCCCTAACCTGTACCCTAAACCTTCCCAGTCCCCTAATCCTAACCTTAAACTTTACCTGAAGCCTTACCGTAACCCGTCCCCTAATTCTAACCCATATTCTAACACTAACCCATACCCTAACATGTACGCTCACCCTAAACTCTTGTCGTACCCTAACCTGTACCCTAAACTTTCCCCGTCCCCTAACCCTTACCCGAAATCTTACCCTATCCGGTCCCCTAATCCTAACCCATACGCTAACTCTAACTCATACCCTAACACGAATGCTGACTCTCAACCATTGTCATACCCTAACCTGTTCCCTAAACGGTCACCGTCCCCTATCCCTAACGCTAACCCTAACCCTTACCCGAAGCCTTACCCTAACCCGTCCCCTAATCCTAACCCGTACGCTAACACTAACCCATATCCTAACACTTATGCTCACCCTAAACCGTTGTTGTACACTAACCTGTGCCCTAAACCGTCTCCATTCCCTAACCCTAACCGTACCCCTTACTGGAAGCCATACCCTATACTTTCCCCTAATCCTTACCCATACGCTGACACTATCCTGTACCCTAACATGTATGCTCACCCTTAACCATTGTCGTACCCTAAACTGTACCCTAATCCGACCCTGTCCCCTAACCCTAACACTTACCCGAGGCCTTACACTAACTCGTCCCCTAATCCTAAGCCATACCCTAACACTAACCTGTACTCTAATACCTATGCTCACCCTAAACCGTTGTTGTACCCTAACATGTACCCTAAACCGTCCCTGTCCCATAAGCCTAACCCTAACACTTACCCGAAGCCTTATCTCATCCTGTCCCTTCATCCTAACCCGTACGCTAACACTAACTCATATCCTAACACGTACACTCACCCTAAACCGTTGTAGTACCCTAATCTGTACCCTAAACCGTCCCCGTCCCTTAACCCTAACCCTAACCCTTACCTGAAGCCTTACCCTAACCCGTCACCTAATCCTAACCCGTACGCTAACACTAACCCATACCCTAACACGTACGGTCACCCTAAACCGCTGTCACACCCTAACCTGTACCCTAAACTGTCCCCCTCTCCTAACCCAACCCTTACCTGAAGCCTTACCCTAACCCGTCCCCTAATCCTAACCCATACGCTAAACTAACCCGTACCCTAACACGTACACTCACCCTAAACCATTGTCGTACCCTAAACTGTACCCTAAACTTCCCCGTCCCCTAACCCTAACCCTAACCCTAACCTTTACCCGAAGCCTTACCTTAACCTGTCCACTAATCCTAACCCGTATGCTAACACTAACCCATGCCCTAACATGTACACTCACCCTAAACCATCGTCGTTCCCTAACCTGTACCCTAAACCTTCCCAGTCCCCTAATCCTAACCTTAAACTTTACCTGAAGCCTTACCGTAACCCGTCCCCTAATTCTAACCCATATTCTAACACTAACCCATACCCTAACATGTACGCTCACCCTAAACTCTTGTCGTACCCTAACCTGTACCCTAAACTTTCCCCGTCCCCTAACCCTTACCCGAAATCTTACCCTATCCGGTCCCCTAATCCTAACCCATACGCTAACTCTAACTCATACCCTAACACGAATGCTGACTCTCAACCATTGTCATACCCTAACCTGTTCCCTAAACGGTCACCGTCCCCTATCCCTAACGCTAACCCTAACCCTTACCCGAAGCCTTACCCTAACCCGTCCCCTAATCCTCACCCGTACGCTAACACTAACCCTTACCCTTACATGTACGCTATCCCTAAACTGTTGTCGTACCCTAACCTCTACCCTAAACCATCCCCATTCCCTAAACATAACCCTAACCTGAAGCATTACCCTAACACTTACCCTAATCCTAAACGGTACACTAACACTGACCTGTACCCTAACACTTTCGCTCACCCTAAACCATTGTCCATCCTAAACCATACCCGTTCCCTAACCCTAACCTTAACCCTAACCCTAAACCTACTTATAGCACTATAACTCAGGAAAATTAAAATAACAAGAAACAACCACCCCAAAGTTTAGGGCTGCTCTGTTTACAAGAGTCTCGACTACGGTACAAATTAAATATCCTTGAAAGAGAGAAATGGATAAAGACGTTTTCATACTTACGTACAATGGAACATCACTCAGCAATGAAATCAATGTCGTCCGGCCTGTACAAGCATAATGAATGGATTTAGGTACAATGATTCAAAGGAAATAAGTCACACAGAAAAAGAAACTTATCATAAGATATCACTTATAGAGGGAATGTAAACTTGGCTACACATGAACTGAATTACAAAACAGAACAGAGTCTCACATTTAGAAAACAAACTTATGCTTTCTTAAGGGGAATGATGAGTTGGGGTGCTACGTAAAACCAGAGATTGAAATTAGCACAGATACTATTCCATAAGCCAAATATGTAATAGACGAGATATACTCCTTGCTCAACGAATTAGACTCAACACCGCCTATTCACTGCAGAGGAATATATCTGACAATAAGAATATTAAAACATATGTATTTATATGTCTCCGTAAGAGAATCAAGTGTGTGTAGAGCAGTATACACAGCCATGAAAATCAACTAAACCCCATTATTAAAATAAATTTCAAAAACAAAGACAGTGAAGGAGAGAAAGTTCTTAAATAATTCGTTCAGGGCTTGTGATGAAACTTGGATTTACCACATCCACACCCACAGCTGGGTGAGACATAAGGCAGGACATTTGGGGCTGAGAGGATTGGTGAGGTTCGGTGAGCAAATGGAGACCCTTTGAAGTAATACTGTATGCTACCCATTCCATGGGTCCCAACTCTCCTGGTTTAAGGGATTCTTCCTACAGCTAAAACATGCATGGGAAACCCAGAGGATTGTACACCATGTGATCGGGCAACGTTTATAAAGCTCATCTCATTTTTTGTCCCTTGGTACACGGGTTCGCCATTCCAGATGCTTTACTAAAAATCTCCCCAAGTGGAGAGTCTGTGCCTTAAAACTCCTGTTTAGCACAGTTAGCAGTTTCTGCAGAGGTTGAACAGGAATAGGGAGAACCAATGAGAGACTAGCTGTAGGTGTTTGGACGGTCACATTTCACTCTAATTTCCCACCAGGAAGAGGAATTAACAAAAGGCTCAGCATGCCGTGATGAAACCAGATTAGGGCCTGAAGCAATCCTGTGGTTTTCCTGCCAGCTCACAAGAAAGCGAGTTGAAGAAAGGACCTTAGGGGCACTGTAATTCATAAACCTGCAGAGTTATAAATGACAGCTATCGTCCAAAAATATACTGAAGTAAGGCTGCAAAGAGGACTTGAAAGCACGGCACAATTGCAGGAAATATATTTCAGGAGGTAGATGGAAACTGCATTAAAACATATGAAAAGCGGCAGAACTTCGACAATGATGCACTTGGCCAAAAAATGCACATGCGTTTTTTCCTGAATATATCCAGGAAAAAACGCATACGGCCTTTTTAGCCAACCAAGGAAGCGTGCAATGGAAATCCGCACTACAATGAAGTCTCACTTCCCACCGGTCAAATGGGCCATCTGAAAAAAGTGTAAAAACCAGAAAGGCAGGACAGGCCATGGAGAACAGGGAGCCTTGTTGTGCTGATGGGCGGGATGTAAATGGCCAACAGCCACTCTGGAGAAGTGTATGGTGTTTCCTGAAACCTCTAAAAAATAAAGCTACAGAGACTCGGGCACTTCCACCTATGACCCTATAGCTTAGGAAAATTAAAATCAACAAGACTCAGCCACCCCAAAGTTTAGGGCTGCTGTGTTTACAAGAACCTCGACAACGGAACAACTTAAGTATCCCAGAAAGAGAAAAATGGATAAAGAAGTTGTGGTACTTACATAGACTGGAATATCACTCTGCAATGAAATCAATGTCATCAGGCCCATAGCAGCATAATGAGTGGATTTAGGTAAGATGATTCTGAGTGAAATAAGTCACACAGAAAAAGAAACTAGTCATAAGATATCACTTATAGAGGGAATGTAAACTTGGCTACACATGAACTGAATTACAAAACAGAACAGAGTCTCACATTTAGAAAACCAACTTATGCTTGCTTAAGGGGAAAGGTGAGTTGGGGTGCTGCATAAAACCAGAGATTGAAATGAGCACAGATACCGTTACATAAGCCAGTAATAGACAAGATATATTCCTTGTTCAACGAAGTGGACTCAACAACCCCTATTCACTGCAGAGGAATATATCTGACTAGTAAGAATCTTAAAACCTATGTGTTTATATGTCTCCATAAGAGGATCAAGTGTGCATCGAGCGGCATAAACACAGCAGTGAAAATCAGCTAAACCCCATTATAAAAATAAATTTCAAAATCAAAACACAAAGACAGTGAAAGAGAGATAAATTCTTAAATAATTCGTTCAGGGCTTGTGACGAAACCTGGATTTACCACATCTACACCCACAGCTGGGAGAGACATAAGGCTGGACACTTGGGGCTGTGAGGATTGGTGAGGTTCGGTGAGCAAATGCAAACCCTTTGAAGTAGTACTGCGTGCTACCCATTCCATGGGTCCCAACTCTCCAGGTTTAAGGGATTCTTCCTACAGCTAAAACATGTGTGGGAAACCCAGAGGATGGTCCACAGTGTGATCGGGCAAGGTTTCTAAAACGCATCTCATTATTCGTCCGCTGGTACTCGGGTTCACCATTCCAGGCGCTTTACTAACAATCTCCCCACTTGGAGAGTCAGTGCTTGTAACCTCCTGTTTGGCACACTCTGCAATTTCTGCGGAGGATGAACGGAAATAGGGAGAACCAATGAGAGACTAGCTGTAGGTGTTTGGACGGGCACATTTCACTCTAATTTCCCACCAGGATGTAGAATTAACCAAAGACTCAGCGTGCCGTGCCGGAACCAGAATAGGGCCTGAAGCAATCCTGTTGATTTGTGGCCAGCTCACAGAAAGCGAGTTGAAAAAACGAGCTCAGGGGCACTGCAATTCACAAACCTGCAGAGTTATAAAGGACAACTATTGTCCAAAAATGTATTGAGGTATGGCTGTGAAGAGGACTTGAAACAAGGCACAATTGCAGGAAACAGATTTCAGGAGGTAGATTGGAATTGCATTTAAAGCATATGAAAAGCGGCAGATCTTCGGCAACGATGCACTTGGCCAAAAAGGGCGTATGCGTTTTTTCCTGAATATATTCAGGATAAAACGCATACGCCCTTTTTGGCCAACCAAGCAAGCGGGAAATTCAAATCTACACTACAAAGAAGTCTCATCCTAACACGTACCCTAACCCTATCCCGCTACCGTACCCTAACCTGTACCTGAGACCGTACCCATTCCCTAACCCTAACCCTTACCGTAAGCTGTACACAAACACTAACCCGTATGCTAACATGTACCCTAACAGTAACACATAGCCATACACTAAACTTTATCCTTACCCTACCCCATATCCTAACCCTTTCCCTAAACCGTACCATAACCCGTACCCTAATCCTAACCCATCCCCTAACATTAACCCATAACCTAACCCGTACCCTAATCCTAACCCATACACTCACACGTACCCTAACCCTAACCCGTTGTCATACCCTAACCTGTAACCTAATCTGTACCCATTCCCTAACCCTAACCCTAACCCTTACACTATCCCGTACCATAATCCTAACCTGTACACTAACACTAAACTATACCTTAACACTTACCCTACTCCTAACCCGTGGTCATACCCTAAACTGTACCCCAAACCATACCCGTTCCCTAACCCTAACCCTAACCCTTACCCTAAACCATACCTTAATCCTAACCCGTACACTAACACTAAACTGTACCCTAACACGTACCCTAACCCTAACCCTTTGTTGTTCCCTATACTGTACCCTAAACTGTACCCCTTCCTTAACACTAAACCTAACCCTAACCCTTACCCTAACCCATACCTAACACTAACCCATACACTAAACCTAACCATAACCCTGAATGTAAACCATACCCTAATCCTAACCCATACCCTAACACTAACCCATACCTTAACCCGTACCCTAACACTAAACCATAGCCATACCCTAAACTGTACCCTAACACTAACCCATACCACAACCATAACCCTAAACCATACTCTAAGCCGTACAATAATCCTAACCCGTATCCTAACCTTAAACCTTACCCTAAACCCTAATCCTTACCCTTAGCTTAATTTAGTTTTTTTGTATTTAAAAAAATATTTTCTTGGGTTAAAACAAACTAGCAGAACAACAAAATAGGGGGCTTCGCTGGTGGTGCGGTGGTTAGAATCTGCCTGCTAATGCAGGGGACACAGGTTCGAGCCCTGGTCTGGGAGGATCCCACATGCCATGGAGCAACTAGGCCCATAAGCCACAACCAGTGAGCCCTCGCATCTGGAGCCTGTGCTCTGCAACAAGAGAGGCTGCAATAGTGAGAGGCCCACGCACCGAGATCAAGAGTGGCCCCCCACTTGCCACAACTAGAGAAAGCCCTCACACGGAAACTCAGACCCAACACAACAAAAATAAATAATTAAATAATAAACTCCTACCCCCCCCCCAGAAAAAGAACAACAAAATAAAACAGAAAGTAACCTGAGTGTCCCTCAAAAAGCTAAGTCTGAAATAGTTGGTACTTCTGTTCTATGGACTGTTATGTAGCCTATAAAAAGTGTGAGAGCTAAATCTGTTTTTCTACAGTGAGAAGCATGATATTCCAGATGTATAGAACACCTGGATAAAATGAGAACTCTACACATTATGCTGGTCGTTTCAGTAAATGGGAAAGGATGGCAAGTGGTAAAATATTATCTTTTCCTTTAATTTTTTAAATTTCACTTGTTACAAAGAACTTCAATTATAATTGTACTTTAAAAAAGTAACAATGGAAATTTAAAAGAAAAAATATATATTGTGTGTTCAGTTATGTTTCATAGAATTATGAAATGCTCCACCCTCTGGCCATTACCTGCAAAAGCAGCTTTAAAACCTATGCTAATTTTCACTTCATATGAACAAGTCCTGCAGGGCTGTAAAGGAAACCTGCCTTCATCATGTTTTGCAGGAGGTAAAGATCAAAGTATTTCAAAATGTGGCACATATTTCAAGAAAACCATTTGAAGAACTAAGCTGTAATAACCATTTGAAAAATAAAAGGACATGCCTGAAAGCTCAATTTCAAAGGATTATGAGACACATGCAAATCCAACCACACAGAGGTATCAGCTCACACCATTCAGAATAACCATCAGGAAAGAAACTACAAATGATCAATGCTGAAGAGGTTGTGGAGAAATGCATACCCTTAATTTGAAGTGGGACGTAACCTGGTAAGAGTCACTAATGGGAACAGGGTGGAGGTGCCTTTAAAAGGTAAACATTGAGCTACTATATGATCCAGCAGGCCCACTCCTGGGCCTATAACATAAGAAGACATAATTGGAAAGACACAGGCAGGCAAATCTGCACTGCAGCAGTATTATAATAGCCAAGACATGGAAGCAACCAAAAGTCCATCAACAGATGAGTGGACAAAGAGGAACTGTTACATATAGAGATGGAATATTAGCTCGGGAAAAAAATGAAACCATGCCATTTGCAGCACCATAGATGAGTCTAGAGGTAACCATGCAACTTGTAGTAAGTGAGAAAGCGAAAGACACCTAACGTATATCACTTATAGGTGTTACCTGAAAATTGATAACAATGAAGATATTTCCACAGAGAAAGGCAATCACAGATTCATTGAACAAACTTATGGTTCCCCAAATCAAAAGGTGTGAGGATTGGATACATTATGATATTGGGGTTAACATAGATATAGAAACACATGTGAAATATATAATCACCAAAGACCTATGGAATACCAAGAGAAGACTACTCAACATTGTGTCATAACCTACCTGGGAAAAGGTTCCAAAGAAGAATAGATATATGTATGTGTGTGAAAGAACCACATCTTGCACACCTAGAACAAAAAAAAAACCATTGTAATCAAATTTGCTGCGATAAAAAATAAAAATTAAATTAAAAATATGAACAAGAAATAATGAGACATAAACTGAAAGGAATTTTTCCTGGCACATCCCATTCTAATTTTCAACCTAGAACAGGACTTCCATTAAGGCTCTGTTGCCCTGGTAACCAGATTTGGTAAAGGAGAAATGCTGCCGCCTTGTGGCTGTTTCACACAACAGCAGCTTTAAACCAAGAGGTAATGTTCACTTAATATTCAAAATATGTGCAGCACTGTAAAGGACACCGGGCCTCAAAAGATGTCCTGGGGTCGTAATCGACCAGAAAATTCAAAAGACGTCAACATTTCAAGAAGACAATGTCAAGAGGCATATTTTACGCACATTTTGTCTTTTCTTTTTTTCTCTTTAAAATAAAAGGAAATTGAAAAATGCGCAACATCAGCAATGAATAAAGCCATGCAAATCCAATTACAGAAATGTTCACCTCACAGCCGTCAGAATGTTCTTCAGCAAAAAGTCTACAAAGAATAAATGCTGAAGGGGTTTCAGAGAACTGTGTACCCTCCAGCTGCTGGGGGGATGTAAACTGGTAACAGCCAGTAGCGAGAACATAATGGAGGTGCGTTTAAGGGTAAAAATTGAGCTACCATGTGATCTGGTAGGTCCTTTGATGTGCCTATCACCTGAGCAGAGCAGAATGGAAAAGACACAGGCTGGCAATCCTGTACTGCAGGAATATTTAACATAGCCAAGACTTGGAAGAAACCAAAATGTCCATCAACAGAAAAATGCACAAAGAGGAAGTGGTCCATATAAACAATGGAATATTAGCCATGGAAAACAATGAAACAGTGCCGTTTGCACCACCATATAAGGACCTAGAGATAATCACTCAAATTAAAGAAAGAAAGTGAAAGACAGATATCCTATGACATCACTTCTAGGTGTTACCTAAAAGTTGATACTCACGAACTTATTTCCAAGAGAAGGAAAAGCATGGATTAAGAAAAAAAAATTATGTTTAACCAAATGGAAAAGTGTAAGGAATGTGTGAATTAGGATATGAGGGTTAACAGACATGTGCTAATACATATGAAATATATAATCACAAAATACCTATGGAATACCAAGAGAGGTCTAGGCAACACTCTGTAATAACCTACACAGTAAAGAATGCAAAGATAAATGACAGATACATTGATATAATGAACCAGATTCTGTACACCTAGGAGAAACAAAATATTTTTATCAAGTTTGCTCTGATAATTAATAAAAATTAAATTTATAAAACAAACAAGAAGTAAGGAGATATAAGCTCTTGGGGATGTGCTCTGGCACATTCCACTCTAATTTGCAGCCTACTAACACGATTTCCAGGAAGGCTCTGCTGCCCAAAAACCCAGAGTTGGCAATGTAGAAATTCTGCTGCCTTGTGGCCGTTTTCCGCAAGAGTGGCGTTAAGCCCACAGCTAATGTTCTCTTAACATTCACAAGGACTCAGGGCTGCAAAGGACACCTGCCCTAAACAACTGTGCTGAGGTAGGGAATGGACAATAAAATTCAAAACTGACAAATTTTTCAAGACGATAGTATGAAGAGGTAAGTTTGACTCACTCTCTTGTTTAAAAAAAGGAAAATGGGTGAAAGCTCAACCTCAGGAATTATTAGACTCATGCAAATCTAATGTACAAAAAGGTTTCAACTCACACCAGTCGACTGACCATCAGCAAAAGATCTACAAACAATAAATTCTGAAGGGGTTTTAGAGAACTGTGTACCCTCTAGCTGCTGGTGAGATGTAACGTGGTAAGAGCCAATAATGAGAACAGAAAGGAACTACGATTAAAAGTAAAAGTTGAGATACCATTCGATGCAGCAGTCACACCACTGGGCCTCTCACCTGAGAAGACCAGAATCGAGAAGACTCGGGCTGCAAAAGCTACACTGCAGCCTTATTCACAATAGCCAAGACAGTGAAGCCACCAAAATGTCCATCAACAGATGTATGGATGAAGAAGAAGTGGTCCACGTTCACAATAGAATATTAGCCATAGAAAACAATGAAACACTGCTATTTGAGGTGCCATAGATGAGCTTGGAGATAATCACAGAATATGAGGTAAGTCAGAAAGCAAAAGACCTATATCCTATGATATCACTTATAGGCGTTATCTAATAACTAACACAAATGAACATATTTCCACAGAGAAAGACACTCACAGACTTAGAAATTAAGTATGCTTATCTAAAAGGAAAGGTGGGCAGAATGGATAAATTAAGATTAACCTTACCATACGTATACAAATACATATAATAAACATATATCGAAAAGACGGACCATATAGCAAGGGAGGTCTACGGAACACTGTAATATTTTACATGGGAAGAGGATCTGAACATGAATAGACATATATATTGTACAAATGAAGCAGATTGTGTACATCTGGACAAACAATATCTAATCATTACCCCGATTAAATAAATTTTAAAAACCAAGATGTAATGAGACATAAACTTATGGGCGTTCCTCCTGGCACATTCCATTCTAACTTAAAACCTAGGACCACGACTTCCAGAAAGGCTCTGCTGCCCTAGTACTCAGATTTGGGAAAGGACAAATGCTGCCTCCTTGTGGCCGTTTCCCACAACAGCAGCTTTAAACCCAGTGCTAATTGTCACTAAATATTCACCAAACTTGCAGTTCTGTAATGACATCTGCCCTCCAAAAAAATCCTGGGGTCGAATATCCACCAAAAATTCAAAAGAGGGCAACCTTCCAAGAAGAGAGCTTCAAGAGATATATTGTACTCACACTTGATTTTTAACAGAAAGGAAAAAGGCGTGGAAAATGATGAATTTTAGGAATTTTTAAAGTCATGCAAACCCAAATTACAAAAACCTATCAGGTCACAGCAGTCAGACTGGCCATTAGCAAAAATGCTGCAAACTATAAATGCTGAAGGGATTGTGGAGAAGTTCGTACCCTCGGTTCTAAGGGAGACATGGTAAGAGCCACTAATGAAAACACAATGGAGGTGCTTTGAAAAGGTAAACATTGAGCTACTAGTCAATCAGTCACACCCACTGCTGGGCCTATCACCTGAGAAAATGAGAATCAAAAAGTCACAGGCTGGCAATCTTGCACTCCAGCAATATTTAATATAGCCAACACTTGGAAGCAACGAAAATGTCCCTCAACAGAGCTATGCACCAAGAAGTGGTCCATATACACGATGGAATATTACTCCGATAAAAATATAAATTAAATTTAAAAAAGAAACAAAAATAAGGAGACATCAGCCTTTGGGGGTTTATCCGGGCACATTCCACTCTAATTTATAACCGAGGAAGACCACTGGCTGGAAGCTCTGTTTCCCTAGTACCAGCATGGGGAACAAAGAAAGGCTGCCGCAATCTGGCCGTTATCTGCAAAAGCAGCTTTAAAGCCTGTGCTAATGGTCACTTCATGTGAACAAGTACTGCAGGGCTGTAAATGAAACCTGCCCTCAAAATGTTTTGAGGGAGGTAATGGCCAATAAATTTCAAAATGTAACACATACTTTAGAAAACACTTTGAAGGGCTAAGCTGTAATCACAGTTTGAAAAATAAAAAGGACATGTCTTAAAGCTCAATTTCAAAGGATTATGAGTCATATGTAAATTCAACCACAAAGAGGTATCAGCTCACACCAGTCAGAATATCCATCAGCAAGAAAACTACAAACAATAAATGCTGAAGCCATAAAAAGAAACAAAATTGAGCTATTTGTAATGAGGTGGATAGACCTAGAGTCTGTCATACACAGTGAAGTAAGTCAGAAAGAGAGAGACAAATACCGTATGCTAACACATATACCTGGAATTTAAGAAAAAAAATGTCATGAAGAACCTAGGGGTAAAACAGGAGTAAAGACAGAGACCTACTAGAGAATGGACTTGAGGATATGGGGAGGGGGAAGGGTAAGCTGTGACAAAGGGAGAGAGAGGCATGGACATATATACACTACCAAACGTAAGGTAGATAGCTAGTGGGAAGCAGCAGCATGGCACAGGGAGATCAGCTCGGTGCTTGTGACCGCCTGGAGGGGAGGGAGGGTGGGAGGGAGGGAGACGCAAGAGGGAAGTGATATGGGAACATATGTATATGTATAACTGATTCATTTTGTTGTAAAGCACAAGCTAGTACACCATTGTAAAGCAATTATACTTCAATAAAGATGTTAAAAATAAATAAATAAATAAATGCTGAAGGTGTTGTGGAGAAATGCATACCCTCAACTTTAAGTGAGATGTAACCTGGAAAGAGCCACTAATGAGCACAGAATCATGGTGCATTTAAACGGTAAACCCTGAGATACTATATGATACAGGAGGCCCACTCTTGGGCCTATAACATAAGAAGACAGAATTGGAAAGACACAGGCAGGCAAATGTGCAGTGCAGCAGTATTACAATAGCCAAGACATGGAGGCAACCAGAAAGTCCATCAAGAGGTGAGTGGACAAAGAAGAACTGGTACATGTACAGATGGAATATTATCTAGGGAAAAAAATGAAACAATGCCATTTGCAGCACCGTAGATGATTCTAGAGGTAATCAGGCAAATTGTACTAAGTCAGACAGCAAAAGACACATATCCTATAATATCACTTATAGGTGTTAGCTAAAAATTGATACCAATGAAGATATTTCCACAGAGAAAGGCAATCACAGATTCATTAAACAAAGTTAAGGTTCACCAAATGGAAAGGTGTGAGGACTGGATATATTAGGATATTGGGGTTAACATAGGTATAGAAACACATGTGAAATATATAATCATCAAAGACCTACGGAATACCAAGAGAAGACTACTCAACATTGTGTCACAAGCTACATGAGAAAACGATCTGAAGAAGTATAGATACATGTAAAAGAACCACATCTTACACACCTAGAACAAACAAAACATTTTAATCAAATTTGCTCTGATAAAAAATAAAAATTAAAAAAAGAACAAGAAAAAAAAGAGAGAAAAAAGGAAAAAAAAGAACAAGAAGTAATGAGACATACACTTAAGGGACTTTTTGCTGGCACATTGCACGACTTCCATTAAAGCTCTGTCATCACTAATAAAGCAGCTTTATAAGCAATGTTGAAGGTAGCTTAAAAGAATTCTCACTAATTATTGACAGTAACAAGAAAACAAACAAAAGTAAAAATCTCACGGCAAAAAGTATACATAGAGTAAGGGTAGTAGATCAAACACTTATTAAACTTCTGTAAAGAATAAAAGACAACAGTAGTACTTTTTTTAAAAGAGAGGGCCCAAATAAATCAGAACTGAAAGAGATGATGTTACAAGAGCCACCACAGAAATACAAAGTATCCTAAGATACACACAGGGTAACTCAGGGCTCAGACTGGACAGAGCCCACTCTCCATTCCCCTGTGGACAGAGCCCACTCTCCATTCCCCTGTACATGACTTACAGGAGACTCAGGAACTGAGGAGGGGGTCCTTGAGGAGAGGCACAAGATAGAAGATGTTAGGCATTAACATGACTGCATTCATTTTAAACATGCCTGAACTACATTCACATGAGATGATTTTGTCCTGTTTGTACATCAGCACCTCTAGTCGGAACTGCAGATCTTTGGTTTCACCACCTCTATGACAGCATTAGCTTCACCTGCTGTGGACCGTCTCCTATAGGATTTCTAGAACCACAAAACATCGAAGCTCCACAGGACCCAGAGTCTGTGCGACTCCACTCAGAGTCTCAACTGCACTCAGAGACTCAGAGTCTCAACAGAGACTCCCCTCTTGGAGGACACACACAAAGTAGTGTGCACATCAGGACCCAGGGGAAGGAGCAGTCACCCCATAGGTGAATGATCATACCTAGCTGCTAGTTTTAGAGGGTCTCCTGCAGAGGTGGGGTGTGGCTGCAGCTCACCATGGGGACAATGACACTGACAGCAGAAGTTCTGGGAAATACTCCTTGGCGTGAACTCTCCCAGAGTCCACCATTAGCCTCACCAAGAGCAAGGTAGGCTCCAGTGCTGGGTCGCCTCAGTCCAAACAACCAACAGGGAGAGAACCCAGCCCCATGCCTCAGCAGACAAGCGGATTAAACTTTTTATTAAACTTTTATTTAATCCACAGACAAGCAGATTAAAGCTCTGCCCACCAGAGCAACACCCAGCTCTACCCACCACCAGTCCCTCGCATAAGGAAGCTTGCACAAGCCTCTCAGAGAGACTCAATCACTGGAGAGCAGACAGCAGAAGCAAGAAGAACTACAATTCTGCAGCCTGTGGAAGGAAAACCACATTCACAGAAAGATAGAGAAAATGAAAAGGCAGAGGACTTTATACCAGATCAAGGAACAAGATAAATCCTCAGAAAAACAATGAAATGAAGTGGGGATAGGTAACCTTCCAGTAAAAGAATTCAGAATAATGATAGTGAAGATGATCCAAGACCTTAGAAAAATAATGGAGGCAAAGATCGAGAAGATGCAAGAAATGCTTAACAAAGACCTAGAAGAATTAAGGAACAAACACCTAGAAGAATTAAAGAACAAACAAACAGAGATGAACAATACAATAACTGAAATGAAAAATACACTAGAAGGAATCAGTAGCAGAATAACTGTGACAGAAGAACGGATAAGTGACCTGGAAGACAGAAAGGTGGAAATCACTGCCATGGAACAGAATAAAGAAAAAGAATGAAAATAAATGAAGACAACCTAAGAGACTTCTGGGACAACATTAAATGCAACAACATTCGCATTATAGGGGTCCCAGATGGAGAACAGAGAGAGAAAGGACTCGAGAAAATATCTGAAGAGATTATAGTTGAAAACTTCCCTAACATGGGAAAAGAAATAGCCACCGAAGTCCACAAAGCGCAGAGAGTCCCAGGCAGGATAAACCAAAGGAGAAAAATGCCGAGACACACAGTAATCAAATTGAAAAAATTAAAGACAAAGAAAAATTATTGAAAGCAACAAGGGAAAAATGACAACATACAACGGAACTCCCATAAGGTTAACAGCTGATTTCTCAGCAGAAAATCTACAAGCCAGAAGGGAGTGGCATGATAAATTTAACGTGATGAAAAGGAAGAACCTACCACCAAGAGTACTCCACCCAGCAAGTATCTCATTCAGATTTGATGGAGAAATCAAAAGCTTTACAGACAAGCAAAAGCTAAGAGAATTCAGCACCATGAAACCAGCTCTACAACAAATGCTAAAGGAACTTCTCTAAGTGGGAAACACAAGAGAAGAAAAGGACCCACTAAGACAAACCCATAACAATTAAGAAAATAGTAATAGGAACATACATATTGATAATTACCTTAAACATGAATGGATTAAATGCTCCAACCAAATGACACAGGCTTACTGAATGGATAGAAAAACAAGATCCATATATATGCTGTCTACAAGAGACCCATTTCAAACCTAGGGACACATACAGACTGAAAGTGAGGGGATGGAAAATATATTCCATGCAAATGAAAATCAAAAGAAAGCTGGAGTAGCAATACTCATATCAGATAAAATAGATTTTAAAATAAAGAATGTTACAAGAGACAAGGAAGGACACTACATAATGATCAAGGGATCAATCCAAGATATAACAATTATAAATATATATGTACCCAACACAGGAACACCTCAATATATAAGGCAACTGCTAACAGCTATAAAAGAGGAAATCAACAGTAACATAATAATAGCAAGGGACTTTAACACCTCACTTACACCAATGGAGATCATCCAGACAGAAAATTAATAAGGAAACACAAGCTTTAAATGACACAATAGACCAGATAGATTTAATGGATATTTATAGGACATTCCATCCAAAAACAGCAGACTACAAGTTCTTCTCAATGGTACACGGAACATTCTCCGGGATAGATCACATCTTGGGTCACAAATAAAGCCTCAGTAAATTTAACAAAACTGAAATCATATCAAGCAGCTGTTCCGACCACAATGCTATGAGATTAGAACTCAATTACAGGGAAAATAACGTAAAAAACAAACACATGGAGGCTAAACAATACGTTTCTAAATAACCAAGAGATCACTGAAGAAATAAAAGAGGAAATCAAAAACTACCTAGAGACAAATGACAACAAAAACACGATGATTGAAAACCTATGGGATGCAGCAAAAACAGTTCTAAGAGGGAAGTTTATAGCAATAAAAGCCTACCTCAAGAAACCAGAAAAATCTCAAATAAACAATCTAACCCTACACCTAAAGGAACTAGAGAACGAAGAACAAAACCCAAAGTTAATAGAAGGAAAGAAATCATAAAGATCAGAGCAGAAATAAATGAAATAAAAACAATAGCAAAGATCAATAAAACTAAAAGCTGGTTCTTTGAGAAGATAAACAAAAATGATAAACCTGTAGCCAGACTCAAGTAAAAGAGGGAGAGGACTCAAATCAATAAAATTAGAAATGAAAAAGGAGAAGTTGTAACAGACACCACAGAAATACAAAGCATCCTAAGAGACCTCTACAAACAACTCTATGCCAATAAAATGGACAACCTGGAAGAAATGGACAAATTCTTAGAAAGGTATAACCTTCCAAGACTGAACCGGGAAGAAATAGAAAATATGAACAGACCTATCACAAGTAATGAAATTGAAAGTGTGATTAAAAATCTTCCAACAAACAAAAGTCCAGAACTAGATGGCATCAGAGGTGAATTCTATCAAACATTTAGACAAGAGCTAACACCCAATCTTCTCAAACTCTTCAGAACTTTTCAGGGGAAGGAACAGTCCCAAACTCATTATATGAGGCCACCATCACCCTGATACCAAAACCAGACAAAGATACTACAGAAAAAGAAAATTAGAGACCAATATCACTGATTAATATAGATGTAAAAATCCTCAACAAAATACTAGGAAACAGAATTGAACAACACATTAAAAGGATCATGCACCATGATCAGGTGGGGTTTATCCCAGGGATGCAAGAATTCTTCAATATACACAAATCAATCAATGTGATACACCACATTAACAAATTGTAGAATAAAAATATGATCATCCCAATAGATGCAGGAAAAGCTTTCGACAAAATTCAACACCAATTTATGATTAAAAGTCTCCAAAAAGTGGGCATAGAGGGAATCTACCTCAACATAATAAAGGCAGTATATGACAAACCCACAGCAAACATCATTCTCAATAGTGAAAAACTAAAAGCATTTCCTCTAAGATCAGGAACAAGACAAGGATGTCCACTCTCACCACTATTACTCAACATAGTTTTGGAAGTCCTAGACACAGTAATCAGAGAAGAAAAAGAAATAAAAGGAATACAAATTGGAAAAGAAGAAGTAAAATTGTCACTGTTTGCAAATGACACGATACTACACATAGTGAATCCTAAAGATGCCACCAGAAAACTACTAGAGCTAATCAATGAATTTGGTAAAGTTGCAGGATACAAAATTAATGCACAGAAATCTCTTGCATTCCTATACACTAATAATGAAAGATCAGAAAGAGAAATTAAGGAAACAATCTCATTCACCATTGCAACAAAAAGAATAAAATACGGAGGAATGAACCTACATAAGGAGGTAAAAGACCTGTACTCAGAAAACTATAAGACACTGCTGAAAGAAATCAAAGATGATATAAACATATGGAGGTATAAACCATGTTCTTGGATTAGAAGAATCAATATTGTGTAAATGACTATAGTACCCAAAGCAAGCTACAGATTCAATGCAATCCCTATCAAATACCACTGACATTTTCTACAGAACTAGAACAAAAAAATCTTAAAATTTGTATGGAGACACAAAAGACCCCGAATAGCCAAAGCAATCTTGAGGGAAATTAAAAGAGCTGGAGGAATCAGACTTCCTAACTTCAGACTATACTACAAAGCTACATTAATCAAGACTATATGGTACTGGCACAAAAACAGAAATATAGATCAATTGAACAAGATAGAAAGCCCAGAGATAAACCTACGTACCTATGGCTAACTCATCTATGACAAAGGAGGCAAAGATATACAATGAAGAAAAGACAGTCTCTTCAGTAAGTGGTGCTGGGAAAACTGGACAACCACACGTGAAAGAATGAAATTAGAACGCTCCATAACACCATACACAAAAATAAACTCAAAATTAATTAGAGATCTAAATGTTAGACCAGACACTATAAAATTATTAGAGGAAAACATAGGCAGAACACTCTATGACATAAATCACAGCAAGATCCTTTTTGACCCACCTCCTAGAGAAGTGGAAATAAAAACAAAAATAAACAAATGGGACCTAATGAAACTTCAAAGCTTTTGCACAGCAAAGGAAAACATAAACAAGACGAAAATACAACCCTCAGAATGGGAGAAAATGTTTTCAAATGAAGCAAATGACAAAAGATTAATCTCCAAAATTTACAAGCAGCTCGTGTAGCTCAATATCACAAAAACAAACAACACAATCCAAAAATGGGCAGAAGACCTAAATAGACATTTCTCCAAAGGAGATATACAGATTGCCAATAAACACATGAAAGGATGCTGAACATCACTAATCATTAGAGAAATGCAAATCAAAACTACAGTGAGTTATCACCTCCCAGCAGTCAGAATGGCAATCATCAAAAAATCTACAAACAATAAATGCTGGAGAGGCATTTACTGGAGAAAAGGGAACGTTCTTGCACTGTTGCTGGGAATGTAAATTGTTATACCCACTAGGGATAACAGTATAGAGGTTCCTTAAAAAACTAAAAATAGAAGTACCATACGACCCAGCAATCCAACTACTGGGCATTTGCCCTGAGAAAACCATAATTCAAAAAGAGTTATATACAACAATGTTCGTTGCAGTTCTACTTACAATAGCCAGGACATGGAAGCAACCTAAGTGTCCATCGACAGATGAATGGATAAAGAATATCTGGCACATATATAAATGGAATATTACTCAGCCATAAAAAGAAACAAAACTGAGTTATTTGTAGTGAGGGGGATGGACTTAGAGTCTGTCCTACACAGTGAAGTGAGTCAGAAAGAGAAAAATAAATACCGTGTGCTAACAGAGATATATGGAATCTAAAGAAAAAAGTTTATGAAGAACCTAGGGGCAGGACAGGATTAAGGACACAGACATAGAGAAAGGACTTGAGGACACGGGGAGGGGGAAGGGTAAGCTGGGACGAAGTGAGAGAGTGCCATGGACATATATACATTACCAAATGTAACATCGATAGCTACTGGGAAGCAGCCACATAGCACAGGGAGATCAATTCGGTGCTTTGCGACCACCTAAAGGGGTGGGATGTGGAGGGTGGGAGGGAGATGTAAGAGGGAGGGGATATGGTGATATATGTATATGTATAATTGATTCACTTTGTTATACAGCAGAAACTGACACTCCATTGTAAAGCAATTATACTCCAATAAAGGTGTAAAAGGAAAATAAAAAAGAAAGAAGCCCAGAGATAAACCTACACACGTATGGTCAACTAATCTATGACAAAGTAGGCAAGACTATACAATGGAGAAAAGACAGTGTCTTCAATCAGTGGTGCTGGGAAAAATGGACAGCTACATGTAAAAGAATGAAATTAGAACACCCCCTAACACCATACACAAAAATAAATTCAAAATGGATTAGAGACCTCAATGTAAGACCGGACAGTATAAAACTCTTAGAGGAAAACATAGGAAGAATACTCTAACATAAATCACAGCAAGATCTTTTTTGATCCACCTCCTAGAGTAATGACATAAAAAAGAAAACTAAACAAATGGGACCTAATGAAACGTAAAAGCTTTTGCAAAGCAATGGAAACTACAAACACAAAAAGACAACTCTCAGAATGGGAGAATATATTTGCAACTGAATCAATGGACAAAGGATTAATCTCCAATATATATAAACAGCTGATGCAGCTCAATATTAAAAAAACAAACAACCCAATACAAAAATGGGCAGAAGATCTAAATAGACATTTCTTCCAAAAAGACGTAGAGATGGCCAAGGAGCACATGAAAAGCTGCTCTACATCACTAATTATTAGAGAAATGCAAATCAAAACTACAATGAGGTATCACCTCACACCTGTTAGAATGGGCATCATCAGAAAATCTACAAACAACAAATGCTGGAGAGGGTGTGGAGAAAAGGAACCCTCTTCCACGATTGGTGGGAATGTAAATTGATAGTCACTATGGAGAACAGTATGGAGGTTCCTTAAAAAACTAAAAATAGAATTACCATATGATCCAGCAACCCACTACTGGGCATATACCCAGAGAAAACCATAAATCAAAAAGACACATTCACCACAATGTTCATTGCAGCACTATTTACAATAGCCAGGTAATGGAAGCAACCTAAATGCCCACAGACAGACAAATGGATAAAGATGTGGTACATATATAAAATGGACTATTAGCCATAAAAAGGAATGAAATTGGGTCATTTGTAGAGACGTCGATGGATCTAGAGACTGTCATACAGAGTGAAGTAAGTCAGAAAGAGAAAAACAAATATTGTATATTAACGCATATATGTGGAACCTAGAAAAACTGTACAGATTAACCGGTTTGAAGGGAAGAAATAGAGACACAGATGTAGAGAACAAATGTATGGACACAAAGAGGGGAAAGCCATGGGGGGGTGGCGGTGGGAGGAGTTGGGAGATCAGGATTGACATGTATACATTTATATGTATAAAATAGATAACCAATAAGAACCTGCTGTATAAAAAATAAATAAAATAAAATGAAAAATAAAATTTTTTAAAAAACGGAAAAATGTTATTCCCTTCACATACATGTATTTATATGAATGAATTATTTCCATGCTTACATCCATAAGTACAAAAAAGAGGAATAAAACCTACCTTGAAACAAAAAAGAAAAAAAACAAAACAGAACCCACCAGTTATACAGATGAAAACCCAATCAGGGCACTTGCTCCAGTGATAGACAATTCTGAAGTTGGTCAGAGGTGGGGATTCCGCTTGCATGCAGCCAGCAGCCACCCCGCAAGGAGTGTCCTCATTACAAGCCTGGGGGACCGTGCCGAGACATCTGTGAGTAAACGTGAGATGAGCCCCAGGCCAGCTGCTGCTGAACTGTTCCCACCCGTCCCAGGTAAAACACCTGAATATATACAAGGACTTGAAAGCCTAGAGGAAGGGCCATAGAGCCACACGAGTGACAGCATGCCGGCCAACTTGGTGTCTGCAGGCCAGCCAGGATGGTCCTGGCCCTGGGTGCTCTTCTGGAAGATTTCCATTTCCCTGCCTGAGATACCCGTCCTGTCCCTGCCCCCACTGCTTTTTTCCTTCCTCACCTCTGCCCAGGGAGAAATTCCAGCAGCAGGTATGGGTGACACATCCTCTTCTTTAGCAGGTGGCAGCCTGGCAACTGCTGCAGAAAGTCCAGCAGAGCCCCACTCACACTGGGCCACCCACAAAGCCGTGGCCTCTCACTCCCTCCCACCAGCCCAGCCCCGAGACTGCTGACAGGGCAGAGAAAATGGCGTCAGGCACGGCTGCAGGGGCTCTTGCTGCCTGGAGTGGTATTTATATTGATCTCAACCCAGGCACACCTGGGAAGGGCAGGCTGGCACGGTAAGGCTGCCCAGCTCAGCCAATCATCACCCCTCAGGGGCTCACAGTTGCAGAAAATGGAACTTGCTGAACCGGCCAGGTCCAAGGAACAGGTGTGGGCTCCTGAGAGTCAGGATAGACAAGGGGCTGCAGCTTTGGCTTGTTTTCTAATCATTTTATCTGGCCCATGAGTGGGAGACAACTTCAAGAAAACCCTCTCCTAATGAGAGGAACCCAGGAGTCAGGGAGAGGAGGGGTGGGTGGTGGTTGGAGACAGAGGCCTGGTGCCCCGGGTGCAGTGGAAGTCTCTGGAAGACCAGGTGGAGGGAGGCCGCACAGAGTGATGCCCAGGGTCACAGACCTGTCGCAGCTACTGTTTGTTAGTTCAAGTCCTGCTCTGAGGTGCTCTGTGTCAGCTCTGAGTGACAGGTGAGCTGGGGGTGCTCTGCAATGAGGGCTATGTGCACGGTTCCTGTGTGCCCAGCCCTGCCATGGTACCTGCAAGGGTAACTCTGTATCCTGGGAGGGGCCTGACCACGAGAGCCCCGTGGGCTGGGGTGGGGGTGGGGTACCTGCCCAGGTGAGCTCCATATTCTGGGATTGGTGTGACCACGAGAGCCCCATGGGCTGCTGGGGACCTGGTAAAGGATGTCAGGACAGTCAGTGAAGCCACCGAGGATATACCTCCAGTTGCTCCTAATTCCTACACCCTGCTGGTCATTCTACCAACCACCAGGACATGGTATTCTGTATTAGTCTTCAATGATGCCTTCTTTTGTATTCCATTAGTCCCAGAGTCACAAGAAATTTTGGCTTGTGAGTGGCAGGACTCAACATACAACTAAAACAATACTTCCGGGCCGTCTTGCCCCAAGGGTGCAAAAATTCCCACACCATCTTTGGGGAAACCTTAGCTAAAGACCTAAAAGTTCTACCTCTGGAAAAGGAAACCCTCCTTCAGTACGCAGACGACATTCTGATCGCCAGCCCTACTAAGGAGGCCTCTGAACTACCAAGCCAATAAAGGATAGAAGTTGTCCAAGAAAAAGCTCAAATATCACAGACTGCGGTGACCTGCCTGGGCTTCATTCTCACAGAAGGTCGGAGAAGCCCATCCCAGGAAAGGGAAGAAACCATTTTCAGCCTTACCCCTTTCTAAAACTAGAAGACAGCTTAGGGGTTCCTGGGGAGGCCAGGGTTTGCTGCTTCTGGATCCCTAACTACACTCTACTAGCTGGGCCTCTATATGAAACACTGAAAGGAAAAGATGATGATCCTTTTGAATAGAATCCAGAAGTGGCCTTTCAAGAATGGAAAGAGCAGTCAATTCAGACCCTTGCCCTGGAACTCCCTAATTAAGCTAAACCCTTTGATCTTTACATTCCTGGTGAAAGGGGAATCGCCATTGGAGAATTAGTGCAAAATCTGGGACCACTTGAAATGGAACAATGCAAGAATGCCATCCAGGTAGGATAAACTACGGTCACCAAGGGGCTTGGCCTACTGCCACATCTGGCCAAGATACTGGCGGTATCTAAAAACCTGGAAATCAGCAGCCCAAAAGGCCACCTCCCTCCTAAGGGAAAAGGACTCCACGTGGTGATCCTAACCACCAACCATGCCCTGAAGTTGCAGGGTTCGCTCCGTGGGCACACCGACCTCGAGTGAGGAGGCCCTCCAACTCCAACATCCAGAGAGATAACCGGGGGCAACAGGGCACCATGACGACTCGTGTGAACATCACTTGACCTGGAGTTTCTCTCATAAAACAACAAGAGTGTGTCCCAAAAGAGTAGACTACTGCTTGCAGGACTTACTGCACCCAGAGGGGAGCTAATAATCTTGGCGGGGGAACCGTATATCACACTGTCACCATAGAAAAGCCTACAGACACCGTGCTGATGGTGGCCAATAAGACTGGCTGGACTCCTGTTTACTTCAAAAGGCTGTTGACTCAGTGGCCATCATGGTCCTTGATCACCACTGACCCTGGACTGTCTGGGAGTTGAGCGGGCAGGGCTCTGACACCTGGTGCTGTTTGTACGTTAATTCAGGGGCCTAATTGAAGAAAGCGCAGACTACTGGTCAGAGCATCTAGGCTGGCAGAAACGGTCAGCCTAAGGTGGCCGAACAAATGTGGGGCGGGGTGAAACCGGCCCCCACAGCGTCTCTGCACATCTCTTTCCTGGACCCTTAAAGGTCATTAGAATCTATAACACTTCCAATGCTGGTGCTCAGGCGGACGAGCAAGGATGCAGGGGGCCTGGGGACAATCAACGTCACCTGGAGGCTGCTGGGGAGAAGTTCTGACCCTCGTCCCTGGGTTTGAGGGCTCCCAACTCAGCACTCAGCAGTTACAGAAGAAGGGTCTGCACCCTCAGACCTCCAAGAATGAGGAACGGGACAAAAGACAGAGGAGGTGTTTGTCCCCAGCAAAGCCCATTAAAAATCCCTGGGAGATAAAAATAGAATCTGTGCAATAAAGTCAAGTCTAACCTTTTTTATCCTTTGTGCTTTGTCTAATTTCATGTGCTCCTAGGGTCCCGCATGCAGAGGTTCCACACCCGGCACTTCAGACCAGATTTCCTAGTGCAGAATGGCTGGGTCGACACCTCAGCTCCTGGGGCCCAGTGCAGACTCCGCGATATAGAGCCTGAACTGCAGCCAACCCGGCCCTCGAGAGCTCCGCCCCCTCCCTCCCACTGACTCTGACAGGATCTCTACACAGCAGCCCAGCCCACAGCCCACGGGGTAGTGCATGCTCTCACCTCTCCATTCTCTGATGAAAATATAAAGTTTCCTTTGCTTGTGAACCAAACTCAGTCTCGATCTGTTGGCCCCAATGACACTGCGCAGGGGGACACTTGTTGGGGTCCACTCTGGAGGATCAGTAACAGAAATTGAGACTATTGTAACCTCAATGAACAGATGTGTGAGCCAAACTGTAGTTAACATAGAACAGTGTATAAGGCTCGGGTAAAATAAGATGTTTCTAACGCTTCCATTGGCTATTTCCATCACTTTATTATAAGCAAGTTCAGTGAAAAGGTTTGTCTTATTTGTCAGGTCAATATTAGAGAAACGAAGTGATTTCTTTCCAAGGATGTACATCTAATAATCTTGGTTAAAGCTTCAATCTTGTTTTAAATGCTTTTCCATTGAAAATGATACCTCTCTTTCAGCTCTCCCATTTCTGAGAAGTATAAAATCTTATAATTTATTATTACCAAAGGGGAAAGGTGGGAGGAGGGATAAATTAACAGTTTGGGATTAACACATACACACTGCTATGTATAAAATAGATCATCAACAAGGAACTACTGTATAGCACAGGGAACTACACTCAACATTTTGCAATAACCTATAAGGGGAAATAATCTGAAAAAGAATAGATATTTTTATTGACATCATCTATCAATGACAGTTAAAGTGTAACCTAAGGGAAGCTGGTGGTGAGTGATTCTGAACCTGAAGACTTCAATCATCTAAAGTATGGACTCTGCCTACTTCCCAAGGCCCTTAATGAACATATGTGTAGCCGTAGCTTAAAAAATTCCCCAGTTTGGGTTTCGGGGAGACACTGATTTTGAAAAAGCCCTGGTGTTTTCCTTACATGAATGGGACTCTTCCTACTGCTAAAACATGTCTGTCACACCCAGAGGATGGTATACCGTCTGATCGGGAAGAGTTTGGAAAAGGCATCTCATCTCCTCATCTCCTGGTGCTCGGGTTCACCCCTCCAGCGTCTTTACTAACAGTCTCCCCACTTGGAGATGACAGCACTGTCAACATCCTGTTACATACAGTTTGGAATTTGTCCAGAGGATGAAGCGGAAGGATGAGGAACAATGAGAGACAAGTCCTAGGTGTTCAGACAGGCACATGTCACTCTAATTTCCAATCAGGAAGACGAATTGACCAAAGGCTAGGGTTGCCCATGGAAACAGTATAGGGCTTGAGGAAATCCCGCTGCTTTGTGGCCAGTTCCCATAAACACAAGTTGAACAATGGAACTCAGGGGCAGTAAAATTCACGAAACTGCAGAGTTGAAAATATCTATCACTGAAAAATGTCTTGAGGAAAGTCAGAGAAAAGGACTTGTAAGCAAGGGAGAATGGCAGGAAAGGGATTTGAGGAGGTAGAAAGGACTCGCCATTAAGCACAAGAAAAGGGGCTGAACATTGCCAACATTGCAGTTGGCCAAAAAGGGTGTATGCGTTTTTTTCTGTATATATTCAAGAAAAGGGCATACACTTTTTTAGCCAACCAAACAGGTGGGCACTGGAAATCAATACTACAAAAGATATCACTTCGGATCAGTCAGAAGAGCCATCCTCATAAAGCGTAAACAACAGAAATGCAGGACAGGGCAAGGAGAAGAGGGAGCCCTGTGAGACTTATAGTGGAAAATATATATTGCCAACGTCCATTCTGGAGAAGTGTATTGTGTTTACTAAAGCATCTAAAAAATGAGCTACAGAGGATAGGGCACTTGCACTCATGGGCGTATATCTTGGGAAAAACAAAAATGGAGAGGACACAGGCACCCCAATGTTTACCGCCTCTCTGTTTAAAAGATCCTCGACTAGGATATAACTTAAATGTCTCTGGAGGGAAAACATGGATAGATGTGGTACTTATGTAGAGTGGAATATTACTCAGCCTGGAAATCAATGAAATATGGCCAGTTGTAACAACTCCTAGGGAGTTACGTATGATCATTCTAAGTGACATAATTCAAAAAGAAAAAGACACATATCATAAGATATCACTTAAAGGTGGAATCCAAAATAGCTACACATGAAATAACTTACAAAACAAAAACATAGTCAAATATGTAGAAAACACGCATAAGGCTGCTAAACGGGAAAGGTGGGGAGGGGTGAGGCATCATCCAAGAGGTTGAAATTAGCAAAGATACCATTCCAAATACCAAACTGATAATCAACAAGGCCTACACGGTAGCTAAAAGAACTGCATTCAGCACACTCAAGTCACCGGAAAAGAATATATACGACTGGTAAGAATCTGAAAAAGAATTTACTGATGTCTCTCTGTACGTGAATCAAGTGGATGTACAGCAGCAAGAAACAGAGCTTTGAAAATAAGCTGTAACCAATATAGTAATAAATTGAAAAAAATAAACGACAGAGAGACAGAGAAAACCTCTTACAACTTTTCCTCAGGGACGGTGATGCAACATGGATTGAACACGTCTAGACCCACAGCAGGATGAGACATAAGGCTGGAAACTGTTTGCACTAAGAGAAATGTGAGGTTGGGTGAGGAAATGCACACCCTTTAAAGTAACACTACCTGGTACCCATTCAATGGGTCCCAAATCTGCAGGTTCAAGGGATCTTCCTACAGCTAAAACATGCATGGAAAACCCAGAGGACTGTACACCATGTGATCGGGAGATGTGTCTAAAATGCAGCTCATTTATCCTCTCCTGGTGCTCCTGTTCACCATTCCAGCCACGTTACTTAGAATCTCCCCACTTGGAGAATCAGCACATTTCAACTTCTGTTTCACACATTTTGCAAATTGTGAGGAGGATGAACGGGAAGAGGGGGAACCAATGAGAGAATAGTTGTAGGGGTTTGTACGGGCACATATCACTCTAATTTCCCATTAAGAATGAGAATTGAAAAAAGGCTCAGCCCGCCTCACCCGAGCCAAAATAGGGCCTGAAGCAATCCTGCGGGTTTGAGGCCAGCTCACAAAAGAGCAACTTAAAAAATGGAGCTCAGGGTCACTGCAATTCACAAACCTGCAGAGTTATAAATGAAAACTAACGTCCAAAAATATGTTGAGGTAAGGCAAAGAAGAGGATCTGAATGCAAGACAGAATTGCAAGAAACAGATTTCAAGAGATAGATTGGACTCGTCTTTAAAGCACATGAAAAGCAGCAGAATTTCGACAATGATGCAGTTGGCCCAAAAGGGCGTATGCGTTTTTTCCTGATTATATCCAGGAAAAAATGCATACACAATTTATGGGCAATGAAGCAAGCAAGCAATGCAAATGTGCACAACAAAGAAGTCTCATTTCCTACCAGTCAAAAGGGCCATCCTAAACAATTGTAAAAACCAGAAATGCAGGACAGGCCATGGAGAACAGGGAGCCTTTATACGCTGATGGGCAGTGTGTGAACTGCCGAGAGCCACTCTGGAGAAGTGTATGGTGGTTCCTAAATCATCTAGAAAACAGAGCTACAGAGCATAGGACACTTCCAATCATGGGAATATATCTAGGGAAGTCTAAAAATCAACAAGACACAAGCACAACACAGTTTAGGGCTACTCTGTTTACAAGAACCTCAACTTCAGTACACCTTAAATATCCCAGGAAAGAGAACAATGGATAAAGAAGATGTGGCACTTATGTACAATGGAATATCTCTTCACCATGAAATCAATGTAATAAGGCTAGTAGAAGGATAAAGAGTGGATTTAGGTCCGATAATACTACTTGAAATTAGTCAAACAGAAAAAGAAACATATCATAAGATATCACTTATAGAGGGAGGGTAAATATGGCTGCACAAAAAATGAATTACAGAACAGAACAGTGTCTCACATTTAGAAAACACACTTATGTCAGCTTAAGGGGAAAGGAGAGGTGGGGTGATGCATAAAACCAGAGTTTGAAATTAGCACAGATACCGTTCAATAAACCAAATAAGTATTAGACAAGATCTACACCTTGCTCAATGAACTGGCCTCAACACACCCAATACACTGCACAGAAATAAATCTGAGTAATAAGAATCTTAAGACCCATGTATTGACATATCTTCATAAGGGAATCAAGTGTGTGCAGAGCAGCACAAACACAGCAGTGAAAATGAGCTAAACCCCATTATAGAAATAAATTTTAAAAACAAAACGCATAAACAATCAAAGAGAGAAAAATTCTTACAATATTCGCTCAGGGGCTGTGATGCAACCTGGATTGACCACATATAAACCCACAGCTAGATAAGACATAAGGCTGGACACTTGGGGCTGAGAGGATTGGTGAGCTTTGGTGAGGAACTGCCGAAAGTTTAATGCAATACTTCATGCTACTCATTCCAAGGGTCCCAACACTCCAGGTTGAAGGGAATATTCCTACAGCTAAACCATGCTTGGGAAACCCAGCGACAGGTATACCATATGATCGGGAAAGGTTTCTAAAACGCACCTCATTGTTCCTCTCCTGGGGCTCCGGATTGACATTCATGCCGCTTTACTAACAAAAACCCCACATGGAGAGTCAATGCCTTTAAGTTCCTGTATCGCACAGTCTGCAGTTAGTGCGGAGGATGAATGGGAATAGGGGGAACCAGTGAGAAACTAGCTGTAGCGGTTTCAATGGGCACATGTCACTCTAATTTAACATCAGTAAGCAGAATTAACCAAAGGCACAGCAAGGTGCCCCAGAAGAACAATAGGGTCTGAAGGAATCCTGTGGTTATGAGGCAAGATCAGAAAAATAAGAGCTGAAAAATGGAGCTAAGGGCCACTGCAATTCAAAACCTGCAGAGTTATAAAGGCCAACTATTTTCAAAAAATATATTGAGGTAAGGCTATGAAGAGGCATTGAAAGCAAGGCAGAATTGCAGGAAACAGATTTCAGGAGGTAGACTGGAATTGCATTTAAAGCATAGGAAAAGAGGCAGAACATCGACAATGATGCACTTGGCCAAAAAGTGCGTATGCGTTTTTTCCTGAATATATTCAGCAAAAAACACATACGCACTTTTTGGCCAACCAAGCAACCTTGCAAAGGAAATCTGCACTACAATGAAGTCTCACTTCAACCAGGTCAAAAGGGCCATCTGAAAAAAGTGTAAAATCCAGAAAGGCAGGACAGGCCATGGAGACCTGGGAGCCTTGTTATGCTGATGGGCGGGATGTAAATTGCCAACAGCCACTCTGGAGAAGTGTATGGTGTTTCCTTAAACATCTAAAAAACAAAGCAACAGAGCCTAGGGCACTTCCACTTATGGTCCTATAGCTTAGGGAAATTAAAATCAAAAAGACACAGCCACCCCAAAGTTTGGGACGGCTCTGTTTACAAGAACCTCGTTTACAGTACAAGTTCAATATCGCAGAAAGTGAAAAATGGATAAAGAAGTTGTGGTACTTACGTACAATGCAATATCACTCAGCAATGAAATCTATGTCATCAGGCCCGTAGCAGCCATAATGAGTGGATTCAGGTATGATGATTCTAACTGAAATAAGTCACACAGAAAAAGAAATATCATAAGATATCACTAATACACGGAATGTAAACTTGGCTACACAGGAACTGGATTACAAAACAGAACAGGGTCTCAAATTTAGAAAACCAACTTATGCTTGCTTAAGGGGAAAGTTGAGTTGGGGTGCTGCATAAAACCAGAGATTGAAATGAGCACAGATAAAGTTCCTTAAGCCAAATATGGAATAGACAAGAGCTACTCCTTGCTCAATGAAATGGACTCAACACCCCATATTAAACGCCTAAGAATGTACCTGACTAGTAAGTATCTTAAACCTATGGATTGCTATGTCTCTGAAAGAGAATCAAGCGTGTGTACAGGGGCGTAAACACAGCAGTGATAGGATTGGAGAGGTTCGGTGAGCAAATGAAGACCCTTTGAAGTCATATTGCATGGTACCCATTCCACGGGTCTCAACTCTCCAGGTTTAAGGGATTCTTCCTTCAGCTAAAACATGCATGTGGAGCCCAGAGTATGATCAACCATGTGATCGGGAGACGTGTTCCAATATGTCTCAGTTCTCGTCCCCTGGTACTCGGGTGCAACATTCCAGATGCTTTACTAACACTCTCCCGACTTGGAGAGTCAGTGCCTTTAACCTCCTGTTTGGCCCAGTTTGCAATTTCTGCGGAAGATGAACAGGAATAGGGAGAACCAATGAGAGACTAGCTGGAGGTGTCTGGACGGGCAAATTTAACTCTCATTTCCCACCAGGAAGAGGAATTAACCAAAGGCTCAGCGTGCCGTGCCGGAACCAGATTAGGGCCTGAAGCAATCCTGCGGTGTTGCGGCCAGCTCACAAGAAAGCGAGTTGAAGAAAGGAGCTCAGGGGCACTGTAATTCACAAAACCTGCAGAGTTATAAATGACAGCAATCGTCCAAAAATATACTGAAGTAAGGTTGCCAAGAGGACTTGAAAGCGGGGCAGAATTGCAGGAAACCGATTTCAGGAGGTAGACTGGAATTGCATTTAAAGCATAGGAAAAGAGGCAGAATGTCCACAATGATGCACTTGGCCAAAAAGGGCGTATGCGTTTTTTCCTGAATATATTCAGGAAAAAACGCATACGCCCTTTTTGGCCAACCAAGCAAGCTTGCAAAGGAAATCTGCACTACAATGAAGTCTCACTTTCCCCACGTAAAAAGGGCCATCTGAAAAAAGTGAAAAATCCAGAAAGGCAGGACAGGCCATGGAGAACTGGGAGCCTTGTTATGCTGATGGGCGGGATGTAAATTGCCAAGAGCCACTCGGGAGAAGTGTATGGTGTTTCCTGAAATATCTAAAGAACAAAGCAACAGAGCCTAGGGCACTTCCACTTATGGTCCTATAGCTTAGGGAAATTAAAATCAAAAAGACACAGCCACCCCAAAGTTTGGGACGGCTCTGTTTACAAGAACCTCATTTACGGTACAAGTTCAATATCGCAGAAAGTGGAAAATGGATAAAGAAGTTGTGGTACTTACGTACAATGCAATATCACTCAGCAATGAAATCTATGTCATCAGGCCCGTAGCAGCATAATGAGTGGATTCAGGTATGATGATTCTAACTGAAATAAGTCACACAGAAAAAGAAACATCATAAGATATCACTAATACACGGAATGTAAACTTGGCTACACAGGAACTGGATTACAAAACAGAACAGGGTCTCAAATTTAGAAAACCAACTTATGCTTGCTTAAGGGGAAAGATGAGTTGGGGTGCTGCATCAAACCAGAGATTGAAATGAGCACAGATAAAGTTCCTTAAGCCAAATATGGAATAGACAAGAGCTACTCCTTGCTCAACGAAATGGACTCAACACCCCATATTAAACGCCTAAGAATGTACCTGACTAGTAAGTATCTTAAAACCTATGGATTGCTATGTCTTTGAAAGAGAATCAAGCGTGTGTACAGGCGCATAAACGCAGCAGTGATAGGATTGGAGAGGTTCGGTGAGCAAATGAAGACCCTTTGAAGTCATATTGCATGGTACCCATTCCACGGGTCTCAACTCTCCAGGTTTAAGGGATTCTTCCTTCAGCTAAAACATGCATGTGGAACCCAGAGTATGATCAACTGTGTGATCGGGAGACGTATTCCTATATGTCTCAGTTCTCGTCCCCTGGTACTCGGGTGCAACATTCGAGACGCTTTACTAACACTCTCCCGACGTGGAGAGTCAGTGCCTTTAACCTCCTGTTTGGCCCAGTTTGCAATTTCTGCGGAAGATGAACAGGAATAGGGAGAACCAATGAGAGACTAGCTGGAGTTGTCTGGATGCGCAAATTTAACTCTCATTTCCCACCAGAAAGAGGAATTAACCAAAGGCTCAGCGTGCCGTGCCGGAACCAGATTAGGGCCTGAAGCAATCCTGCGGTGTTGCGGCCAGCTCACAAGAAAGCGAGTTGAAGAAAGGAGCTCAGGGGCACTGTAATTCACAAACCTGCAGAGTTATAAATGACAGCTATCGTCCAAAAATATACTGAAGTAAGGCTGCCAAGAGGACTTGAAAGCGGGGCAGAATTGCAGGAAACCGATTTCAGGAGGTAGACTGGAATTGCATTTAAAGCATAGGAAAAGAGGCAGAACGTCCACAATGATGCACTTGGCCAAAAAGGGCGTATGCGTTTTTTTCTGAATATATTCAGGAAAAAACGCATACGCCCTTTTTGGCCAACCAAGCAAGCTTGCAAAGGAAATCTGCACTACAATGTAGTCTCACTTCCCCCCGGTCTAAAGGGACAACTGAAAAAAATGTAAAATCCAGAAAGGCAGGACAGGCCATGGAGAACTGGGAGCCTTGTTATGCTGATGGGCGGGATGTAATTTGCCAAGAGCCACTAGGGAGAAGTGTATGGTGTTTCCTGAAACATCTAAAAAACAAAGCAACAGAGCCTAGGGCACTTCCACTTATGGTCCTATAGCTTATGGAATTTAAAATCAAAAAGACACAGCCACCCCAAAGTTTGGGACGGCTCTGTTTACAAGAACCTCGTTTACGGTACAAGTTCAATATCGCAGAAAGTGAAAAATGGATAAAGAAGTTGTGGTACTTACGTACAATGCAATATCACTCAGCAATGAAATCTATGTCATCAGGCCCGTAGCAGCATAATGAGTGGATTCAGGTATGATGATTCTAACTGAAATAAGTCTCACAGAAGAAGAAACATCATAAGATGTCACTAATACACAGAATGTGAACTTGGCTACACATGAACTGAGTTACAAAACAGAACAGTGTCTCAAGTTTAGAAAACCAACTTATGCTTGCTTAAGGGGGAAGGTGAGTTGGGGTGCTGCATAAAACCAGAGTTTGAAATTAGCACAGATGCCGTTCCATAAGCCAAATATGTAATAGACAAGACCTACCCCTTGCTCAACAAAATGGTCTCAACAGTGAGGTATCACCTCACACCTGATAGAAAGGGCATCATTAGAAAATCTACAAACAAAAAATGCTGGAAAGGGTGTGGAGAAAAGGAACCCTCTTCCACTATTGTTGGGAATATAAATTGATACAGTCACTATGGAGAACAATATGATGTTTCTTAAGAAACTAACAGTAGAATTACCATATGATACAGCAATTCCAGTACTGGACATATAGCCAGACAAAACCATAAATCAAAAAGAGACATTCACCGCAATGTTCATTGCATCACTATTTACAATATCGAGGTAATGGAAGCAACCTAAATGCCCACAGACAGACGAATGCATAAAGCTGTGGTACATATATAAAATGGAATATTACTAAGCCATGAAAAGGAATGAAATTGGGTCATTTGTAGAGACGTCGATGGATCTAGAGACTGTCATACAGAGTGAAGTAAGTCAGAAAGAGAAAAACAAATCTTGTATATTCATGCATATATGTGGAACCTAGAAAAACTGTACAGATTAACCATTCTGCAAGGCATAAATAGAGCAACAGATGTAGACAACAAACGTATGGACAAGAAGGGGGGAAAGCTGTTGGGGGAGTGGTGGTGGGAGGAGTTGAGAGACTGGGATTGGCATGTATACATTTATATGTATAAAATAGATAACCAATAAGAACCTGCTGTATAAAAATATAAAATAAAATTCAAAATTAAAAAGAAATAAAATTTAAAAAATAAAACAGAAAAAACAATTATTCCCTTCACATACATGTATTTATATGAATAAATTATTTCCATGCTTCTATCTGTAAATACAAAAAAGAAGAATAAAATCTACCTTGAACCAAAAACGAAAAAGAGAAAAAAAACACAGAACCCACCAGTTCCACAGAGGAAAACCGTATCAGGGCACTTGCTCCAGTTGTAAACAATTCTGAAGTTGGTCAGTGGTGGGGAATCGTCTCCCATTCAGCCAGCAGCCCCCACGCAACAAGCGTCCTCATTGCAAAGCTGGGGCACCGTGCCGAGGCATCTGTGAGTAAACGTGAGCTGAGCCCCAGGCCAGTTGCTGCTGAACTATTCCCACCCGTCCCAGGTAAAACACCTGAATATATACAAGGACTTGAAAGCCTAGAGGAAGGGCCATAGAGCCACACGAGTGACAGCATGCCGGCCGACTTGGTGCCTGCAGGCCAGCCAGGATGGTCCTGGCCCTGGGTGCTCTTCTGGAAGATTTCCATTTCCCTGCCTGAGATACCCGTCCTGTCCCTGCCCCCACTGCTTTTTTCCTTCCTCACCTCTGCCCAGGGAGAAATTCCAGCAGCAGGTATGGGTGACACATCCTCTTCTTTAGCAGGTGGCAGCCTGGCAACTGCTGCAGAAAGTCCAGCAGAGCCCCACTCACACTGGGCCACCCACAAAGCCGTGGCCTCTCACTCCCTCCCACCAGCCCAGCCCCGAGACTGCTGACAGGGCAGAGAAAATGGCTCAGGCATGGCTGCAGGGGCTCTTGCTGCCTGGAGTGGTATTTATATTGATCTCAACCCAGGCACACCTGGGGAGGGCTGGCCGGCACGGTAAGGCTGCCCAGCTCAGCCAATCATCACCCCTCAGGGGCTCACAGTTGCAGAAAATGGAACTTGCTGAACCGGCCAGGTCCAAGGAACAGGTGTGGGCTCCTGAGAGTCAGGATAGACAAGGGGCTGCAGCTTTGGCTTGTTTTCTAATCATTTTATCTGGCCCATGAGTGGGAGACAACTTCAAGAAAACCCTCTCTTAATGAGAGGAACCCAGGAGTCAGGGAGAGGAGGGGTGGGTGGTGGTTGGAGACAGAGGCCTGGTGCCCCGGGTGCAGTGGAAGTCTCTGGAAGACCAGGTGGAGGGAGGCCGCACAGAGTGATGCCCAGGGTCACAGACCTGTCACAGCTGCTGTTTGTTAGTTCAAGTCCTGCTCTGAGGTGCTCTGTGTCAGCTCTGAGTGACAGGTGAGCTGGGGGTGCTCTGCAATGAGGGCTATGTGCACGGTTCCTGTGTGCCCAGCCCTGCCACGGTACCTGCAAGGGTAACTCTGTATCCTGGGAGGGGCCTGACCACCAGAGCCCCGTGGGCTGGGGTGGGGGTGGGGTACCTGCCCAGGTGAGCTCCATATTCTGGGATTGGTGTGACCACGAGTGCCCCATGGGCTGCTGGGGACCTGGTAAAGGATGTCAGGACAGTCAGTGAAGCCACCGAGGATATACCTCCAGTTGCTCCTAATTCCTACACCCTGCTGGTCATTCTACCAACCACCAGGACATGGTATTCTGTATTAGTCTTCAATGATGCCTTCTTTTGTATTCCATTAGTCCCAGAGTCACAAGAAATTTTGGCTTGTGAGTGGCAGGACTCAACATACAAATAAAACAATACTTACGGGCCGTCTTGCCCCAAGGGTGCAAATATTCCCACACCATCTTTGGGGAAACCTTAGCTAAAGACCTAAAAGTTCTACCTCTGGAAAAGGAAACCCTCCTTCAGTACGCAGATGACATTCTGATCGCCAGCCCTACTAAGGAGGCCTCTGAACTACCAAGCCAATAAAGGATAGAAGTTGTCCAAGAAAAAGCTCAAATATCACAGACTGCGGTGACCTGCCTGGGCTTCATTCTCACAGAAGGTCGGAGAAGCCCATCCCAGGAAAGGGAAGAAACCATTTTCAGCCTTACCCCTTTCTAAAACTAGAAGACAGCTTAGGGGTTTCTGGGGAGGCCAGGGTTTGCTGCTTCTGGATCCCTAACTACAGTCTACTAGCTGGGCCTCTATATGAAACACTGAAAGGAAAAGATGATGATCTTTTTGAATAGAATCCAGAAGTGGCCTTTCAAGAATGGAAAGAGCAGTCAATTCAGACCCTTGCCCTGGAACTCCCTAATTTAGCTAAACCCTTTGACCTTTACATTCCCAGTGAAAGGTGAATCGCCATTGGAGAATTAGTGCAAAAACTGGGACCACTTGAAATGGAACAATGCAAGAATGCCATCCAGGTAGGATAAACTACAGTCACCAAGGGGCATGGCCCACTGCCACATCTGGCCAAGATACTGGCGGTATCTAAAAACCTGGAAATCAGCAGCCCAAAAGGCCACCTCCCTCCTAAGGGAAAAGGACCCCACGTGGTGATCCTAATCACCAACCATGCCCTGAAGTTGCAGGGTTCGCTCCGTGGGCACACCGACCTCGAGTGAGGAGGCCCTCCAACTCCAACATCCAGAGAGATAACCGGGGGCAACAGGGCACCATGACGACTCGTGTGAACATCACTTGACCTGGAGTTTCTCTCATAAAACAACAAGAGTGTGTCCCAAAAGAGTAGACTACTGCTTGCAGGACTTACTGCACCCAGAGGGGAGCTAATAATCTTGGCGGGGGAACCGTATATCACACTGTCACCATAGAAAAGCCTACAGACACTGTGATGATGGTGGCCAATAAGACCGGCTGGACTCCTGTTTACTTCAAAAGGCTGTTGACTCAGTGGCCATCATGGTCCTTGATCACCACTGACCCTGGACTGTGTGGGACTTGAGCGGGCAGGGCTCTGACACCTGGTGCTGTTTGTACGTTAATTCAGGGGCCTAATTGAAGAAAGCGCAGACTACTGGTCAGAGCATCTAGGCTGGCAGAAACGGTCAGCCTAAGGTGGCCGAACAAATGTGGGGCGGGGTGAAACCGGCCCCCACAGCGTCTCTGCACATCTCTTTCCTGGACCCTTAAAGGTCATTAGAATCTATAACACTTCCAATGTTGGTGCTCAGGTGGACGAGCAGGGAGGCAGGGGTCCTGGGGACAATCAACGTCACCTGGAGGCTGCTGGGGAGAAGCTCTGACCCTCGCCCCCGGGTATGAGGACTCCCAACTCAGCACTCAGCAGTTACAGAAGAAGGGTCTGCACCCTCAGCACTCCAAGAATGA
The DNA here is from genome assembly GCF_964270905.1 of Leucopleurus acutus. Lineage (NCBI taxonomy): Eukaryota > Metazoa > Chordata > Mammalia > Artiodactyla > Delphinidae > Leucopleurus > Leucopleurus acutus. The sequence goes on from NW_028139195.1 coordinate 268,218, forward strand.
GGAACGGGACAAAAGGCAGAGGAGCGGTTTGTCCCCAGCAAAGCCCATTAAAAATCCCTGGGAGATAAAAATAGAATCTGGGCAATAAAGTCAAGTCTAACCTTTTTTATCCTTTGTGCTTTGTCTAATTTCATGTGCTCCTAGGGTCCCACATGCAGAGGTTCCACACCCGGCACTTCAGACCAGATTTCCTAGTGCAGAATGGCTGTGTCGACACCTCAGCTCCTGGGGCCCAGTGCAGACTCCGCGATATAGAGCCTGAGCTGCAGCCAACCCAGCCCTTGAGAGCTCCGCCCCCTCCCTCCCACTGACTCTGACAGGATCTCTACACAGCAGCCCAGCCCACAGCCCACGGGGTAGTGCATGCTCTCACCTCTCCATTCTCTGATCAAAATATAAAGTTTCCTTTGCTTGTGAACCAAACTCAGTCTCGATCTGTTGGCCCCAATGACACTGCGCAGGGGGACACTTGTTGGGGTCCACTCTGGAGGATCAGTAACAGAAATTGAGACTATTGTAACCTCAATGAACAGATGTGTGAGCCAAACTGTAGTTAACATAGAACAGTGTATAAGGCTCGGGTAAAATAAGATGTTTCTAACGCTTCCATTGGCTATTTCCATCACTTTATTATAAGCAAGTTCAGTGAAAAGGTTTGTCTTATTTGTCAGGTCAATATTAGAGAAACGAAGTGATTTCTTTCCAAGGATGTACATCTAATAATCTTGGTTAAAGCTTCAATCTTGTTTTAAATGCTTTTCCATTGAAAATGATACCTCTCTTTCAGCTCTCCCATTTCTGAGAAGTATAAAATCTTATAATTTATTATTACCAAAGGGGAAAGGTGGGAGGAGGGATAAATTAACAGTTTGGGATTAACACATACACACTGCTATGTATAAAATAGATCATCAACAAGGAACTACTGTATAGCACAGGGAACTACACTCAACATTTTGCAATAACCTATAAGGGGAAATAATCTGAAAAAGAATAGATATTTTTATTGACATCATCTATCAATGACAGTTAAAGTGTAACCTAAGGGAAGCTGGTGGTGAGTGCTTCTGACCCTGAAGACTTCAATCATCTAAAGTTTGGACTCTGCCTACTTCCCAAGGCCCTTAATGAACATATGTGTGGCCGTAGCTTAAAAAATTCCCCAGTTTGGGTTTCGGGGAGACACTGATTTTGAAAAAGCCCTGGTGTTCTCCTTACATGAATGGGACTCTTCCTATTGCTAAAACATGTCTGTCACACCCAGAGGATGGTATACCGTCTGATTGGGAAGAGTTTGGAGAAGGCATCTCATCTCCTCATCTCCTGGTGCTCGGGTTCACCCATCCAGCGTCTTTACTAACAGTCTCCCCACTTGGAGATGGCAGCACTGTCAACATCCTGTTGCGTACAGTTTGGAATTTGTCCAGAGGATGAAGCAGAAGGATGAGGAACAATGAGAGACAAGTCCTAGGTGTTCAGACAGGCACATGTCACTCTAATTTCCAATCAGGAAGACGAATTGACCAAAGGCTAGGGTTGCCCATGGAAACAGTATAGGGCTTGAGGAAATCCCGCTGCTTTGTGGCCAGTTCCCATAAACACAAGTTGAACAATGGAACTCAGGGGCAGTAAAATTCACGAAACTGCAGAGTTGAAAATATCCATCACTGAAAAATGTCTTGAGGAAAGTCAGAGAAAGGGACTTGTAAGCAAGGGAGAATGGCAGGAAAGGGATTTGAGGAGGTAGAAAGGACTCGCCATTAAGCACAAGAAAAGGGGCTGAACATTGCCAACATTGCAGTTGGCCAAAAAGGGTGTATGCGTTTTTTTCTGTATATATTCAAGAAAAGGGCATACACTTTTTTAGCCAACCAAACAGGTGGGCACTGGAAATCAATACTACAAAAGATATCACTTCGCATCAGTCAGAAGAGCCATCCTCATAAAGCGTAAACAACAGAAATGCAGGACAGGGCAAGGAGAAGAGGGAGCCCTGTGAGACTTATAGTGGAAATGTATATTGCCAACGTCCATTCTGGAGAAGTGTATTGTGTTTACTAAAGCATCTAAAAAATGAGCTACAGAGCATAGGGCACTTGCACTCATGGGCGTATATCTTGGGAAAAACAATAATCGAGAGGACACAGGCACCCCAATGTTTACCCCCTCTCTGTTTAAAAGATCCTCGACTAGGATATAACTTAAATGTCTCTGGAGGGAAAAAATGGATAGACATGTGGTACTTAGGTAGAGTGGAATATTATTCAGCCTGGAAATCTATGAAATATGGCCAGTTGTAACAACTCCGGAGGAGTTACGTATGATCATTCTAAGTGACATAATTCAAAAAGAAAAAGACACATATCATAAGATATCACTTAAAGGTGGAATCCAAAATGGCTACACATGAAATAAATTACAAAACAAAAACATAGTCAAATATGTAGAAAACACGCATAAGGCTGCTAAACGGGAAAGGTGGGGAGGGGTGAGGCATCATCCAGGAGGTTGAAATTAGCAAAGATACCATTCCAAATACCAAACTGATAATCAACAAGGCCTACACGGTAGCTAAAAGAACTGCACTCAGCACACTCAAGTCACCGGAAAAGAATATATACGACTGGTAAGAATCTGAAAAAGAATTTATTGATGTCTCTCCATACGTGGATCAAGTGGATGTACAGCAGCAAGAAACAGAGCTTTGAAAATCAGCTGTAACCAATATAGTAATAAATTGAAAAAAATAAACGACAGAGAGAAAACCTCTTACAACTTTTCCTCAGGGCCGGTGATGCAACATGGATTGAACACATCTAGACCCACAGCAGGATGAGACATAAGGCTGGAAACTGTTTGCACTAAGAGAAATGTGAGGTTGGGTGAGGAAATGCACACCCTTTAAAGTAATACTACCTGGTACCCATTCAATGGGTCCCAAATCTGCAGGTTCAAGGGATCTTCCTACAGCTAAAACATGCATGGAAAACCCAGAGGACTGTACACCATGTGATCGGGAGATGTGTCTAAAATGCAGCTCATTTATCCTCTCCTGGTGCTCCTGTTCACCATTCCAGCCACGTTACTTAGAATCTCCCCACTTGGAGAATCAGCACGTTTAAACTTCTGTTTCACACATTTTGCAAATTGTGAGGAGGATGAACGGGAAGAGGGGGAACCAATGAGAGAATAGTTGTAGGGGTTTGGACGGGCACATATCACTCTAATTTCCCATTAAGAATAAGAAATGAAAAAAGGCTCAGCCCACCTCGCCGGAGCCAAAATAGGGCCTAAAGCAATCCTGCGGGTTTGAGGTCAGCTCACAAAAGAGCAACTTAAAAAATGGAGCTCAGGGTCACTGCAATTCACAAACCTGCAGAGTTATAAATGAAAACTAACGTCCAAAAATATGTTGAGGTAAGGCAAAGAAGAGGATCTGAATGCAAGACAGAATTGCAAGAAACAGATTTCAAGAGATAGATTGGACTCGTCTTTAAAGCACATAAAAAGCGGCAGAATTTCGACAATGATGCAGTTGGCCCAAAAGGGCGTATGCGTTTTTTCCTGATTATATCCAGGAAAAAACGCATGCGCACTTTATGGGCAACGAAGCAAGCAAGCAATGCAAATGTGCACAACAAAGAAGTCTCATTTCCCACCGGTCAAAAGGGCCATCCTAAAAAATTGTAAAAACCAGAAATGTAGGACAGGCCATGGAGAACAGGGAGCCTTTATACGCTGATGGGCAGTGTGTGAACTGCCGAGAGCCACTCTGGAGAAGTGTATGGTGGTTCCTAAATCATCTAAAAAACAGAGCTACAGAGCATAGGACACTTCCAATCATGGGAGTATATCTAGGGAAGTCTAAAAATCAACAAGACACAAGCACACCACAGTTTAGGGCTACTCTGTTTACAAGAACCTCAACTTCAGTACACCTTAAATATCCCAGGAAAGAGAACAATGGATAAAGAAGATGTGGTACTTATGTACAATGGAATATCTCTTCACCATGAAATCAATGTAATAAGGCTAGTAGAAGGATAAAGAGTGGATTTAGGTCCGATAATACTACTTGAAATAAGTCAAACAGAAAAAGAAACATATCATAAGATATCACTTATAGAGGGAGGGTAAATATGGCTGCACAAGAAATGAATTACAGAACAGAACAGTGTCTCACATTTAGAAAACACACTTATGTCAGCTTAAGGGGAAAGGAGAGGTGGGGTGATGCATAAAACCAGAGTTTAAAATTAGCACAGATACCGTTCAATAAACCAAATAGGTATTAGACAAGATCTACACCTTGCTCAATGAACTGGCCTCAACACACCCTATACACCGCAGAGAAATATATCTGAGTAATAAGAATCTTAAAACCCATGTATTGATATATCTCCATAAGGGAATCAAGTGTGTGCAGAGCAGCACAAACACAGCAGTGAAAGTGAGCTAAACCCCATTATAGAAATAAATTTTAAAAACAAAACGCAGAAACAATGAAAGAGAGAAAAATTCTTACAAAATTCGCTCAGGGGCTGTGATGCAACCTGGATTGACCACATATAAACCCACAGCTGGATAAGACATAAGGCTGGACACTTGGGGCTGAGAGGATTGGTGAGCTTTGGTGAGCAACTGCCAAAAGTTTAATGCAATACTTCATGCTACTCATTCCAGGGTCCCAACACTCCAGGTTGAAGGGAATCTTCCTACAGCTAAACCATGCCTGGGAAACTGAGCGACTGGTATACCATATGATCGGGAAAGGTTTCTAAAACGCACCTCATTTTGCCTCTCCTGGGGCTCCGGATCGACATTCCAGCCACTTTACTAACAATATCCCCACATGGAGAGTCAATGCCTTTAAGTTCTGGTATCACACAGTCTGCAGTTAGTGCGGAGGATGAATGGGAATAGGGGAAACCAGTGAGAAACTAGCTGTAGCGGTTTCAATGGGCATATGTCACTCTAATTTCACATCAGTAAGAAGAATAAAACAAAGGCACAGCAAGGTGCTCCAGAAGAAGAATAGGGCCTGAAGGAATCATGTGGTTATGAGGCAAGGCCACAAAATTAAGAGCTGAAAAATGGAGCTAAGGGCCACTGCAATTCAAAAACATGCAGAGTTATAAAGGCCAACTATTTTCAAAAAATATATTGAGGTAAGGCTATGAAAAGGCATTGAAAGCAAGGGAGAATTGCAGGAAACCGATTTCAGGAGGTAGACTGGAATTGCATTTAAAGCATAGGAAAAGACGCAGAACGTCCACAATGATGCACTTGGCCAAAAAGGGCGTATGCGTTTTTTCCTGAATATATTCAGGAAAAAACGCATACGCCCTTTTTGGCCAACCAAGCAAGCTTGCAAAGGAAATCTGCACTACAATGAAGTCTCACTTCCCCCTGGTCAAAAGGGCCATCTGAAAAAAGTGTAAAATCCAGAAAGGCAGGACAGGCCATGGAGAACTGGGAGCCTTGTTATGCTGATGGGCGGGATGTAAATTGCCAAGAGCCACTCTGGAGAAGTGTATGGTGTTTCCTGAAATACATAAAAAACAAAGCAACAGAGCCTAGGGCACTTCCACTTATGGTCCTATAGCTTAGGGAAATTAAAATCAAAAAGACAGAGCCACCCCAATGTTTGGGATGGCTCTGTTTACAAGAACCTCGTTTACGGTACAAGTTCAATAGCGCAGAAAGTGAAAAATGGATAAAGAAGTTCTGGTACTTACGTACAATGCAATATCACTCAGCAATGAAATCTATGTCATCAGGCCCGTAGCAGCATAATGAGTGGATTCAGGTATGATGATTCTAACTGAAATAAGTCACACAGAAAAAGAAACATCATAAGATATCACTAATACACGGAATGTAAACTTGGCTACACAGGAACTGGATTACAAAACAGAACAGGGTCTCAAATTTAGAAAACCAACTTATGCTTGCTTAAGGGGAAAGGTGAGTTGGGGTGCTGCATAAAACCAGAGATTGAAATGAGCACAGATAAAGTTCCTTAAGCCAAATATGGAATAGACAAGAACTACTCCTTGCTCAACGAAATGGACTCAACACCCCATATTAAACGCCTAAGAATGTACCTGACTAGTAAGTATCTTAAAACCTATGGATTGCTATGTCTCTGAAAGAAAATCAAGCGTGTGTACAGGGGCATAAACGCAGCAGTGATAGGATTGGAGAGGTTCGGTGAGCAAATGAAGACCCTTTGAAGTCATATTGCATGGTACCCATTCCACGGGTCTCAACTCTCCAGGTTTAAGGGATTCTTCCTTCAGCTAAAACATGCACGTGGAACCCAGAGTATGATCAACCGTGTGATCGGGAGACGTGTTCCAATATGTCTCAGTTCTCGTCCCCTGGTACTCGGGTGCAACATTCCAGACGCTTTACTAACACTCTCCCGACGTGGAGAGTCAGTGCCTTTAACCTCCTGTTTGGCCCATTTGCAATTTCTGAGGAAGATGAACAGGAATAGGGAGAACCAATGAGAGACTAGGTGGAGGTGTCTGGACGGGCAAATTTAACTCTCATTTCCCACCAGGAAGAGGAATTAACCAAAGGCTCAGCGTGCCGTGCCGGAACCAGATTAGGGCCTGAAGCAATCCTGCGGTGTTGCGGCCAGCTCACAAGAAAGCGAGTTGAAGAAAGGAGCTCAGGGGCACTGTAATTCACAAACCTGCAGAGTTATAAATGACAGCTATCGTCCAAAAATATACTGAAGTAAGGCTGCCAAGAGGACTTGAAAGCGGGGCAGAATTGCAGGAAACCGATTTCAGGAGGTAGACTGGAATTGCATTTAAAGCATAGGAAAAGAGGCAGAACGTCCACAATGATGCACTTGGCCAAAAAGGGCGTATGCGTTTTTTCCTGAATATATTCAGGAAAAAACGCATACGCCCTTTTTGGCCAACCAAGCAAGCTTGCAAAGGAAATCTGCACTACAATGAAGTCTCACTTCCCCCCGGTCAAAAGGGCCATCTGAAAAAAGTGTAAAATCCAGAAAGGCAGGACAGGCCATGGAGAACTGGGAGCCTTGTTATGCTGATGGGCGGGATGTAAATTGCCAACAGCCACTCGGGAGAGGTGTATGGTGTTTCCTGAAACATCTAAAAAACAAAGCAACAGAGCCTAGGGCACTTCCACTTATGGTCCTATAGCTTAGGGAAATTAAAATCAAAAAGACACAGCCACCCCAAAGTTTGGGACGGCTCTGTTTACAAGAACCTCGTTTACGGTACAAGTTCAATAGCGCAGAAAGTGAAAAATGGATAAAGAAGTTCTGGTACTTACGTACAATGCAATATCACTCAGCAATGAAATCTATGTCATCAGGCCCGTAGCAGCATAATGAGTGGATTCAGGTATGATGATTCTAACTGAAATAAGTCACACAGAAAAAGAAACATCATAAGATATCACTAATACACGGAATGTAAACTTGGCTACACAGGAACTGGATTACAAAACAGAACAGGGTCTCAAATTTAGAAAACCAACTTATGCTTGCTTAAGGGGAAAGGTGAGTTGGGGTGCTGCATAAAACCAGAGATTGAAATGAGCACAGATAAAGTTCCTTAAGCCAAATATAGAATAGACAAGAACTACTCCTTGCTCAACGAAATGGACTCAACACCCCATATTAAACGCCTAAGAATGTACCTGACTAGTAAGTATCTTAAAACCTATGGATTGCTATGTCTCTGAAAGAAAATCAAGCGTGTGTACAGGGGCATAAACGCAGCAGTGATAGGATTGGAGAGGTTCGGTGAGCAAATGAAGACCCTTTGAAGTCATATTGCATGGTACCCATTCCACGGGTCTCAACTCTCCAGGTTTAAGGGATTCTTCCTTCAGCTAAAACATGCACGTGGAACCCAGAGTATGATCAACCGTGTGATCGGGAGACGTGTTCCAATATGTCTCAGTTCTCGTCCCCTGGTACTCGGGTGCAACATTCCAGACGCTTTACTAACACTCTCCCGACGTGGAGAGTCAGTGCCTTTAACCTCCTGTTTGGCCCATTTGCAATTTCTGAGGAAGATGAACAGGAATAGGGAGAACCAATGAGAGACTAGGTGGAGGTGTCTGGACGGGCAAATTTAACTCTCATTTCCCACCAGGAAGAGGAATTAACCAAAGGCTCAGCGTGCCGTGCCGGAACCAGATTAGGGCCTGAAGCAATCCTGCAGTGTTGCGGCCAGCTCACAAGAAAGCGAGTTGAAGAAAGGAGCTCAGGGGCACTGTAATTCACAAACCTGCAGAGTTATAAATGACAGCTATCGTCCAAAAATATACTGAAGTAAGGCTGCCAAGAGGACTTGAAAGCGGGGCAGAATTGCAGGAAACCGATTTCAGGAGGTAGACTGGAATTGCATTTAAAGCATAGGAAAAGAGGCAGAACGTCCACAATGATGCACTTGGCCAAAAAGGGCGTATGCGTTTTTTCCTGAATATATTCAGGAAAAAACGCATACGCCCTTTTTGGCCAACCAAGCAAGCTTGCAAAGGAAATCTGCACTACAATGAAGTCTCACTTGCCCCCGGTCAAAAGGGCCATCTGAAAAAAGTGTAAAATCCAGAAAGGCAGGACAGGCCATGGAGAACTGGGAGCCTTGTTATGCTGATGGGCGGGATGTAAACTGCCAACAGCCACTCGGGAGAGGTGTATGGTGTTTCCTGAAACATCTATAAAACAAAGGAACATAGCCTAGGGCACTTCCACTTATGGTCCTATAGCTTAGGGAAATTAAAATCAAAAAGACACAGCCACCCCAAAGTTTGGGACGGCTCTGTTTACAAGAACCTCGTTTACGGTACAAGTTCAATATCGCAGAAAGTGAAAAATGGATAAAGAAGTTGTGGTACTTACGTACAATGCAATATCACTCAGCAATGAAATCTATGTCATCAGGCCCGTAGCAGCATAATGAGTGGATTCAGGTATGATGATTCTAACTGAAATAAGTCACACAGAAAAAGAAACATCATAAGATATCACTAATACACGGAATGTAAACTTGGCTACACAGGAACTGGATTACAAAACAGAACAGGGTCTCAAATTTAGAAAACCAACTTATGCTTGCTTAAGGGGAAAGGTGAGTTGGGGTGCTGCATAAAACCAGAGATTGAAATGAGCACAGATAAAGTTCCTTAAGCCAAATATGGAATAGACAAGAACTACTCCTTGCTCAACGAAATGGACTCAACACCCCATATTAAACGCCTAAGAATGTACCTGACTAGTAAGTATCTTAAAACCTATGGATTGCTATGTCTCTGAAAGAAAATCAAGCGTGTGTACAGGGGCATAAACGCAGCAGTGATAGGATTGGAGACGTTCGGTGAGCAAATGAAGACCCTTTGAAGTCATATTGCATGGTACCCATTCCACGGGTCTCAACTCTCCAGGTTTAAGGGATTCTTCCTTCAGGTAAAACATGCACGTGGAACCCAGAGTATGATCAACCGTGTGATCGGGAGACGTGTTCCAATATGTCTCAGTTCTCGTCCCCTGGTACTCGGGTGCAACATTCCACAAGCTTTACTAACACTCTCCCGACTTGGAGAGTCAGTGCCTTTATCCTCCTGTTTGGCCCATTTGCAATTTCTGAGGAAGATGAACAGGAATAGGGAGAACCAATGAGAGACTAGCTGGATCTGTCTGGACGGGCAAATTTAACTCTCATTTCCCACCAGGAAGAGGAATTAACCAAAAGCTCAGCGTGCCGTGCCGGAACCAGAATAGGGCCTGAAGCAATCCTGGGGTGTTGCGGCCAGCTCACAAGAAAGCGAGTTGAAGAAAGGAGCTCAGGGGCACTGTAATTCACAAACCTGCAGAGTTATAAATGACAGCTATCGTCCAAAAATATACTGAAGTAAGGCTGCCAAGAGGACTTGAAAGCGGGGCAGAATTGCAGGAAACCGATTTCAGGAGGTAGACTGGAATTGCATTTAAAGCATAGGAAAAGAGGCAGAACGTCCACAATGATGCGCTTGGCCAAAAAGGGCGTATGCGTTTTTTCCTGAATATATTCAGGAAAAAACGCATACGCCCTTTTTGGCCAACCAAGCAAGCTTGCAAAGGAAATCTGCACTACAATGAAGTCTCACTTCCCCCCGGTCAAAAGGGCCATCTGAAAAAAGTGTAAAATCCAGAAAGGCAGGACAGGCCATGGAGAACTGGGAGCCTTGTTATGCTGATGGGCGGGATGTAAATTGCCAACAGCCACTCGGGAGAGGTGTATGGTGTTTCCTGAAACATCTAAAAAACAAAGCAACAGAGCCTAGGGCACTTCCACTTATGGTCCTATAGCTTAGGGAAATTAAAATCAAAAAGACACAGCCACCCCAAAGTTTGGGACGGCTCTGTTTACAAGAACCTCGTTTACGGTACAAGTTCAATATCGCAGAAAGTGAAAAATGGATAAAGAAGTTGTGGTACTTACGTACAATGCAATATCACTCAGCAATGAAATCTATGTCATCAGGCCCGTAGCAGCATAATGAGTGGATTCAGGTATGATGATTCTAACTGAAATAAGTCACACAGAAAAAGAAACATCATAAGATATCACTAATACACGGAATGTAAACTTGGCTACACAGGAACTGGATTACAAAACAGAACAGGGTCTCAAATTTAGAAAACCAACTTATGCTTGCTTAAGGGGAAAGGTGAGTTGGGGTGCTGCATCAAACCAGAGATTGAAATGAGCACAGATAAAGTTCCTTAAGCCAAATATAGAATAGACAAGAACTACTCCTTGCTCAACGAAATGGACTCAACACCCCATATTAAATGCCTAAGAATGTACCTGACTAGTAAGTATCTTAAAACCTATGCACTGCTATGTCTCTGAAAGAAAATCAAGCATGTGTACAGGGGCATAAACGCAGCAGTGATAGGATTGGAGAGGTTCGGTGAGCAAATGAAGACCCTTTGAAGTCATATTGCATGGTACCCATTCCACGGGTCTCAACTCTCCAGGTTTAAGGGATTCTTCCTTCAGCTAAAACATGCACGTGGAACCCAGAGTATGATCAACCGTGTGATCGGGAGACGTGTTCCAATATGTCTCAGTTCTCGTCCCCTGGTACTCGGGTGCAACATTCCAGACGCTTTACTAACACTCTCCCGACTTGGAGAGTCAGTGCCTTTAACCTCCTGTTTGGCCCAGTTTGCAATTTCTGCGGAAGATGAACAGGAATAGGGAGAACCAATGAGAGACTAGCTGGAGGTGTCTGGACGGGCAAATTTAACTCTCATTTCCCACCAGGAAGAGGAATTAACCAAAGGCTCAGCGTGCCGTGCCGGAACCAGATTAGGGCCTGAAGCAATCCTGCGGTGTTGCGGCCAGCTCACAAGAAAGCGAGTTGAAGAAAGGAGCTCAGGGGCACTGTAATTCACAAACCTGCAGAGTTATAAATGACAGCTATCGTCCAAAAATATACTGAAGTAAGGCTGCCAAGAGGACTTGAAAGCGGGGCAGAATTGCAGGAAACCGATTTCAGGAGGTAGACTGGAATTGCATTTAAAGCATAGGAAAAGAGGCAGAACGTCCACAATGATGCACTTGGCCAAAAAGGGCGTATGCGTTTTTTCCTGAATATATTCAGGAAAAAACGCATACGCCCTTTTTGGCCAACCAAGCAAGCTTGCAAAGGAAATCTGCACTACAATGAAGTCTCACTTCCCCCCGGTCAAAAGGGCCATCTGAAAAAAGTGTAAAATCCAGAAAGGCAGGACAGGCCATGGAGAACTGGGAGCCTTGTTATGCTGATGGGCGGGATGTAAATTGCCAACAGCCACTCGGGAGAGGTGTATGGTGTTTCCTGAAACATCTAAAAAACAAAGCAACAGAGCCTAGGGCACTTCCACTTATGGTCCTATAGCTTAGGGAAATTAAAATCAAAAAGACACAGCCACCCCAAAGTTTGGGACGGCTCTGTTTACAAGAACCTCGTTTACGGTACAAGTTCAATATCGCAGAAAGTGAAAAATGGATAAAGAAGTTGTGGTACTTACGTACAATGCAATATCACTCAGCAATGAAATCTATGTCATCAGGCCCGTAGCAGCATAATGAGTGGATTCAGGTATGATGATTCTAACTGAAATAAGTCACACAGAAAAAGAAACATCATAAGATATCACTAATACACGGGATGTAAACTTGGCTACACAGGAACTGGATTACAAAACAGAACAGGGTCTCAAATTTAGAAAACCAACTTATGCTTGCTTAAGGGGAAAGGTGAGTTGGGGTGCTGCATAAAACCAGAGATTGAAATGAGCACAGATAAAGTTCCTTAAGCCAAATATAGAATAGACAAGAACTACTCCTTGCTCAACGAAATGGACTCAACACCCCATATTAAATGCCTAAGAATGTACCTGACTAGTAAGTATCTTAAAACCTATGCACTGCTATGTCTCTGAAAGAAAATCAAGCATGTGTACAGGGGCATAAACGCAGCAGTGATAGGATTGGAGAGGTTCGGTGAGCAAATGAAGACCCTTTGAAGTCATATTGCATGGTACCCATTCCACGGGTCTCAACTCTCCAGGTTTAAGGGATTCTTCCTTCAGCTAAAACATGCACGTGGAACCCAGAGTATGATCAACCGTGTGATCGGGAGACGTGTTCCAATATGTCTCAGTTCTCGTCCCCTGGTACTCGGGTGCAACATTCCAGACGCTTTACTAACACTCTCCCGACTTGGAGAGTCAGTGCCTTTAACCTCCTGTTTGGCCCAGTTTGCAATTTCTGCGGAAGATGAACAGGAATAGGGAGAACCAATGAGAGACTAGCTGGAGGTGTCTGGACGGGCAAATTTAACTCTCATTTCCCACCAGGAAGAGGAATTAACCAAAGGCTCAGCGTGCCGTGCCGGAACCAGATTAGGGCCTGAAGCAATCCTGCGGTGTTGCGGCCAGCTCACAAGAAAGCGAGTTGAAGAAAGGAGCTCAGGGGCACTGTAATTCACAAACCTGCAGAGTTATAAATGACAGCTATCGTCCAAAAATATACTGAAGTAAGGCTGCCAAGAGGACTTGAAAGCGGGGCAGAATTGCAGGAAACCGATTTCAGGAGGTAGACTGGAATTGCATTTAAAGCATAGGAAAAGAGGCAGAACGTCCACAATGATGCACTTGGCCAAAAAGGGCGTATGCGTTTTTTCCTGAATATATTCAGGAAAAAACGCATACGCCCTTTTTGGCCAACCAAGCAAGCTTGCAAAGGAAATCTGCACTACAATGAAGTCTCACTTCCCCCCGGTCAAAAGGGCCATCTGAAAAAAGTGTAAAATCCAGAAAGGCAGGACAGGCCATGGAGAACTGGGAGCCTTGTTATGCTGATGGGCGGGATGTAAATTGCCAACAGCCACTCGGGAGAGGTGTATGGTGTTTCCTGAAACATCTAAAAAACAAAGCAACAGAGCCTAGGGCACTTCCACTTATGGTCCTATAGCTTAGGGAAATTAAAATCAAAAAGACACAGCCACCCCAAAGTTTGGGATGGCTCTGTTTACAAGAACCTCGTTTACGGTACAAGTTCAATATTGCAGAAAGTGAAAAATGGATAAAGAAGTTGTGGTACTTACGTACAATGCAATATCACTCAGCAATGAAATCTATGTCATCAGGCCCGTAGCAGCATAATGAGTGGATTCAGGTATGATGATTCTAACTGAAATAAGTCACACAGAAAAAGAAACATCATAAGATATCACTAATACACGGGATGTAAACTTGGCTACACAGGAACTGGATTACAAAACAGAACAGGGTCTCAAATTTAGAAAACCAACTTATGCTTGCTTAAGGGGAAAGGTGAGTTGGGGTGCTGCATAAAACCAGAGATTGAAATGAGCACAGATAAAGTTCCTTAAGCCAAATATAGAATAGACAAGAACTACTCCTTGCTCAACGAAATGGACTCAACACTCCATATTAAACGCCTAAGAATGTACCTGACTAGTAAGTATCTTAAAACCTATGCACTGCTATGTCCCTGAAAGAAAATCAAGCATGTGTACAGGGGCATAAACGCAGCAGTGATAGGATTGGAGAGGTTCGGTGAGCAAATGAAGACCCTTTGAAGTCATATTGCATGGTACCCATTCCATGGGTCTCAACTCTCCAGGTTTAAGGGATTCTTCCTTCAGCTAAAACATGCACGTGGAACCCAGAGTATGATCAACCGTGTGATCGGGAGACGTGTTCCAATATGTCTCAGTTCTCGTCCCCTGGTACTCGGGTGCAACATTCCAGACGCTTTACTAACACTCTCCCGACTTGGAGAGTCAGTGCCTTTAACCTCCTGTTTGGCCCAGTTTGCAATTTCTGCGGAAGATGAACAGGAATAGGGAGAACCAATGAGAGACTAGCTGGAGGTGTCTGGACGGGCAAATTTAACTCTCATTTCCCACCAGGAAGAGGAATTAACCAAAGGCTCAGCGTGCCGTGCCGGAACCAGATTAGGGCCTGAAGCAATCCTGCGGTGTTGCGGCCAGCTCACAAGAAAGCGAGTTGAAGAAAGGAGCTCAGGGGCACTGTAATTCACAAACCTGCAGAGTTATAAATGACAGCTATCGTCCAAAAATATACTGAAGTAAGGCTGCCAAGAGGACTTGAAAGCGGGGCAGAATTGCAGGAAACCGATTTCAGGAGGTAGACTGGAATTGCATTTAAAGCATAGGAAAAGAGGCAGAACGTCCACAATGATGCACTTGGCCAAAAAGGGCGTATGCGTTTTTTCCTGAATATATTCAGGAAAAAACGCATACGCCCTTTTTGGCCAACCAAGCAAGCTTGCAAAGGAAATCTGCACTACAATGAAGTCTCACTTCCCCCCGGTCAAAAGGGCCATCTGAAAAAAGTGTAAAATCCAGAAAGGCAGGACAGGCCATGGAGAACTGGGAGCCTTGTTATGCTGATGGGCGGGATGTAAATTGCCAACAGCCACTCGGGAGAGGTGTATGGTGTTTCCTGAAACATCTAAAAAACAAAGCAACAGAGCCTAGGGCACTTCCACTTATGGTCCTATAGCTTAGGGAAATTAAAATCAAAAAGACACAGCCACCCCAAAGTTTGGGATGGCTCTGTTTACAAGAACCTCGTTTACGGTACAAGTTCAATATTGCAGAAAGTGAAAAATGGATAAAGAAGTTGTGGTACTTACGTACAATGCAATATCACTCAGCAATGAAATCTATGTCATCAGGCCCGTAGCAGCATAATGAGTGGATTCAGGTATGATGATTCTAACTGAAATAAGTCACACAGAAAAAGAAACATCATAAGATATCACTAATACACGGGATGTAAACTTGGCTACACAGGAACTGGATTACAAAACAGAACAGGGTCTCAAATTTAGAAAACCAACTTATGCTTGCTTAAGGGGAAAGGTGAGTTGGGGTGCTGCATAAAACCAGAGATTGAAATGAGCACAGATAAAGTTCCTTAAGCCAAATATAGAATAGACAAGAACTACTCCTTGCTCAACGAAATGGACTCAACACTCCATATTAAACGCCTAAGAATGTACCTGACTAGTAAGTATCTTAAAACCTATGCACTGCTATGTCCCTGAAAGAAAATCAAGCATGTGTACAGGGGCATAAACGCAGCAGTGATAGGATTGGAGAGGTTCGGTGAGCAAATGAAGACCCTTTGAAGTCATATTGCATGGTACCCATTCCATGGGTCTCAACTCTCCAGGTTTAAGGGATTCTTCCTTCAGCTAAAACATGCACGTGGAACCCAGAGTATGATCAACCGTGTGATCGGGAGACGTGTTCCAATATGTCTCAGTTCTCGTCCCCTGGTACTCGGGTGCAACATTCCAGACGCTTTACTAACACTCTCCCGACTTGGAGAGTCAGTGCCTTTAACCTCCTGTTTGGCCCAGTTTGCAATTTCTGCGGAAGATGAACAGGAATAGGGAGAACCAATGAGAGACTAGCTGGAGGTGTCTGGACGGGCAAATTTAACTCTCATTTCCCACCAGGAAGAGGAATTAACCAAAGGCTCAGCGTGCCGTGCCGGAACCAGATTAGGGCCTGAAGCAATCCTGCGGTGTTGCGGCCAGCTCACAAGAAAGCGAGTTGAAGAAAGGAGCTCAGGGGCACTGTAATTCACAAACCTGCAGAGTTATAAATGACAGCTATCGTCCAAAAATATACTGAAGTAAGGCTGCCAAGAGGACTTGAAAGCGGGGCAGAATTGCAGGAAACCGATTTCAGGAGGTAGACTGGAATTGCATTTAAAGCATAGGAAAAGAGGCAGAACGTCCACAATGATGCACTTGGCCAAAAAGGGCGTATGCGTTTTTTCCTGAATATATTCAGGAAAAAACGCATACACGCTTTTTGGCCAACAATGAAGTCTCACTTCCCCCCGGTCAAAAGGGCCATCTGAAAAAAGTGTAAAATCCAGAAAGGCAGGACAGGCCATGGAGAACTGGGAGCCTTGTTATGCTGATGGGCGGGATGTAAATTGCCAACAGCCACTCGGGAGAGGTGTATGGTGTTTCCTGAAACATCTAAAAAACAAAGCAACAGAGCCTAGGGCACTTCCACTTATGGTCCTATAGCTTAGGGAAATTAAAATCAAAAAGACACAGCCACCCCAAAGTTTGGGACGGCTCTGTTTACAAGAACCTCGTTTACAGTACAAGTTCAATATCACAGAAAGTGAAAAATGGATAAAGAAGTTGTGGTACTTACGTACAATGCAATATCACTCAGCAATGAAATCTATGTCATCAGGCCCGTAGCAGCATAATGAGTGGATTCAGGTATGATGATTCTAACTGAAATAAGTCACACAGAAAAAGAAACATCATAAGATATCACTAATACACGGAATGTAAACTTGGCTACACAGGAACTGGATTACAAAACAGAACAGGGTCTCAAATTTAGAAAACCAACTTATGCTTGCTTAAGGGGAAAGGTGAGTTGGGGTGCTGCATAAAACCAGAGATTGAAATGAGCACAGATAAAGTTCCTTAAGCCAAATATGGAATAGACAAGAACTACTCCTTGCTCAACGAAATGGACTCAACACCCCATATTAAACGCCTAAGAATGTACCTGACTAGTAAGTATCTTAAAACCTATGGATTGCTATGTCTCTGAAAGAAAATCAAGCGTGTGTACAGGGGCATAAACGCAGCAGTGATAGGATTGGAGAGGTTCGGTGAGCAAATGAAGACCCTTTGAAGTCATATTGCATGGTACCCATTCCACGGGTCTCAACTCTCCAGGTTTAAGGGATTCTGCCTTCAGCTAAAACATGCACGTGGAACCCAGAGTATGATCAACCGTGTGATCGGGAGACGTGTTCCAATATGTCTCAGTTCTCGTCCCCTGGTACTCGGGTGCAACATTCCAGACGCTTTACTAACACTCTCCCGACGTGGAGAGTCAGTGCCTTTAACCTCCTGTTTGGCCCATTTGCAATTTCTGAGGAAGATGAACAGGAATAGGGAGAACCAATGAGAGACTAGGTGGAGGTGTCTGGACGGGCAAATTTAACTCTCATTTCCCACCAGGAAGAGGAATTAACCAAAGGCTCAGCGTGCCGTGCCGGAACCAGATTAGGGCCTGAAGCAATCCTGCGGTGTTGCGGCCAGCTCACAAGAAAGCGAGTTGAAGAAAGGAGCTCAGGGGCACTGTAATTCACAAACCTGCAGAGTTATAAATGACAGCTATCGTCCAAAAATATACTGAAGTAAGGCTGCCAAGAGGACTTGAAAGCGGGGCAGAATTGCAGGAAACCGATTTCAGGAGGTAGACTGGAATTGCATTTAAAGCATAGGAAAAGAGGCAGAACGTCCACAATGATGCACTTGGCCAAAAAGGGCGTATGCGTTTTTTCCTGAATATATTCAAGAAAAAACGCATACGCCCTTTTTGGCCAACCAAGCAAGCTTGCAAAGGAAATCTGCACTACAATGAAGTCTCACTTCCCCCCGGTCAAAAGGGCCATCTGAAAAAAGTGTAAAATCCAGAAAGGCAGGACAGGCCATGGAGAACTGGGAGCCTTGTTATGCTGATGGGCGGGATGTAAATTGCCAACAGCCACTCGGGAGAGGTGTATGGTGTTTCCTGAAACATCTAAAAAACAAAGCAACAGAGCCTAGGGCACTTCCACTTATGGTCCTATAGCTTAGGGAAATTAAAATCAAAAAGACACAGCCACCCCAAAGTTTGGGACGGCTCTGTTTACAAGAACCTCGTTTACGGTACAAGTTCAATATCGCAGAAAGTGAAAAATGGATAAAGAAGTTCTGGTACTTACGTACAATGCAATATCACTCAGCAATGAAATCTATGTCATCAGGCCCGTAGCAGCATAATGAGTGGATTCAGGTACGATGATTCTAAGTGAAATTAGTCACACAGAAAAAGAAACATCATAAGATATCACTAATACACGGAATGTAAACTTGGCTACACAAGAACTGAATTACACAACAGAACAGGGTCTCAAATTTAGAAAACCAACTTATGCTTGCTTAAGGGGAAAGGTGAGTTGGGGTGCTGCATCAAACCAGAGATTGAAATGAGCACAGATAAAGTTCCTTAAGCCAAATATGGAATAGACAAGAACTACTCCTTGCTCAACGAAATGGACTCAACACCCCATATTAAACGCCTAAGAATGTACCTGACTAGTAAGTATCTTAAAACCTATGGATTGCTATGTCTCTGAAAGAAAATCAAGCGTGTGTACAGGGGCATAAACGCAGCAGTGATAGGATTGGAGAGGTTCGGTGAGCAAATGAAGACCCTTTGAAGTCATATTGCATGGTACCCATTCCACGGGTCTCAACTCTCCAGGTTTAAGGGATTCTTCCTTCAGGTAAAACATGCACGTGGAACCCAGAGTATGATCAACCGTGTGATCGGGAGACGTGTTCCAATATGTCTCAGTTCTCGTCCCCTGGTACTCGGGTGCAACATTCCAGACGCTTTACTAACACTCTCCCGACTTGGAGAGTCAGTGCCTTTAACCTCCTGTTTGGCCCAGTTTGCAATTTCTGCGGAAGATGAACAGGAATAGGGAGAACCAATGAGAGACTAGCTGGAGGTGTCTGGACGGGCAAATTTAACTCTCATTTCCCATCAGGAAGAGGAATTAACCAAAGGCTCAGCGTGCCGTGCCGGAACCAGATTAGGGCCTGAAGCAATCCTGCGGTGTTGCGGCCAGCTCACAAGAAAGCGAGTTGAAGAAAGGAGCTCAGGGGCACTGTAATTCACAAACCTGCAGAGTTATAAATGACAGCTATCGTCCAAAAATATACTGAAGTAAGGCTGCCAAGAGGACTTGAAAGCGGGGCAGAATTGCAGGAAACCGATTTCAGGAGGTAGACTGGAATTGCATTTAAAGCATAGGAAAAGAGGCAGAACGTCCACAATGATGCACTTGGCCAAAAAGGGCGTATGCGTTTTTTCCTGAATATATTCAGGAAAAAACGCATACGCCCTTTTTGGCCAACCAAGCAAGCTTGCAAAGGAAATCTGCACTACAATGAAGTCTCACTTCCCCCCGGTGAACAGGGCCATCTGAAAAAAGTGTAAAATCCAGAAAGGCAGGACAGGCCATGGAGAACTGGGAGCCTTGTTATGCTGATGGGCGGGATGTAAATTGCCAACAGGCACTCGGGAGAGGTGTATGGTGTTTCCTGAAACATCTAAAAAACAAAGCAACAGAGCCTAGGGCACTTCCACTTATGGTCCTATAGCTTAGGGAAATTAAAATCAAAAAGACACAGCCACCCCAAAGTTTGGGATGGCTCTGTTTACAAGAACCTCGTTTACGGTACAAGTTCAATAGCGCAGAAAGTGAAAAATGGATAAAGAAGTTCTGGTACTTACGTACAATGCAATATCACTCAGCAATGAAAGCTATGTCATCAGGCCCGTAGCAGCATAATGAGTGGATTCAGGTATGATGATTCTAACTGAAATAAGTCACACAGAAAAAGAAACATCATAAGATATCACTAATACACGGAATGTAAACTTGGCTACACAGGAACTGGATTACAAAACAGAACAGGGTCTCAAATTTAGAAAACCAACTTATGCTTGCTTAAGGGGAAAGGTGAGTTGGGGTGCTGCATCAAACCAGAGATTGAAATGAGCACAGATAAAGTTCCTTAAGCCAAATATGGAATAGACAAGAACTACTCCTTGCTCAACGAAATGGACTCAACACCCCATATTAAACGCCTAAGAATGTACCTGACTAGTAAGTATCTTAAAACCTATGGATTGCTATGTCTCTGAAAGAAAATCAAGCGTGTGTACAGGGGCATAAACGCAGCAGTGATAGGATTGGAGAGGTTCGGTGAGCAAATGAAGACCCTTTGAAGTCATATTGCATGGTACCCATTCCACGGGTCTCAACTCTCCAGGTTTAAGGGATTCTGCCTTCAGCTAAAACATGCACGTGGAACCCAGAGTATGATCAACCGTGTGATCGGGAGACGTGTTCCAATATGTCTCAGTTCTCGTCCCCTGGTACTCGGGTGCAACATTCCAGACGCTTTACTAACACTCTCCCGACTTGGAGAGTCAGTGCCTTTAACCTCCTGTTTGGCCCAGTTTGCAATTTCTGCGGAAGATGAACAGGAATAGGGAGAACCAATGAGAGACTAGCTGGAGGTGTCTGGACGGGCAAATTTAACTCTCATTTCCCATCAGGAAGAGGAATTAACCAAAGGCTCAGCGTGCCGTGCCGGAACCAGATTAGGGCCTGAAGCAATCCTGCGGTGTTGCGGCCAGCTCACAAGAAAGCGAGTTGAAGAAAGGAGCTCAGGGGCACTGTAATTCACAAACCTGCAGAGTTATAAATGACAGCTATCGTCCAAAAATATACTGAAGTAAGGCTGCCAAGAGGACTTGAAAGCGGGGCAGAATTGCAGGAAACCGATTTCAGGAGGTAGACTGGAATTGCATTTAAAGCATAGGAAAAGAGGCAGAACGTCCACAATGATGCACTTGGCCAAAAAGGGCGTATGCGTTTTTTCCTGAATATATTCAGGAAAAAACGCATACGCCCTTTTTGGCCAACCAAGCAAGCTTGCAAAGGAAATCTGCACTACAATGAACTCTCACTTCCCCCCGGTGAACAGGGCCATCTGAAAAAAGTGTAAAATCCAGAAAGGCAGGACAGGCCATGGAGAACTGGGAGCCTTGTTATGCTGATGGGCGGGATGTAAATTGCCAACAGGCACTCGGGAGAGGTGTATGGTGTTTCCTGAAACATCTAAAAAACAAAGCAACAGAGCCTAGGGCACTTCCACTTATGGTCCTATAGCTTAGGGAAATTAAAATCAAAAAGACACAGCCACCCCAAAGTTTGGGATGGCTCTGTTTACAAGAACCTCGTTTACGGTACAAGTTCAATAGCGCAGAAAGTGAAAAATGGATAAAGAAGTTCTGGTACTTACGTACAATGCAATATCACTCAGCAATGAAAGCTATGTCATCAGGCCCGTAGCAGCATAATGAGTGGATTCAGGTATGATGATTCTAACTGAAATAAGTCACACAGAAAAAGAAACATCATAAGATATCACTAATACACGGAATGTAAACTTGGCTACACAGGAACTGGATTACAAAACAGAACAGGGTCTCAAATTTAGAAAACCAACTTATGCTTGCTTAAGGGGAAAGGTGAGTTGGGGTGCTGCATCAAACCAGAGATTGAAATGAGCACAGATAAAGTTCCTTAAGCCAAATATGGAATAGACAAGAACTACTCCTTGCTCAACGAAATGGACTCAACACCCCATATTAAACGCCTAAGAATGTACCTGACTAGTAAGTATCTTAAAACCTATGGATTGCTATGTCTCTGAAAGAAAATCAAGCGTGTGTACAGGGGCATAAACGCAGCAGTGATAGGATTGGAGAGGTTCGGTGAGCAAATGAAGACCCTTTGAAGTCATATTGCATGGTACCCATTCCACGGGTCTCAACTCTCCAGGTTTAAGGGATTCTTCCTTCAGGTAAAACATGCACGTGGAACCCAGAGTATGATCAACCGTGTGATCGGGAGACGTGTTCCAATATGTCTCAGTTCTCGTCCCCTGGTACTCGGGTGCAACATTCCAGACGCTTTACTAACACTCTCCCGACGTGGAGAGTCAGTGCCTTTAACCTCCTGTTTGGCCCATTTGCAATTTCTGAGGAAGATGAACAGGAATAGGGAGAATCAATGAGAGACTAGGTGGAGGTGTCTGGACGGGCAAATTTAACTCTCATTTCCCACCAGGAAGAGGAATTAACCAAAGGCTCAGCGTGCCGTGCCGGAACCAGATTAGGGCCTGAAGCAATCCTGCGGTGTTGCGGCCAGCTCACAAGAAAGCGAGTTGAAGAAAGGAGCTCAGGGGCACTGTAATTCACAAACCTGCAGAGTTATAAATGACAGCTATCGTCCAAAAATATACTGAAGTAAGGCTGCCAAGAGGACTTGAAAGCGGGGCAGAATTGCAGGAAACCGATTTCAGGAGGTAGACTGGAATTGCATTTAAAGCATAGGAAAAGAGGCAGAACGTCCACAATGATGCACTTGGCCAAAAAGGGCGTATGCGTTTTTTCCTGAATATATTCAGGAAAAAACGCATACGCCCTTTTTGGCCAACCAAGCAAGCTTGCAAAGGAAATCTGCACTACAATGAAGTCTCACTTCCCCCCGGTGAACAGGGCCATCTGAAAAAAGTGTAAAATCCAGAAAGGCAGGACAGGCCATGGAGAACTGGGAGCCTTGTTATGCTGATGGGCGGGATGTAAATTGCCAACAGCCACTCGGGAGAGGTGTATGGTGTTTCCTGAAACATCTAAAAAACAAAGCAACAGAGCCTAGGGCACTTCCACTTATGGTCCTATAGCTTAGGGAAATTAAAATCAAAAAGACACAGCCACCCCAAAGTTTGGGACGGCTCTGTTTACAAGAACCTCGTTTACGGTACAAGTTCAATATCGCAGAAAGTGAAAAATGGATAAAGAAGTTCTGGTACTTACGTACAATGCAATATCACTCAGCAATGAAATCTATGTCATCAGGCCCGTAGCAGCATAATGAGTGGATTCAGGTATGATGATTCTAACTGAAATAAGTCACACAGAAAAAGAAACATCATAAGATATCACTAATACACGGAATGTAAACTTGGCTACACAGGAACTGGATTACAAAACAGAACAGGGTCTCAAATTTAGAAAACCAACTTATGCTTGCTTAAGGGGAAAGGTGAGTTGGGGTGCTGCATAAAACCAGAGATTGAAATGAGCACAGATAAAGTTCCTTAAGCCAAATATGGAATAGACAAGAACTACTCCTTGCTCAACGAAATGGACTCAACACCCCATATTAAACGCCTAAGAATGTACCTGACTAGTAAGTATCTTAAAACCTATGGATTGCTATGTCTCTGAAAGAAAATCAAGCGTGTGTACAGGGGCATAAACGCAGCAGTGATAGGATTGGAGAGGTTCGGTGAGCAAATGAAGACCCTTTGAAGTCATATTGCATGGTACCCATTCCACGGGTCTCAACTCTCCAGGTTTAAGGGATTCTTCCTTCAGCTAAAACATGCACGTGGAACCCAGAGTATGATCAACCGTGTGATCGGGAGACGTGTTCCAATATGTCTCAGTTCTCGTCCCCTGGTACTCGGGTGCAACATTCCAGACGCTTTACTAACACTCTCCCGACTTGGAGAGTCAGTGCCTTTAACCTCCTGTTTGGTCCAGTTTGCAATTTCTGAGGAAGATGAACAGGAATAGGGAGAACCAATGAGAGACTAGCTGGAGGTGTCTGGACGGGCAAATTTAACTCTCATTTCCCACCAGGAAGAGGAATTAACCAAAGGCTCAGCGTGCCGTGCCGGAACCAGATTAGGGCCTGAAGCAATCCTGCGGTGTTGCGGCCAGCTCACAAGAAAGCGAGTTGAAGAAAGGAGCTCAGGGGCACTGTAATTCACAAACCTGCAGAGTTATAAATGACAGCTATCGTCCAAAAATATACTGAAGTAAGCCTGCCAAGAGGACTTGAAAGCGGGGCAGAATTGCAGGAAACCGATTTCAGGAGGTAGACTGGAATTGCATTTAAAGCATAGGAAAAGAGGCAGAACGTCCACAATGATGCACTTGGCCAAAAAGGGCGTATGCGTTTTTTCCTGAATATATTCAGGAAAAAACGCATACGCCCTTTTTGGCCAACCAAGCAAGCTTGCAAAGGAAATCTGCACTACAATGAAGTCTCACTTACCCCCGGTCAAAAGGGCCATCTGAAAAAAGTGTAAAATCCAGAAAGGCAGGACAGGCCATGGAGAACTGGGAGCCTTGTTATGCTGATGGGCGGGATGTAAATTGCCAACAGCCACTCGGGAGAGGTGTATGGTGTTTCCTGAAACATCTAAAAAACAAAGCAACAGAGCCTAGGGCACTTCCACTTATGGTCCTATAGCTTAGGGAAATTAAAATCAAAAAGACACAGCCACCCCAAAGTTTGGGACGGCTCTGTTTACAAGAACCTTGTTTATGGTACAAGTTCAATATCGCAGAAAGTGAAAAATGGATAAAGAAGTTGTGGTACTTACGTACAATGCAATATCACTCAGCAATGAAATCTATGTCATCAGGCCCGTAGCAGCATAATGAGTGGATTCAGGTATGATGATTCTAACTGAAATAAGTCACACAGAAAAAGAAACATCATAAGATATCACTAATACACGGAATGTAAACTTGGCTACACAGGAACTGGATTACAAAACAGAACAGGGTCTCAAATTTAGAAAACCAACTTATGCTTGCTTAAGGGGAAAGGTGAGTTGGGGTGCTGCATAAAACCAGAGATTGAAATGAGCACAGATAAAGTTCCTTAAGCCAAATATAGAATAGACAAGAACTACTCCTTGCTCAACGAAATGGACTCAACACCCCATATTAAACGCCTAAGAATGTACCTGACTAGTAAGTATCTTAAAACCTATGCACTGCTATGTCTCTGAAAGAAAATCAAGCGTGTGTACAGGGGCATAAACGCAGCAGTGATAGGATTGGAGAGGTTCGGTGAGCAAATGAAGACCCTTTGAAGTCATATTGCATGGTACCCATTCCACGGGTCTCAACTCTCCAGGTTTAAGGGATTCTTCCTTCAGCTAAAACATGCACGTGGAACCCAGAGTATGATCAACCGTGTGATCGGGAGACGTGTTCCAATATGTCTCAGTTCTCGTCCCCTGGTACTCGGGTGCAACATTCCAGACGCTTTACTAACACTCTCC
Organism: Leucopleurus acutus; assembly: GCF_964270905.1. Lineage (NCBI taxonomy): Eukaryota > Metazoa > Chordata > Mammalia > Artiodactyla > Delphinidae > Leucopleurus > Leucopleurus acutus. The sequence goes on from NW_028139195.1 coordinate 293,570, forward strand.
CGACGTGGAGAGTCAGTGCCTTTAACCTCCTGTTTGGCCCATTTGCAATTTCTGAGGAAGATGAACAGGAATAGGGAGAATCAATGAGAGACTAGCTGGAGGTGTCTGGACGGGCAAATTTAACTCTCATTTCCCACCAGGAAGAGGAATTAACCAAAGGCTCAGCGTGCCGTGCCGGAACCAGATTAGGGCCTGAAGCAATCCTGCGGTGTTGCGGCCAGCTCACAAGAAAGCGAGTTGAAGAAAGGAGCTCAGGGGCACTGTAATTCACAAACCTGCAGAGTTATAAATGACAGCTATCGTCCAAAAATATACTGAAGTAAGGCTGCCAAGAGGACTTGAAAGCGGGGCAGAATTGCAGGAAACCGATTTCAGGAGGTAGACTGGAATTGCATTTAAAGCATAGGAAAAGAGGCAGAACGTCCACAATGATGCACTTGGCCAAAAAGGGCGTATGCGTTTTTTCCTGAATATATTCAGGAAAAAACGCATACGCCCTTTTTGGCCAACCAAGCAAGCTTGCAAAGGAAATCTGCACTACAATGAAGTCTCACTTCCCCCCGGTCAAAAGGGCCATCTGAAAAAAGTGTAAAATCCAGAAAGGCAGGACAGGCCATGGAGAACTGGGAGCCTTGTTATGCTGATGGGCGGGATGTAAATTGCCAACAGCCACTCGGGAGAGGTGTATGGTGTTTCCTGAAACATCTAAAAAACAAAGCAACAGAGCCTAGGGCACTTCCACTTATGGTCCTATAGCTTAGGGAAATTAAAATCAAAAAGACACAGCCACCCCAAAGTTTGGGACGGCTCTGTTTACAAGAACCTTGTTTACAGTACAAGTTCAATATCGCAGAAAGTGAAAAATGGATAAAGAAGTTGTGGTACTTACGTACAATGCAATATCACTCAGCAAAGAAATCTATGTCATCAGGCCCGTAGCAGCATAATGAGTGGATTCAGGTATGATGATTCTAACTGAAATAAGTCACACAGAAAAAGAAACATCATAAGATATCACTAATACACGGAATGTAAACTTGGCTACACAGGAACTGGATTACAAAACAGAACAGGGTCTCAAATTTAGAAAACCAACTTATGCTTGCTTAAGGGGAAAGGTGAGTTGGGGTGCTGCATAAAACCAGAGATTGAAATGAGCACAGATAAAGTTCCTTAAGCCAAATATAGAATAGACAAGAACTACTCCTTGCTCAACGAAATGGACTCAACACCCCATATTAAACGCCTAAGAATGTACCTGACTAGTAAGTATCTTAAAACCTATGCACTGCTATGTCTCTGAAAGAAAATCAAGCGTGTGTACAGGGGCATAAACGCAGCAGTGATAGGATTGGAGAGGTTCGGTGAGCAAATGAAGACCCTTTGAAGTCATATTGCATGGTACACATTCCACGGGTCTCAACTCTCCAGGTTTAAGGGATTCTTCCTTCAGCTAAAACATGCACGTGGAACCCAGAGTATGATCAACCGTGTGATCGGGAGACGTGTTCCAATATGTCTCAGTTCTCGTCCCCTGGTACTCGGGTGCAACATTCCAGACGCTTTACTAACACTCTCCCGACTTGGAGAGTCAGTGCCTTTAACCTCCTGTTTGGCCCAGTTTGCAATTTCTGCGGAAGATGAACAGGAATAGGGAGAACCAATGAGAGACTAGCTGGAGGTGTCTGGACGGGCAAATTTAACTCTCATTTCCCACCAGGAAGAGGAATTAACCAAAGGCTCAGCGTGCCGTGCCGGAACCAGATTAGGGCCTGAAGCAATCCTGCGGTGTTGCGGCCAGCTCACAAGAAAGCGAGTTGAAGAAAGGAGCTCAGGGGCACTGTAATTCACAAACCTGCAGAGTTATAAATGACAGCTATCGTCCAAAAATATACTGAAGTAAGGCTGCCAAGAGGACTTGAAAGCGGGGCAGAATTGCAGGAAACCGATTTCAGGAGGTAGACTGGAATTGCATTTAAAGCATAGGAAAAGAGGCAGAACGTCCACAATGATGCACTTGGCCAAAAAGGGCGTATGCGTTTTTTCCTGAATATATTCAGGAAAAAACGCATACGCCCTTTTTGGCCAACCAAGCAAGCTTGCAAAGGAAATCTGCACTACAATGAAGTCTCACTTCCCCCCGGTGAACAGGGCCATATGAAAAAAGTGTAAAATCCAGAAAGGCAGGACAGGCCATGGAGAACTGGGAGCCTTGTTATGCTGATGGGCGGGATGTAAATTGCCAAGAGCCACTCGGGAGAGGTGTATGGTGTTTCCTGAAACATCTAAAAAACAAAGCAACAGAGCCTAGGGCACTTCCACTTATGGTCCTATAGCTTAGGGAAATTAAAATCAAAAAGACACAGCCACCCCAAAGTTTGGGACGGCTCTGTTTACAAGAACCTCGTTTACGGTACAAGTTCAATATCGCAGAAAGTGAAAAATGGATAAAGAAGTTGTGGTACTTACGTACAATGCAATATCACTCAGCAATGAAATCTATGTCATCAGGCCCGTAGCAGCATAATGAGTGGATTCAGGTATGATGATTCTAACTGAAATAAGTCACACAGAAAAAGAAACATCATAAGATATCACTAATACACGGAATGTAAACTTGGCTACACAGGAACTGGATTACAAAACAGAACAGGGTCTCAAATTTAGAAAACCAACTTATGCTTGCTTAAGGGGAAAGGTGAGTTGGGGTGCTGCATCAAACCAGAGATTGAAATGAGCACAGATAAAGTTCCTTAAGCCAAATATGGAATAGACAAGAACTACTCCTTGCTCAACGAAATGGACTCAACACCCCATATTAAACGCCTAAGAATGTACCTGACTAGTAAGTATCTTAAAACCTATGGATTGCTATGTCTCTGAAAGAAAATCAAGCGTGTGTACAGGGGCATAAACGCAGCAGTGATAGGATTGGAGAGGTTCGGTGAGCAAATGAAGACCCTTTGAAGTCATATTGCATGGTACCCATTCCACGGGTCTCAACTCTCCAGGTTTAAGGGATTCTTCCTTCAGCTAAAACATGCACGTGGAACCCAGAGTATGATCAACCGTGTGATCGGGAGACGTGTTCCAATATGTCTCAGTTCTCGTCCCCTGGTACTCGGGTGCAACATTCCAGACGCTTTACTAACACTCTCCCGACTTGGAGAGTCAGTGCCTTTAACCTCCTGTTTGGCCCAGTTTGCAATTTCTGCGGAAGATGAACAGGAATAGGGAGAACCAATGAGAGACTAGCTGGAGGTGTCTGGACGGGCAAATTTAACTCTCATTTCCCACCAGGAAGAGGAATTAACCAAAGGCTCAGCGTGCCGTGCCGGAACCAGATTAGGGCCTGAAGCAATCCTGCGGTGTTGCGGCCAGCTCACAAGAAAGCGAGTTGAAGAAAGGAGCTCAGGGGCACTGTAATTCACAAACCTGCAGAGTTATAAATGACAGCTATCGTCCAAAAATATACTGAAGTAAGGCTGCCAAGAGGACTTGAAAGCGGGGCAGAATTGCAGGAAACCGATTTCAGGAGGTAGACTGGAATTGCATTTAAAGCATAGGAAAAGAGGCAGAACGTCCACAATGATGCACTTGGCCAAAAAGGGCGTATGCATTTTTTCCTGAATATATTCAGGAAAAAACGCATACGCCCTTTTTGGCCAACCAAGCAAGCTTGCAAAGGAAATCTGCACTACAATGAAGTCTCACTTCCCCCCGGTCAAAAGGGCCATCTGAAAAAAGTGTAAAATCCAGAAAGGCAGGACAGGCCATGGAGAACTGGGAGCCTTGTTATGCTGATGGGCGGGATGTAAATTGCCAAGAGCCACTCGGGAGAGGTGTATGGTGTTTCCTGAAACATCTAAAAAACAAAGCAACAGAGCCTAGGGCACTTCCACTTATGGTCCTATAGCTTAGGGAAATTAAAATCAAAAAGACACAGCCACCCCAAAGTTTGGGACGGCTCTGTTTACAAGAACCTCGTTTACGGTACAAGTTCAATAGCGCAGAAAGTGAAAAATGGATAAAGAAGTTGTGGTACTTACGTACAATGCAATATCACTCAGCAATGAAATCTATGTCATCAGGCCCGTAGCAGCATAATGAGTGGATTCAGGTATGATGATTCTAACTGAAATAAGTCACACAGAAAAAGAAACATCATAAGATATCACTAATACACGGGATGTAAACTTGGCTACACAGGAACTGGATTACAAAACAGAACAGGGTCTCAAATTTAGAAAACCAACTTATGCTTGCTTAAGGGGAAAGGTGAGTTGGGGTGCTGCATCAAACCAGAGATTGAAATGAGCACAGATAAAGTTCCTTAAGCCAAATATGGAATAGACAAGAACTACTCCTTGCTCAACGAAATGGACTCAACACCCCATATTAAACGCCTAAGAATGTACCTGACTAGTAAGTATCTTAAAACCTATGGATTGCTATGTCTCTGAAAGAAAATCAAGCGTGTGTACAGGGGCATAAACGCAGCAGTGATAGGATTGGAGAGTTTCGGTGAGCAAATGAAGACCCTTTGAAGTCATATTGCATGGTACCCATTCCACGGGTCTCAACTCTCCAGGTTTAAGGGATTCTTCCTTCAGCTAAAACATGCACGTGGAACCCAGAGTATGATCAACCGTGTGATCGGGAGACGTGTTCCAATATGTCTCAGTTCTCGTCCCCTGGTACTCGGGTGCAACATTCCAGACGCTTTACTAACACTCTCCCGACTGGAGAGTCAGTGCCTTTAACCTCCTGTTTGGCCCAGTTTGCAATTTCTGCGGAAGATGAACAGGAATAGGGAGAACCAATGAGAGACTAGCTGGAGGTGTCTGGACGGGCAAATTTAACTCTCATTTCCCACCAGGAAGAGGAATTAACCAAAGGCTCAGCGTGCCGTGCCGGAACCAGATTAGGGCCTGAAGCAATCCTGCGGTGTTGCGGCCAGCTCACAAGAAAGCGAGTTGAAGAAAGGAGCTCAGGGGCACTGTAATTCACAAACCTGCAGAGTTATAAATGACAGCTATCGTCCAAAAATATACTGAAGTAAGGCTGCCAAGAGGACTTGAAAGCGGGGCAGAATTGCAGGAAACCGATTTCAGGAGGTAGACTGGAATTGCATTTAAAGCATAGGAAAAGAGGCAGAACGTCCACAATGATGCACTTGGCCAAAAAGGGCGTATGCGTTTTTTCCTGAATATATTCAGGAAAAAACGCATACGCCCTTTTTGGCCAACCAAGCAAGCTTGCAAAGGAAATCTGCACTACAATGAAGTCTCACTTCCCCCCGGTCAAAAGGGCCATCTGAAAAAAGTGTAAAATCCAGAAAGGCAGGACAGGCCATGGAGAACTGGGAGCCTTGTTATGCTGATGGGCGGGATGTAAATTGCCAACAGCCACTCGGGAGAGGTGTATGGTGTTTCCTGAAACATCTAAAAAACAAAGCAACAGAGCCTAGGGCACTTCCACTTATGGTCCTATAGCTTAGGGAAATTAAAATCAAAAAGACACAGCCACCCCAAAGTTTGGGACGGCTCTGTTTACAAGAACCTCGTTTACGGTACAAGTTCAATATCGCAGAAAGTGAAAAATGGATAAAGAAGTTGTGGTACTTACGTACAATGCAATATCACTCAGCAATGAAATCTATGTCATCAGGCCCGTAGCAGCATAATGAGTGGATTCAGGTATGATGATTCTAACTGAAATAAGTCACACAGAAAAAGAAACATCATAAGATATCACTAATACACGGAATGTAAACTTGGCTACACAGGAACTGGATTACAAAACAGAACAGGGTCGCAAATTTAGAAAACCAACTTATGCTTGCTTAAGGGGAAAGGTGAGTTGGGGTGCTGCATAAAACCAGAGATTGAAATGAGCACAGATAAAGTTCCTTAAGCCAAATATGGAATAGACAAGAACTACTCCTTGCTCAACGAAATGGACTCAACACCCCATATTAAACGCCTAAGAATGTACCTGACTAGTAAGTATCTTAAAACCTATGGATTGCTATGTCTCTGAAAGAAAATCAAGCGTGTGTACAGGGGCATAAACGCAGCAGTGATAGGATTGGAGAGTTTCGGTGAGCAAATGCAGACCCTTTGAAGTCATATTGCATGGTACCCATTCCACGGGTCTCAACTCTCCAGGTTTAAGGGATTCTTCCTTCAGCTAAAACATGCACGTGGAACCCAGAGTATGATCAACCGTGTGATCGGGAGACGTGTTCCAATATGTCTCAGTTCTCGTCCCCTGGTACTCGGGTGCAACATTCCAGACGCTTTACTAACACTCTCCCGACTGGAGAGTCAGTGCCTTTAACCTCCTGTTTGGCCCAGTTTGCAATTTCTGCGGAAGATGAACAGGAATAGGGAGAACCAATGAGAGACTAGCTGGAGGTGTCTGGACGGGCAAATTTAACTCTCATTTCCCACCAGGAAGAGGAATTAACCAAAGGCTCAGCGTGCCGTGCCGGAACCAGATTAGGGCCTGAAGCAATCCTGCGGTGTTGCGGCCAGCTCACAAGAAAGCGAGTTGAAGAAAGGAGCTCAGGGGCACTGTAATTCACAAACCTGCAGAGTTATAAATGACAGCTATCGTCCAAAAATATACTGAAGTAAGGCTGCCAAGAGGACTTGAAAGCGGGGCAGAATTGCAGGAAACCGATTTCAGGAGGTAGACTGGAATTGCATTTAAAGCATAGGAAAAGAGGCAGAACGTCCACAATGATGCACTTGGCCAAAAAGGGCGTATGCGTTTTTTCCTGAATATATTCAGGAAAAAACGCATACGACCTTTTTGGCCAAGCAAGCAAGCTTGCAAAGGAAATCTGCACTACAATGAAGTCTCACTTCCCCCCGGTGAACAGGGCCATCTGAAAAAAGTGTAAAATCCAGAAAGGCAGGACAGGCCATGGAGAACTGGGAGCCTTGTTATGCTGATGGGCGGGATGTAAATTGCCAACAGGCACTCGGGAGAGGTGTATGGTGTTTCCTGAAACATCTAAAAAACAAAGCAACAGAGCCTAGGGCACTTCCACTTATGGTCCTATAGCTTAGGGAAATTAAAATCAAAAAGACACAGCCACCCCAAAGTTTGGGACGGCTCTGTTTACAAGAACCTCGTTTACGGTACAAGTTCAATATCGCAGAAAGTGAAAAATGGATAAAGAATTTGTGGTACTTACGTACAATGCAATATCACTCAGCAATGAAATCTATGTCATCAGGCCCGTAGCAGCATAATGAGTGGATTCAGGTATGATGATTCTAACTGAAATAAGTCACACAGAAAAAGAAACATCATAAGATATCACTAATACACGGAATGTAAACTTGGCTACACAGGAACTGGATTACAAAACAGAACAGGGTCTCAAATTTAGAAAACCAACTTATGCTTGCTTAAGGGGAAAGGTGAGTTGGGGTGCTGCATAAAACCAGAGATTGAAATGAGCACAGATAAAGTTCCTTAAGCCAAATATAGAATAGACAAGAACTACTCCTTGCTCAACGAAATGGACTCAACACCCCATATTAAACGCCTAAGAATGTACCTGACTAGTAAGTATCTTAAAACCTATGAATTGCTATGTCTCTGAAAGAAAATCAAGCGTGTGTACAGGGGCATAAACGCAGCAGTGATAGGATTGGAGAGGTTCGGTGAGCAAATGAAGACCCTTTGAAGTCATATTGCATGGTACCCATTCCACGGGTCTCAACTCTCCAGGTTTAAGGGATTCTGCCTTCAGGTAAAACATACACATGGAACCCAGAGTATGATCAACAGTGTGGTCAGGAGACATGTTCCAATATGTCTCAGTTCTCGTCCCCTGGTACTCGGGGGCAACATTCCACACGCTTTACTAACACTCTCCCGACGTGGAGAGTCCGTGCCTTTAACCTCCTGTTTGGCCCATTTGCAATTTCTGAGGAAGATGAACAGGAATAGGGAGAACCAATGAGAGACTAGGTGGAGGTGTCTGGACGGGCAAATTTAACTCTCATTTCCCACCAGGAAGAGGAATTAACCAAAGGCTCAGCGTGCCGTGCCGGAACCAGATTAGGGCCTGAAGCAATCCTGCGGTGTTGCGGCCAGCTCACAAGAAAGCGAGTTGAAGAAAGGAGCTCAGGGGCACTGTAATTCACAAACCTGCAGAGTTATAAATGACAGCTATCGTCCAAAAATATACTGAAGTAAGGCTGCCAAGAGGACTTGAAAGCGGGGCAGAATTGCAGGAAACCGATTTCAGGAGGTAGACTGGAATTGCATTTAAAGCATAGGAAAAGAGGCAGAACGTCCACAATGATGCACTTGGCCAAAAAGGGCGTATGCGTTTTTTCCTGAATATATTCAGGAAAAAACGCATACGCCCTTTTTGGCCAACCAAGCAAGCTTGCAAAGGAAATCTGCACTACAATGAAGTCTCACTTCCCCCCGGTCAAAAGGGACATCTGAAAAAAGTGTAAAATCCAGAAAGGCAGGACAGGCCATGGAGAACTGGGAGCCTTGTTATGCTGATGGGCGGGATGTAAATTGCCAACAGCCACTCGGGAGAGGTGTATGGTGTTTCCTGAAACATCTAAAAAACAAAGCAACAGAGCCTAGGGCACTTCCACTTATGGTCCTATAGCTTAGGGAAATTAAAATCAAAAAGACACAGCCACCCCAAAGTTTGGGACGGCTCTGTTTACAAGAACCTCGTTTACGGTACAAGTTCAATAGCGCAGAAAGTGAAAAATGGATAAAGAAGTTGTGGTACTTACGTACAATGCAATATCACTCAGCAATGAAATCTATGTCATCAGGCCCGTAGCAGCATAATGAGTGGATTCAGGTATGATGATTCTAACTGAAATAAGTCACACAGAAAAAGAAACATCATAAGATATCACTAATACACGGGATGTAAACTTGGCTACACAGGAACTGGATTACAAAACAGAACAGGGTCTCAAATTTAGAAAACCAACTTATGCTTGCTTAAGGGGAAAGGTGAGTTGGGGTGCTGCATAAAACCAGAGATTGAAATGAGCACAGATAAAGTTCCTTAAGCCAAATATGGAATAGACAAGAACTACTCCTTGCTCAACGAAATGGACTCAACACCCCATATTAAACGCCTAAGAATGTACCTGACTAGTAAGTATCTTAAAACCTATGGATTGCTATGTCTCTGAAAGAAAATCAAGCGTGTGTACAGGGGCATAAACGCAGCAGTGATAGGATTGGAGAGTTTCGGTGAGCAAATGAAGACCCTTTGAAGTCATATTGCATGGTACCCATTCCACGGGTCTCAACTCTCCAGGTTTAAGGGATTCTTCCTTCAGCTAAAACATGCACGTGGAACCCAGAGTATGATCAACCGTGTGATCGGGAGACGTGTTCCAATATGTCTCAGTTCTCGTCCCCTGGTACTCGGGTGCAACATTCCAGACGCTTTACTAACACTCTCCCGACTGGAGAGTCAGTGCCTTTAACCTCCTGTTTGGCCCAGTTTGCAATTTCTGCGGAAGATGAACAGGAATAGGGAGAACCAATGAGAGACTAGCTGGAGGTGTCTGGACGGGCAAATTTAACTCTCATTTCCCACCAGGAAGAGGAATTAACCAAAGGCTCAGCGTGCCGTGCCGGAACCAGATTAGGGCCTGAAGCAATCCTGCGGTGTTGCGGCCAGCTCACAAGAAAGCGAGTTGAAGAAAGGAGCTCAGGGGCACTGTAATTCACAAACCTGCAGAGTTATAAATGACAGCTATCGTCCAAAAATATACTGAAGTAAGGCTGCCAAGAGGACTTGAAAGCGGGGCAGAATTGCAGGAAACCGATTTCAGGAGGTAGACTGGAATTGCATTTAAAGCATAGGAAAAGAGGCAGAACGTCCACAATGATGCACTTGGCCAAAAAGGGCGTATGCGTTTTTTCCTGAATATATTCAGGAAAAAACGCATACGCCCTTTTTGGCCAACCAAGCAAGCTTGCAAAGGAAATCTGCACTACAATGAAGTCTCACTTCCCCCCGGTCAAAAGGGCCATCTGAAAAAAGTGTAAAATCCAGAAAGGCAGGACAGGCCATGGAGAACTGGGAGCCTTGTTATGCTGATGGGCGGGATGTAAATTGCCAACAGCCACTCGGGAGAGGTGTATGGTGTTTCCTGAAACATCTAAAAAACAAAGCAACAGAGCCTAGGGCACTTCCACTTATGGTCCTATAGCTTAGGGAAATTAAAATCAAAAAGACACAGCCACCCCAAAGTTTGGGACGGCTCTGTTTACAAGAACCTCGTTTACGGTACAAGTTCAATATCGCAGAAAGTGAAAAATGGATAAAGAAGTTGTGGTACTTACGTACAATGCAATATCACTCAGCAATGAAATCTATGTCATCAGGCCCGTAGCAGCATAATGAGTGGATTCAGGTATGATGATTCTAACTGAAATAAGTCACACAGAAAAAGAAACATCATAAGATATCACTAATACACGGGATGTAAACTTGGCTACACAGGAACTGGATTACAAAACAGAACAGGGTCGCAAATTTAGAAAACCAACTTATGCTTGCTTAAGGGGAAAGGTGAGTTGGGGTGCTGCATCAAACCAGAGATTGAAATGAGCACAGATAAAGTTCCTTAAGCCAAATATGGAATAGACAAGAACTACTCCTTGCTCAACGAAATGGACTCAACACCCCATATTAAACGCCTAAGAATGTACCTGACTAGTAAGTATCTTAAAACCTATGGATTGCTATGTCTCTGAAAGAAAATCAAGCGTGTGTACAGGGGCATAAACGCAGCAGTGATAGGATTGGAGAGGTTCGGTGAGCAAATGAAGACCCTTTGAAGTCATATTGCATGGTACCCATTCCACGGGTCTCAACTCTCCAGGTTTAAGGGATTCTTCCTTCAGCTAAAACATGCACATGGAACCCAGAGTATGATCAACCGTGTGATCGGGAGACGTGTTCCAATATGTCTCAGTTCTCGTCCCCTGGTACTCGGGTGCAACATTCCAGACGCTTTACTAACACTCTCCCGAGTTGGAGAGTCAGTGCCTTTAACCTCCTGTTTGGCCCAGTTTGCAATTTCTGCGGAAGATGAACAGGAATAGGGAGAACCAATGAGAGACTAGCTGGAGGTGTCTGGACGGGCAAATTTAACTCTCATTTCCCACCAGGAAGAGGAATTAACCAAAGGCTCAGCGTGCCGTGCCGGAACCAGATTAGGGCCTGAAGCAATCCTGCGGTGTTGCGGCCAGCTCACAAGAAAGCGAGTTGAAGAAAGGAGCTCAGGGGCACTGTAATTCACAAACCTGCAGAGTTATAAATGACAGCTATCGTCCAAAAATATACTGAAGTAAGGCTGCCAAGAGGACTTGAAAGCGGGGCAGAATTGCAGGAAACCGATTTCAGGAGGTAGACTGGAATTGCATTTAAAGCATAGGAAAAGAGGCAGAACGTCCACAATGATGCACTTGGCCAAAAAGGGCGTATGCGTTTGTTCCTGAATATATTCAGGAAAAAACGCATACGCCCTTTTTGGCCAACCAAGCAAGCTTGCAAAGGAAATCTGCACTACAATGAAGTCTCACTTCCCCCCGGTCAAAAGGGCCATCTGAAAAAAGTGTAAAATCCAGAAAGGCAGGACAGGCCATGGAGAACTGGGAGCCTTGTTATGCTGATGGGCGGGATGTAAATTGCCAACAGCCACTCGGGAGAGGTGTATGGTGTTTCCTGAAACATCTAAAAAACAAAGCAACAGAGCCTAGGGCACTTCCACTTATGGTCCTATAGTTTAGGGAAATTAAAATCAAAAAGACACAGCCACCCCAAAGTTTGGGACGGCTCTGTTTACAAGAACCTCGTTTACGGTACAAGTTCAATAGCGCAGAAAGTGAAAAATGGATAAAGAAGTTGTGGTACTTACGTACAATGCAATATCACTCAGCAATGAAATCTATGTCATCAGGCCCGTAGCAGCATAATGAGTGGATTCAGGTATGATGATTCTAACTGAAATAAGTCACACAGAAAAAGAAACATCATAAGATATCACTAATACACGGGATGTAAACTTGGCTACACAGGAACTGGATTACAAAACAGAACAGGGTCTCAAATTTAGAAAACCAACTTATGCTTGCTTAAGGGGAAAGGTGAGTTGGGGTGCTGCATAAAACCAGAGATTGAAATGAGCACAGATAAAGTTCCTTAAGCCAAATATGGAATAGACAAGAACTACTCCTTGCTCAACGAAATGGACTCAACACCCCATATTAAACGCCTAAGAATGTACCTGACTAGTAAGTATCTTAAAACCTATGGATTGCTATGTCTCTGAAAGAAAATCAAGCGTGTGTACAGGGGCATAAACGCAGCAGTGATAGGATTGGAGAGTTTCGGTGAGCAAATGCAGACCCTTTGAAGTCATATTGCATGGTACCCATTCCACGGGTCTCAACTCTCCAGGTTTAAGGGATTCTTCCTTCAGCTAAAACATGCACGTGGAACCCAGAGTATGATCAACCGTGTGATCGGGAGACGTGTTCCAATATGTCTCAGTTCTCGTCCCCTGGTACTCGGGTGCAACATTCCAGACGCTTTACTAACACTCTCCCGACTGGAGAGTCAGTGCCTTTAACCTCCTGTTTGGCCCAGTTTGCAATTTCTGCGGAAGATGAACAGGAATAGGGAGAACCAATGAGAGACTAGCTGGAGGTGTCTGGACGGGCAAATTTAACTCTCATTTCCCACCAGGAAGAGGAATTAACCAAAGGCTCAGCGTGCCGTGCCGGAACCAGATTAGGGCCTGAAGCAATCCTGCGGTGTTGCGGCCAGCTCACAAGAAAGCGAGTTGAAGAAAGGAGCTCAGGGGCACTGTAATTCACAAACCTGCAGAGTTATAAATGACAGCTATCGTCCAAAAATATACTGAAGTAAGGCTGCCAAGAGGACTTGAAAGCGGGGCAGAATTGCAGGAAACCGATTTCAGGAGGTAGACTGGAATTGCATTTAAAGCATAGGAAAAGAGGCAGAACGTCCACAATGATGCACTTGGCCAAAAAGGGCGTATGCGTTTTTTCCTGAATATATTCAGGAAAAAACGCATACGACCTTTTTGGCCAAGCAAGCAAGCTTGCAAAGGAAATCTGCACTACAATGAAGTCTCACTTCCCCCCGGTCAAAAGGGCCATCTGAAAAAAGTGTAAAATCCAGAAAGGCAGGACAGGCCATGGAGAACTGGGAGCCTTGTTATGCTGATGGGCGGGATGTAAATTGCCAACAGCCACTCGGGAGAGGTGTATGGTGTTTCCTGAAACATCTAAAAAACAAAGCAACAGAGCCTAGGGCACTTCCACTTATGGTCCTATAGCTTAGGGAAATTAAAATCAAAAAGACACAGCCACCCCAAAGTTTGGGACGGCTCTGTTTACAAGAACCTCGTTTACGGTACAAGTTCAATATCGCAGAAAGTGAAAAATGGATAAAGAATTTGTGGTACTTACGTACAATGCAATATCACTCAGCAATGAAATCTATGTCATCAGGCCCGTAGCAGCATAATGAGTGGATTCAGGTATGATGATTCTAACTGAAATAAGTCACACAGAAAAAGAAACATCATAAGATATCACTAATACACGGAATGTAAACTTGGCTACACAGGAACTGGATTACAAAACAGAACAGGGTCTCAAATTTAGAAAACCAACTTATGCTTGCTTAAGGGGAAAGGTGAGTTGGGGTGCTGCATAAAACCAGAGATTGAAATGAGCACAGATAAAGTTCCTTAAGCCAAATATAGAATAGACAAGAACTACTCCTTGCTCAACGAAATGGACTCAACACCCCATATTAAACGCCTAAGAATGTACCTGACTAGTAAGTATCTTAAAACCTATGAATTGCTATGTCTCTGAAAGAAAATCAAGCGTGTGTACAGGGGCATAAACGCAGCAGTGATAGGATTGGAGAGGTTCGGTGAGCAAATGAAGACCCTTTGAAGTCATATTGCATGGTACCCATTCCACGGGTCTCAACTCTCCAGGTTTAAGGGATTCTTCCTTCAGCTAAAACATGCACGTGGAACCCAGAGTATGATCACCCGTGTAATCGGGAGACATGTTCCAATATGTCGCAGTTCTCGTCCCCTGGTACTCGGGTGCAACATTCCAGACGCTTTACTAACACTCTCCCGAGTTGGAGAGTCAGTGCCTTTAACCTCCTGTTTGGCCCAGTTTGCAATTTCTGCGGAAGATGAACAGGAATAGGGAGAACCAATGAGAGACTAGCTGGAGGTGTCTGGACCGGCAAATTTAACTCTTATTTCCCACCAGGAAGAGGAATTAACCAAAGGCTCAGCGTGCCGTGCCGGAACCAGATTAGGGCCTGAAGCAATCCTGCGGTGTTGCGGCCAGCTCACAAGAAAGCAAGTTTAAGAAAGGAGCTCAGGGGCACTGTAATTCACAAACCTGCAGAGTTATAAATGACAGCTATCGTCCAAAAATATACTGAAGTAAGGCTGCCAAGGGGACATGAAAACGGGGCAGAATTGCAGGAAACCGATTTCAGGAGGTAGACTGGAATTGCATTTAAAGCATAGGAAAAGAGGCAGAACGTCCACAATGATGCACTTGGCCAAAAAGGGCGTATGCGTTTTTTCCTGAATATATTCAGGAAAAAACGCATACGCCCTTTTTGGCCAACCAAGCAAGCTTGCAAAGGAAATCTGCACTACAATGAAGTCTCACTTCCCCCCGGTCAAAAGGGCCATCTGAAAAAAGTGTAAAATCCAGAAAGGCAGGACAGGCCATGGAGAACTGGGAGCCTTGTTATGCTGATGGGCGGGATGTAAATTGCCAACAGCCACTCGGGAGAGGTGTATGGTGTTTCCTGAAACATCTAAAAAACAAAGCAACAGAGCCTAGGGCACTTCCACTTATGGTCCTATAGCTTAGGGAAATTAAAATCAAAAAGACACAGCCACCCCAAAGTTTGGGACGGCTCTGTTTACAAGAACCTTGTTTACGGTACAAGTTCAATATCGCAGAAAGTGAAAAATGGATAAAGAAGTTGTGGTACTTACATACAATGCAATATCACTCAGCAATGAAATCTATGTCATCAGGCCCGTAGCAGCATAATGAGTGGATTCAGGTATGATGATTCTAACTGAAATAAGTCACACAGAAAAAGAAACATCATAAGATATCACTAATACACGGAATGTAAACTTGGCTACACAGGAACTGGATTACAAAACAGAACAGGGTCTCAAATTTAGAAAACCAACTTATGCTTGCTTAAGGGGAAAGGTGAGTTGGGGTGCTGCATCAAACCAGAGATTGAAATGAGCACAGATAAAGTTCCTTAAGCCAAATATGGAATAGACAAGAACTACTCCTTGCTCAACGAAATGGACTCAACACCCCATATTAAACGCCTAAGAATGTACCTGACTAGTAAGTATCTTAAAACCTATGGATTGCTATGTGTCTGAAAGAAAATCAAGCGTGTGTACAGGGGCATAAACGCAGCAGTGATAGGATTGGAGAGGTTCGGTGAGCAAATGAAGACCCTTTGAAGTCATATTGCATGGTACCCATTCCACGGGACTCAACTCTCCAGGTTTAAGGGATTCTGCCTTCAGGTAAAACATACACATGGAACCCAGAGTATGATCAACCGTGTGGTCAGGAGACATGTTCCAATATGTCTCAGTTCTCGTCCCCTGGTACTCGGGGGCAACATTCCACACGCTTTACTAACACTCTCCCGACGTGGAGAGTCAGTGCCTTTAACCTCCTGTTTGGCCCATTTGCAATTTCTGAGGAAGATGAACAGGAATAGGGAGAACCAATGAGAGACTAGGTGGAGGTGTCTGGACGGGCAAATTTAACTCTCATTTCCCACCAGGAAGAGGAATTAACCAAAGGCTCAGCGTGCCGTGCCGGAACCAGATTAGGGCCTGAAGCAATCCTGCGGTGTTGCGGCCAGCTCACAAGAAAGCGAGTTGAAGAAAGGAGCTCAGGGGCACTGTAATTCACAAACCTGCAGAGTTATAAATGACAGCTATCGTCCAAAAATATACTGAAGTAAGGCTGCCAAGAGGACTTGAAAGCGGGGCAGAATTGCAGGAAACCGATTTCAGGAGGTAGACTGGAATTGCATTTAAAGCATAGGAAAAGAGGCAGAACGTCCACAATGATGCACTTGGCCAAAAAGGGCGTATGCGTTTTTTCCTGAATATATTCAGGAAAAAACGCATACGCCCTTTTTGGCCAACCAAGCAAGCTTGCAAAGGAAATCTGCACTACAATGAAGTCTCACTTCCCACCGGTCAAAACGGCCATCTGAAAAAAGTGTAAAATCCAGAAAGGCAGGACAGGCCATGGAGAACTGGGAGCCTTGTTATGCTGATGGGCGGGATGTAAATTGCCAACAGCCACTTGGGAGAGGTGTATGGTGTTTCCTGAAACATCTAAAAAACAAAGCAACAGAGCCTAGGGCACTTCCACTTATGGTCCTATAGCTTAGGGAAATTAAAATCAAAAAGACACAGCCACCCCAAAGTTTGGGACGGCTCTGTTTACAAGAACCTCGTTTACGGTACAAGTTCAATATCGCAGAAAGTGAAAAATGGATAAAGAAGTTGTGGTACTTACGTACAATGCAATATCACTCAGCAATGAAATCTATGTCATCAGGCCCGTAGCAGCATAATGAGTGGATTCAGGTATGATGATTCTAACTGAAATAAGTCACACAGAAAAAGAAACATCATAAGATATCACTAATACACGGAATGTAAACTTGGCTACACAGGAACTGGATTACAAAACAGAACAGGGTCTCAAATTTAGAAAACCAACTTATGCTTGCTTAAGGGGAAAGGTGAGTTGGGGTGCTGCATCAAACCAGAGATTGAAATGAGCACAGATAAAGTTCCTTAAGCCAAATATGGAATAGACAAGAACTACTCCTTGCTCAACGAAATGGACTCAACACCCCATATTAAACGCCTAAGAATGTACCTGACTAGTAAGTATCTTAAAACCTATGGATTGCTATGTGTCTGAAAGAAAATCAAGCGTGTGTACAGGGGCATAAACGCAGCAGTGATAGGATTGGAGAGGTTCGGTGAGCAAATGAAGACCCTTTGAAGTCATATTGCATGGTACCCATTCCACGGGTCTCAACTCTCCAGGTTTAAGGGATTCTGCCTTCAGGTAAAACATGCACGTGGAACCCAGAGTATGATCAACCGTGTGATCGGGAGACGTGTTCCAATATGTCTCAGTTCTCGTCCCCTGGTACTCGGGTGCAACATTCCAGACGCTTTACTAACACTCTCCCGACTTGGAGAGTCAGTGCCTTTAACCTCCTGTTTGGCCCAGTTTGCAATTTCTGCGGAAGATGAACAGGAATAGGGAGAACCAATGAGAGACTAGCTGGAGGTGTCTGGACGGGCAAATTTAACTCTCATTTCCCACCAGGAAGAGGAATTAACCAAAGGCTCAGCGTGCCGTGCCGGAACCAGATTAGGGCCTGAAGCAATCCTGCGGTGTTGCGGCCAGCTCACAAGAAAGCGAGTTGAAGAAAGGAGCTCAGGGGCACTGTAATTCACAAACCTGCAGAGTTATAAATGACAGCTATCGTCCAAAAATATACTGAAGTAAGGCTGCCAAGAGGACTTGAAAGCGGGGCAGAATTGCAGGAAACCGATTTCAGGAGGTAGACTGGAATTGCATTTAAAGCATAGGAAAAGAGGCAGAACGTCCACAATGATGCACTTGGCCAAAAAGGGCGTATGCGTTTTTTCCTGAATATATTCAGGAAAAAACGCATACGCCCTTTTTGGCCAACCAAGCAAGCTTGCAAAGGAAATCTGCACTACAATGAAGTCTCACTTCCCACCGGTCAAAAGGGCCATCTGAAAAAAGTAAAATCCAGAAAGGCAGGACAGGCCATGGAGAACTGGGAGCCTTGTTATGCTGATGGGCGGGATGTAAATTGCCAAGAGCCACTCGGGAGAGGTGTATGGTGTTTCCTGAAACATCTAAAAAACAAAGCAACAGAGCCTAGGGCACTTCCACTTATGGTCCTATAGCTTAGGGAAATTAAAATCAAAAAGACACAGCCACCCCAAAGTTTGGGACGGCTCTGTTTACAAGAACCTCGTTTACGGTACAAGTTCAATATCGCAGAAAGTGAAAAATGGATAAAGAAGTTGTGGTACTTACGTACAATGCAATATCACTCAGCAATGAAATCGATGTCATCAGGCCCGTAGCAGCATAATGAGTGGATTCAGGTATGATGATTCTAACTGAAATAAGTCACACAGAAAAAGAAACATCATAAGATATCACTAATACACGGGATGTAAACTTGGCTACACAGGAACTGGATTACAAAACAGAACAGGGTCTCAAATTTAGAAAACCAACTTATGCTTGCTTAAGGGGAAAGGTGAGTTGGGGTGCTGCATCAAACCAGAGATTGAAATGAGCACAGATAAAGTTCCTTAAGCCAAATATAGAATAGACAAGAACTACTCCTTGCTCAACGAAATGGACTCAACACCCCATATTAAACGCCTAAGAATGTACCTGACTAGTAAGTATCTTAAAACCTATGGATTGCTATGTCTCTGAAAGAAAATCAAGCGTGTGTACAGGGGCACAAACGCAGCAGTGATAGGATTGGAGAGGTTCGGTGAGCAAATGAAGACCCTTTGAAGTCATATTGCATGGTACCCATTCCACGGGTCTCAACTCTCCAGGTTTAAGGGATTCTTCCTTCAGCTAAAACATGCACGTGGAACCCAGAGTATGATCAACCGTGTGATCGGGAGACGTGTTCCAATATGTCTCAGTTCTCGTCCCCTGGTACTCGGGTGCAACATTCCAGACGCTTTACTAACACTCTCCCGACTTGGAGAGTCAGTGCCTTTAACCTCCTGTTTGGCCCAGTTTGCAATTTCTGCGGAAGATGAACAGGAATAGGGAGAACCAATGAGAGACTAGCTGGAGGTGTCTGGACGGGCAAATTTAACTCTCATTTCCCACCAGGAAGAGGAATTAACCAAAGGCTCAGCGTGCCGTGCCGGAACCAGATTAGGGCCTGAAGCAATCCTGCGGTGTTGCGGCCAGCTCACAAGAAAGCGAGTTGAAGAAAGGAGCTCAGGGGCACTGTAATTCACAAACCTGCAGAGTTATAAATGACAGCTATCGTCCAAAAATATACTGAAGTAAGGCTGCCAAGAGGACTTGAAAGCGGGGCAGAATTGCAGGAAACCGATTTCAGGAGGTAGACTGGAATTGCATTTAAAGCATAGGAAAAGAGGCAGAACGTCCACAATGATGCACTTGGCCAAAAAGGGCGTATGCTTATTTTCGTGCACTAAAAAACGCATACGCCCTTTTTGGCCAACCAAACAAGCTTGTAAAGGAAATCTGCACTACAATGAAGTCTCACTTCCCGCCAGTTAAAGGGGCCATCTGAAAAAAGTGTAAAATCCAGAAAGGCAGGACAGGCCATGGAGAACTGGGAGCCTTGTTATGCTGATGGGCGGGATGTAAATTGCCAACAGCCACTCGGGAGAGGTGTATGGTGTTTCCTGAAACATCTAAAAAACAAAGCAACAGAGCCTAGGGCACTTCCACTTATGGTCCTATAGCTTAGGGAAATTAAAATCAAAAAGACACAGCCACCCCAAAGTTTGGGACGGCTCTGTTTACAAGAACCTCGTTTACGGTACAAGTTCAATATCGCAGAAAGTGAAAAATGGATAAAGAAGTTGTGGTACTTACGTACAATGCAATATCACTCAGCAATGAAATCTATGTCATCAGGCCCGTAGCAGCATAATGAGTGGATTCAGGTATGATGATTCTAACTGAAATAAGTCACACAGAAAAAGAAACATCATAAGATATCACTAATACACGGAATGTAAACTTGGCTACACAGGAACTGGATTACAAAACAGAACAGGGTCTCAAATTTAGAAAACCAACTTATGCTTGCTTAAGGGGAAAGGTGAGTTGGGGTGCTGCATAAAACCAGAGATTGAAATGAGCACAGATAAAGTTCCTTAAGCCAAATATAGAATAGACAAGAACTACTCCTTGCTCAACGAAATGGACTCAACACCCCATATTAAACGCCTAAGAATGTACCTGACTAGTAAGTATCTTAAAACCTATGCACTGCTCTGTCTCTGAAAGAAAATCAAGCATGTGTACAGGGGCATAAACGCAGCAGTGATAGGATTGGAGAGGTTCGGTGAGCAAATGAAGACCCTTTGAAGTCATATTGCATGGTACCCATTCCACGGGTCTCAACTCTCCAGGTTTAAGGGATTCTTCCTTCAGCTAAAACATGCACGTGGAACCCAGAGTATGATCAACCGTGTGATCGGGAGACGTGTTCCAATATGTCTCAGTTCTCGTCCCCTGGTACTCGGGTGCAACATTCCAGACGCTTTACTAACACTCTCCCGACTTGGAGAGTCAGTGCCTTTAACCTCCTGTTTGGCCCAGTTTGCAATTTCTGCGGAAGATGAACAGGAATAGGGAGAACCAATGAGAGACTAGCTGGAGGTGTCTGGACGGGCAAATTTAACTCTCATTTCCCACCAGGAAGAGGAATTAACCAAAGGCTCAGCGTGCCGTGCCGGAACCAGATTAGGGCCTGAAGCAATCCTGCGGTGTTGCGGCCAGCTCACAAGAAAGCGAGTTGAAGAAAGGAGCTCAGGGGCACTGTAATTCACAAACCTGCAGAGTTATAAATGACAGCTATCGTCCAAAAATATACTGAAGTAAGGCTGCCAAGAGGACTTGAAAGCGGGGCAGAATTGCAGGAAACCGATTTCAGGAGGTAGACTGGAATTGCATTTAAAGCATAGGAAAAGAGGCAGAACGTCCACAATGATGCACTTGGCCAAAAAGGGCGTATGCGTTTTTTCCTGAATATATTCAGGAAAAAACGCATACGCCCTTTTTGGCCAACCAAGCAAGCTTGCAAAGGAAATCTGCACTACAATGAAGTCTCACTTCCCCCCGGTCAAAAGGGCCATCTGAAAAAAGTATAAAATCCAGAAAGGCAGGACAGGCCATGGAGAACTGGGAGCCTTGTTATGCTGATGGGCGGGATGTAAATTGCCAACAGCCACTCGGGAGAGGTGTATGGTGTTTCCTGAAACATCTAAAAAACAAAGCAACAGAGCCTAGGGCACTTCCACTTATGGTCCTATAGCTTAGGGAAATTAAAATCAAAAAGACACAGCCACCCCAAAGTTTGGGACGGCTCTGTTTACAAGAACCTCGTTTACGGTACAAGTTCAATATCGCAGAAAGTGAAAAATGGATAAAGAAGTTGTGGTACTTACGTACAATGCAATATCACTCAGCAATGAAATCTATGTCATCAGGCCCGTAGCAGTATAATGAGTGGATTCAGGTATGATGATTCTAACTGAAATAAGTCACACAGAAAAAGAAACATCATAAGATATCACTAATACACGGAATGTAAACTTGGCTACACAGGAACTGGATTACAAAACAGAACAGGGTCTCAAATTTAGAAAACCAACTTATGCTTGCTTAAGGGAAAAGGTGAGTTGGGGTGCTGCATAAAACCAGAGATTTAAATGAACACAGATAAAGTTCCTTAAGCCAAATATGGAATAGACAAGAACTACTCCTTGCTCAACGAAATGGACTCAACACCCCATATTAAACGCCTAAGAATGTACCTGACTAGTAAGTATCTTAAAACCTATGAATTGCTATGTCTCTGAAAGAAAATCAAGCGTGTGTACAGGGGCATAAACGCAGCAGTGATAGGATTGGAGAGGTTCGGTGAGCAAATGAAGACCCTTTGAAGTCATATTGCATGGTACCCATTCCACGGGTCTCAACTCTCCAGGTTTAAGGGATTCTTCCTTCAGCTAAAACATGCACGTGGATCCCAGAGTATGATCAACCGTGTGATGGGGAGACGTGTTCCAATATGTCTCAGTTCTCGTCCCCTGGTACTCGGGTGCAACATTCCAGACGCTTTACTAACACTCTCCCGACTTGGAGAGTCAGTGCCTTTAACCTCCTGTTTGGCCCAGTTTGCAATTTCTGTGGAAGATGAACAGGAATAGGGAGAACCAATGAGAGACTAGCTGGAGGTGTCTGGACGGGCAAATTTAACTCTCATTTCCCACCAGGAAGAGCAATTAACCAAAGGCTCAGCGTGCCGTGCCGGAACCAGATTAGGGCCTGAAGCAATCCTGCGGTGTTGCGGCCAGCTCACAAGAAAGCGAGTTGAAGAAAGGAGCTCAGGGGCACTGTAATTCACAAACCTGCAGAGTTATAAATGACAGCTATCGTCCAAAAATATACTGAAGTAAGGCTGCCAAGAGGACTTGAAAGCGGGGCAGAATTGCAGGAAACCGATTTCAGGAGGTAGACTGGAATTGCATTTAAAGCATAGGAAAAGAGGCAGAACGTCCACAATGATGCACTTGGCCAAAAAGGGCGTATGCGTTTTTTCCTGAATATATTCAGGAAAAAACGCATACGCCCTTTTTGGCCAACCAAGCAAGCTTGCAAAGGAAATCTGCACTACAATGAAGTCTCACTTCCCCCCGGTCAAAAGGGCCATCTGAAAAAAGTGTAAAATCCAGAAAGGCAGGACAGGCCATGGAGAACTGGGAGCCTTGTTATGCTGATGGGCGGGATGTAAATTGCCAACAGCCACTGGGGAGAGGTGTATGGTGTTTACTGAAACATCTAAAAAACAAAGCAACAGAGCCTAGGGCACTTCCACTTATGGTCCTATAGCTTAGGGAAATTAAAATCAAAAAGACACAGCCACCCCAAAGTTTGGGACGGCTCTGTTTACAAGAACCTCGTTTACAGTACAAGTTCAATATCGCAGAAAGTGAAAAATGGATAAAGAAGTTGTGGTACTTACGTACAATGCAATATCACTCAGCAATGAAATCTATGTCATCAGGCCCGTAGCAGCATAATGAGTGGATTCAGGTATGATGATTCTAACTGAAATAAGTCACACAGAAAAAGAAACATCATAAGATATCACTACTACACGGAATGTAAACTTGGCTACACAGGAACTGGATTACAAAACAGAACAGGGTCTCAAATTTAGAAAACCAACTTATGCTTGCTTAAGGGGAAAGGTGAGTTGGGGTGCTGCATAAAACCAGAGATTGAAATGAGCACAGATAAAGTTCCTTAAGCCAAATATAGAATAGACAAGAACTACTCCTTGCTCAACGAAATGGACTCAACACCCCATATTAAACGCCTAAGAATGTACCTGACTAGTAAGTATCTTAAAACCTATGCACTGCTCTGTCTCTGAAAGAAAATCAAGCATGTGTACAGGGGCATAAACGCAGCAGTGATAGGATTGGAGAGGTTCGGTGAGCAAATGAAGACCCTTTGAAGTCATATTGCATGGTACCCATTCCACGGGTCTCAACTCTCCAGGTTTAAGGGATTCTTCCTTCAGCTAAAACATGCACGTGGAACCCAGAGTATGATCAACCGTGTGATCGGGAGACGTGTTCCAATATGTCTCAGTTCTCGTCCCCTGGTACTCGGGTGCAACATTCCAGACGCTTTACTAACACTCTCCCGACTTGGAGAGTCAGTGCCTTTAACCTCCTGTTTGGCCCAGTTTGCAATTTCTGCGGAAGATGAACAGGAATAGGGAGAACCAATGAGAGACTAGCTGGAGGTGTCTGGACGGGCAAATTTAACTCTCATTTCCCACCAGGAAGAGGAATTAACCAAAGGCTCAGCGTGCCGTGCCGGAACCAGATTAGGGCCTGAAGCAATCCTGCGGTGTTGCGGCCAGCTCACAAGAAAGCGAGTTGAAGAAAGGAGCTCAGGGGCACTGTAATTCACAAACCTGCAGAGTTATAAATGACAGCTATCGTCCAAAAATATACTGAAGTAAGGCTGCCAAGAGGACTTGAAAGCGGGGCAGAATTGCAGGAAACCGATTTCAGGAGGTAGACTGGAATTGCATTTAAAGCATAGGAAAAGAGGCAGAACGTCCACAATGATGCACTTGGCCAAAAAGGGCGTATGCGTTTTTTCCTGAATATATTCAGGAAAAAACGCATACGCCCTTTTTGGCCAACCAAGAAAGCTTGCAAAGGAAATCTGCACTACAATGAAGTCTCACTTCCCCCCGGTCAAAAGGGACATCTGAAAAAAGTGTAAAATCCAGAAAGGCAGGACAGGCCATGGAGAACTGGGAGCCTTGTTATGCTGATGGGCGGGATGTAAATTGCCAACAGCCACTCGGGAGAGGTGTATGGTGTTTCCTGAAACATCTAAAAAACAAAGCAACAGAGCCTAGGGCACTTCCACTTATGGTCCTATAGCTTAGGGAAATTAAAATCAAAAAGACACAGCCACCCCAAAGTTTGGGACGGCTCTGTTTACAAGAACCTCGTTTACGGTACAAGTTCAATAGCGCAGAAAGTGAAAAATGGATAAAGAAGTTGTGGTACTTACGTACAATGCAATATCACTCAGTAATGAAATCTATGTCATCAGGCCCGTAGCAGCATAATGAGTGGATTCAGGTATGATGATTCTAACTGAAATAAGTCACACAGAAAAAGAAACATCATAAGATATCACTAATACACGGGATGTAAACTTGGCTACACAGGAACTGGATTACAAAACAGAACAGGGTCTCAAATTTAGAAAACCAACTTATGCTTGCTTAAGGGGAAAGGTGAGTTGGGGTGCTGCATCAAACCAGAGATTGAAATGAGCACAGATAAAGTTCCTTAAGCCAAATATGGAATAGACAAGAACTACTCCTTGCTCAACGAAATGGACTCAACACCCCATATTAAACGCCTAAGAATGTACCTGACTAGTAAGTATCTTAAAACCTATGGATTGCTATGTCTCTGAAAGAAAATCAAGCGTGTGTACAGGGGCATAAACGCAGCAGTGATAGGATTGGAGAGGTTCGGTGAGCAAATGAAGACCCTTTGAAGTCATATTGCATGGTACCCATTCCACGGGTCTCAACTCTCCAGGTTTAAGGGATTCTTCCTTCAGCTAAAACATGCACGTGGAACCCAGAGTATGATCAACCGTGTGATCGGGAGACGTGTTCCAATATGTCTCAGTTCTCGTCCCCTGGTACTCGGGTGCCACATTCCACACGCTTTACTAACACTCTCCCGACTTGGAGAGTCAGTGCCTTTAACCTCCTGTTTGGCCCAGTTTGCAATTTCTGCGGAAGATGAACAGGAATAGGGAGAACCAATGAGAGACTAGCTGGAGGTGTCTGGCCGGGCAAATTTAACTCTCATTTCCCACCAGGAAGAGGAATTAACCAAAGGCTCAGCGTGCCGTGCCGGAACCAGATTAGGGCCTGAAGCAATCCTGCGGTGTTGCGGCCAGCTCACAAGAAAGCGAGTTGAAGAAAGGAGCTCAGGGGCACTGTAATTCACAAACCTGCAGAGTTATAAATGACAGCTATCGTCCAAAAATATACTGAAGTAAGGCTGCCAAGAGGACTTGAAAGCGGGGCAGAATTGCAGGAAACCGATTTCAGGAGGTAGACTGGAATTGCATTTAAAGCATAGGAAAAGAGGCAGAACGTCCACAATGATGCACTTGGCCAAAAAGGGCGTATGCGTTTTTTCCTGAATATATTCAGGAAAAAACGCATACGCCCTTTTTGGCCAACCAAGCAAGCTTGCAAAGGAAATCTGCACTACAATGAAGTCTCACTTCCCCCCGGTCAAAAGGGCCATCTGAAAAAAGTATAAAATCCAGAAATGCAGGACTGGCCATGGAGAACTGGGAGCCTTGTTATGCTGATGGGCGGGATGTAAATTGCCAAGAGCCACTCTTGAGAGGTGTATGGTGTTTCCTGAAACATCTAAAAAACAAAGCAACAGAGCCTAGGGCACTTCCACTTATGGTCCTATAGCTTAGGGAAATTAAAATCAAAAAGACACAGCCACCCCAAAGTTTGGGACGGCTCTGTTTACAAGAACCTCGTTTACGGTACAAGTTCAATATCGCAGAAAGTGAAAAATGGATAAAGAAGTTGTGGTACTTACGTACAATGCAATATCACTCAGCAATGAAATCTATGTCATCAGGCCCGTAGCAGCATAATGAGTGGATTCAGGTATGATGATTCTAACTGAAATAAGTCACACAGAAAAAGAAACATCATAAGATATCACTAATACACGGAATGTAAACTTGGCTACACAGGAACTGGATTACAAAACAGAACAGGGTCTCAAATTTAGAAAACCAACTTATGCTTGCTTAAGGGGAAAGGTGAGTTGGGGTGCTACATAAAACCAGAGATTTAAATGAACACAGATAAAGTTCCTTAAGCCAAATATGGAATAGACAAGAACTACTCCTTGCTCAATGAAATGGACTCAACACCCCATATTAAACGCCTAAGAATGTACCTGACAAGTAAGTATCTTAAAACCTATGAATTGCTATGTCTCTGAAAGAAAATCAAGCGTGTGTACAGGGGCACAAACGCAGCAGTGATAGGATTGGAGAGGTTCGGTGAGCAAATGAAGACCCTTTGAAGTCATATTGCATGGTACCCATTCCACGGGTCTCAACTCTCCAGGTTTAAGGGATTCTTCCTTCAGCTAAAACATGCACGTGGAACCCAGAGTATGATCAACCGTGTGATCGGGAGACGTGTTCCAATATGTCTCAGTTCTCGTCCCCTGGTACTCGGGTGCAACATTCCAGACGCTTTACTAACACTCTCCCGACTTGGAGAGTCAGTGCCTTTAACCTCCTGTTTGGCCCAGTTTGCAATTTCTGCGGAAGATGAACAGGAATAGGGAGAACCAATGAGAGACTAGCTGGAGGTGTCTGGACGGGCAAATTTAACTCTCATTTCCCACCAGGAAGAGGAATTAACCAAAGGCTCAGCGTGCCGTGCCGGAACCAGATTAGGGCCTGAAGCAATCCTGCGGTGTTGCGGCCAGCTCACAAGAAAGCGAGTTGAAGAAAGGAGCTCAGGGGCACTGTAATTCACAAACCTGCAGAGTTATAAATGACAGCTATCGTCCAAAAATATACTGAAGTAAGGCTGCCAAGAGGACTTGAAAGCGGGGCAGAATTGCAGGAAACCGATTTCAGGAGGTAGACTGGAATTGCATTTAAAGCATAGGAAAAGAGGCAGAACGTCCACAATGATGCACTTGGCCAAAAAGGGCGTATGCGTTTTTTCCTGAATATATTCAGGAAAAAACGCATACGCCCTTTTTGGCCAACCAAGCAAGCTTGCAAAGGAAATCTGCACTACAATGAAGTCTCACTTCCCACCGGTCAAAAGGGCCATCTGAAAAAAGTAAAATCCAGAAAGGCAGGACAGGCCATGGAGAACTGGGAGCCTTGTTATGCTGATGGGCGGGATGTAAATTGCCAAGAGCCACTCGGGAGAGGTGTATGGTGTTTCCTGAAACATCTAAAAAACAAAGCAACAGAGCCTAGGGCACTTCCACTTATGGTCCTATAGCTTAGGGAAATTAAAATCAAAAAGACACAGCCACCCCAAAGTTTGGGACGGCTCTGTTTACAAGAACCTCGTTTACGGTACAAGTTCAATAGCGCAGAAAGTGAAAAATGGATAAAGAAGTTGTGGTACTTACGTACAATGCAATATCACTCAGCAATGAAATCTATGTCATCAGGCCCGTAGCAGCATAATGAGTGGATTCAGGTATGATGATTCTAACTGAAATAAGTCACACAGAAAAAGAAACATCATAAGATATCACTAATACACGGGATGTAAACTTGGCTACACAGGAACTGGATTACAAAACAGAACAGGGTCTCAAATTTAGAAAACCAACTTATGCTTGCTTAAGGGGAAAGGTGAGTTGGGGTGCTGCATCAAACCAGAGATTGAAATGAGCACAGATAAAGTTCCTTAAGCCAAATATAGAATAGACAAGAACTACTCCTTGCTCAACGAAATGGACTCAACACCCCATATTAAACGCCTAAGAATGTACCTGACTAGTAAGTATCTTAAAACCTATGGATTGCTATGTCTCTGAAAGAAAATCAAGCGTGTGTACAGGGGCACAAACGCAGCAGTGATAGGATTGGAGAGGTTCGGTGAGCAAATGAAGACCCTTTGAAGTCATATTGCATGGTACCCATTCCACGGGTCTCAACTCTCCAGGTTTAAGGGATTCTTCCTTCAGCTAAAACATGCACGTGGAACCCAGAGTATGATCAACCGTGTGATCGGGAGACGTGTTCCAATATGTCTCAGTTCTCGTCCCCTGGTACTCGGGTGCAACATTCCAGACGCTTTACTAACACTCTCCCGACTTGGAGAGTCAGTGCCTTTAACCTCCTGTTTGGCCCAGTTTGCAATTTCTGCGGAAGATGAACAGGAATAGGGAGAACCAATGAGAGACTAGCTGGAGGTGTCTGGACGGGCAAATTTAACTCTCATTTCCCACCAGGAAGAGGAATTAACCAAAGGCTCAGCGTGCCGTGCCGGAACCAGATTAGGGCCTGAAGCAATCCTGCGGTGTTGCGGCCAGCTCACAAGAAAGCGAGTTGAAGAAAGGAGCTCAGGGGCACTGTAATTCACAAACCTGCAGAGTTATAAATGACAGCTATCGTCCAAAAATATACTGAAGTAAGGCTGCCAAGAGGACTTGAAAGCGGGGCAGAATTGCAGGAAACCGATTTCAGGAGGTAGACTGGAATTGCATTTAAAGCATAGGAAAAGAGGCAGAACGTCCACAATGATGCACTTGGCCAAAAAGGGCGTATGCGTTTTTTCCTGAATATATTCAGGAAAAAACGCATACGCCCTTTTTGGCCAACCAAGCAAGCTTGCAAAGGAAATCTGCACTACAATGAAGTCTCACTTCCCACCGGTCAAAAGGGCCATCTGAAAAAAGTAAAATCCAGAAAGGCAGGACAGGCCATGGAGAACTGGGAGCCTTGTTATGCTGATGGGCGGGATGTAAATTGCCAAGAGCCACTCGGGAGAGGTGTATGGTGTTTCCTGAAACATCTAAAAAACAAAGCAACAGAGCCTAGGGCACTTCCACTTATGGTCCTATAGCTTAGGGAAATTAAAATCAAAAAGACACAGCCACCCCAAAGTTTGGGACGGCTCTGTTTACAAGAACCTCGTTTACGGTACAAGTTCAATAGCGCAGAAAGTGAAAAATGGATAAAGAAGTTGTGGTACTTACGTACAATGCAATATCACTCAGCAATGAAATCTATGTCATCAGGCCCGTAGCAGCATAATGAGTGGATTCAGGTATGATGATTCTAACTGAAATAAGTCACACAGAAAAAGAAACATCATAAGATATCACTAATACACGGGATGTAAACTTGGCTACACAGGAACTGGATTACAAAACAGAACAGGGTCTCAAATTTAGAAAACCAACTTATGCTTGCTTAAGGGGAAAGGTGAGTTGGGGTGCTGCATCAAACCAGAGATTGAAATGAGCACAGATAAAGTTCCTTAAGCCAAATATAGAATAGACAAGAACTACTCCTTGCTCAACGAAATGGACTCAACACCCCATATTAAACGCCTAAGAATGTACCTGACTAGTAAGTATCTTAAAACCTATGGATTGCTATGTCTCTGAAAGAAAATCAAGCGTGTGTACAGGGGCACAAACGCAGCAGTGATAGGATTGGAGAGGTTCGGTGAGCAAATGAAGACCCTTTGAAGTCATATTGCATGGTACCCATTCCACGGGTCTCAACTCTCCAGGTTTAAGGGATTCTTCCTTCAGCTAAAACATGCACGTGGAACCCAGAGTATGATCAACCGTGTGATCGGGAGACGTGTTCCAATATGTCTCAGTTCTCGTCCCCTGGTACTCGGGTGCAACATTCCAGACGCTTTACTAACACTCTCCCGACTTGGAGAGTCAGTGCCTTTAACCTCCTGTTTGGCCCAGTTTGCAATTTCTGCGGAAGATGAACAGGAATAGGGAGAACCAATGAGAGACTAGCTGGAGGTGTCTGGACGGGCAAATTTAACTCTCATTTCCCACCAGGAAGAGGAATTAACCAAAGGCTCAGCGTGCCGTGCCGGAACCAGATTAGGGCCTGAAGCAATCCTGCGGTGTTGCGGCCAGCTCACAAGAAAGCGAGTTGAAGAAAGGAGCTCAGGGGCACTGTAATTCACAAACCTGCAGAGTTATAAATGACAGCTATCGTCCAAAAATATACTGAAGTAAGGCTGCCAAGAGGACTTGAAAGCGGGGCAGCATTGCAGGAAACCGATTTCAGGAGGTAGACTGGAATTGCATTTAAAGCATAGGAAAAGAGGCAGAACGTCCACAATGATGCACTTGGCCAAAAAGGGCGTATGCTTATTTTCGTGCACTAAAAAACGCATACGCCCTTTTTGGCCAACCAAACAAGCTTGTAAAGGAAATCTGCACTACAATGAAGTCTCACTTCCCGCCAGTTAAAGGGGCCATCTGAAAAAAGTGTAAAATCCAGAAAGGCAGGACAGGCCATGGAGAACTGGGAGCCTTGTTATGCTGATGGGCGGGATGTAAATTGCCAAGAGCCACTCGGGAGAGGTGTATGGTGTTTCCTGAAACATCTAAAAAACAAAGCAACAGAGCCTAGGGCACTTCCACTTATGGTCCTATAGCTTAGGGAAATTAAAATCAAAAAGACACAGCCACCCCAAAGTTTGGGACGGCTCTGTTTACAAGAACCTCGTTTACGGTACAAGTTCAATATCGCAGAAAGTGAAAAATGGATAAAGAAGTTGTGGTACTTACGTACAATGCAATATCACTCAGCAATGAAATCTATGTCATCAGGCCCGTAGCAGCATAATGAGTGGATTCAGGTATGATGATTCTAACTGAAATAAGTCACACAGAAAAAGAAACATCATAAGATATCACTAATACACGGAATGTAAACTTGGCTACACAGGAACTGGATTACAAAACAGAACAGGGTCTCAAATTTAGAAAACCAACTTATGCTTGCTTAAGGGGAAAGGTGAGTTGGGGTGCTGCATAAAACCAGAGATTGAAATGAGCACAGATAAAGTTCCTTAAGCCAAATATAGAATAGACAAGAACTACTCCTTGCTCAACGAAATGGACTCAACACCCCATATTAAACGCCTAAGAATGTACCTGACTAGTAAGTATCTTAAAACCTATGCACTGCTCTGTCTCTGAAAGAAAATCAAGCATGTGTACAGGGGCATAAACGCAGCAGTGATAGGATTGGAGAGGTTCGGTGAGCAAATGAAGACCCTTTGAAGTCATATTGCATGGTACCCATTCCACGGGTCTCAACTCTCCAGGTTTAAGGGATTCTTCCTTCAGCTAAAACATGCACGTGGAACCCAGAGTATGATCAACCGTGTGATCGGGAGACGTGTTCCAATATGTCTCAGTTCTCGTCCCCTGGTACTCGGGTGCAACATTCCAGACGCTTTACTAACACTCTCCCGACTTGGAGAGTCAGTGCCTTTAACCTCCTGTTTGGCCCAGTTTGCAATTTCTGCGGAAGATGAACAGGAATAGGGAGAACCAATGAGAGACTAGCTGGAGGTGTCTGGACGGGCAAATTTAACTCTCATTTCCCACCAGGAAGAGGAATTAACCAAAGGCTCAGCGTGCCGTGCCGGAACCAGATTAGGGCCTGAAGCAATCCTGCGGTGTTGCGGCCAGCTCACAAGAAAGCGAGTTGAAGAAAGGAGCTCAGGGGCACTGTAATTCACAAACCTGCAGAGTTATAAATGACAGCTATCGTCCAAAAATATACTGAAGTAAGGCTGCCAAGAGGACTTGAAAGCGGGGCAGAATTGCAGGAAACCGATTTCAGGAGGTAGACTGGAATTGCATTTAAAGCATAGGAAAAGAGGCAGAACGTCCACAATGATGCACTTGGCCAAAAAGGGCGTATGCGTTTTTTCCTGAATATATTCAGGAAAAAACGCATACGCCCTTTTTGGCCAACCAAGCAAGCTTGCAAAGGAAATCTGCACTACAATGAAGTCTCACTTCCCCCCGGTCAAAAGGGCCATCTGAAAAAAGTGTAAAATCCAGAAAGGCAGGACAGGCCATGGAGAACTGGGAGCCTTGTTATGCTGATGGGCGGGATGTAAATTGCCAACAGCCACTGGGGAGAGGTGTATGGTGTTTACTGAAACATCTAAAAAACAAAGCAACAGAGCCTAGGGCACTTCCACTTATGGTCCTATAGCTTAGGGAAATTAAAATCAAAAAGACACAGCCACCCCAAAGTTTGGGACGGCTCTGTTTACAAGAACCTCGTTTACAGTACAAGTTCAATATCGCAGAAAGTGAAAAATGGATAAAGAAGTTGTGGTACTTACGTACAATGCAATATCACTCAGCAATGAAATCTATGTCATCAGGCCCGTAGCAGCATAATGAGTGGATTCAGGTATGATGATTCTAACTGAAATAAGTCACACAGAAAAAGAAACATCATAAGATATCACTAATACACGGAATGTAAACTTGGCTACACAGGAACTGGATTACAAAACAGAACAGGGTCTCAAATTTAGAAAACCAACTTATGCTTGCTTAAGGGGAAAGGTGAGTTGGGGTGCTGCATCAAACCAGAGATTGAAATGAGCACAGATAAAGTTCCTTAAGCCAAATATGGAATAGACAAGAACTACTCCTTGCTCAACGAAATGGAATCAACACCCCATATTAAACGCCTAAGAATGTACCTGACTAGTAAGTATCTTAAAACCTATGAATTGCTATGTCTCTGAAAGAAAATCAAGCGTGTGTACAGGGGCATAAACGCAGCAGTGATAGGATTGGAGAGGTTCGGTGAGCAAATGAAGACCCTTTGAAGTCATATTGCATGGTACCCATTCCACGGGTCTCAACTCTCCAGGTTTAAGGGATTCTTCCTTCAGCTAAAACATGCACGTGGAACCCAGAGTATGATCAACCGTGTGATCGGGAGACGTGTTCCAATATGTCTCAGTTCTCGTCCCCTGGTACTCGGGTGCAACATTCCAGACGCTTTACTAACACTCTCCCGACTTGGAGAGTCAGTGCCTTTAACCTCCTGTTTGGCCCAGTTTGCAATTTCTGCGGAAGATGAACAGGAATAGGGAGAACCAATGAGAGACTAGCTGGAGGTGTCTGGACGGGCAAATTTAACTCTCATTTCCCACCAGGAAGAGGAATTAACCAAAGGCTCAGCGTGCCGTGCCGGAACCAGATTAGGGCCTGAAGCAATCCTGCGGTGTTGCGGCCAGCTCACAAGAAAGCGAGTTGAAGAAAGGAGCTCAGGGGCACTGTAATTCACAAACCTGCAGAGTTATAAATGACAGCTATCGTCCAAAAATATACTGAAGTAAGGCTGCCAAGAGGACTTGAAAGCGGGGCAGAATTGCAGGAAACCGATTTCAGGAGGTAGACTGGAATTGCATTTAAAGCATAGGAAAAGAGGCAGAACGTCCACAATGATGCACTTGGCCAAAAAGGGCGTATGCGTTTTTTCCTGAATATATTCAGGAAAAAACGCATACGCCCTTTTTGGCCAACCAAGCAAGCTTGCAAAGGAAATCTGCACTACAATGAAGTCTCACTTCCCCCCGGTCAAAAGGGACATCTGAAAAAAGTATAAAATCCAGAAAGGCAGGACAGGCCATGGAGAACTGGGAGCCTTGTTATGCTGATGGGCGGGATGTAAATTGCCAACAGCCACTCGGGAGAGGTGTATGGTGTTTCCTGAAACATCTAAAAAACAAAGCAACAGAGCCTAGGGCACTTCCACTTATGGTCCTATAGCTTAGGGAAATTAAAATCAAAAAGACACAGCCACCCCAAAGTTTGGGACGGCTCTGTTTACAAGAACCTCGTTTACGGTACAAGTTCAATATCGCAGAAAGTGAAAAATGGATAAAGAAGTTGTGGTACTTACGTACAATGCAATATCACTCAGCAATGAAATCTATGTCATCAGGCCCGTAGCAGTATAATGAGTGGATTCAGGTATGATGATTCTAACTGAAATAAGTCACACAGAAAAAGAAACATCATAAGATATCACTAATACACGGAATGTAAACTTGGCTACACAGGAACTGGATTACAAAACAGAACAGGGTCTCAAATTTAGAAAACCAACTTATGCTTGCTTAAGGGAAAAGGTGAGTTGGGGTGCTGCATAAAACCAGAGATTTAAATGAACACAGATAAAGTT
Source organism: Leucopleurus acutus (assembly GCF_964270905.1). Classification (NCBI taxonomy): domain Eukaryota; kingdom Metazoa; phylum Chordata; class Mammalia; order Artiodactyla; family Delphinidae; genus Leucopleurus; species Leucopleurus acutus. Next base: position 327,893 of record NW_028139195.1, read on the forward strand.
CCTTAAGCCAAATATGGAATAGACAAGAACTACTCCTTGCTCAACGAAATGGACTCAACACCCCATATTAAACGCCTAAGAATGTACCTGACTAGTAAGTATCTTAAAACCTATGAATTGCTATGTCTCTGAAAGAAAATCAAGCGTGTGTACAGGGGCATAAACGCAGCAGTGATAGGATTGGAGAGGTTCGGTGAGCAAATGAAGACCCTTTGAAGTCATATTGCATGGTACCCATTCCACGGGTCTCAACTCTCCAGGTTTAAGGGATTCTTCCTTCAGCTAAAACATGCACGTGGAACCCAGAGTATGATCAACCGTGTGATGGGGAGACGTGTTCCAATATGTCTCAGTTCTCGTCCCCTGGTACTCGGGTGCAACATTCCAGACGCTTTACTAACACTCTCCCGACTTGGAGAGTCAGTGCCTTTAACCTCCTGTTTGGCCCAGTTTGCAATTTCTGTGGAAGATGAACAGGAATAGGGAGAACCAATGAGAGACTAGCTGGATCTGTCTGGACGGGCAAATTTAACTCTCATTTCCCACCAGGAAGAGCAATTAACCAAAGGCTCAGCGTGCCGTGCCGGAACCAGATTAGGGCCTGAAGCAATCCTGCGGTGTTGCGGCCAGCTCACAAGAAAGCGAGTTGAAGAAAGGAGCTCAGGGGCACTGTAATTCACAAACCTGCAGAGTTATAAATGACAGCTATCGTCCAAAAATATACTGAAGTAAGGCTGCCAAGAGGACTTGAAAGCGGGGCAGAATTGCAGGAAACCGATTTCAGGAGGTAGACTGGAATTGCATTTAAAGCATAGGAAAAGAGGCAGAACGTCCACAATGATGCACTTGGCCAAAAAGGGCGTATGCGTTTTTTCCTGAATATATTCAGGAAAAAACGCATACGCCCTTTTTGGCCAACCAAGCAAGCTTGCAAAGGAAATCTGCACTACAATGAAGTCTCACTTCCCCCCGGTCAAAAGGGCCATCTGAAAAAAGTGTAAAATCCAGAAAGGCAGGACAGGCCATGGAGAACTGGGAGCCTTGTTATGCTGATGGGCGGGATGTAAATTGCCAACAGCCACTGGGGAGAGGTGTATGGTGTTTACTGAAACATCTAAAAAACAAAGCAACAGAGCCTAGGGCACTTCCACTTATGGTCCTATAGCTTAGGGAAATTAAAATCAAAAAGACACAGCCACCCCAAAGTTTGGGACGGCTCTGTTTACAAGAACCTCGTTTACAGTACAAGTTCAATATCGCAGAAAGTGAAAAATGGATAAAGAAGTTGTGGTACTTACGTACAATGCAATATCACTCAGCAATGAAATCTATGTCATCAGGCCCGTAGCAGCATAATGAGTGGATTCAGGTATGATGATTCTAACTGAAATAAGTCACACAGAAAAAGAAACATCATAAGATATCACTAATACACGGAATGTAAACTTGGCTACACAGGAACTGGATTACAAAACAGAACAGGGTCTCAAATTTAGAAAACCAACTTATGCTTGCTTAAGGGGAAAGGTGAGTTGGGGTGCTGCATAAAACCAGAGATTGAAATGAGCACAGATAAAGTTCCTTAAGCCAAATATGGAATAGACAAGAACTACTCCTTGCTCAACGAAATGGAATCAACACCCCATATTAAACGCCTAAGAATGTACCTGACTAGTAAGTATCTTAAAACCTATGAATTGCTATGTCTCTGAAAGAAAATCAAGCGTGTGTACAGGGGCATAAACGCAGCAGTGATAGGATTGGAGAGGTTCGGTGAGCAAATGAAGACCCTTTGAAGTCATATTGCATGGTACCCATTCCACGGGTCTCAACTCTCCAGGTTTAAGGGATTCTTCCTTCAGCTAAAACATGCACGTGGAACCCAGAGTATGATCAACCGTGTGATGGGGAGACGTGTTCCAATATGTCTCAGTTCTCGTCCCCTGGTACTCGGGTGCAACATTCCAGACGCTTTACTAACACTCTCCCGACTTGGAGAGTCAGTGCCTTTAACCTCCTGTTTGGCCCAGTTTGCAATTTCTGTGGAAGATGAACAGGAATAGGGAGAACCAATGAGAGACTAGCTGGAGGTGTCTGGACGGGCAAATTTAACTCTCATTTCCCACCAGGAAGAGCAATTAACCAAAGGCTCAGCGTGCCGTGCCGGAACCAGATTAGGGCCTGAAGCAATCCTGCGGTGTTGCGGCCAGCTCACAAGAAAGCGAGTTGAAGAAAGGAGCTCAGGGGCACTGTAATTCACAAACCTGCAGAGTTATAAATGACAGCTATCGTCCAAAAATATACTGAAGTAAGGCTGCCAAGAGGACTTGAAAGCGGGGCAGAATTGCAGGAAACCGATTTCAGGAGGTAGACTGGAATTGCATTTAAAGCATAGGAAAAGAGGTAGAACGTCCACAATGATGCACTTGGCCAAAAAGGGCGTATGCGTTTTTTCCTGAATATATTCAGGAAAAAACGCATACGCCCTTTTTGGCCAACCAAGCAAGCTTGCAAAGGAAATCTGCACTACAATGAAGTCTCACTTCCCCCCGGTCAAAAGGGCCATCTGAAAAAAGTGTAAAATCCAGAAAGGCAGGACAGGCCATGGAGAACTGGGAACCTTGTTATGCTGATGGGCGGGATGTAAATTGCCAACAGCCACTCGGGAGAGGTGTATGGTGTTTACTGAAACATCTAAAAAACAAAGCAACAGAGCCTAGGGCACTTCCACTTATGGTCCTATAGCTTAGGGAAATTAAAATCAAAAAGACACAGCCACCCCAAAGTTTGGGACGGCTCTGTTTACAAGAACCTCGTTTACAGTACAAGTTCAATATCGCAGAAAGTGAAAAATGGATAAAGAAGTTGTGGTACTTACGTACAATGCAATATCACTCAGCAATGAAATCTATGTCATCAGGCCCGTAGCAGCATAATGAGTGGATTCAGGTATGATGATTCTAACTGAAATAAGTCACACAGAAAAAGAAACATCATAAGATATCACTAATACACGGAATGTAAACTTGGCTACACAGGAACTGGATTACAAAACAGAACAGGGTCTCAAATTTAGAAAACCAACTTATGCTTGCTTAAGGGGAAAGGTGAGTTGGGGTGCTGCATAAAACCAGAGATTGAAATGAGCACAGATAAAGTTCCTTAAGCCAAATATAGAATAGACAAGAACTACTCCTTGCTCAACGAAATGGACTCAACACCCCATATTAAACGCCTAAGAATGTACCTGACTAGTAAGTATCTTAAAACCTATGCACTGCTCTGTCTCTGAAAGAAAATCAAGCATGTGTACAGGGGCATAAACGCAGCAGTGATAGGATTGGAGAGGTTCGGTGAGCAAATGAAGACCCTTTGAAGTCATATTGCATGGTACCCATTCCACGGGTCTCAACTCTCCAGGTTTAAGGGATTCTTCCTTCAGCTAAAACATGCACGTGGAACCCAGAGTATGATCAACCGTGTGATCGGGAGACGTGTTCCAATATGTCTCAGTTCTCGTCCCCTGGTATTCGGGTGCAACATTCCAGACGCTTTACTAACACTCTCCCGACTTGGAGAGTCAGTGCCTTTAACCTCCTGTTTGGCCCAGTTTGCAATTTCTGCGGAAGATGAACAGGAATAGGGAGAACCAATGAGAGACTAGCTGGAGGTGTCTGGACGGGCAAATTTAACTCTCATTTCCCACCAGGAAGAGGAATTAACCAAAGGCTCAGCGTGCCGTGCCGGAACCAGATTAGGGCCTGAAGCAATCCTGCGGTGTTGCGGCCAGCTCACAAGAAAGCGAGTTGAAGAAAGGAGCTCAGGGGCACTGTAATTCACAAACCTGCAGAGTTATAAATGACAGCTATCGTCCAAAAATATACTGAAGTAAGGCTGCCAAGAGGACTTGAAAGCGGGGCAGAATTGCAGGAAACCGATTTCAGGAGGTAGACTGGAATTGCATTTAAAGCATAGGAAAAGAGGCAGAACGTCCACAATGATGCACTTGGCCAAAAAGGGCGTATGCGTTTTTTCCTGAATATATTCAGGAAAAAACGCATACGCCCTTTTTGGCCAACCAAGAAAGCTTGCAAAGGAAATCTGCACTACAATGAAGTCTCACTTCCCCCCGGTCAAAAGGGACATCTGAAAAAAGTGTAAAATCCAGAAAGGCAGGACAGGCCATGGAGAACTGGGAGCCTTGTTATGCTGATGGGCGGGATGTAAATTGCCAACAGCCACTCGGGAGAGGTGTATGGTGTTTCCTGAAACATCTAAAAAACAAAGCAACAGAGCCTAGGGCACTTCCACTTATGGTCCTATAGCTTAGGGAAATTAAAATCAAAAAGACACAGCCACCCCAAAGTTTGGGACGGCTCTGTTTACAAGAACCTCGTTTACGGTACAAGTTCAATATCGCAGAAAGTGAAAAATGGATAAAGAAGTTGTGGTACTTACGTACAATGCAATATCACTCAGTAATGAAATCTATGTCATCAGGCCCGTAGCAGCATAATGAGTGGATTCAGGTATGATGATTCTAACTGAAATAAGTCACACAGAAAAAGAAACATCATAAGATATCACTAATACACGGGATGTAAACTTGGCTACACAGGAACTGGATTACAAAACAGAACAGGGTCTCAAATTTAGAAAACCAACTTATGCTTGCTTAAGGGGAAAGGTGAGTTGGGGTGCTGCATAAAACCAGAGATTGAAATGAGCACAGATAAAGTTCCTTAAGCCAAATATGGAATAGACAAGAACTACTCCTTGCTCAACGAAATGGACTCAACACCCCATATTAAACGCCTAAGAATGTACCTGACTAGTAAGTATCTTAAAACCTATGGATTGCTATGTCTCTGAAAGAAAATCAAGCGTGTGTACAGGGGCATAAACGCAGCAGTGATAGGATTGGAGAGGTTCGGTGAGCAAATGAAGACCCTTTGAAGTCATATTGCATGGTACCCATTCCACGGGTCTCAACTCTCCAGGTTTAAGGGATTCTTCCTTCAGCTAAAACATGCACGTGGAACCCAGAGTATGATCAACCGTGTGATCGGGAGACGTGTTCCAATATGTCTCAGTTCTCGTCCCCTGGTACTCGGGTGCCACATTCCACACGCTTTACTAACACTCTCCCGACTTGGAGAGTCAGTGCCTTTAACCTCCTGTTTGGCCCAGTTTGCAATTTCTGCGGAAGATGAACAGGAATAGGGAGAACCAATGAGAGACTAGCTGGAGGTGTCTGGCCGGGCAAATTTAACTCTCATTTCCCACCAGGAAGAGGAATTAACCAAAGGCTCAGCGTGCCGTGCCGGAACCAGATTAGGGCCTGAAGCAATCCTGCGGTGTTGCGGCCAGCTCACAAGAAAGCGAGTTGAAGAAAGGAGCTCAGGGGCACTGTAATTCACAAACCTGCAGAGTTATAAATGACAGCTATCGTCCAAAAATATACTGAAGTAAGGCTGCCAAGAGGACTTGAAAGCGGGGCAGAATTGCAGGAAACCGATTTCAGGAGGTAGACTGGAATTGCATTTAAAGCATAGGAAAAGAGGCAGAACGTCCACAATGATGCACTTGGCCAAAAAGGGCGTATGCGTTTTTTCCTGAATATATTCAGGAAAAAACGCATACGCCCTTTTTGGCCAACCAAGCAAGCTTGCAAAGGAAATCTGCACTACAATGAAGTCTCACTTCCCCCCGGTCAAAAGGGCCATCTGAAAAAAGTATAAAATCCAGAAATGCAGGACTGGCCATGGAGAACTGGGAGCCTTGTTATGCTGATGGGCGGGATGTAAATTGCCAAGAGCCACTCTTGAGAGGTGTATGGTGTTTCCTGAAACATCTAAAAAACAAAGCAACAGAGCCTAGGGCACTTCCACTTATGGTCCTATAGCTTAGGGAAATTAAAATCAAAAAGACACAGCCACCCCAAAGTTTGGGACGGCTCTGTTTACAAGAACCTCGTTTACGGTACAAGTTCAATATCGCAGAAAGTGAAAAATGGATAAAGAAGTTGTGGTACTTACGTACAATGCAATATCACTCAGCAATGAAATCTATGTCATCAGGCCCGTAGCAGCATAATGAGTGGATTCAGGTATGATGATTCTAACTGAAATAAGTCACACAGAAAAAGAAACATCATAAGATATCACTAATACACGGAATGTAAACTTGGCTACACAGGAACTGGATTACAAAACAGAACAGGGTCTCAAATTTAGAAAACCAACTTATGCTTGCTTAAGGGGAAAGGTGAGTTGGGGTGCTACATAAAACCAGAGATTTAAATGAACACAGATAAAGTTCCTTAAGCCAAATATGGAATAGACAAGAACTACTCCTTGCTCAATGAAATGGACTCAACACCCCATATTAAACGCCTAAGAATGTACCTGACAAGTAAGTATCTTAAAACCTATGAATTGCTATGTCTCTGAAAGAAAATCAAGCGTGTGTACAGGGGCACAAACGCAGCAGTGATAGGATTGGAGAGGTTCGGTGAGCAAATGAAGACCCTTTGAAGTCATATTGCATGGTACCCATTCCACGGGTCTCAACTCTCCAGGTTTAAGGGATTCTTCCTTCAGCTAAAACATGCACGTGGAACCCAGAGTATGATCAACCGTGTGATCGGGAGACGTGTTCCAATATGTCTCAGTTCTCGTCCCCTGGTACTCGGGTGCAACATTCCAGACGCTTTACTAACACTCTCCCGACTTGGAGAGTCAGTGCCTTTAACCTCCTGTTTGGCCCAGTTTGCAATTTCTGCGGAAGATGAACAGGAATAGGGAGAACCAATGAGAGACTAGCTGGAGGTGTCTGGACGGGCAAATTTAACTCTCATTTCCCACCAGGAAGAGGAATTAACCAAAGGCTCAGCGTGCCGTGCCGGAACCAGATTAGGGCCTGAAGCAATCCTGCGGTGTTGCGGCCAGCTCACAAGAAAGCGAGTTGAAGAAAGGAGCTCAGGGGCACTGTAATTCACAAACCTGCAGAGTTATAAATGACAGCTATCGTCCAAAAATATACTGAAGTAAGGCTGCCAAGAGGACTTGAAAGCGGGACAGAATTGCAGGAAACCGATTTCAGGAGGTAGACTGGAATTGCATTTAAAGCATAGGAAAAGAGGCAGAACGTCCACAATGATGCACTTGGCCAAAAAGGGCGTATGCGTTTTTTCCTGAATATATTCAGGAAAAAACGCATACGCCCTTTTTGGCCAACCAAGCAAGCTTGCAAAGGAAATCTGCACTACAATGAAGTCTCACTTCCCCCCGGTCAAAAGGGCCATCTGAAAAAAGTATAAAATCCAGAAATGCAGGACTGGCCATGGAGAACTGGGAGCCTTGTTATGCTGATGGGCGGGATGTAAATTGCCAAGAGCCACTCTTGAGAGGTGTATGGTGTTTCCTGAAACATCTAAAAAACAAAGCAACAGAGCCTAGGGCACTTCCACTTATGGTCCTATAGCTTAGGGAAATTAAAATCAAAAAGACACAGCCACCCCAAAGTTTGGGACGGCTCTGTTTACAAGAACCTCGTTTACGGTACAAGTTCAATATCGCAGAAAGTGAAAAATGGATAAAGAAGTTGTGGTACTTACGTACAATGCAATATCACTCAGCAATGAAATCTATGTCATCAGGCCCGTAGCAGCATAATGAGTGGATTCAGGTATGATGATTCTAACTGAAATAAGTCACACAGAAAAAGAAACATCATAAGATATCACTAATACACGGAATGTAAACTTGGCTACACAGGAACTGGATTACAAAACAGAACAGGGTCTCAAATTTAGAAAACCAACTTATGCTTGCTTAAGGGGAAAGGTGAGTTGGGGTGCTACATAAAACCAGAGATTTAAATGAACACAGATAAAGTTCCTTAAGCCAAATATGGAATAGACAAGAACTACTCCTTGCTCAATGAAATGGACTCAACACCCCATATTAAACGCCTAAGAATGTACCTGACAAGTAAGTATCTTAAAACCTATGAATTGCTATGTCTCTGAAAGAAAATCAAGCGTGTGTACAGGGGCACAAACGCAGCAGTGATAGGATTGGAGAGGTTCGGTGAGCAAATGAAGACCCTTTGAAGTCATATTGCATGGTACCCATTCCACGGGTCTCAACTCTCCAGGTTTAAGGGATTCTTCCTTCAGCTAAAACATGCACGTGGAACCCAGAGTATGATCAACCGTGTGATCGGGAGACGTGTTCCAATATGTCTCAGTTCTCGTCCCCTGGTACTCGGGTGCAACATTCCAGACGCTTTACTAACACTCTCCCGACTTGGAGAGTCAGTGCCTTTAACCTCCTGTTTGGCCCAGTTTGCAATTTCTGCGGAAGATGAACAGGAATAGGGAGAACCAATGAGAGACTAGCTGGAGGTGTCTGGACGGGCAAATTTAACTCTCATTTCCCACCAGGAAGAGGAATTAACCAAAGGCTCAGCGTGCCGTGCCGGAACCAGATTAGGGCCTGAAGCAATCCTGCGGTGTTGCGGCCAGCTCACAAGAAAGCGAGTTGAAGAAAGGAGCTCAGGGGCACTGTAATTCACAAACCTGCAGAGTTATAAATGACAGCTATCGTCCAAAAATATACTGAAGTAAGGCTGCCAAGAGGACTTGAAAGCGGGACAGAATTGCAGGAAACCGATTTCAGGAGGTAGACTGGAATTGCATTTAAAGCATAGGAAAAGAGGCAGAACGTCCACAATGATGCACTTGGCCAAAAAGGGCGTATGCGTTTTTTCCTGAATATATTCAGGAAAAAACGCATACGCCCTTTTTGGCCAACCAAGCAAGCTTGCAAAGGAAATCTGCACTACAATGAAGTCTCACTTCCCCCCGGTCAAAAGGGCCATCTGAAAAAAGTGTAAAATCCAGAAAGGCAGGACAGGCCATGGAGAACTGGGAGCCTTGTTATGCTGATGGGCGGGATGTAAATTGCCAACAGCCACTCGGGAGAGTTGTATGGTGTTTCCTGAAACATCTAAAAAACAAAGCAACAGAGCCTAGGGCACTTCCACTTATGGTCCTATAGCTTAGGGAAATTAAAATCAAAAAGACACAGCCACCCCAAAGTTTGGGACGGCTCTGTTTACAAGAACCTCGTTTACGGTACAAGTTCAATATCGCAGAAAGTGAAAAATGGATAAAGAAGTTGTGGTACTTACGTACAATGCAATATCACTCAGCAATGAAATCTATGTCATCAGGCCCGTAGCAGCATAATGAGTGGATTCAGGTATGATGATTCTAACTGAAATAAGTCACACAGAAAAAGAAACATCATAAGATATCACTAATACACGGAATGTAAACTTGGCTACACAGGAACTGGATTACAAAACAGAACAGGGTCTCAAATTTAGAAAACCAACTTATGCTTGCTTAAGGGGAAAGGTGAGTTGGGGTGCTGCATAAAACCAGAGATTGAAATGAGCACAGATAAAGATCCTTAAGCCAAATATGGAATAGACAAGAACTACTCCTTGCTCAACGAAATGGACTCAACACCCCATATTAAACGCCTAAGAATGTACCTGACTAGTAAGTATCTTAAAACCTATGGATTGCTATGTGTCTGAAAGAAAATCAAGCGTGTGTACAGGGGCATAAACGCAGCAGTGATAGGATTGGAGAGGTTCGGTGAGCAAATGAAGACCCTTTGAAGTCATATTGCATGGTACCCATTCCACGGGACTCAACTCTCCAGGTTTAAGGGATTCTGCCTTCAGGTAAAACATGCACATGGAACCCAGAGTATGATCAACCGTGTGGTCGGGAGACATGTTCCAATATGTCTCAGTTTTCGTCCCCTGGTACTCGGGTGCAACATTCCAGACGCTTTACTAACACTCTCCCGACGTGGAGAGTCAGTGCCTTTAACCTCCTGTTTGGCCCATTTGCAATTTCTGCGGAAGATGAACAGGAATAGGGAGAACCAATGAGAGACTAGCTGGAGGTGTCTGGACGGGCAAATTTAACTCTTATTTCCCACCAGGAAGAGGAATTAACCAAAGGCTCAGCGTGCCGTGCCGGAACCAGATTAGGGCCTGAAGCAATCCTGCGGTGTTGCGGCCAGCTCACAAGAAAGCGAGTTGAAGAAAGGAGCTCAGGGGCACTGTAATTCACAAACCTGCAGAGTTATAAATGACAGCTATCGTCCAAAAATATACTGAAGTAAGGCTGCCAAGAGGACTTGAAAGCGGGGCAGAATTACAGGAAACCGATTTCAGGAGGTAGACTGGAATTGCATTTAAAGCATAGGAAAAGAGGCAGAACGTCCACAATGATGCACTTGGCCAAAAAGGGCGTATGCGTTTTTTCCTGAATATATTCAGGAAAAAACGCATACGCCCTTTTTGGCCAACCAAGCAAGCTTGCAAAGGAAATCTGCACTACAATGAAGTCTCACTTCCCCCCGGTCAAAAGGGCCATCTGAAAAAAGTGTAAAATCCAGAAAGGCAGGACAGGCCATGGAGAACTGGGAGCCTTGTTATGCTGATGGGCGGGATGTAAATTGCCAACAGCCACTCGGGAGAGGTGTATGGTGTTTCCTGAAACATCTAAAAAACAAAGCAACAGAGCCTAGGGCACTTCCACTTATGGTCCTATAGCTTAGGGAAATTAAAATCAAAAAGACACAGCCACCCCAAAGTTTGGGACGGCTCTGTTTACAAGAACCTCGTTTACGGTACAAGTTCAATATCGCAGAAAGTGAAAAATGGATAAAGAAGTTGTGGTACTTACGTACAATGCAATATCACTCAGCAATGAAATCTATGTCATCAGGCCCGTAGCAGCATAATGAGTGGATTCAGGTATGATGATTCTAACTGAAATAAGTCACACAGAAAAAGAAACATCATAAGACATCACTAATACACGGAATGTAAACTTGGCTACACAGGAACTGGATTACAAAACAGAACAGGGTCTCAAATTTAGAAAACCAACTTATGCTTGCTTAAGGGGAAAGGTGAGTTGGGGTGCTGCATAAAACCAGAGATTGAAATGAGCACAGATAAAGTTCCTTAAGCCAAATATGGAATAGACAAGAACTACTCCTTGCTCAACGAAATGGACTCAACACCCCATATTAAACGCCTAAGAATGTACCTGACTAGTAAGTATCTTAAAACCTATGGATTGCTATGTGTCTGAAAGAAAATCAAGCGTGTGTACAGGGGCATAAACGCAGCAGTGATAGGATTGGAGAGGTTCGGTGAGCAAATGAAGACCCTTTGAAGTCATATTGCATGGTACCCATTCCACGGGACTCAACTCTCCAGGTTTAAGGGATTCTGCCTTCAGGTAAAACATGCACATGGAACCCAGAGTATGATCAACTGTGTGGTCGGGAGACATGTTCCAATATGTCTCAGTTCTCGTCCCCTGGTACTCTGGTGCAACATTCCAGACGCTTTACTAACACTCTCCCGACGTGGAGAGTCAGTGCCTTTAACCTCCTGTTTGGCCCATTTGCAATTTCTGAGGAAGATGAACAGGAATAGGGAGAACCAATGAGAGACTAGGTGGAGGTGTCTGGACGGGCAAATTTAACTCTCATTTCCCACCAGGAAGAGGAATTAACCAAAGGCTCAGCGTGCCGTGCCGGAACCAGATTAGGGCCTGAAGCAATCCTGCGGTGTTGCGGCCAGCTCACAAGAAAGCGAGTTGAAGAAAGGAGCTCAGGGGCACTGTAATTCACAAACCTGCAGAGTTATAAATGACAGCTATCGTCCAAAAATATACTGAAGTAAGGCTGCCAAGAGGACTTGAAAGCGGGGCAGAATTGCAGGAAACCGATTTCAGGAGGTAGACTGGAATTGCATTTAAAGCATAGGAAAAGAGGCAGAACGTCCACAATGATGCACTTGGCCAAAAAGGGCGTATGCATTTTTTCCTGAATATATTCAGGAAAAAACGCATACGCCCTTTTTGGCCAACCAAGCAAGCTTGCAAAGGAAATCTGCACTACAATGAAGTCTCACTTCCTCCCGGTCAAAAGGGCCATCTGAAAAAAGTGTAAAATCCAGAAAGGCAGGACAGGCCATGGAGAACTGGGAGCCTTGTTATGCTGATGGGCGGGATGTAAATTGCCAAGAGCCACTCCGAAGAGGTGTATGGTGTTTCCTGAAACATCTAAAAAACAAAGCAACAGAGCCTAGGGTACTTCCACTTATGGTCCTATAGCTTAGGGAAATTAAAATCAAAAAGACACAGCCACCCCAAAGTTTGGGATGGCTCTGTTTACAAGAACCTCGTTTATGGTACAAGTTCAATATCGCAGAAAGTGAAAAATGGATAAAGAAGTTGTGGTACTTACGTACAATGCAATATCACTCAGCAATGAAATCTATGTCATCAGGCCCGTAGCAGCATAATGAGTGGATTCAGGTATGATGATTCTAACTGAAATAAGTCACACAGAAAAAGAAACATCATAAGATATCACTAATACACGGAATGTAAACTTGGCTACACAGGAACTGGATTACAAAACAGAACAGGGTCTCAAATTTAGAAAACCAACTTATGCTTGCTTAAGGGGAAAGGTGAGTTGGGGTGCTGCATCAAACCAGAGATTGAAATGAGCACAGATAAAGTTCCTTAAGCCAAATATAGAATAGACAAGAACTACTCCTTGCTCAACGAAATGGACTCAACACCCCATATTAAACGCCTAAGAATGTACCTGACTAGTAAGTATCTTAAAACCTATGCACTGCTCTGTCTCTGAAAGAAAATCAAGCATGTGTACAGGGGCATAAACGCAGCAGTGATAGGATTGGAGAGGTTCGGTGAGCAAATGAAGACCCTTTGAAGTCATATTGCATGGTACCCATTCCACGGGTCTCAACTCTCCAGGTTTAAGGGATTCTTCCTTCAGCTAAAACATGCACGTGGAACCCAGAGTATGATCAACCGTGTGATCGGGAGACGTGTTCCAATATGTCTCAGTTCTCGTCCCCTGGTACTCGGGTGCAACATTCCAGACGCTTTACTAACACTCTCCCGACTTGGAGAGTCAGTGCCTTTAACCTCCTGTTTGGCCCAGTTTGCAATTTCTGCGGAAGATGAACAGGAATAGGGAGAACCAATGAGAGACTAGCTGGAGGTGTCTGGACGGGCAAATTTAACTCTCATTTCCCACCAGGAAGAGGAATTAACCAAAGGCTCAGCGTGCCGTGCCGGAACCAGATTAGGGCCTGAAGCAATCCTGCGGTGTTGCGGCCAGCTCACAAGAAAGCGAGTTGAAGAAAGGAGCTCAGGGGCACTGTAATTCACAAACCTGCAGAGTTATAAATGACAGCTATCGTCCAAAAATATACTGAAGTAAGGCTGCCAAGAGGACTTGAAAGCGGGGCAGAATTGCAGGAAACCGATTTCAGGAGGTAGACTGGAATTGCATTTAAAGCATAGGAAAAGAGGCAGAACGTCCACAATGATGCACTTGGCCAAAAAGGGCGTATGCGTTTTTTCCTGAATATATTCAGGAAAAAACGCATACGCCCTTTTTGGCCAACCAAGCAAGCTTGCAAAGGAAATCTGCACTAAAATGAAGTCTCACTTCCCACCGGTCAAAAGGGCCATCTGAAAAAAGTGTAAAATCCAGAAAGGCAGGACAGGCCATGGAGAACTGGGAGCCTTGTTATGCTGATGGGCGGGATGTAAATTGCCAACAGCCACTTGGGAGAGGTGTATGGTGTTTCCTGAAACATCTAAAAAACAAAGCAACAGAGCCTAGGGCACTTCCACTTATGGTCCTATAGCTTAGGGAAATTAAAATCAAAAAGACACAGCCACCCCAAAGTTTGGGACGGCTCTGTTTACAAGAACCTCGTTTACGGTACAAGTTCAATAGCGCAGAAAGTGAAAAATGGATAAAGAAGTTGTGGTACTTACGTACAATGCAATATCACTCAGCAATGAAATCTATGTCATCAGGCCCGTAGCAGCATAATGAGTGGATTCAGGTATGATGATTCTAACTGAAATAAGTCACACAGAAAAAGAAACATCATAAGATATCACTAATACACGGGATGTAAACTTGGCTACACAGGAACTGGATTACAAAACAGAACAGGGTCTCAAATTTAGAAAACCAACTTATGCTTGCTTAAGGGGAAAGGTGAGTTGGGGTGCTGCATAAAACCAGAGATTTAAATGAACACAGATAAAGTTCCTTAAGCCAAATATGGAATAGACAAGAACTACTCCTTGCTCAACGAAATGGACTCAACACCCCATATTAAACGCCTAAGAATGTACCTGACTAGTAAGTATCTTAAAACCTATGGATTGCTATGTCTCTGAAAGAAAATCAAGCGTGTGTACAGGGGCATAAACGCAGCAGTGATAGGATTGGAGAGGTTCGGTGAGCAAATGAAGACCCTTTGAAGTCATATTGCATGGTACCCATTCCACGGGTCTCAACTCTCCAGGTTTAAGGGATTCTTCCTTCAGCTAAAACATGCACGTGGAACCCAGAGTATGATCAACCGTGTGATCGGGAGACGTGTTCCAATATGTCTCAGTTCTCGTCCCCTGGTACTCGGGTGCAACATTCCAGACGCTTTACTAACACTCTCCCGACTTGGAGAGTCAGTGCCTTTAACCTCCTGTTTGGCCCAGTTTGCAATTTCTGCGGAAGATGAACAGGAATAGGGAGAACCAATGAGAGACTAGCTGGAGGTGTCTGGACGGGCAAATTTAACTCTCATTTCCCACCAGGAAGAGGAATTAACCAAAGGCTCAGCGTGCCGTGCCGGAACCAGATTAGGGCCTGAAGCAATCCTGCGGTGTTGCGGCCAGCTCACAAGAAAGCGAGTTGAAGAAAGGAGCTCAGGGGCACTGTAATTCACAAACCTGCAGAGTTATAAATGACAGCTATCGTCCAAAAATATACTGAAGTAAGGCTGCCAAGAGGACTTGAAAGCGGGGCAGAATTGCAGGAAACCGATTTCAGGAGGTAGACTGGAATTGCATTTAAAGCATAGGAAAAGAGGCAGAACGTCCACAATGATGCACTTGGCCAAAAAGGGCGTATGCGTTTTTTCCTGAATATATTCAGGAAAAAACGCATACGCCCTTTTTGGCCAACCAAGCAAGCTTGCAAAGGAAATCTGCACTACAATGAAGTCTCACTTCCCCCAGGTCAAATGGGCCATCTGAAAAAAGTATAAAATCCAGAAAAGCAGGACAGGCCATGGAGAACTGGGAGCCTTGTTATGCTGATGGGCGGGATGTAAATTGCCAAGAGCCACTCCGGAGAGGTGTATGGTGTTTCCTGAAACATCTAAAAAACAAAGCAACAGAGCCTAGGGTACTTCCACTTATGGTCCTATAGCTTAGGGAAATTAAAATCAAAAAGACACAGCCACCCCAAAGTTTGGGACGGCTCTGTTTACAAGAACCTCGTTTACGGTACAAGTTCAATATCGCAGAAAGTGAAAAATGGATAAAGAAGTTGTGGTACTTACGTACAATGCAATATCACTCAGCAATGAAATCTATGTCATCAGGCCCGTAGCAGCATAATGAGTGGATTCAGGTATGATGATTCTAACTGAAATAAGTCACACAGAAAAAGAAACATCATAAGATATCACTAATACACGGAATGTAAACTTGGCTACACAGGAACTGGATTACAAAACAGAACAGGGTCTCAAATTTAGAAAACCAACTTATGCTTGCTTAAGGGGAAAGGTGAGTTGGGGTGCTGAATAAAACCAGAGATTTAAATGAACACAGATAAAGTTCCTTAAGCCAAATATGGAATAGACAAGAACTACTCCTTGCTCAACGAAATGGACTCAACACCCCATATTAAACGCCTAAGAATGTACCTGACTAGTAAGTATCTTAAAACCTATGAATTGTTATGTCTCTGAAAGAAAATCAAGCGTGTGTACAGGGGCACAAACGCAGCAGTGATAGGATTGGAGAGGTTCGGTGAGCAAATGAAGACCCTTTGAAGTCATATTGCATGGTACCCATTCCACGGGTCTCAACTCTCCAGGTTTAAGGGATTCTTCCTTCAGCTAAAACATGCACGTGGAACCCAGAGTATGATCAACCGTGTGATCGGGAGACGTGTTCCAATATGTCTCAGTTCTCGTCCCCTGGTACTCGGGTGCAACATTCCAGACGCTTTACTAACACTCTCCCGACTTGGAGAGTCAGTGCCTTTAACCTCCTGTTTGGCCCAGTTTGCAATTTCTGCGGAAGATGAACAGGAATAGGGAGAACCAATGAGAGACTAGCTGGAGGTGTCTGGACGGGCAAATTTAACTCTCATTTCCCACCAGGAAGAGGAATTAACCAAAGGCTCAGCGTGCCGTGCCGGAACCAGATTAGGGCCTGAAGCAATCCTGCGGTGTTGCGGCCAGCTCACAAGAAAGCGAGTTGAAGAAAGGAGCTCAGGGGCACTGTAATTCACAAACCTGCAGAGTTATAAATGACAGCTATCGTCCAAAAATATACTGAAGTAAGGCTGCCAAGAGGACTTGAAAGCGAGGCAGAATTGCAGGAAACCGATTTCAGGAGGTAGACTGGAATTGCATTTAAAGCATAGGAAAAGAGGCAGAACGTCCACAATGATGCACTTGGCCAAAAAGGGCGTATGCGTTTTTTCCTGAATATATTCAGGAAAAAACGCATACGCCCTTTTTGGCCAACCAAGCAAGCTTGCAAAGGAAATCTGCACTACAATGAAGTCTCACTTCCCCCCGGTCAAAAGGGCCATCTGAAAAAAGTGTAAAATCCAGAAAGGCAGGACAGGCCATGGAGAACTGGGAGCCTTGTTATGCTGATGGGTGGGATGTAAATTGCCAAGAGCCACTCCGGAGAGGTGTATGGTGTTTCCTGAAACATCTAAAAAACAAAGCAACAGAGCCTAGGGTACTTCCACTTATGGTCCTATAGCTTAGGGAAATTAAAATCAAAAAGACACAGCCACCCCAAAGTTTGGGACGGCTCTGTTTACAAGAACCTCGTTTACGGTACAAGTTCAATATCGCAGAAAGTGAAAAATGGATAAAGAAGTTGTGGTACTTACGTACAATGCAATATCACTCAGCAATGAAATCTATGTCATCAGGCCCGTAGCAGCATAATGAGTGGATTCAGGTATGATGATTCTAACTGAAATAAGTCACACAGAAAAAGAAACATCATAAGATATCACTAATACACGGAATGTAAACTTGGCTACACAGGAACTGGATTACAAAACAGAACAGGGTCTCAAATTTAGAAAACCAACTTATGCTTGCTTAAGGGGAAAGGTGAGTTGGGGTGCTGCATCAAACCAGAGATTGAAATGAGCACAGATAAAGTTCCTTAAGCCAAATATGGAATAGACAAGAACTACTCCTTGCTCAACGAAATGGACTCAACACCCCATATTAAACGCCTAAGAATGTACCTGACTAGTAAGTATCTTAAAACCTATGGATTGCTATGTCTCTGAAAGAAAATCAAGCGTGTGTACAGGGGCATAAACGCAGCAGTGATAGGATTGGAGAGGTTCGGTGAGCAAATGAAGACCCTTTGAAGTCATATTGCATGGTACCCATTCCACGGGTCTCAACTCTCCAGGTTTAAGGGATTCTTCCTTCAGCTAAAACATGCACGTGGAACCCAGAGTATGATCAACCGTGTGATCGGGAGACGTGTTCCAATATGTCTCAGTTCTCGTCCCCTGGTACTCGGGTGCAACATTCCAGACGCTTTACTAACACTCTCCCGACTTGGAGAGTCAGTGCCTTTAACCTCCTGTTTGGCCCAGTTTGCAATTTCTGCGGAAGATGAACAGGAATAGGGAGAACCAATGAGAGACTAGCTGGAGGTGTCTGGACGGGCAAATTTAACTCTCATTTCCCACCAGGAAGAGGAATTAACCAAAGGCTCAGCGTGCCGTGCCGGAACCAGATTAGGGCCTGAAGCAATCCTGCGGTGTTGCAGCCAGCTCACAAGAAAGCGAGTTGAAGAAAGGAGCACAGGGGCACTGTAATTCACAAACCTGCAGAGTTATAAATGACAGCTATCGTCCAAAAATATACTGAAGTAAGGCTGCCAAGAGGACTTGAAAGCGGGGCAGAATTGCAGCAAACCGATTTCAGGAGGTAGACTGGAATTGCATTTAAAGCATAGGAAAAGAGGCAGAACGTCCACAATGATGCACTTGGCCAAAAAGGGCGTATGCGTTTTTTCCTGAATATATTCAGGAAAAAACGCATACGCCCTTTTTGGCCAACCAAGCAAGCTTGCAAAGGAAATCTGCACTACAATGAAGTCTCACTTCCCCCCGGTCAAAAGGGCCATCTGAAAAAAGTGTAAAATCCAGAAAGGCAGGACAGGCCATGGAGAACTGGGAGCCTTGTTATGCTGATGGGCGGGATGTAAATTGCCAAGAGCCACTCCGGAGAGGTGTATGGTGTTTCCTGAAACATCTAAAAAACAAAGCAACAGAGCCTAGGGTACTTCCACTTATGGTCCTATAGCTTAGGGAAATTAAAATCAAAAAGACACAGCCACCCCAAAGTTTGGGACGGCTCTGTTTACAAGAACCTCGTTTACGGTACAAGTTCAATATCGCAGAAAGTGAAAAATGGATAAAGAAGTTGTGGTACTTACGTACAATGCAATATCACTCAGCAATGAAATCTATGTCATCAGGCCCGTAGCAGCATAATGAGTGGATTCAGGTATGATGATTCTAACTGAAATAAGTCACACAGAAAAAGAAACATCATAAGATATCACTAATACACGGAATGTAAACTTGGCTACACAGGAACTGGATTACAAAACAGAACAGGGTCTCAAATTTAGAAAACCAACTTATGCTTGCTTAAGGGGAAAGGTGAGTTGGGGTGCTGCATAAAACCAGAGATTTAAATGAACACAGATAAAGTTCCTTAAGCCAAATATGGAATAGACAAGAACTACTCCTTGCTCAACGAAATGGACTCAACACCCCATATTAAACGCCTAAGAATGTACCTGACTAGTAAGTATCTTAAAACCTATGAATTGCTATGTCTCTGAAAGAAAATCAAGCGTGTGTACAGGGGCACAAACGCAGCAGTGATAGGATTGGAGAGGTTCGGTGAGCAAATGAAGACCCTTTGAAGTCATATTGCATGGTACCCATTCCACGGGTCTCAACTCTCCAGGTTTAAGGGATTCTTCCTTCAGCTAAAACATGCACGTGGAACCCAGAGTATGATCAACCGTGTGATCGGGAGACGTGTTCCAATATGTCTCAGTTCTCGTCCCCTGGTACTCGCGTGCAACATTCCAGACGCTTTACTAACACTCTCCCGACTTGGAGAGTCAGTGCCTTTAACCTCCTGTTTGGCCCAGTTTGCAATTTCTGCGGAAGATGAACAGGAATAGGGAGAACCAATGAGAGACTAGCTGGAGGTGTCTGGACGGGCAAATTTAACTCTCATTTCCCACCAGGAAGAGGAATTAACCAAAGGCTCAGCGTGCCGTGCCGGAACCAGATTAGGGCCTGAAGCAATCCTGCGGTGTTGCGGCCAGCTCACAAGAAAGCGAGTTGAAGAAAGGAGCTCAGGGGCACTGTAATTCACAAACCTGCAGAGTTATAAATGACAGCTATCGTCCAAAAATATACTGAAGTAAGGCTGCCAAGAGGACTTGAAAGCGGGGCAGAATTACAGGAAACCGATTTCAGGAGGTAGACTGGAATTGCATTTAAAGCATAGGAAAAGAGGCAGAACGTCCACAATGATGCACTTGGCCAAAAAGGGCGTATGCGTTTTTTCCTGAATATATTCAGGAAAAAACGCATACGCCCTTTTTGGCCAACCAAGCAAGCTTGCAAAGGAAATCTGCACTACAATGAAGTCTCACTTCCCCCCGGTCAAAAGGGCCATCTGAAAAAAGTGTAAAATCCAGAAAGGCAGGACAGGCCATGGAGAACTGGGAGCCTTGTTATGCTGATGGGCGGGATGTAAATTGCCAAGAGCCACTCCGGAGAGGTGTATGGTGTTTCCTGAAACATCTAAAAAACAAAGCAACAGAGCCTAGGGCACTTCCACTTATGGTCCTATAGCTTAGGGAAATTAAAATCAAAAAGACACAGCCACCCCAAAGTTTGGGACGGCTCTGTTTACAAGAACCTCGTTTACGGTACAAGTTCAATATCGCAGAAAGTGAAAAATGGATAAAGAAGTTGTGGTACTTACGTACAATGCAATATCACTCAGCAATGAAATCTATGTCATCAGGCCCGTAGCAGCATAATGAGTGGATTCAGGTATGATGATTCTAACTGAAATAAGTCACACAGAAAAAGAAACATCATAAGATATCACTAATACACAGAATGTAAACTTGGCTACACAGGAACTGGATTACAAAACAGAACAGGGTCTCAAATTTAGAAAACCAACTTATGCTTGCTTAAGGGGAAAGGTGAGTTGGGGTGCTGCATAAAACCAGAGATTGAAATGAGCACAGATAAAGTTCCTTAAGCCAAATATGGAATAGACAAGAAATACTCCTTGCTCAACGAAATGGACTCAACACCCCATATTAAACGCCTAAGAATGTACCTGACTAGTAAGTATCTTAAAACCTATGGATTGCTATGTGTCTGAAAGAAAATCAAGCGTGTGTACAGGGGCATAAACGCAGCAGTGATAGGATTGGAGAGGTTCGGTGAGCAAATGAAGACCCTTTGAAGTCATATTGCATGGTACCCATTCCACGGGACTCAACTCTCCAGGTTTAAGGGATTCTGCCTTCAGGTAAAACATGCACATGGAACCCAGAGTATGATCAACCGTGTGGTCGGGAGACATGTTCCAATATGTCTCAGTTCTCGTCCCCTGGTACTCGGGTGCAACATTCCAGACGCTTTACTAACACTCTCCCGACGTGGAGAGTCAGTGCCTTTAACCTCCTGTTTGGCCCATTTGCAATTTCTGAGGAAGATGAACAGGAATAGGGAGAACCAATGAGAGACTAGGTGGAGGTGTCTGGACGGGCAAATTTAACTCTCATTTCCCACCAGGAAGAGGAATTAACCAAAGGCTCAGCGTGCCGTGCCGGAACCAGATTAGGGCCTGAAGCAATCCTGCGGTGTTGTGGCCAGCTCACAAGAAAGCGAGTTGAAGAAAGGAGCTCAGGGGCACTGTAATTCACAAAACCTGCAGAGTTATAAATGACAGCTATCGTCCAAAAATATACTGAAGTAAGGCTGCCAAGAGGACTTGAAAACGGGGCAGAATTGCAGGAAACCGATTTCAGGAGGTAGACTGGAATTGCATTTAAAGCATAGGAAAAGAGGCATAACGTCCACAATGATGCACTTGGCCAAAAAGGGCGTATGCGTTTTTTCCTGAATCAGGAAAAAACGCATACGCCCTTTTTGGCCAACCAAGCAAGCTTGCAAAGGAAATCTGCACTACAATGAAGTCTCACTTCCCCCCGGTCAAAAGGGCCATCTGAAAAAAGTGTAAAATCCAGAAAGTCAGGACAGGCCATGGAGAACTGGGAGCCTTGTTATGCTGATGGGCGGGATGTAAATTGCCAAGAGCCACTTCGGAGAGGTGTATGGTGTTTCCTGAAACATCTAAAAAACAAAGCAACAGAGCCTAGGGTACTTCCACTTATGGTCCTATAGCTTAGGGAAATTAAAATCAAAAAGACACAGCCACCCCAAAGTTTGGGATGGCTCTGTTTACAAGAACCTCGTTTACGGTACAAGTTCAATATCGCAGAAAGTGAAAAATGGATAAAGAAGTTGTGGTACTTACGTACAATGCAATATCACTCAGCAATGAAATCTATGTCATCAGGCCCGTAGCAGCATAATGAGTGGATTCAGGTATGATGATTCTAACTGAAATAAGTCACACAGAAAAAGAAACATCATAAGATATCACTAATACACGGAATGTAAACTTGGCTACACAGGAACTGGATTACAAAACAGAACAGGGTCTCAAATTTAGAAAACCAACTTATGCTTGCTTAAGGGGAAAGGTGAGTTGGGGTGCTGCATAAAACCAGAGATTTAAATGAACACAGATAAAGTTCCTTAAGCCAAATATGGAATAGACAAGAACTACTCCTTGCTTAACGAAATGGACTCAACACCCCATATTAAACGCCTAAGAATGTACCTGACTAGTAAGTATCTTAAAACCTATGAATTGCTATGTCTCTGAAAGAAAATCAAGCGTGTGTACAGGGGCATAAACGCAGCAGTGATAGGATTGGAGAGGTTCGGTGAGCAAATGAAGACCCTTTGAAGTCATATTGCATGGTACCCATTCCACGGGTCTCAACTCTCCAGGTTTAAGGGATTCTGCCTTCAGGTAAAACATGCACGTGGAACCCAGAGTATGATCACCCGTGTGATCGGGAGACATGTTCCAATATGTCTCAGTTCTCGTCCCCTGGTACTCGGGTGCAACATTCCAGACGCTTTACTAACACTCTCCCGACTTGGAGAGTCAGTGCCTTTAACCTCCTGTTTGGCCCAGTTTGCAATTTCTGCGGAAGATGAACAGGAATAGGGAGAACCAATGAGAGACTAGCTGGAGGTGTCTGGACGGGCAAATTTAACTCTCATTTCCCACCAGGAAGAGGAATTAACCAAAGGCTCAGCGTGCCGTGCCGGAACCAGATTAGGGCCTGAAGCAATCCTGCGGTGTTGCAGCCAGCTCACAAGAAAGCGAGTTGAAGAAAGGAGCTCAGGGGCACTGTAATTCACAAACCTGCAGAGTTATAAATGACAGCTATCGTCCAAAAATATACTGAAGTAAGGCTGCCAAGAGGACTTGAAAGCGGGGCAGAATTGCAGGAAACCGATTTCAGGAGGTAGACTGGAATTGCATTTAAAGCATAGGAAAAGAGGCAGAACGTCCACAATGATGCACTTGGCCAAAAAGGGCGTATGCGTTTTTTCCTGAATATATTCAGGAAAAAACGCATACGCCCTTTTTGGCCAACCAAGCAAGCTTGCAAAGGAAATCTGCACTACAATGAAGTCTCACTTCCCCCCGGTCAAAAGGGCCATCTGAAAAAAGTGTAAAATCCAGAAAGTCAGGACAGGCCATGGAGAACTGGGAGCCTTGTTATGCTGATGGGCGGGATGTAAATTGCCAAGAGCCACTCCGGAGAGGTGTATGGTGTTTCCTGAAACATCTAAAAAACAAAGCAACAGAGCCTAGGGTACTTCCACTTATGGTCCTATAGCTTAGGGAAATTAAAATCAAAAAGACACAGCCACCCCAAAGTTTGGGACGGCTCTGTTTACAAGAACCTCGTTTACGGTACAAGTTCAATATCGCAGAAAGTGAAAAATGGATAAAGAAGTTGTGGTACTTACGTACAATGCAATATCACTCAGCAATGAAATCTATGTCATCAGGCCCGTAGCAGCATAATGAGTGGATTCAGGTATGATGATTCTAACTGAAATAAGTCACACAGAAAAAGAAACATCATAAGATATCACTAATACACGGAATGTAAACTTGGCTACACAGGAACTGGATTACAAAACAGAACAGGGTCTCAAATTTAGAAAACCAACTTATGCTTGCTTAAGGGGAAAGGTGAGTTGGGGTGCTGCATCAAACCAGAGATTGAAATGAGCACAGATAAAGTTCCTTAAGCCAAATATGGAATAGACAAGAACTACTCCTTGCTCAACGAAATGGACTCAACACCCCATATTAAACGCCTAAGAATGTACCTGACTAGTAAGTATCTTAAAACCTATGGATTGCTATGTGTCTGAAAGAAAATCAAGCGTGTGTACAGGGGCATAAACGCAGCAGTGATAGGATTGGAGAGGTTCGGTGAGCAAATGAAGACCCTTTGAAGTCATATTGCATGGTACCCATTCCACGGGACTCAACTCTCCAGGTTTAAGGGATTCTGCCTTCAGGTAAAACATGCACATGGAACCCAGAGTATGATCAACCGTGTGGTCGGGAGACATGTTCCAATATGTCTCAGTTCTCGTCCCCTGGTACTCGGGTGCAACATTCCAGACGCTTTACTAACACTCTCCCGACGTGGAGAGTCAGTGCCTTTAACCTCCTGTTTGGCCCATTTGCAATTTCTGAGGAAGATGAACAGGAATAGGGAGAACCAATGAGAGACTAGGTGGAGGTGTCTGGACGGGCAAATTTAACTCTCATTTCCCACCAGGAAGAGGAATTAACCAAAGGCTCAGCGTGCCGTGCCGGAACCAGATTAGGGCCTGAAGCAATCCTGCGGTGTTGCGGCCAGCTCACAAGAAAGCGAGTTGAAGAAAGGAGCTCAGGGGCACTGTAATTCACAAACCTGCAGAGTTATAAATGACAGCTATCGTCCAAAAATATACTGAAGTAAGGCTGCCAAGAGGACTTGAAAGCGGGGCAGAATTGCAGGAAACCGATTTCAGGAGGTAGACTGGAATTGCATTTAAAGCATAGGAAAAGAGGCAGAACGTCCACAATGATGCACTTGGCCAAAAAGGGCGTATGCATTTTTTCCTGAATATATTCAGGAAAAAACGCATACGCCCTTTTTGGCCAACCAAGCAAGCTTGCAAAGGAAATCTGCACTACAATGAAGTCTCACTTCCCCCCGGTCAAAAGGGCCATCTGAAAAAAGTGTAAAATCCAGAAAGGCAGGACAGGCCATGGAGAACTGGGAGCCTTGTTATGCTGATGGGCGGGATGTAAATTGCCAAGAGCCACTCTGGAGAGGTGTATGGTGTTTCCTGAAACATCTAAAAAACAAAGCAACAGAGCCTAGGGTACTTCCACTTATGGTCCTATAGCTTAGGGAAATTAAAATCAAAAAGACACAGCCACCCCAAAGTTTGGGATGGCTCTGTTTACAAGAACCTCGTTTACGGTACAAGTTCAATATCGCAGAAAGTGAAAAATGGATAAAGAAGTTGTGGTACTTACGTACAATGCAATATCACTCAGCAATGAAATCTATGTCATCAGGCCCGTAGCAGCATAATGAGTGGATTCAGGTATGATGATTCTAACTGAAATAAGTCACACAGAAAAAGAAACATCATAAGATATCACTAATACACGGAATGTAAACTTGGCTACACAGGAACTGGATTACAAAACAGAACAGGGTCTCAAATTTAGAAAACCAACTTATGCTTGCTTAAGGGGAAAGGTGAGTTGGGGTGCTGCATAAAACCAGAGATTTAAATGAACACAGATAAAGTTCCTTAAGCCAAATATGGAATAGACAAGAACTACTCCTTGCTTAACGAAATGGACTCAACACCCCATATTAAACGCCTAAGAATGTACCTGACTAGTAAGTATCTTAAAACCTATGAATTGCTATGTCTCTGAAAGAAAATCAAGCGTGTGTACAGGGGCATAAACGCAGCAGTGATAGGATTGGAGAGGTTCGGTGAGCAAATGAAGACCCTTTGAAGTCATATTGCATGGTACCCATTCCACGGGTCTCAACTCTCCAGGTTTAAGGGATTCTGCCTTCAGGTAAAACATGCACGTGGAACCCAGAGTATGATCACCCGTGTGATCGGGAGACATGTTCCAATATGTCTCAGTTCTCGTCCCCTGGTACTCGGGTGCAACATTCCAGACGCTTTACTAACACTCTCCCGACTTGGAGAGTCAGTGCCTTTAACCTCCTGTTTGGCCCAGTTTGCAATTTCTGCGGAAGATGAACAGGAATAGGGAGAACCAATGAGAGACTAGCTGGAGGTGTCTGGACGGGCAAATTTAACTCTTATTTCCCACCAGGAAGAGGAATTAACCAAAGGCTCAGCGTGCCGTGCCGGAACCAGATTAGGGCCTGAAGCAATCCTGCGGTGTTGCGGCCAGCTCACAAGAAAGCGAGTTGAAGAAAGGAGCTCAGGGGCACTGTAATTCACAAAACCTGCAGAGTTATAAATGACAGCTATCGTCCAAAAATATACTGAAGTAAGGCTGCCAAGAGGACTTGAAAGCGGGGCAGAATTGCAGGAAACCGATTTCAGGAGGTAGACTGGAATTGCATTTAAAGCATAGGAAAAGAGGCAGAACGTCCACAATGATGCACTTGGCCAAAAAGGGCGTATGCGTTTTTTCCTGAATATATTCAGGAAAAAACGCATACGCCCTTTTTGGCCAACCAAGCAAGCTTGCAAAGGAAATCTGCACTACAATGAAGTCTCACTTCCCACCGGTCAAAAGGGCCATCTGAAAAAAGTAAAATCCAGAAAGGCAGGACAGGCCATGGAGAACTGGGAGCCTTGTTATGCTGATGGGCGGGATGTAAATTGCCAACAGCCACTCGGGAGAGGTGTATGGTGTTTCCTGAAACATCTAAAAAACAAAGCAACAGAGCCTAGGGCACTTCCACTTATGGTCCTATAGCTTAGGGAAATTAAAATCAAAAAGACACAGTCACCCCAAAGTTTGGGACGGCTCTGTTTACAAGAACCTCGTTTACGGTACAAGTTCAATATCGCAGAAAGTGAAAAATGGATACAGAAGTTGTGATACTTACGTACAATGCAATATCACTCAGCAATGAAATCTATGTCATCAGGCCCGTAGCAGCATAATGAGTGGATTCAGGTATGATGATTCTAACTGAAATAAGTCACACAGAAAAAGAAACATCATAAGATATCACTAATACACGGGATGTAAACTTGGCTACACAGGAACTGGATTACAAAACAGAACAGGGTCTCAAATTTAGAAAACCAACTTATGCTTGCTTAAGGGGAAAGGTGAGTTGGGGTGCTGCATCAAACCAGAGATTGAAATGAGCACAGATAAAGTTCCTTAAGCCAAATATGGAATAGACAAGAACTACTCCTTGCTCAACGAAATGGACTCAAGACCCCATATTAAACGCCTAAGAATGTACCTGACTAGTAAGTATCTTAAAACCTATGGATTGCTATGTGTCTGAAAGAAAATCAAGCGTGTGTACAGGGGCATAAACGCAGCAGTGATAGGATTGGAGAGGTTCGGTGAGCAAATGAAGACCCTTTGAAGTCATATTGCATGGTACCCATTCCACGGGACTCAACTCTCCAGGTTTAAGGGATTCTGCCTTCAGGTAAAACATGCACATGGAACCCAGAGTATGATCAACCGTGTGGTCGGGAGACATGTTCCAATATGTCTCAGTTCTCGTCCCCTGGTACTCGGGTGCAACATTCCAGACGCTTTACTAACACTCTCCCGACGTGGAGAGTCAGTGCCTTTAACCTCCTGTTTGGCCCATTTGCAATTTCTGAGGAAGATGAACAGGAATAGGGAGAACCAATGAGAGACTAGCTGGAGGTGTCTGGACGGGCAAATTTAACTCTCATTTCCCACCAGGAAGAGGAATTAACCAAAGGCTCAGCGTGCCGTGCCGGAACCAGATTAGGGCCTGAAGCAATCCTGCGGTGTTGCGGCCAGCTCACAAGAAAGCGAGTTGAAGAAAGGAGCTCAGGGGCACTGTAATTCACAAACCTGCAGAGTTATAAATGACAGCTATCGTCCAAAAATATACTGAAGTAAGGCTGCCAAGAGGACTTGAAAGCGGGGCAGAATTGCAGGAAACCGATTTCAGGAGGTAGACTGGAATTGCATTTAAAGCATAGGAAAAGAGGCAGAACGTCCACAATGATGCACTTGGCCAAAAAGGGCGTATGCATTTTTTCCTGAATATATTCAGGAAAAAACGCATACGCCCTTTTTGGCCAACCAAGCAAGCTTGCAAAGGAAATCTGCACTACAATGAAGTCTCACTTCCCCCCGGTCAAAAGGGCCATCTGAAAAAAGTGTAAAATCCAGAAAGTCAGGACAGGCCATGGAGAACTGGGAGCCTTGTTATGCTGATGGGCGGGATGTAAATTGCCAAGAGCCACTCCGGAGAGGTGTATGGTGTTTCCTGAAACATCTAAAAAACAAAGCAACAGAGCCTAGGGTACTTCCACTTATGGTCCTATAGCTTAGGGAAATTAAAATCAAAAAGACACAGCCACCCCAAAGTTTGGGATGGCTCTGTTTACAAGAACCTCGTTTACGGTACAAGTTCAATATCGCAGAAAGTGAAAAATGGATAAAGAAGTTGTGGTACTTACGTACAATGCAATATCACTCAGCAATGAAATCTATGTCATCAGGCCCGTAGCAGCATAATGAGTGGATTCAGGTATGATGATTCTAACTGAAATAAGTCACACAGAAAAAGAAACATCATAAGATATCACTAATACACGGAATGTAAACTTGGCTACACAGGAACTGGATTACAAAACAGAACAGGGTCTCAAATTTAGAAAACCAACTTATGCTTGCTTAAGGGGAAAGGTGAGTTGGGGTGCTGCATAAAACCAGAGATTTAAATGAACACAGATAAAGTTCCTTAAGCCAAATATGGAATAGACAAGAACTACTCCTTGCTTAACGAAATGGACTCAACACCCCATATTAAACGCCTAAGAATGTACCTGACTAGTAAGTATCTTAAAACCTATGAATTGCTATGTCTCTGAAAGAAAATCAAGCGTGTGTACAGGGGCATAAACGCAGCAGTGATAGGATTGGAGAGGTTCGGTGAGCAAATGAAGACCCTTTGAAGTCATATTGCATGGTACCCATTCCACGGGTCTCAACTCTCCAGGTTTAAGGGATTCTGCCTTCAGGTAAAACATGCACGTGGAACCCAGAGTATGATCACCCGTGTGATCGGGAGACATGTTCCAATATGTCTCAGTTCTCGTCCCCTGGTACTCGGGTGCAACATTCCAGACGCTTTACTAACACTCTCCCGACTTGGAGAGTCAGTGCCTTTAACCTCCTGTTTGGCCCAGTTTGCAATTTCTGCGGAAGATGAACAGGAATAGGGAGAACCAATGAGAGACTAGCTGGAGGTGTCTGGACGGGCAAATTTAACTCTCATTTCCCACCAGGAAGAGGAATTAACCAAAGGCTCAGCGTGCCGTGCCGGAACCAGATTAGGGCCTGAAGCAATCCTGCGGTGTTGCGGCCAGCTCACAAGAAAACGAGTTGAAGAAAGGAGCTCAGGGGCACTGTAATTCACAAACCTGCAGAGTTATAAATGACAGCTATCGTCCAAAAATATACTGAAGTAAGGCTGCCAAGAGGACTTGAAAGCGGGGCAGAATTGCAGGAAACCGATTTCAGGAGGTAGACTGGAATTGCATTTAAAGCATAGGAAAAGAGGCAGAACGTCCACAATGATGCACTTGGCCAAAAAGGGCGTATGCGTTTTTTCCTGAATATATTCAGGAAAAAACGCATACGCCCTTTTTGGCCAACCAAGCAAGCTTGCAAAGGAAATCTGCACTACAATGAAGTCTCACTTCCCCCCGGTCAAAAGGGCCATCTGAAAAAAGTGTAAAATCCAGAAAGGCAGGACAGGCCATGGAGAACTGGGAGCCTTGTTATGCTGATGGGCGGGATGTAAATTGCCAAGAGCCACTCCGGAGAGGTGTATGGTGTTTCCTGAAACATCTAAAAAACAAAGCAACAGAGCCTAGGGTACTTCCACTTATGGTCCTATAGCTTAGGGAAATTAAAATCAAAAAGACACAGCCACCCCAAAGTTTGGGACGGCTCTGTTTACAAGAACCTCGTTTACGGTACAAGTTCAATATCGCAGAAAGTGAAAAATGGATAAAGAAGTTGTGGTACTTACGTACAATGCAATATCACTCAGCAATGAAATCTATGTCATCAGGCCCGTAGCAGCATAATGAGTGGATTCAGGTATGATGATTCTAACTGAAATAAGTCACACAGAAAAAGAAACATCATAAGATATCACTAATACACGGAATGTAAACTTGGCTACACAGGAACTGGATTACAAAACAGAACAGGGTCTCAAATTTAGAAAACCAACTTATGCTTGCTTAAGGGGAAAGGTGAGTTGGGGTGCTGCATCAAACCAGAGATTGAAATGAGCACAGATAAAGTTCCTTAAGCCAAATATGGAATAGACAAGAACTACTCCTTGCTCAACGAAATGGACTCAACACCCCATATTAAACGCCTAAGAATGTACCTGACTAGTAAGTATCTTAAAACCTATGGATTGCTATGTCTCTGAAACAAAATCAAGCGTGTGTACAGGGGCATAAACGCAGCAGTGATAGGATTGGAGAGGTTCGGTGAGCAAATGAAGACCCTTTGAAGTCATATTGCATGGTACCCATTCCACGGGTCTCAACTCTCCAGGTTTAAGGGATTCTGCCTTCAGCTAAAACATGCACGTGGAACCCAGAGTATGATCAACCGTGTGATCGGGAGACGTGTTCCAATATGTCTCAGTTCTCGTCCCCTGGTACTCGGGTGCAACATTCCAGACGCTTTACTAACACTCTCCCGACTTGGAGAGTCAGTGCCTTTAACCTCCTGTTTGGCCCAGTTTGCAATTTCTGCGGAAGATGAACAGGAATAGGGAGAACCAATGAGAGACTAGCTGGAGGTGTCTGGACGGGCAAATTTAACTCTCATTTCCCACCAGGAAGAGGAATTAACCAAAGGCTCAGCGTGCCGTGCCGGAACCAGATTAGGGCCTGAAGCAATCCTGCGGTGTTGCGGCCAGCTCACAAGAAAACGAGTTGAAGAAAGGAGCTCAGGGGCACTGTAATTCACAAACCTGCAGAGTTATAAATGACAGCTATCGTCCAAAAATATACTGAAGTAAGGCTGCCAAGAGGACTTGAAAGCGGGGCAGAATTGCAGGAAACCGATTTCAGGAGGTAGACTGGAATTGCATTTAAAGCATAGGAAAAGAGGCAGAACGTCCACAATGATGCACTTGGCCAAAAAGGGCGTATGCGTTTTTTCCTGAATATATTCAGGAAAAAACGCATACGCCCTTTTTGGCCAACCAAGCAAGCTTGCAAAGGAAATCTGCACTACAATGAAGTCTCACTTCCCCCCGGTCAAAAGGGCCATCTGAAAAAAGTGTAAAATCCAGAAAGGCAGGACAGGCCATGGAGAACTGGGAGCCTTGTTATGCTGATGGGCGGGATGTAAATTGCCAAGAGCCACTCCGGAGAGGTGTATGGTGTTTCCTGAAACATCTAAAAAACAAAGCAACAGAGCCTAGGGTACTTCCACTTATGGTCCTATAGCTTAGGGAAATTAAAATCAAAAAGACACAGCCACCCCAAAGTTTGGGACGGCTCTGTTTACAAGAACCTCGTTTACGGTACAAGTTCAATATCGCAGAAAGTGAAAAATGGATAAAGAAGTTGTGGTACTTACGTACAATGCAATATCACTCAGCAATGAAATCTATGTCATCAGGCCCATAGCAGCATAATGAGTGGATTCAGGTATGATGATTCTAACTGAAATAAGTCACACAGAAAAAGAAACATCATAAGATATCACTAATACACGGAATGTAAACTTGGCTACACAGGAACTGGATTACAAAACAGAACAGGGTCTCAAATTTAGAAAACCAACTTATGCTTGCTTAAGGGGAAAGGTGAGTTGGGGTGCTGCATCAAACCAGAGATTGAAATGAGCACAGATAAAGTTCCTTAAGCCAAATATGGAATAGACAAGAACTACTCCTTGCTCAACGAAATGGACTCAACACCCCATATTAAACGCCTAAGAATGTACCTGACTAGTAAGTATCTTAAAACCTATGGATTGCTATGTCTCTGAAACAAAATCAAGCGTGTGTACAGGGGCATAAACGCAGCAGTGATAGGATTGGAGAGGTTCGGTGAGCAAATGAAGACCCTTTGAAGTCATATTGCATGGTACCCATTCCACGGGTCTCAACTCTCCAGGTTTAAGGGATTCTGCCTTCAGCTAAAACATGCACGTGGAACCCAGAGTATGATCAACCGTGTGATCGGGAGACGTGTTCCAATATGTCTCAGTTCTCGTCCCCTGGTACTCGGGTGCAACATTCCAGACGCTTTACTAACACTCTCCCGACTTGGAGAGTCAGTGCCTTTAACCTCCTGTTTGGCCCAGTTTGCAATTTCTGCGGAAGATGAACAGGAATAGGGAGAACCAATGAGAGACTAGCTGGAGGTGTCTGGACGGGCAAATTTAACTCTCATTTCCCACCAGGAAGAGGAATTAACCAAAGGCTCAGCGTGCCGTGCCGGAACCAGATTAGGGCCTGAAGCAATCCTGCGGTGTTGCGGCCAGCTCACAAGAAAGCGAGTTGAAGAAAGGAGCTCAGGGGCACTGTAATTCACAAACCTGCAGAGTTATAAATGACAGCTATCGTCCAAAAATATACTGAAGTAAGGCTGCCAAGAGGACTTGAAAGCGGGGCAGAATTGCAGGAAACCGATTTCAGGAGGTAGACTGGAATTGCATTTAAAGCATAGGAAAAGAGGCAGAACGTCCACAATGATGCACTTGGCCAAAAAGGGCGTATGCGTTTTTTCCTGAATATATTCAGGAAAAAACGCATACGCCCTTTTTGGCCAACCAAGCAAGCTTGCAAAGGAAATCTGCACTACAATGAAGTCTCACTTCCCCCCGGTCAAAAGGGCCATCTGAAAAAAGTGTAAAATCCAGAAAGGCAGGACAGGCCATGGAGAACTGGGAGCCTTGTTATGCTGATGGGCGGGATGTAAATTGCCAAGAGCCACTCCGGAGAGGTGTATGGTGTTTCCTGAAACATCTAAAAAACAAAGCAACAGAGCCTAGGGCACTTCCACTTATGGTCCTATAGCTTAGGGAAATTAAAATCAAAAAGACACAGCCACCCCAAAGTTTGGGACGGCTCTGTTTACAAGAACCTCGTTTACGGTACAAGTTCAATATCGCAGAAAGTGAAAAATGGATAAAGAAGTTGTGGTACTTACGTACAATGCAATATCACTCAGCAATGAAATCTATGTCATCAGGCCCGTAGCAGCATAATGAGTGGATTCAGGTATGATGATTCTAACTGAAATAAGTCACACAGAAAAAGAAACATCATAAGATATCACTAATACACGGAATGTAAACTTGGCTACACAGGAACTGGATTACAAAACAGAACAGGGTCTCAAATTTAGAAAACCAACTTATGCTTGCTTAAGGGGAAAGGTGAGTTGGGGTGCTGCATAAAACCAGAGATTGAAATGAGCACAGATAAAGTTCCTTAAGCCAAATATGGAATAGACAAGAACTACTCCTTGCTCAACGAAATGGACTCAACACCCCATATTAAACGCCTAAGAATGTACCTGACTAGTAAGTATCTTAAAACCTATGGATTGCTATGTGTCTGAAAGAAAATCAAGCGTGTGTACAGGGGCATAAACGCAGCAGTGATAGGATTGGAGAGGTTCGGTGAGCAAATGAAGACCCTTTGAAGTCATATTGCATGGTACCCATTCCACGGGACTCAACTCTCCAGGTTTAAGGGATTCTGCCTTCAGGTAAAACATGCACATGGAACCCAGAGTATGATCAACCGTGTGGTCGGGAGACATGTTCCAATATGTCTCAGTTCTCGTCCCCTGGTACTCGGGTGCAACATTCCAGACGCTTTACTAACACTCTCCCGACGTGGAGAGTCAGTGCCTTTAACCTCCTGTTTGGCCCATTTGCAATTTCTGAGGAAGATGAACAGGAATAGGGAGAACCAATGAGAGACTAGGTGGAGGTGTCTGGACGGGCAAATTTAACTCTCATTTCCCACCAGGAAGAGGAATTAACCAAAGGCTCAGCGTGCCGTGCCGGAACCAGATTAG
Source organism: Leucopleurus acutus (assembly GCF_964270905.1). Lineage (NCBI taxonomy): Eukaryota > Metazoa > Chordata > Mammalia > Artiodactyla > Delphinidae > Leucopleurus > Leucopleurus acutus. Next base: position 361,660 of record NW_028139195.1, read on the forward strand.
GGCCTGAAGCAATCCTGCGGTGTTGCGGCCAGCTCACAAGAAAGCGAGTTGAAGAAAGGAGCTCAGGGGCACTGTAATTCACAAACCTGCAGAGTTATAAATGACAGCTATCGTCCAAAAATATACTGAAGTAAGGCTGCCAAGAGGACTTGAAAGCGGGGCAGAATTGCAGGAAACCGATTTCAGGAGGTAGACTGGAATTGCATTTAAAGCATAGGAAAAGAGGCAGAACGTCCACAATGATGCACTTGGCCAAAAAGGGCGTATGCATTTTTTCCTGAATATATTCAGGAAAAAACGCATACGCCCTTTTTGGCCAACCAAGCAAGCTTGCAAAGGAAATCTGCACTACAATGAAGTCTCACTTCCCCCCGGTCAAAAGGGCCATCTGAAAAAAGTGTAAAATCCAGAAAGGCAGGACAGGCCATGGAGAACTGGGAGCCTTGTTATGCTGATGGGCGGGATGTAAATTGCCAAGAGCCACTCCGGAGAGGTGTATGGTGTTTCCTGAAACATCTAAAAAACAAAGCAACAGAGCCTAGGGTACTTCCACTTATGGTCCTATAGCTTAGGGAAATTAAATTCAAAAAGACACAGCCACCCCAAAGTTTGGGATGGCTCTGTTTACAAGAACCTCGTTTACGGTACAAGTTCAATATCGCAGAAAGTGAAAAATGGATAAAGAAGTTGTGGTACTTACGTACAATGCAATATCACTCAGCAATGAAATCTATGTCATCAGGCCCGTAGCAGCATAATGAGTGGATTCAGGTATGATGATTCTAACTGAAATAAGTCACACAGAAAAAGAAACATCATAAGATATCACTAATACACGGAATGTAAACTTGGCTACACAGGAACTGGATTACAAAACAGAACAGGGTCTCAAATTTAGAAAACCAACTTATGCTTGCTTAAGGGGAAAGGTGAGTTGGGGTGCTGCATAAAACCAGAGATTTAAATGAACACAGATAAAGTTCCTTAAGCCAAATATGGAATAGACAAGAACTACTCCTTGCTTAACGAAATGGACTCAACACCCCATATTAAACGCCTAAGAATGTACCTGACTAGTAAGTATCTTAAAACCTATGAATTGCTATGTCTCTGAAAGAAAATCAAGCGTGTGTACAGGGGCATAAACGCAGCAGTGATAGGATTGGAGAGGTTCGGTGAGCAAATGAAGACCCTTTGAAGTCATATTGCATGGTACCCATTCCACGGGTCTCAACTCTCCAGGTTTAAGGGATTCTGCCTTCAGGTAAAACATGCACGTGGAACCCAGAGTATGATCACCCGTGTGATCGGGAGACATGTTCCAATATGTCTCAGTTCTCGTCCCCTGGTACTCGGGTGCAACATTCCAGACGCTTTACTAACACTCTCCCGACTTGGAGAGTCAGTGCCTTTAACCTCCTGTTTGGCCCAGTTTGCAATTTCTGCGGAAGATGAACAGGAATAGGGAGAACCAATGAGAGACTAGCTGGAGGTGTCTGGACGGGCAAATTTAACTCTCATTTCCCACCAGGAAGAGGAATTAACCAAAGGCTCAGCGTGCCGTGCCGGAACCAGATTAGGGTCTGAAGCAATCCTGCGGTGTTGCGGCCAGCTCACAAGAAAGCGAGTTGAAGAAAGGAGCTCAGGGGCACTGTAATTCACAAACCTGCAGAGTTATAAATGACAGCTATCGTCCAAAAATATACTGAAGTAAGGCTGCCAAGAGGACTTGAAAGCGGGGCAGAATTGCAGGAAACCGATTTCAGGAGGTAGACTGGAATTGCATTTAAAGCATAGGAAAAGAGGCAGAACGTCCACAATGATGCACTTGGCCAAAAAGGGCGTATGCGTTTTTTCCTGAATATATTCAGGAAAAAACGCATACGTCCTTTTTGGCCAACCAAGCAAGCTTGCAAAGGAAATCTGCACTACAATGAAGTCTCACTTCCCCCCGGTCAAAAGGGCCATCTGAAAAAAGTGTAAAATCCAGAAAGGCAGGACAGGCCATGGAGAACTGGGAGCCTTGTTATGCTGATGGGCGGGATGTAAATTGCCAACAGCCACTCGGGAGAGGTGTATGGAGTTTCCTGAAACATCTAAAAAACAAAGCAACAGAGCCTAGGGCACTTCCACTTATGGTCCTATAGCTTAGGGAAATTAAAATCAAAAAGACACAGCCACCCCAAAGTTTGGGACGGCTCTGTTTACAAGAACCTCGTTTACGGTACAAGTTCAATATCGCAGAAAGTGAAAAATGGATAAAGAAGTTGTGGTACTTACGTACAATGCAATATCACTCAGCAATGAAATCTATGTCATCAGGCCCGTAGCAGCATAATGAGTGGATTCAGGTATGATGATTCTAACTGAAATAAGTCACACAGAAAAAGAAACATCATAAGATATCACTAATACACGGGATGTAAACTTGGCTACACAGGAACTGGATTACAAAACAGAACAGGGTCTCAAATTTAGAAAACCAACTTATGCTTGCTTAAGGGGAAAGGTGAGTTGGGGTGCTGCATAAAACCAGAGATTGAAATGAGCACAGATAAAGTTCCTTAAGCCAAATATAGAATAGACAAGAACTACTCCTTGCTCAACGAAATGGACTCAACACCCCATATTAAACGCCTAAGAATGTACTTGACTAGTAAGTATCTTAAAACCTATGGATTGCTATGTCTCTGAAAGAAAATCAAGCGTGTGTACAGGGGCATAAACGCAGCAGTGATAGGATTGGAGAGGTTCTGTGAGCAAATGAAGACCCTTTGAAGTCATATTGCATGGTACCCATTCCACGGGTCTCAACTCTCCAGGTTTAAGGGTTTCTGCCTTCAGGTAAAACATGCACGTGGAACCCAGAGTATGATCAACCGTGTGATCGGGAGACGTGTTCCAATATGTCTCAGTTCTCGTCCCCTGGTACTCGGGTGCAACATTCCAGACGCTTTACTAACACTCTCCCGACTTGGAGAGTCAGTGCCTTTAACCTCCTGTTTGGCCCAGTTTGCAATTTCTGCGGAAGATGAACAGGAATAGGGAGAACCAATGAGAGACTAGCTGGAGGTGTCTGGACGGGCAAATTTAACTCTCATTTCCCACCAGGAAGAGGAATTAACCAAAGGCTCAGCGTGCCGTGCCGGAACCAGATTAGGGCCTGAAGCAATCCTGCGGTGTTGCGGCCAGCTCACAAGAAAGCGAGTTGAAGAAAGGAGCTCAGGGGCACTGTAATTCACAAACCTGCAGAGTTATAAATGACAGCTATCGTCCAAAATATACTGAAGTAAGGCTGCCAAGAGGACTTGAAAGCGGGGCAGAATTGCAGGAAACCGATTTCAGGAGGTAGACTGGAATTGCATTTAAAGCATAGGAAAAGAGGCAGAACGTCCACAATGATGCACTTGGCCAAAAAGGGCGTATGCGTTTTTTCCTGAATATATTCAGGAAAAAACGCATACGCCCTTTTTGGCCAACCAAGCAAGCTTGCAAAGGAAATCTGCACTACAATGAAGTCTCACTTCCCCCCGGTCAAAAGGGCCATCTGAAAAAAGTGTAAAATCCAGAAAGGCAGGACAGGCCATGGAGAACTGGGAGACTTGTTATGCTGATGGGCGGGATGTAAATTGCCAAGAGCCACTCCGGAGAGGTGTATGGTGTTTCCTGAAATATCTAAAAAACAAAGCAACAGAGCCTAGGGCACTTCCACTTATGGTCCTATAGCTTAGGGAAATTAAAATCAAAAAGACACAGCCACCCCAAAGTTTGGGACGGCTCTGTTTACAAGAACCTCGTTTACGGTACAAGTTCAATATCACAGAAAGTGAAAAATGGATAAAGAAGTTGTGGTACTTACGTACAATGCAATATCACTCAGCAATGAAATCTATGTCATCAGGCCCGTAGCAGCATAATGAGTGGATTCAGGTATGATGATTCTAACTGAAATAAGTCACACAGAAAAAGAAACATCATAAGATATCACTAATACACGGAATGTAAACTTGGCTACACAGGAACTGGATTACAAAACAGAACAGGGTCTCAAATTTAGAAAACCAACTTATGCTTGCTTAAGGGGAAAGGTGAGTTGGGGTGCTGCATCAAACCAGAGATTGAAATGAGCACAGATAAAGTTCCTTAAGCCAAATATGGAATAGACAAGAACTACTCCTTGCTCAACGAAATGGACTCAACACACCATATTAAACGCCTAAGAATGTACCTGACTAGTAAGTATCTTAAAACCTATGGATTGCTATGTCACTGAAAGAAAATCAAGCGTGTGTACAGGGGCATAAACGCAGCAGTGATAGGATTGGAGACGTTCGGTGAGCAAATGAAGACCCTTTGAAGTCATATTGCATGGTACCCATTCCACGGGTCTCAACTCTCCAGGTTTAAGGGATTCTGCCTTCAGCTAAAACATGCACGTGGAACCCAGAGTATGATCAACCATGTGATCGGGAGACGTGTTCCAATATGTCTCAGTTCTCGTCCCCTGGTACTCGGGTGCAACATTCCAGACGCTTTACTAACACTCTCCCGACTTGGAGAGTCAGTGCCTTTAACCTCCTGTTTGGCCCAGTTTGCAATTTCTGCGGAAGATGAACAGGAATAGGGAGAACCAATGAGAGACTAGCTGGAGGTGTCTGGACGGGCAAATTTAACTCTCATTTCCCACCAGGAAGAGGAATTAACCAAAGGCTCAGCGTGCCGTGCCGGAACCAGATTAGGGCCTGAAGCAATCCTGCGGTGTTGCGGCCAGCTCACAAGAAAGCGAGTTGAAGAAAGGAGCTCAGGGGCACTGTAATTCACAAACCTGCAGAGTTATAAATGACAGCTATCGTCCAAAAATATACTGAAGTAAGGCTGCCAAGAGGACTTGAAAGCGGGGCAGAATTGCAGGAAACCGATTTCAGGAGGTAGACTGGAATTGCATTTAAAGCATAGGAAAAGAGGCAGAACGTCCACAATGATGCACTTGGCCAAAAAGGGCGTATGCGTTTTTTCCTGAATATATTCAGGAAAAAACGCATACGCCCTTTTTGGGCAACCAAGCAAGCTTGCAAAGGAAATCTGCACTACAATGAAGTCTCACTTCCCCCCGGTCAAAAGGGCCATCTGAAAAAAGTGTAAAATCCAGAAAGGCAGGACAGGCCATGGAGAACTGGGAGCCTTGTTATGCTGATGGGCGGGATGTAAATTGCCAACAGCCACTCGGGAGAGGTGTATGGTGTTTCCTGAAACATCTAAAAAACAAAGCAACAGAGCCTAGGGCACTTCCACTTATGGTCCTATAGCTTAGGGAAATTAAAATCAAAAAGACACAGCCACCCCAAAGTTTGGGACGGCTCTGTTTACAAGAACCTCGTTTACGGTACAAGTTCAATATCGCAGAAAGTGAAAAATGGATAAAGAAGTTGTGGTACTTACGTACAATGCAATATCACTCAGCAATGAAATCTATGTCATCAGGCCCGTAGCAGCATAATGAGTGGATTCAGGTATGATGATTCTAACTGAAATAAGTCACACAGAAAAAGAAACATCATAAGATATCACTAATACATGGAATGTAAACTTGGCTACACAGGAACTGGATTACAAAACAGAACAGGGTCTCAAATTTAGAAAACCAACTTATGCTTGCTTAAGGGGAAAGGTGAGTTGGGGTGCTGCATAAAACCAGAGATTGAAATGAGCACAGATAAAGTTCCTTAAGCCAAATATAGAATAGACAAGAACTACTCCTTGCTCAACGAAATGGACTCAACACCCCATATTAAATGCCTAAGAATGTACCTGACTAGTAAGTATCTTAAAACCTATGGATTGCTATGTCACTGAAAGAAAATCAAGCGTGTGTACAGGGGCATAAACGCAGCAGTGATAGGATTGGAGACGTTCGGTGAGCAAATGAAGACCCTTTGAAGTCATATTGCATGGTACCCATTCCACGGGTCTCAACTCTCCAGGTTTAAGGGATTCTGCCTTCAGCTAAAACATGCACGTGGAACCCAGAGTATGATCAACCATGTGATCGGGAGACGTGTTCCAATATGTCTCAGTTCTCGTCCCCTGGTACTCGGGTGCAACATTCCACACGCTTTACTAACACTCTCCCGACTTGGAGAGTCAGTGCCTTTAACCTCCTGTTTGGCCCAGTTTGCAATTTCTGCGGAAGATGAACAGGAATAGGGAGAACCAATGAGAGACTAGCTGGAGGTGTCTGGACGGGCAAATTTAACTCTCATTTCCCACCAGGAAGAGGAATTAACCAAAGGCTCAGCGTGCCGTGCCGGAACCAGATTAGGGCCTGAAGCAATCCTGCGGTGTTGCGGCCAGCTCACAAGAAAGCGAGTTGAAGAAAGGAGCTCAGGGGCACTGTAATTCACAAACCTGCAGAGTTATAAATGACAGCTATCGTCCAAAAATATACTGAAGTAAGGCTGCCAAGAGGACTTGAAAGCGGGGCAGAATTGCAGGAAACCGATTTCAGGAGGTAGACTGGAATTGCATTTAAAGCATAGGAAAAGAGGCAGAACGTCCACAATGATGCACTTGGCCAAAAAGGGCGTATGCGTTTTTTCCTGAATATATTCAGGAAAAAACGCATACGCCCTTTTTGGCCAACCAAGCAAGCTTGCAAAGGAAATCTGCACTACAATGAAGTCTCACTTCCCCCCGGTCAAAAGGGCCATCTGAAAAAAGTGTAAAATCCAGAAAGGCAGGACAGGCCATGGAGAACTGGGAGCCTTGTTATGCTGATGGGCGGGATGTAAATTGCCAACAGCCACTCGGGAGAGGTGTATGGTGTTTCCTGAAACATCTAAAAAACAAAGCAACAGAGCCTAGGGCACTTCCACTTATGGTCCTATAGCTTAGGGAAATTAAAATCAAAAAGACACAGCCACCCCAAAGTTTGGAACGGCTCTGTTTACAAGAACCTCGTTTACGGTACAAGTTCAATATCGCAGAAAGTGAAAAATGGATAAAGAAGTTGTGGTACTTACGTACAATGCAATATCACTCAGCAATGAAATCTATGTCATCAGGCCCGTAGCAGCATAATGAGTGGATTCAGGTATGATGATTCTAACTGAAATAAGTCACACAGAAAAAGAAACATCATAAGATATCACTAATACACGGGATGTAAACTTGGCTACACAGGAACTGGATTACAAAACAGAACAGGGTCTCAAATTTAGAAAACCAACTTATGCTTGCTTAAGGGGAAAGGTGAGTTGGGGTGCTGCATAAAACCAGAGATTTAAATGAACACAGATAAAGTTCCTTAAGCCAAATATAGAATAGACAAGAACTACTCCTTGCTCAACGAAATGGACTCAACACCCCATATTAAAGGCCTAAGAATGTACCTGACTAGTAAGTATCTTAAAACCTATGGATTGCTATGTCTCTGAAAGAAAATCAAGCGTGTGTACAGGGGCATAAACGCAGCAGTGATAGGATTGGAGAGGTTCGGTGAGCAAATGAAGACCCTTTGAAGTCATATTGCATGGTACCCATTCCACGGGTCTCAACTCTCCAGGTTTAAGGGATTCTTCCTTCAGCTAAAACATGCACGTGGAACCCAGAGTATGATCAACCGTGTGATCGGGAGACGTGTTCCAATATGTCTCAGTTCTCGTCCCCTGGTACTCGGGTGCAACATTCCAGACGCTTTACTAACACTCTCCCGACTTGGAGAGTCAGTGCCTTTAACCTCCTGTTTGGCCCAGTTTGCAATTTCTGCGGAAGATGAACAGGAATAGGGAGAACCAATGAGAGACTAGCTGGAGGTGTCTGGACGGGCAAATTTAACTCTCATTTCCCACCAGGAAGAGGAATTAACCAAAGGCTCAGCGTGCCGTGCCGGAACCAGATTAGGGCCTGAAGCAATCCTGCGGTGTTGCGGCCAGCTCACAAGAAAGCGAGTTGAAGAAAGGAGCTCAGGGGCACTGTAATTCACAAACCTGCAGAGTTACAAATGACAGCTATCGTCCAAAAATATACTGAAGTAAGGCTGCCAAGAGGACTTGAAAGCGGGGCAGAATTGCAGGAAACCGATTTCAGGAGGTAGACTGGAATTGCATTTAAAGCATAGGAAAAGAGGCAGAACGTCCACAATGATGCACTTGGCCAAAAAGGGCGTATGCGTTTTTTCCTGAATATATTCAGGAAAAAACGCATACGCCCTTTTTGGCCAACCAAGCAAGCTTGCAAAGGAAATCTGCACTACAATGAAGTCTCACTTCCCCCCGGTCAAAAGGGCCATCTGAAAAAAGTGTAAAATCCAGAAAGGCAGGACAGGCCATGGAGAACTGGGAGCCTTGTTATGCTGATGGGCGGGATGTAAATTGCCAACAGCCACTCGGGAGAGGTGTATGGTGTTTCCTGAAACATCTAAAAAACAAAGCAACAGAGCCTAGGGCACTTCCACTTATGGTCCTATAGCTTAGGGAAATTAAAATCAAAAAGACACAGCCACCCCAAAGTTTGGAACGGCTCTGTTTACAAGAACCTCGTTTACGGTACAAGTTCAATATCGCAGAAAGTGAAAAATGGATAAAGAAGTTGTGGTACTTACGTACAATGCAATATCACTCAGCAATGAAATCTATGTCATCAGGCCCGTAGCAGCATAATGAGTGGATTCAGGTATGATGATTCTAACTGAAATAAGTCACACAGAAAAAGAAACATCATAAGATATCACTAATACATGGAATGTAATCTTGGCTACACAGGAACTGGATTACAAAACAGAACAGGGTCTCAAATTTAGAAAACCAACTTATGCTTGCTTAAGGGGAAAGGTGAGTTGGGGTGCTGCATAAAACCAGAGATTGAAATGAGCACAGATAAAGTTCCTTAAGCCAAATATGGAATAGACAAGAACTACTCCTTGCTCAACGAAATGGACTCAACACCCCATATTAAACGCCTATGAATGTACCTGACTAGTAAGTATCTTAAAACCTATGGATTGCTATGTCTCTGAAAGAAAATCAAGCGTGTGTACAGGGGCATAAACGACGCAGTGATAGGATTGGAGACGTTCGGTGAGCAAATGAAGACCCTTTGAAGTCATATTGCATGGTACCCATTCCACGGGTCTCAACTCTCCAGGTTTAAGGGATTCTTCCTTCAGGTAAAACATGCACGTGGAACCCAGAGTATGATCAACCGTGTGATCGGGAGACGTGTTCCAATATGTCTCAGTTCTCGTCCCCTGGTACTCGGGTGCAACATTCCACACGCTTTACTAACACTCTCCCGACTTGGAGAGTCAGTGCCTTTAACCTCCAGTTTGGCCCATTTGCAATTTCTGCGGAAGATGAACAGGAATAGGGAGAACCAATGAGAGACTAGGTGGAGGTGTCTGGACGGGCAAATTTAACTCTCATTTCCCACCAGGAAGAGGAATTAACCAAAGGCTCAGCGTGCCGTGCCGGAACCAGATTAAGGCCTGAAGCAATCCTGCGGTGTTGCGGCCAGCTCACAAGAAAGCGAGTTGAAGAAAGGAGCTCAGGGGCACTGTAATTCACAAACCTGCAGAGTTATAAATGACAGCTATCGTCCAAAAATATACTGAAGTAAGGCTGCCAAGAGGACTTGAAAGCGGGGCAGAATTGCAGGAAACCGATTTCAGGAGGTAGACTGGAATTGCATTTAAAGCATAGGAAAAGAGGCAGAACGTCCACAATGATGCGCTTGGCCAAAAAGGGCGTATGCGTTTTTTCCTGAATATATTTAGGAAAAAACGCATACGCCCTTTTTGGCCAACCAAGCAAGCTTGCAAAGGAAATCTGCACTACAATGAAGTCTCACTTCCCCCCGGTCAAAAGGGCCATCTGAAAAAAGTGTAAAATCCAGAAAGGCAGGACAGGCCATGGAGAACTGGGAGCCTTGTTATGCTGATGGGCGGGATGTAAATTGCCAAGAGCCACTCGGGAGAGGTGTATGGTGTTTCCTGAAACATCTAAAAAACAAAGCAACAGAGCCTAGGGCACTTCCACTTATGGTCCTATAGCTTAGGGAAATTAAAATCAAAAAGACACAGCCACCCCAAAGTTTGGGACGGCTCTGTTTACAAGAACCTCGTTTACGGTACAAGTTCAATAGCGCAGAAAGTGAAAAATGGATAAAGAAGTTGTGGTACTTACGTACAATGCAATATCACTCAGCAATGAAATCTATGTCATCAGGCCCGTAGCAGCATAATGAGTGGATTCAGGTATGATGATTCTAACTGAAATAAGTCACACAGAAAAAGAAACATCATAAGATATCACTAATACACGGGATGTAAACTTGGCTACACAGGAACTGGATTACAAAACAGAACAGGGTCTCAAATTTAGAAAACCAACTTATGCTTGCTTAAGGGGAAAGGTGAGTTGGGGTGCTGCATAAAACCAGAGATTGAAATGAGCACAGATAAAGTTCCTTAAGCCAAATATGGAATAGACAAGAACTACTCCTTGCTCAACGAAATGGACTCAACACCCCATATTAAACGCCTATGAATGTACCTGACTAGTAAGTATCTTAAAACCTATGGATTGCTATGTCTCTGAAAGAAAATCAAGCGTGTGTACAGGGGCATAAACGCAGCAGTGATAGGATTGGAGACGTTCGGTGAGCAAATGAAGACCCTTTGAAGTCATATTGCATGGTACCCATTCCACGGGTCTCAACTCTCCAGGTTTAAGGGATTCTTCCTTCAGGTAAAACATGCACGTGGAACCCAGAGTATGATCAACCGTGTGATCGGGAGACGTGTTCCAATATGTCTCAGTTCTCGTCCCCTGGTACTCGGGTGCAACATTCCACACGCTTTACTAACACTCTCCCGACTTGGAGAGTCAGTGCCTTTAACCTCCAGTTTGGCCCATTTGCAATTTCTGCGGAAGATGAACAGGAATAGGGAGAACCAATGAGAGACTAGCTGGAGGTGTCTGGACGGGCAAATTTAACTCTCATTTCCCACCAGGAAGAGGAATTAACCAAAGGCTCAGCGTGCCGTGCCGGAACCAGATTAAGGCCTGAAGCAATCCTGCGGTGTTGCGGCCAGCTCACAAGAAAGCGAGTTGAAGAAAGGAGCTCAGGGGCACTGTAATTCACAAACCTGCAGAGTTATAAATGACAGCTATCGTCCAAAAATATACTGAAGTAAGGCTGCCAAGAGGACTTGAAAGCGGGGCAGAATTGCAGGAAACCGATTTCAGGAGGTAGACTGGAATTGCATTTAAAGCATAGGAAAAGAGGCAGAACGTCCACAATGATGCGCTTGGCCAAAAAGGGCGTATGCGTTTTTTCCTGAATATATTCAGGAAAAAACGCATACGCCCTTTTTGGCCAACCAAGCAAGCTTGCAAAGGAAATCTGCACTACAATGAAGTCTCACTTCCCCCCGGTCAAAAGGGCCATCTGAAAAAAGTGTAAAATCCAGAAAGGCAGGACAGGCCATGGAGAACTGGGAGCCTTGTTATGCTGATGGGCGGGATGTAAATTGCCAACAGCCACTCGGGAGAGGTGTATGGTGTTTCCTGAAACATCTAAAAAACAAAGCAACAGAGCCTAGGGCACTTCCACTTATGGTCCTATAGCTTAGGGAAATTAAAATCAAAAAGACACAGCCACCCCAAAGTTTGGGACGGCTCTGTTTACAAGAACCTCGTTTACGGTACAAGTTCAATAGCGCAGAAAGTGAAAAATGGATAAAGAAGTTGTGGTACTTACGTACAATGCAATATCACTCAGCAATGAAATCTATGTCATCAGGCCCGTAGCAGCATAATGAGTGGATTCAGGTATGATGATTCTAACTGAAATAAGTCACACAGAAAAAGAAACATCATAAGATATCACTAATACACGGAATGTAAACTTGGCTACACAGGAACTGGATTACAAAACAGAACAGGGTCTCAAATTTAGAAAACCAACTTATGCTTGCTTAAGGGGAAAGGTGAGTTGGGGTGCTGCATAAAACCAGAGATTGAAATGAGCACAGATAAAGTTCCTTAAGCCAAATATAGAATAGACAAGAACTACTCCTTGCTCAACGAAATGGACTCAACACCCCATATTAAATGCCTAAGAATGTACCTGACTAGTAAGTATCTTAAAAGCTATGCACTGCTATGTCTCTGAAAGAAAATCAAGCATGTGTACAGGGGCATAAACGCAGCAGTGATAGGATTGGAGAGGTTCGGTGAGCAAATGAAGACCCTTTGAAGTCATATTGCATGGTACCCATTCCACGGGTCTCAACTCTCCAGGTTTAAGGGATTCTTCCTTCAGGTAAAACATGCACGTGGAACCCAGAGTATGATCAACCGTGTGATCGGGAGACGTGTTCCAATATGTCTCAGTTCTCGTCCCCTGGTACTCGGGTGCAACATTCCAGACGCTTTACTAACACTCTCCCGACTTGGAGAGTCAGTGCCTTTAACCTCCTGTTTGGCCCAGTTTGCAATTTCTGCGGAAGATGAACAGGAATAGGGAGAACCAATGAGAGACTAGCTGGAGGTGTCTGGACGGGCAAATTTAACTCTCATTTCCCACCAGGAAGAGGAATTAACCAAAGGCTCAGCGTGCCGTGCCGGAACCAGATTAGGGCCTGAAGCAATCCTGCGGTGTTGCGGCCAGCTCACAAGAAAGCGAGTTGAAGAAAGGAGCTCAGGGGCACTGTAATTCACAAACCTGCAGAGTTATAAATGACAGCTATCGTCCAAAAATATACTGAAGTAAGGCTGCCAAGAGGACTTGAAAGCGGGGCAGAATTGCAGGAAACCGATTTCAGGAGGTAGACTGGAATTGCATTTAAAGCATAGGAAAAGAGGCAGAACGTCCACAATGATGCGCTTGGCCAAAAAGGGCGTATGCGTTTTTTCCTGAATATATTCAGGAAAAAACGCATACGCCCTTTTTGGCCAACCAAGCAAGCTTGCAAAGGAAATCTGCACTACAATGAAGTCTCACTTCCGCCCGGTCAAAAGGGCCATCTGAAAAAAGTGTAAAATCCAGAAAGGCAGGACAGGCCATGGAGAACTGGAAGCCTTGTTATGCTGATGGGCGGGATGTAAATTGCCAACAGCCACTCGGGAGAGGTGTATGGTGTTTCCTGAAACATCTAAAAAACAAAGCAACAGAGCCTAGGGCACTTCCACTTATGGTCCTATAGCTTAGGGAAATTAAAATCAAAAAGACACAGCCACCCCAAAGTTTGGGACGGCTCTGTTTACAAGAACCTCGTTTACGGTACAAGTTCAATATCGCAGAAAGTGAAAAATGGATAAAGAAGTTGTGGTACTTACGTACAATGCAATATCACTCAGCAATGAAATCTATGTCATCAGGCCCGTAGCAGCATAATGAGTGGATTCAGGTATGATGATTCTAACTGAAATAAGTCACACAGAAAAAGAAACATCATAAGATATCACTAATACATGGAATGTAAACTTGGCTACACAGGAACTGGATTACAAAACAGAACAGGGTCTCAAATTTAGAAAACCAACTTATGCTTGCTTAAGGGGAAAGGTGAGTTGGGGTGCTGCATAAAACCAGAGATTGAAATGAGCACAGATAAAGTTCCTTAAGCCAAATATAGAATAGACAAGAACTACTCCTTGCTCAACGAAATGGACTCAACACCCCATATTAAATGCCTAGGAATGTACCTGACTAGTAAGTATCTTAAAAGCTATGCACTGCTATGTCTCTGAAAGAAAATCAAGCATGTGTACAGGGGCATAAACGCAGCAGTGATAGGATTGGAGAGGTTCGGTGAGCAAATGAAGACCCTTTGAAGTCATATTGCATGGTACCCATTCCACGGGTCTCAACTCTCCAGGTTTAAGGGATTCTTCCTTCAGCTAAAACATGCACGTGGAACCCAGAGTATGATCAACCGTGTGATCGGGAGACGTGTTCCAATATGTCTCAGTTCTCGTCCCCTGGTACTCGGGTGCAACATTCCAGACGCTTTACTAACACTCTCCCGACGTGGAGAGTCAGTGCCTTTAACCTCCTGTTTGGCCCAGTTTGCAATTTCTGCGGAAGATGAACAGGAATAGGGAGAACCAATGAGAGACTAGCTGGAGGTGTCTGGACGGGCAAATTTAACTCTCATTTCCCACCAGGAAGAGGAATTAACCAAAGGCTCAGCGTGCCGTGCCGGAACCAGATTAGGGCCTGAAGCAATCCTGCGGTGTTGCGGCCAGCTCACAAGAAAGCGAGTTGAAGAAAGGAGCTCAGGGGCACTGTAATTCACAAACCTGCAGAGTTATAAATGACAGCTATCGTCCAAAAATATACTGAAGTAAGGCTGCCAAGAGGACTTGAAAGCGGGGCAGAATTGCAGGAAACCGATTTCAGGAGGTAGACTGGAATTGCATTTAAAGCATAGGAAAAGAGGCAGAACGTCCACAATGATGCACTTGGCCAAAACGGGCGTATGCGTTTTTTCCTGAATATATTCAGGAAAAAACGCATACGCCCTTTTTGGCCAACCAAGCAAGCTTGCAAAGGAAATCTGCACTACAATGAAGTCTCACTTCCGCCCGGTCAAAAGGGCCATCTGAAAAAAGTGTAAAATCCAGAAAGGCAGGACAGGCCATGGAGAACTGGGAGCCTTGTTATGCTGATGGGCGGGATGTAAATTGCCAACAGCCACTCGGGAGAGGTGTATGGTGTTTCCTGAAACATCTAAAAAACAAAGCAACAGAGCCTAGGGCACTTCCACTTATGGTCCTATAGCTTAGGGAAATTAAAATCAAAAAGACACAGCCACCCCAAAGTTTGGGACGGCTCTGTTTACAAGAACCTCGTTTACGGTACAAGTTCAATATCGCAGAAAGTGAAAAATGGATAAAGAAGTTGTGGTACTTACGTACAATGCAATATCACTCAGCAATGAAATCTATGTCATCAGGCCCGTAGCAGCATAATGAGTGGATTCAGGTATGATGATTCTAACTGAAATAAGTCACACAGAAAAAGAAACATCATAAGATATCACTAATACACGGAATGTAAACTTGGCTACACAGGAACTGGATTACAAAACAGAACAGGGTCTCAAATTTAGAAAACCAACTTATGCTTGCTTAAGGGGAAAGGTGAGTTGGGGTGCTGCATAAAACCAGAGATTGAAATGAGCACAGATAAAGTTCCTTAAGCCAAATATAGAATAGACAAGAACTACTCCTTGCTCAACGAAATGGACTCAACACCCCATATTAAATGCCTAAGAATGTACCTGACTAGTAAGTATCTTAAAAGCTATGCACTGCTATGTCTCTGAAAGAAAATCAAGCATGTGTACAGGGGCATAAACGCAGCAGTGATAGGATTGGAGAGGTTCGGTGAGCAAATGAAGACCCTTTGAAGTCATATTGCATGGTACCCATTCCACGGGTCTCAACTCTCCAGGTTTAAGGGATTCTTCCTTCAGCTAAAACATGCACGTGGAACCCAGAGTATGATCAACCGTGTGATCGGGAGACGTGTTCCAATATGTCTCAGTTCTCGTCCCCTGGTACTCGGGTGCAACATTCCAGACGCTTTACTAACACTCTCCCGACTTGGAGAGTCAGTGCCTTTAACCTCCTGTTTGGCCCAGTTTGCAATTTCTGCGGAAGATGAACAGGAATAGGGAGAACCAATGAGAGACTAGCTGGAGGTGTCTGGACGGGCAAATTTAACTCTCATTTCCCACCAGGAAGAGGAATTAACCAAAGGCTCAGCGTGCCGTGCCGGAACCAGATTAGGGCCTGAAGCAATCCTGCGGTGTTGCGGCCAGCTCACAAGAAAGCGAGTTGAAGAAAGGAGCTCAGGGGCACTGTAATTCACAAACCTGCAGAGTTATAAATGACAGCTATCGTCCAAAAATATACTGAAGTAAGGCTGCCAAGAGGACTTGAAAGCGGGGCAGAATTGCAGGAAACCGATTTCAGGAGGTAGACTGGAATTGCATTTAAAGCATAGGAAAAGAGGCAGAACGTCCACAATGATGCACTTGGCCAAAAAGGGCGTATGCGTTTTTTCCTGAATATATTCAGGAAAAAACGCATACGCCCTTTTTGGCCAACCAAGCAAGCTTGCAAAGGAAATCTGCACTACAATGAAGTCTCACTTCCCCCCGGTCAAAAGGGCCATCTGAAAAAAGTGTAAAATCCAGAAAGGCAGGACAGGCCATGGAGAACTGGGAGCCTTGTTATGCTGATGGGCGGGATGTAAATTGCCAACAGCCACTCGGGAGAGGTGTATGGTGTTTCCTGAAACATCTAAAAAACAAAGCAACAGAGCCTAGGGCACTTCCACTTATGGTCCTATAGCTTAGGGAAATTAAAATCAAAAAGACACAGCCACCCCAAAGTTTGGGACGGCTCTGTTTACAAGAACCTCGTTTACGGTACAAGTTCAATAGCGCAGAAAGTGAAAAATGGATAAAGAAGTTGTGGTACTTACGTACAATGCAATATCACTCAGCAATGAAATCTATGTCATCAGGCCCGTAGCAGCATAATGAGTGGATTCAGGTATGATGATTCTAACTGAAATAAGTCACACAGAAAAAGAAACATCATAAGATATCACTAATACACGGGATGTAAACTTGGCTACACAGGAACTGGATTACAAAACAGAACAGGGTCTCAAATTTAGAAAACCAACTTATGCTTGCTTAAGGGGAAAGGTGAGTTGGGGTGCTGCATCAAACCAGAGATTGAAATGAGCACAGATAAAGTTCCTTAAGCCAAATATGGAATAGCCAAGAACTACTCCTTGCTCAACGAAATGGACTCAACACCCCATATTAAACGCCTAAGAATGTACCTGACTAGTAAGTATCTTAAAACCTATGGATTGCTATGTCTCTGAAAGAAAATCAAGCGTGTGTACAGGGGCATAAACGCAGCAGTGATAGGATTGGAGAGGTTCGGTGAGCAAATGAAGACCCTTTGAAATCATATTGCATGGTACCCATTCCACGGGTCTCAACTCTCCAGGTTTAAGGGATTCTTCCTTCAGCTAAAACATGCACGTGGAACCCAGAGTATAATCAACCGTGTGATCGGGAGACGTGTTCCAATATGTCTCAGTTCTCGTCCCCTGGTACTCGGGTGCAACATTCCAGACGCTTTACTAACACTCTCCCGACTCGGAGAGTCAGTGCCTTTAACCTCCTGTTTGGCCCAGTTTGCAATTTCTGCGGAAGATGAACAGGAATAGGGAGAACCAATGAGAGACTAGCTGGAGGTGTCTGGACGGGCAAATTTAACTCTCATTTCCCACCAGGAAGAGGAATTAACCAAAGGCTCAGCGTGCCGTGCCGGAACCAGATTAGGGCCTGAAGCAATCCTGCGGTGTTGCGGCCAGCTCACAAGAAAGCGAGTTGAAGAAAGGAGCTCAGGGGCACTGTAATTCACAAACCTGCAGAGTTATAAATGACAGCTATCGTCCAAAAATATACTGAAGTAAGGCTGCCAAGAGGACTTGAAAGCGGGGCAGAATTGCAGGAAACCGATTTCAGGAGGTAGACTGGAATTGCATTTAAAGCATAGGAAAAGAGGCAGAACGTCCACAATGATGCACTTGGCCAAAAAGGGCGTATGCGTTTTTTCCTGAATATATTCAGGAAAAAACGCATACGCCCTTTTTGGCCAACCAAGCAAGCTTGCAAAGGAAATCTGCACTACAATGAAGTCTCACTTCCCCCCGGTCAAAAGGGCCATCTGAAAAAAGTGTAAAATCCAGAAAGGCAGGACAGGCCATGGAGAACTGGGAGCCTTGTTATGCTGATGGGCGGGATGTAAATTGCCAACAGCCACTCGGGAGAGGTGTATGGTGTTTCCTGAAACATCTAAAAAACAAAGCAACAGAGCCTAGGGCACTTCCACTTATGGTCCTATAGCTTAGGGAAATTAAAATCAAAAAGACACAGCCACCCCAAAGTTTGGGACGGCTCTGTTTACAAGAACCTCGTTTACGGTACAAGTTCAATAGCGCAGAAAGTGAAAAATGGATAAAGAAGTTGTGGTACTTACGTACAATGCAATATCACTCAGCAATGAAATCTATGTCATCAGGCCCGTAGCAGCATAATGAGTGGATTCAGGTATGATGATTCTAACTGAAATAAGTCACACAGAAAAAGAAACATCATAAGATATCACTAATACACGGGATGTAAACTTGGCTACACAGGAACTGGATTACAAAACAGAACAGGGTCTCAAATTTAGAAAACCAACTTATGCTTGCTTAAGGGGAAAGGTGAGTTGGGGTGCTGCATCAAACCAGAGATTGAAATGAGCACAGATAAAGTTCCTTAAGCCAAATATGGAATAGCCAAGAACTACTCCTTGCTCAACGAAATGGACTCAACACCCCATATTAAACGCCTAAGAATGTACCTGACTAGTAAGTATCTTAAAACCTATGGATTGCTATGTCTCTGAAAGAAAATCAAGCGTGTGTACAGGGGCATAAACGCAGCAGTGATAGGATTGGAGAGGTTCGGTGAGCAAATGAAGACCCTTTGAAATCATATTGCATGGTACCCATTCCACGGGTCTCAACTCTCCAGGTTTAAGGGATTCTTCCTTCAGCTAAAACATGCACGTGGAACCCAGAGTATAATCAACCGTGTGATCGGGAGACGTGTTCCAATATGTCTCAGTTCTCGTCCCCTGGTACTCGGGTGCAACATTCCAGACGCTTTACTAACACTCTCCCGACTCGGAGAGTCAGTGCCTTTAACCTCCTGTTTGGCCCAGTTTGCAATTTCTGCGGAAGATGAACAGGAATAGGGAGAACCAATGAGAGACTAGCTGGAGGTGTCTGGACGGGCAAATTTAACTCTCATTTCCCACCAGGAAGAGGAATTAACCAAAGGCTCAGCGTGCCGTGCCGGAACCAGATTAGGGCCTGAAGCAATCCTGCGGTGTTGCGGCCAGCTCACAAGAAAGCGAGTTGAAGAAAGGAGCTCAGGGGCACTGTAATTCACAAACCTGCAGAGTTATAAATGACAGCTATCGTCCAAAAATATACTGAAGTAAGGCTGCCAAGAGGACTTGAAAGCGGGGCAGAATTGCAGGAAACCGATTTCAGGAGGTAGACTGGAATTGCATTTAAAGCATAGGAAAAGAGGCAGAACGTCCACAATGATGCACTTGGCCAAAAAGGGCGTATGCGTTTTTTCCTGAATATATTCAGGAAAAAACGCATACGCCCTTTTTGGCCAACCAAGCAAGCTTGCAAAGGAAATCTGCACTACAATGAAGTCTCACTTCCCCCCGGTCAAAAGGGCCATCTGAAAAAAGTGTAAAATCCAGAAAGGCAGGACAGGCCATGGAGAACTGGGAGCCTTGTTATGCTGATGGGCGGGATGTAAATTGCCAACAGCCACTCGGGAGAGGTGTATGGTGTTTCCTGAAACATCTAAAAAACAAAGCAACAGAGCCTAGGGCACTTCCACTTATGGTCCTATAGCTTAGGGAAATTAAAATCAAAAAGACACAGCCACCCCAAAGTTTGGGACGGCTCTGTTTACAAGAACCTCGTTTACGGTACAAGTTCAATAGCGCAGAAAGTGAAAAATGGATAAAGAAGTTGTGGTACTTACGTACAATGCAATATCACTCAGCAATGAAATCTATGTCATCAGGCCCGTAGCAGCATAATGAGTGGATTCAGGTATGATGATTCTAACTGAAATAAGTCACACAGAAAAAGAAACATCATAAGATATCACTAATACACGGGATGTAAACTTGGCTACACAGGAACTGGATTACAAAACAGAACAGGGTCTCAAATTTAGAAAACCAACTTATGCTTGCTTAAGGGGAAAGGTGAGTTGGGGTGCTGCATCAAACCAGAGATTGAAATGAGCACAGATAAAGTTCCTTAAGCCATATATAGAATAGACAAGAACTACTCCTTGCTCAACGAAATGGACTCAACACCCCATATTAAACGCCTAAGAATGTACCTGACTAGTAAGTATCTTAAAACCTATGGATTGCTATGTCTCTGAAAGAAAATCAAGCGTGTGTACAGGGGCATAAACGCAGCAGTGATAGGATTGGAGACGTTCGGTGAGCAAATGAAGACCCTTTGAAGTCATATTGCATGGTACCCATTCCACGGGTCTCAACTCTCCAGGTTTAAGGGATTCTGCCTTCAGGTAAAACATGCACGTGGAACCCAGAGTATGATCAACCGTGTGATCGGGAGACGTGTTCCAATATGTCTCAGTTCTCGTCCCCTGGTACTCGGGTGCAACATTCCAGACGCTTTACTAACACTCTCCCGACTTGGAGAGTCAGTGCCTTTAACCTCCTGTTTGGCCCAGTTTGCAATTTCTGCGGAAGATGAACAGGAATAGGGAGAACCAATGAGAGACTAGCTGGAGGTGTCTGGACGGGCAAATTTAACTCTCATTTCCCACCAGGAAGAGGAATTAACCAAAGGCTCAGCGTGCCGTGCCGGAACCAGATTAGGGCCTGAAGCAATCCTGCGGTGTTGCGGCCAGCTCACAAGAAAGCGAGTTGAAGAAAGGAGCTCAGGGGCACTGTAATTCACAAACCTGCAGAGTTATAAATGACAGCTATCGTCCAAAAATATACTGAAGTAAGGCTGCCAAGAGGACTTGAAAGCGGGGCAGAATTGCAGGAAACCGATTTCAGGAGGTAGACTGGAATTGCATTTAAAGCATAGGAAAAGAGGCAGAACGTCCACAATGATGCACTTGGCCAAAAAGGGCGTATGCGTTTTTTCCTGAATATATTCAGGAAAAAACGCATACGCCCTTTATGGCCAACCAAGCAAGCTTGCAAAGGAAATCTGCACTACAATGAAGTCTCACTTCCCCCCGGTCAAAAGGGCCATCTGAAAAAAGTGTAAAATCCAGAAAGGCAGGACAGGCCATGGAGAACTGGGAGCCTTGTTATGCTGATGGGCGGGATGTAAATTGCCAACAGCCACTCGGGAGAGGTGTATGGTGTTTCCTGAAACATCTAAAAAACAAAGCAACAGAGCCTAGGGCACTTCCACTTATGGTCCTATAGCTTAGGGAAATTAAAATCAAAAAGACACAGCCACCCCAAAGTTTGGGACGGCTCTGTTTACAAGAACCTCGTTTACGGTACAAGTTCAATATCGCAGAAAGTGAAAAATGGATAAAGAAGTTGTGGTACTTACGTACAATGCAATATCACTCAGCAATGAAATCTATGTCATCAGGCCCGTAGCAGCATAATGAGTGGATTCAGGTATGATGATTCTAACTGAAATAAGTCACACAGAAAAAGAAACATCATAAGATATCACTAATACACGGGATGTAAACTTGGCTACACAGGAACTGGATTACAAAACAGAACAGGGTCTCAAATTTAGAAAACCAACTTATGCTTGCTTAAGGGGAAAGGTGAGTTGGGGTGCTGCATAAAACCAGAGATTGAAATGAGCACAGATAAAGTTCCTTAAGCCAAATATGGAATAGACAAGAACTACTCCTTGCTCAACGAAATGGACTCAACACCCCATATTAAACGCCTAAGAATGTACCTGACTAGTAAGTATCTTAAAACCTATGCACTGCTATGTCTCTGAAAGAAAATCAAGCGTGTGTACAGGGGCATAAATGCAGCAGTGATAGGATTGGAGAGGTTCGGTGAGCAAATGAAGACCCTTTGAAGTCATATTGCATGGTACCCATTCCACGGGTCTCAACTCTCCAGGTTTAAGGGATTCTTCCTTCAGCTAAAACATGCACGTGGAACCCAGAGTATGATCAACCGTGTGATCGGGAGACGTGTTCCAATATGTCTCAGTTCTCGTCCCCTGGTACTCGGGTGCAACATTCCAGACGCTTTACTAACACTCTCCCGACTTGGAGAGTCAGTGCCTTTAACCTCCTGTTTGGCCCAGTTTGCAATTTCTGCGGAAGATGAACAGGAATAGGGAGAACCAATGAGAGACTAGCTGGAGGTGTCTGGACGGGCAAATTTAACTCTCATTTCCCACCAGGAAGAGGAATTAACCAAAGGCTCAGCGTGCCGTGCCGGAACCAGATTAGGGCCTGAAGCAATCCTGCGGTGTTGCGGCCAGCTCACAAGAAAGCGAGTTGAAGAAAGGAGCTCAGGGGCACTGTAATTCACAAACCTGCAGAGTTATAAATGACAGCTATCGTCCAAAAATATACTGAAGTAAGGCTGCCAAGAGGACTTGAAAGCGGGGCAGAATTGCAGGAAACCGATTTCAGGAGGTAGACTGGAATTGCATTTAAAGCATAGGAAAAGAGGCAGAACGTCCACAATGATGCACTTGGCCAAAAAGGGCGTATGCATTTTTTCCTGAATATATTCAGGAAAAAACGCATACGCCCTTTTTGGCCAACCAAGCAAGCTTGCAAAGGAAATCTGCACTACAATGAAGTCTCACTTCCCCCCGGTCAAAAGGGCCATCTGAAAAAAGTGTAAAATCCAGAAAGGCAGGACAGGCCATGGAGAACTGGGAGCCTTGTTATGCTGATGGGCGGGATGTAAATTGCCAACAGCCACTCGGGAGAGGTGTATGGTGTTTCCTGAAACATCTAAAAAACAAAGCAACAGAGCCTAGGGCACTTCCACTTATGGTCCTATAGCTTAGGGAAATTAAAATCAAAAAGACACAGCCACCCCAAAGTTTGGGACGGCTCTGTTTACAAGAACCTCGTTTACGGTACAAGTTCAATAGCGCAGAAAGTGAAAAATGGATAAAGAAGTTGTGGTACTTACGTACAATGCAATATCACTCAGCAATGAAATCTATGTCATCAGGCCCGTAGCAGCATAATGAGTGGATTCAGGTATGATGATTCTAACTGAAATAAGTCACACAGAAAAAGAAACATCATAAGATATCACTAATACACGGGATGTAAACTTGGCTACACAGGAACTGGATTACAAAACAGAACAGGGTCTCAAATTTAGAAAACCAACTTATGCTTGCTTAAGGGGAAAGGTGAGTTGGGGTGCTGCATAAAACCAGAGATTTAAATGAGCACAGATAAAGTTCCTTAAGCCAAATATGGAATAGACAAGAACTACTCCTTGCTCAACGAAATGGACTCAACACCCCATATTAAACGCCTAAGAATGTACCTGACTAGTAAGTATCTTAAAACCTATGCACTGCTATGTCTCTGAAAGAAAATCAAGCATGTGTACAGGGGCATAAATGCAGCAGTGATAGGATTGGAGAGGTTCGGTGAGCAAATGAAGACCCTTTGAAGTCATATTGCATGGTACCCATTCCACGGGTCTCAACTCTCCAGGTTTAAGGGATTCTTCCTTCAGCTAAAACATGCACGTGGAACCCAGAGTATGATCAACCGTGTGATCGGGAGACGTGTTCCAATATGTCTCAGTTCTCGTCCCCTGGTACTCGGGTGCAACATTCCAGACGCTTTACTAACACTCTCCCGACTTGGAGAGTCAGTGCCTTTAACCTCCTGTTTGGCCCAGTTTGCAATTTCTGCGGAAGATGAACAGGAATAGGGAGAACCAATGAGAGACTAGCTGGAGGTGTCTGGACGGGCAAATTTAACTCTCATTTCCCACCAGGAAGAGGAATTAACCAAAGGCTCAGCGTGCCGTGCCGGAACCAGATTAGGGCCTGAAGCAATCCTGCGGTGTTGCGGCCAGCTCACAAGAAAGCGAGTTGAAGAAAGGAGCTCAGGGGCACTGTAATTCACAAACCTGCAGAGTTATAAATGACAGCTATCGTCCAAAAATATACTGAAGTAAGGCTGCCAAGAGGACTTGAAAGCGGGGCAGAATTGCAGGAAACCGATTTCAGGAGGTAGACTGGAATTGCATTTAAAGCATAGGAAAAGAGGCAGAACGTCCACAATGATGCACTTGGCCAAAAAGGGCGTATGCATTTTTTCCTGAATATATTCAGGAAAAAACGCATACGCACTTTTTGGCCAACCAAGCAAGCTTGCAAAGGAAATCTGCACTACAATGAAGTCTCACTTCCCCCCGGTCAAAAGGGCCATCTGAAAAAAGTGTAAAATCCAGAAAGGCAGGACAGGCCATGGAGAACTGGGAGCCTTGTTATGCTGATGGGCGGGATGTAAATTGCCAAGAGCCACTCGGGAGAGGTGTATGGTGTTTCCTGAAACATCTAAAAAACAAAGCAACAGAGCCTAGGGCACTTCCACTTATGGTCCTATAGCTTAGGGAAATTAAAATCAAAAAGACACAGCCACCCCAAAGTTTGGGACGGCTCTGTTTACAAGAACCTCGTTTACGGTACAAGTTCAATAGCGCAGAAAGTGAAAAATGGATAAAGAAGTTGTGGTACTTACGTACAATGCAATATCACTCAGCAATGAAATCTATGTCATCAGGCCCGTAGCAGCATAATGAGTGGATTCAGGTATGATGATTCTAACTGAAATAAGTCACACAGAAAAAGAAACATCATAAGATATCACTAATACACGGGATGTAAACTTGGCTACACAGGAACTGGATTACAAAACAGAACAGGGTCTCAAATTTAGAAAACCAACTTATGCTTGCTTAAGGGGAAAGGTGAGTTGGGGTGCTGCATAAAACCAGAGATTTAAATGAGCACAGATAAAGTTCCTTAAGCCAAATATGGAATAGACAAGAACTACTCCTTGCTCAACGAAATGGACTCAACACCCCATATTAAACGCCTAAGAATGTACCTGACTAGTAAGTATCTTAAAACCTATGGATTGCTATGTCTCTGAAAGAAAATCAAGCGTGTGTACAGGGGCATAAACGCAGCAGTGATAGGATTGGAGAGGTTCGGTGAGCAAATGAAGACCCTTTGAAGTCATATTGCATGGTACCCATTTCACGGGACTCAACTCTCCAGGTTTAAGGGATTCTGCCTTCAGGTAAAACATGCACATGGAACCCAGAGTATGATCAACCGTGTGGTCGGGAGACATGTTCCAATATGTCTCAGTTCTCGTCCCCTGGTACTCGGGTGCAACATTCCAGACGCTTTACTAACACTCTCCCGACGTGGAGAGTCAGTGCCTTTAACCTCCTGTTTGGCCCATTTGCAATTTCTGAGGAAGATGAACAGGAATAGGGAGAACCAATGAGAGACTAGCTGGAGGTGTCTGGACGGGCAAATTTAACTCTCATTTCCCACCAGGAAGAGGAATTAACCAAAGGCTCAGCGTGCCGTGCCGGAACCAGATTAGGGCCTGAAGCAATCCTGCGGTGTTGCGGCCAGCTCACAAGAAAGCGAGTTGAAGAAAGGAGCTCAGGGGCACTGTAATTCACAAACCTGCAGAGTTATAAATGACAGCTATCGTCCAAAAATATACTGAAGTAAGGCTGCCAAGAGGACTTGAAAGCGGGGCAGAATTGCAGGAAACCGATTTCAGGAGGTAGACTGGAATTGCATTTAAAGCATAGGAAAAGAGGCAGAACGTCCACAATGATGCACTTGGCCAAAAAGGGCGTATGCGTTTTTTCCTGAATATATTCAGGAAAAAACGCATACGCCCTTTTTGGCCAACCAAGCAAGCTTGCAAAGGAAATCTGCACTACAATGAAGTCTCACTTCCCACCGGTCAAAAGGGCCATCTGAAAAAAGTAAAATCCAGAAAGGCAGGACAGGCCATGGAGAACTGGGAGCCTTGTTATGCTGATGGGCGGGATGTAAATTGCCAACAGCCACTCGGGAGAGGTGTATGGTGTTTCCTGAAACATCTAAAAAACAAAGCAACAGAGCCTAGGGCACTTCCACTTATGGTCCTATAGCTTAGGGAAATTAAAATCAAAAAGACACAGCCACCCCAAAGTTTGGGATGGCTCTGTTTACAAGAACCTCGTTTACGGTACAAGTTCAATATCGCAGAAAGTGAAAAATGGATAAAGAAGTTGTGGTACTTACGTACAATGCAATATCACTCAGCAATGAAATCTATGTCATCAGGCCCGTAGCAGCATGAGTGGATTCAGGTATGATGATTCTAACTGAAATAAGTCACACAGAAAAAGAAACATCATAAGATATCACTAATACACGGGATGTAAACTTGGCTACACAGGAACTGGATTACAAAACAGAACAGGGTCTCAAATTTAGAAAACCAACTTATGCTTGCTTAAGGGGAAAGGTGAGTTGGGGTGCTGCATAAAACCAGAGATTGAAATGAGCACAGATAAAGTTCCTTAAGCCAAATATAGAATAGACAAGAACTACTCCTTGCTCAACGAAATGGACTCAACACCCTATATTAAACGCCTAAGAATGTACCTGACTAGTAAGTATCTTAAAACCTATGGATTGCTATGTGTCTGAAAGAAAATCAAGCGTGTGTACAGGGGCATAAACGCAGCAGTGATAGGATTGGAGACGTTCAGTGAGCAAATGAAGACCCTTTGAAGTCATATTGCATGGTACCCATTCCACGGGTCTCAACTCTCCAGGTTTAAGGGATTCTTCCTTCAGCTAAAACATGCACGTGGAACCCAGAGTATGATCAACCGTGTGATCGGGAGACGTGTTCCAATATGTCTCAGTTCTCGTCCCCTGGTACTCGGGTGCAACATTCCAGACGCTTTACTAACACTCTCCCGACTTGGAGAGTCAGTGCCTTTAACCTCCTGTTTGGCCCAGTTTGCAATTTCTGCGGAAGATGAACAGGAATAGGGAGAACCAATGAGAGACTAGCTGGAGGTGTCTGGACGGGCAAATTTAACTCTCATTTCCCACCAGGAAGAGGAATTAACCAAAGGCTCAGCGTGCCGTGCCGGAACCAGATTAGGGCCTGAAGCAATCCTGCGGTGTTGCGGCCAGCTCACAAGAAAGCGAGTTGAAGAAAGGAGCTCAGGGACACTGTAATTCACAAACCTGCAGAGTTATAAATGACAGCTATCGTCCAAAAATATACTGAAGTAAGGCTGCCAAGAGGACTTGAAAGCAGGGCAGAATTGCAGGAAACCGATTTCAGGAGGTAGACTGGAATTGCATTTAAAGCATAGGAAAAGAGGCAGAACGTCCACAATGATGCACTTGGCCAAAAAGGGCGTATGCGTTTTTTCCTGAATATATTCAGGAAAAAACGCATACGCCCTTTTTGGCCAACCAAGCAAGCTTGCAAAGGAAATCTGCACTACAATGAAGTCTCACTTCCCCCCGGTCAAAAGGGCCATCTGAAAAAAGTGTAAAATCCAGAAAGGCAGGACAGGCCATGGAGAACTGGGAGCCTTGTTATGCTGATGGGCGGGATGTAAATTGCCAACAGCCACTCGGGAGAGGTGTATGGTGTTTCCTGAAACATCTAAAAAACAAAGCAACAGAGCCTAGGGCACTTCCACTTATGGTCCTATAGCTTAGGGAAATTAAAATCAAAAAGACACAGCCACCCCAAAGTTTGGGACGGCACTGTTTACAAGAACCTCGTTTACGGTACAAGTTCAATATCGCAGAAAGTGAAAAATGGATAAAGAAGTTGTGGTACTTACGTACAATGCAATATCACTCAGCAATGAAATCTATGTCATCAGGCCCGTAGCAGCATAATGAGTGGATTCAGGTATGATGATTCTAACTGAAATAAGTCACACAGAAAAAGAAACATCATAAGATATCACTAATACACGGGATGTAAACTTGGCTACACAGGAACTGGATTACAAAACAGAACAGGGTCTCAAATTTAGAAAACCAACTTATGCTTGCTTAAGGGGAAAGGTGAGTTGGGGTGCTGCATCAAACCAGAGATTGAAATGAGCACAGATAAAGTTCCTTAAGCCAAATATGGAATAGACAAGAACTACTCCTTGCTCAACGAAATGGACTCAACACCCCATATTAAACGCCTAAGAATGTACCTGACTAGTAAGTATCTTAAAACCTATGGATTGCTATGTGTCTGAAAGAAAATCAAGCGTGTGTACAGGGGCATAAACGCAGCAGTGATAGGATTGGAGAGGTTCGGTGAGCAAATGAAGATCCTTTGAAGTCATATTGCATGGTACCCATTCCACTGGTCTCAACTCTCCAGGTTTAAGGATTCTTCCTTCAGCTAAAACATGCACGTGGAACCCAGAGTATGATCAACCGTGTGATCGGGAGACGTGTTCCAATATGTCTCAGTTCTCGTCCCCTGGTACTCGGGTGCAACATTCCAGACGCTTTACTAACACTCTCCCGACTTGGAGAGTCAGTGCCTTTAACCTCCTGTTTGGCCCAGTTTGCAATTTCTGCGGAAGATGAACAGGAATAGGGAGAACCAATGAGAGACTAGCTGGAGGTGTCTGGACGGGCAAATTTAACTCTCATTTCCCACCAGGAAGAGGAATTAACCAAAGGCTCAGTGTGCCGTGCCGGAACCAGATTAGGGCCTGAAGCAATCCTGCGGTGTTGCGGCCAGCTCACAAGAAAGCGAGTTGAAGAAAGGAGCTCAGGGGCATTGTAATTCACAAACCTGCAGAGTTATAAATGACAGCTATCGTCCAAAAATATACTGAAGTAAGGCTGCCAAGAGGACTTGAAAGCGGGGCAGAATTGCAGGAAACCGATTTCAGGAGGTAGACTGGAATTGCATTTAAAGCATAGGAAAAGAGGCAGAACGTCCACAATGATGCACTTGGCCAAAAAGGGCGTATGCGTTTTTTCCTGAATATATTCAGGAAAAAACGCATACGCCCTTTTTGGCCAACCAAGCAAGCTTGCAAAGGAAATCTGCACTACAATGAAGTCTCACTTCCCCCCGGTCAAAAGGGCCATCTGAAAAAAGTGTAAAATCCAGAAAGGCAGGACAGGCCATGGAGAACTGGGAGCCTTGTTATGCTGATGGGCGGGATGTAAATTGCCAAGAGCCACTCGGGAGAGGTGTATGGTGTTTCCTGAAACATCTAAAAAACAAAGCAACAGAGCCTAGGGCACTTCCACTTATGGTCCTATAGCTTAGGGAAATTAAAATCAAAAAGACACAGCCACCCCAAAGTTTGGGACGGCTCTGTTTACAAGAACCTCGTTTACGGTACAAGTTCAATAGCGCAGAAAGTGAAAAATGGATAAAGAAGTTGTGGTACTTACGTACAATGCAATATCACTCAGCAATGAAATCTATGTCATCAGGCCCGTAGCAGCATAATGAGTGGATTCAGGTATGATGATTCTAACTGAAATAAGTCACACAGAAAAAGAAACATCATAAGATATCACTAATACACGGAATGTAAACTTGGCTACACAAGAACTGGATTACAAAACAGAACAGGGTCTCAAATTTAGAAAACCAACTTATGCTTGCTTAAGGGGAAAGGTGAGTTGGGGTGCTGCATAAAACCAGAGATTTAAATGAACACAGATAAAGTTCCTTAAGCCAAATATGGAATAGACAAGAACTACTCCTTGCTCAACGAAATGGACTCAACACCCCATATTAAACGTCTAAGAATGTACCTGACTAGTAAGTATCTTAAAACCTATGAATTGCTATGTCTCTGAAAGAAAATCAAGCGTGTGTACAGGGGCATAAACGCAGCAGTGATAGGATTGGAGAGGTTCGGTGAGCAAATGAAGACCCTTTGAAGTCATATTGCATGGTACCCATTCCACGGGTCTCAACTCTCCAGGTTTAAGGGATTCTGCCTTCAGGTAAAACATGCACGTGGAACCCAGTGTATGATCACCCGTGTGATCGGGAGACATTTTCCAATATGTCTCAGTTCTCGTCCCCTGGTACTCGGGTGCAACATTCCAGACGCTTTACTAACACTCTCCGGACGTGGAGAGTCAGTGCCTTTAACCTCCTGTTTGGCCCAGTTTGCAATTTCTGCGGAAGATGAACAGGAATAGGGAGAACCAATGAGAGACTAGCTGGAGGTGTCTGGACGGGCAAATTTAACTCTTATTTCCCACCAGGAAGAGGAATTAACCAAAGGCTCAGCGTGCCGTGCCGGAACCAGATTAGGGCCTGAAGCAATCCTGCGGTGTTGCGGCCAGCTCACAAGAAAGCGAGTTGAAGAAAGGAGCTCAGGGGCACTGTAATTCACAAACCTGCAGAGTTATAAATGACAGCTATCGTCCAAAAATATACTGAAGTAAGGCTGCCAAGAGGACTTGAAAGCGGGGCAGAATTGCAGGAAACCGATTTCAGGAGGTAGACTGGAATTGCATTTAAAGCATAGGAAAAGAGGCAGAACGTCCACAATGATGCACTTGGCCAAAAAGGGCGTATGCGTTTTTTCCTGAATATATTCAGGAAAAAACGCATACGCCCTTTTTGGCCAACCAAGCAAGCTTGCAAAGGAAATCTGCACTACAATGAAGTCTCACTTCCCCCCGGTCAAAAGGGCCATCTGAAAAAAGTGTAAAATCCAGAAAGGCAGGACAGGCCATGGAGAACTGGGAGCCTTGTTATGCTGATGGGCGGGATGTAAATTGCCAACAGCCACTCGGGAGAGGTGTATGGTGTTTCCTGAAACATCTAAAAAACAAAGCAACAGAGCCTAGGGCACTTCCACTTATGGTCCTATAGCTTAGGGAAATTAAAATCAAAAAGACACAGCCACCCCAAAGTTTGGGACGGCTCTGTTTACAAGAACCTCGTTTACGGTACAAGTTCAATATCGCAGAAAGTGAAAAATGGATAAAGAAGTTGTGGTACTTACGTACAATGCAATATCACTCAGCAATGAAATCTATGTCATCAGGCCCATAGCAGCATAATGAGTGGATTCAGGTATGATGATTCTAACTGAAATAAGTCACACAGAAAAAGAAACATCATAAGATATCACTAATACACGGGATGTAAACTTGGCTACACAGGAACTGGATTACAAAACAGAACAGGGTCTCAAATTTAGAAAACCAACTTATGCTTGCTTAAGGGGAAAGGTGAGTTGGGGTGCTGCATCAAACCAGAGATTGAAATGAGCACAGATAAAGTTCCTTAAGCCAAATATGGAATAGACAAGAACTACTCCTTGCTCAACGAAATGGACTCAACACCCCATATTAAACGCCTAAGAATGTACCTGACTAGTAAGTATCTTAAAACCTATGGATTGCTATGTCTCTGAAAGAAAATCAAGCGTGTGTACAGGGGCATAAACGCAGCAGTGATAGGATTGGAGACGTTCGGTGAGCAAATGAAGACCCTTTGAAGTCATATTGCATGGTACCCATTCCACGGGTCTCAACTCTCCAGGTTTAAGGGATTCTGCCTTCAGGTAAAACATGCACGTGGAACCCAGTGTATGATCACCCGTGTGATTGGGAGACATGTTCCAATATGTCTCAGTTCTCGTCCCCTGGTACTCGGGTGCAACATTCCAGACGCTTTACTAACACTCTCCGGACGTGGAGAGTCAGTGCCTTTAACCTCCTGTTTGGCCCAGTTTGCAATTTCTGCGGAAGATGAACAGGAATAGGGAGAACCAATGAGAGACTAGCTGGAGGTGTCTGGACGGGCAAATTTAACTCTTATTTCCCACCAGGAAGAGGAATTAACCAAAGGCTCAGCGTGCCGTGCCGGAACCAGATTAGGGCCTGAAGCAATCCTGCGGTGTTGCGGCCAGCTCACAAGAAAGCGAGTTGAAGAAAGGAGCTCAGGGGCACTGTAATTCACAAACCTGCAGAGTTATAAATGACAGCTATCGTCCAAAAATATACTGAAGTAAGGCTGCCAAGAGGACTTGAAAGCGGGGCAGAATTGCAGGAAACCGATTTCAGGAGGTAGACTGGAATTGCATTTAAAGCATAGGAAAAGAGGCAGAACGTCCACAATGATGCACTTGGCCAAAAAGGGCGTATGCGTTTTTTCCTGAATATATTCAGGAAAAAACGCATACGCCCTTTTTGGCCAACCAAGCAAGCTTGCAAAGGAAATCTGCACTACAATGAAGTCTCACTTCCCCCCGGTCAAAAGGGCCATCTGAAAAAAGTGTAAAATCCAGAAAGGCAGGACAGGCCATGGAGAACTGGGAGCCTTGTTATGCTGATGGGCGGGATGTAAATTGCCAACAGCCACTCGGGAGAGGTGTATGGTGTTTCCTGAAACATCTAAAAAACAAAGCAACAGAGCCTAGGGCACTTCCACTTATGGTCCTATAGCTTAGGGAAATTAAAATCAAAAAGACACAGCCACCCCAAAGTTTGGGACGGCTCTGTTTACAAGAACCTCGTTTACGGTACAAGTTCAATATCGCAGAAAGTGAAAAATGGATAAAGAAGTTGTGGTACTTACGTACAATGCAATATCACTCAGCAATGAAATCTATGTCATCAGGCCCATAGCAGCATAATGAGTGGATTCAGGTATGATGATTCTAACTGAAATAAGTCACACAGAAAAAGAAACATCATAAGATATCACTAATACACGGGATGTAAACTTGGCTACACAGGAACTGGATTACAAAACAGAACAGGGTCTCAAATTTAGAAAACCAACTTATGCTTGCTTAAGGGGAAAGGTGAGTTGGGGTGCTGCATAAAACCAGAGATTGAAATGAGCACAGATAAAGTTCCTTAAGCCAAATATACAATAGACAAGAACTACTCCTTGCTCAACGAAATGGACTCAACACCCCATATTAAACGCCTAAGAATGTACCTGACTAGTAAGTATCTTAAAACCTATGGATTGCTATGTCTCTGAAAGAAAATCAAGCGTGTGTACAGGGGCACAAACGCAGCAATGATAGGATTGGAGAGGTTCGGTGAGCAAATGAAGACCCTTTGAAGTCATATTGCATGGTACCCATTCCACGGGTCTCAACTCTCCAGGTTTAAGGGATTCTTCCTTCAGCTAAAACATGCACGTGGAACCCAGAGTATGATCAACCGTGTGATCGGGAGACGTGTTCCAATATGTCTCAGTTCTCGTCCCCTGGTACTCGGGTGCAACATTCCAGACGCTTTACTAACACTCTCCCGACTTGGAGAGTCAGTGCCTTTAACCTCCTGTTTGGCCCAGTTTGCAATTTCTGCGGAAGATGAACAGGAATAGGGAGAACCAATGAGAGACTAGCTGGAGGTGTCTGGACGGGCAAATTTAACTCTCATTTCCCACCAGGAAGAGGAATTAACCAAAGGCTCAGCGTGCCGTGCCGGAACCAGATTAGGGCCTGAAGCAATCCTGCGGTGTTGCGGCCAGCTCACAAGAAAGCGAGTTGAAGAAAGGAGCTCAGGGGCACTGTAATTCACAAACCTGCAGAGTTATAAATGACAGCTATCGTCCAAAAATATACTGAAGTAAGGCTGCCAAGAGGACTTGAAAGCGGGGCAGAATTGCAGGAAACCGATTTCAGGAGGTAGACTGGAATTGCATTTAAAGCATAGGAAAAGAGGCAGAACGTCCACAATGATGCACTTGGCCAAAAAGGGCGTATGCGTTTTTTCCTGAATATATTCAGGAAAAAACGCATACGCCCTTTTTGGCCAACCAAGCAAGCTTGCAAAGGAAATCTGCACTACAATGAAGTCTCACTTCCCCCCGGTCAAAAGGGCCATCTGAAAAAAGTGTAAAATCCAGAAAGGCAGGACAGGCCATGGAGAACTGGGAGCCTTGTTATGCTGATGGGCGGGATGTAAATTGCCAACAGCCACTCGGGAGAGGTGTATGGTGTTTCCTGAAACATCTAAAAAACAAAGCAACAGAGCCTAGGGCACTTCCACTTATGGTCCTATAGCTTAGGGAAATTAAAATCAAAAAGACACAGCCACCCCAAAGTTTGGGACGGCTCTGTTTACAAGAACCTCGTTTACGGTACAAGTTCAATATCGCAGAAAGTGAAAAATGGATAAAGAAGTTGTGGTACTTACGTACAATGCAATATCACTCAGCAATGAAATCTATGTCATCAGGCCCGTAGCAGCATAATGAGTGGATTCAGGTATGATGATTCTAACTGAAATAAGTCACACAGAAAAAGAAACATCATAAGATAT
This sequence comes from Leucopleurus acutus, assembly GCF_964270905.1. Taxonomy (NCBI): domain Eukaryota; kingdom Metazoa; phylum Chordata; class Mammalia; order Artiodactyla; family Delphinidae; genus Leucopleurus; species Leucopleurus acutus. Next base: position 395,656 of record NW_028139195.1, read on the forward strand.
CACTAATACACGGGATGTAAACTTGGCTACACAGGAACTGGATTACAAAACAGAACAGGGTCTCAAATTTAGAAAACCAACTTATGCTTGCTTAAGGGGAAAGGTGAGTTGGGGTGCTGCATAAAACCAGAGACTGAAATGAGCACAGATAAAGTTCCTTAAGCCAAATATAGAATAGACAAGAACTACTCCTTGCTCAACGAAATGGACTCAACACCCCATATTAAACGCCTAAGAATGTACCTGACTAGTAAGTATCTTAAAACCTATGGATTGCTATGTCTCTGAAAGAAAATCAAGCGTGTGTACAGGGGCATAAACGCAGCAGTGATAGGATTGGAGACGTTCGGTGAGCAAATGAAGACCCTTTGAAGTCATATTGCATGGTACCCATTCCACGGGTCTCAACTCTCCAGGTTTAAGGGATTCTGCCTTCAGGTAAAACATGCACGTGGAACCCAGAGTATGATCAACCGTGTGATCGGGAGACGTGTTCCAATGTGTCTCAGTTCTCGTCCCCTGGTACTCGGGTGCAACATTCCAGACGCTTTACTAACACTCTCCCGACTTGGAGAGTCAGTGCCTTTAACCTCCTGTTTGGCCCAGTTTGCAATTTCTGCGGAAGATGAACAGGAATAGGGAGAACCAATGAGAGACTAGCTGGAGGTGTCTGGACGGGCAAATTTAACTCTCATTTCCCACCAGGAAGAGGAATTAACCAAAGGCTCAGCGTGCCGTGCCGGAACCAGATTAGGGCCTGAAGCAATCCTGCGGTGTTGCGGCCAGCTCACAAGAAAGCGAGTTGAAGAAAGGAGCTCAGGGGCACTGTAATTCACAAACCTGCAGAGTTATAAATGACAGCTATCGTCCAAAAATATACTGAAGTAAGGCTGCCAAGAGGACTTGAAAGCGGGGCAGAATTGCAGGAAACCGATTTCAGGAGGTAGACTGGAATTGCATTTAAAGCATAGGAAAAGAGGCAGAACGTCCACAATGATGCACTTGGCCAAAAAGGGCGTATGCGTTTTTTCCTGAATATATTCAGGAAAAAACGCATACGCCCTTTTTGGCCAACCAAGCAAGCTTGCAAAGGAAATCTGCACTACAATGAAGTCTCACTTCCCCCCGGTCAAAAGGGCCATCTGAAAAAAGTGTAAAATCCAGAAAGGCAGGACAGGCCATGGAGAACTGGGAGCCTTGTTATGCTGATGGGCGGGATGTAAATTGCCAACAGCCACTCGGGAGAGGTGTATGGTGTTTCCTGAAACATCTAAAAAACAAAGCAACAGAGCCTAGGGCACTTCCACTTATGGTCCTATAGCTTAGGGAAATTAAAATCAAAAAGACACAGCCACCCCAAAGTTTGGGACGGCTCTGTTTACAAGAACCTCGTTTACGGTACAAGTTCAATATCGCAGAAAGTGAAAAATGGATAAAGAAGTTGTGGTACTTACGTACAATGCAATATCACTCAGCAATGAAATCTATGTCATCAGGCCAGTAGCAGCATAATGAGTGGATTCAGGTATGATGATTCTAACTGAAATAAGTCACACAGAAAAAGAAACATCATAAGATATCACTAATACACGGAATGTAAACTTGGCTACACAGGAACTGGATTACAAAACAGAACAGGGTCTCAAATTTAGAAAACCAACTTATGCTTGCTTAAGGGGAAAGGTGAGTTGGGGTGCTGCATAAAACCAGAGATTTAAATGAACACAGATAAAGTTCCTTAAGCCAAATATGGAATAGACAAGAACTACTCCTTGCTCAACGAAATGGACTCAACACCCCATATTAAACGCCTAAGAATGTACCTGACTAGTAAGTATCTTAAAACCTATGGATTGCTATGTCTCTGAAAGAAAATCAAGCGTGTGTACAGGGGCATAAACGCAGCAGTGATAGGATTGGAGAGGTTCGGTGAGCAAATGAAGACCCTTTGAAGTCATATTGCATGGTACCCATTCCACGGGTCTCAACTCTCCAGGTTTAAGGGATTCTTCCTTCAGCTAAAACATGCACGTGGAACCCAGAGTATGATCAACCGTGTGATCGGGAGACGTGTTCCAATATGTCTCAGTTCTCGTCCCCTGGTACTCGGGTGCAACATTCCAGACGCTTTACTAACACTCTCCCGACTTGGAGAGTCAGTGCCTTTAACCTCCTGTTTGGCCCAGTTTGCAATTTCTGCGGAAGATGAACAGGAATAGGGAGAACCAATGAGAGACTAGCTGGAGGTGTCTGGACGGGCAAATTTAACTCTCATTTCCCACCAGGAAGAGGAATTAACCAAAGGCTCAGCGTGCCGTGCCGGAACCAGATTAGGGCCTGAAGCAATCCTGCGGTGTTGCGGCCAGCTCACAAGAAAGCGAGTTGAAGAAAGGAGCTCAGGGGCACTGTAACTCACAAACCTGCAGAGTTATAAATGACAGCTATCGTCCAAAAATATACTGAAGTAAGGCTGCCAAGAGGACTTGAAAGCGGGGCAGAATTGCAGGAAACCGATTTCAGGAGGTAGACTGGAATTGCATTTAAAGCATAGGAAAAGAGGCAGAACGTCCACAATGATGCACTTGGCCAAAAAGGGCGTATGCATTTTTTCCTGAATATATTCAGGAAAAAACGCATACGCCCTTTTTGGCCAACCAAGCAAGCTTGCAAAGGAAATCTGCACTACAATGAAGTCTCACTTCCCCCCGGTCAAAAGGGCCATCTGAAAAAAGTGTAAAATCCAGAAAGGCAGGACAGGCCATGGAGAACTGGGAGCCTTGTTATGCTGATGGGCGGGATGTAAATTGCCAACAGCCACTCGGGAGAGGTGTATGGTGTTTCCTGAAACATCTAAAAAACAAAGCAACAGAGCCTAGGGCACTTCCACTTATGGTCCTATAGCTTAGGGAAATTAAAATCAAAAAGACACAGCCACCCCAAAGTTTGGGACGGCTCTGTTTACAAGAACCTCGTTTACGGTACAAGTTCAATATCGCAGAAAGTGAAAAATGGATAAAGAAGTTGTGGTACTTACGTACAATGCAATATCACTCAGCAATGAAATCTATGGCATCAGGCCCGTAGCAGCATAATGAGTGGATTCAGGTATGATGATTCTAACTGAAATAAGTCACACAGAAAAAGAAACATCATAAGATATCACTAATACACGGGATGTAAACTTGGCTACACAGGAACTGGATTACAAAACAGAACAGGGTCTCAAATTTAGAAAACCAACTTATGCTTGCTTAAGGGGAAAGGTGAGTTGGGGTGCTGCATAAAACCAGAGATTGAAATGAGCACAGATAAAGTTCCTTAAGCCAAATATGGAATAGACAAGAACTACTCCTTGCTCAACGAAATGGACTCAACACCCCATATTAAACGCCTAAGAATGTACCTGACTAGTAAGTATCTTAAAACCTATGGATTGCTATGTCTCTGAAAGAAAATCAAGCGTGTGTACAGGGGCATAAACGCAGCAGTGATAGGATTGGAGAGGTTCGGTGAGCAAATGAAGACCCTTTGAAGTCATATTGCATGGTACCCATTCCACGGGTCTCAACTCTCCAGGTTTAAGGGATTCTGCCTTCAGCTAAAACATGCACGTGGAACCCAGAGTATGATCAACCGTGTGATCGGGAGACGTGTTCCAATATGTCTCAGTTCTCGTCCCCTGGTACTCGGGTGCAACATTCCAGACGCTTTACTAACACTCTCCCGACTTGGAGAGTCAGTGCCTTTAACCTCCTGTTTGGCCCAGTTTGCAATTTCTGCGGAAGATGAACAGGAATAGGGAGAACCAATGAGAGACTAGCTGGAGGTGTCTGGACGGGCAAATTTAACTCTCATTTCCCACCAGGAAGAGGAATTAACCAAAGGCTCAGCGTGCCGTGCCGGAACCAGATTAGGGCCTGAAGCAATCCTGCGGTGTTGCGGCCAGCTCACAAGAAAGCGAGTTGAAGAAAGGAGCTCAGGGGCACTGTAATTCACAAACCTGCAGAGTTATAAATGACAGCTATCGTCCAAAAATATACTGAAGTAAGGCTGCCAAGAGGACTTGAAAGCGGGGCAGAATTGCAGGAAACCGATTTCAGGAGGTAGACTGGAATTGCATTTAAAGCATAGGAAAAGAGGCAGAACGTCCACAATGATGCACTTGGCCAAAAAGGGCGTATGCGTTTTTTCCTGAATATATTCAGGAAAAAACGCATACGCCCTTTTTGGCCAACCAAGCAAGCTTGCAAAGGAAATCTGCACTACAATGAAGTCTCACTTCCCCCCGGTCAAAAGGGCCATCTGAAAAAAGTGTAAAATCCAGAAAGGCAGGACAGGCCATGGAGAACTGGGAGCCTTGTTATGCTGATGGGCGGGATGTAAATTGCCAAGAGCCACTCGGGAGAGGTGTATGGTGTTTCCTGAAACATCTAAAAAACAAAGCAACAGAGCCTAGGGCACTTCCACTTATGGTCCTATAGCTTAGGGAAATTAAAATCAAAAAGACACAGCCACCCCAAAGTTTGGGACGGCTCTTTTTACAAGAACCTCGTTTACGGTACAAGTTCAATATCGCAGAAAGTGAAAAATGGATAAAGAAGTTGTGGTACTTACGTACAATGCAATATCACTCAGCAATGAAATCTATGTCATCAGGCCCGTAGCAGCATAATGAGTGGATTCAGGTATGATGATTCTAACTGAAATAAGTCACACAGAAAAAGAAACATCATAAGATATCACTAATACACGGAATGTAAACTTGGCTACACAGGAACTGGATTACAAAACAGAACAGGGTCTCAAATTTAGAAAACCAACTTATGTTTGCTTAAGGGGAAAGGTGAGTTGGGGTGCTGCATCAAACCAGAGATTGAAATGAGCACAGATAAAGTTCCTTAAGCCAAATATGGAATAGACAAGAACTACTCCTTGCTCAACGAAATGGACTCAACACCCCATATTAAACGCCTAAGAATGTACCTGACTAGTAAGTATCTTAAAACCTATGGATTGCTATGTGTCTGAAAGAAAATCAAGCGTGTGTACAGGGGCATAAACGCAGCAGTGATAGGATTGGAGAGGTTCGGTGAGCAAATGAAGACCCTTTGAAGTCATATTGCATGGTACCCATTCCACGGGTCTCAACTCTCCAGGTTTAAGGGATTCTTCCTTCAGCTAAAACATGCACGTGGAACCCAGAGTATGATCAACCGTGTGATCGGGAGACGTGTTCCAATATGTCTCAGTTCTCGTCCCCTGGTACTCGGGTGCAACATTCCAGACGCTTTACTAACACTCTCCCGACTTGGAGAGTCAGTGCCTTTAACCTCCTGTTTGGCCCAGTTTGCAATTTCTGCGGAAGATGAACAGGAATAGGGAGAACCAATGAGAGACTAGCTGGAGGTGTCTGGACGGGCAAATTTAACTCTCATTTCCCACCAGGAAGAGGAATTAACCAAAGGCTCAGCGTGCCGTGCCGGAACCAGATTAGGGCCTGAAGCAATCCTGCGGTGTTGCGGCCAGCTCACAAGAAAGCGAGTTGAAGAAAGGAGCTCAGGGGCACTGTAACTCACAAACCTGCAGAGTTATAAATGACAGCTATCGTCCAAAAATATACTGAAGTAAGGCTGCCAAGAGGACTTGAAAGCGGGGCAGAATTGCAGGAAACCGATTTCAGGAGGTAGACTGGAATTGCATTTAAAGCATAGGAAAAGAGGCAGAACGTCCACAATGATGCACTTGGCCAAAAAGGGCGTATGCATTTTTTCCTGAATATATTCAGGAAAAAACGCATACGCCCTTTTTGGCCAACCAAGCAAGCTTGCAAAGGAAATCTGCACTACAATGAAGTCTCACTTCCCCCCGGTCAAAAGGGCCATCTGAAAAAAGTGTAAAATCCAGAAAGGCAGGACAGGCCATGGAGAACTGGGAGCCTTGTTATGCTGATGGGCGGGATGTAAATTGCCAACAGCCACTCGGGAGAGGTGTATGGTGTTTCCTGAAACATCTAAAAAACAAAGCAACAGAGCCTAGGGCACTTCCACTTATGGTCCTATAGCTTAGGGAAATTAAAATCAAAAAGACACAGCCACCCCAAAGTTTGGGACGGCTCTGTTTACAAGAACCTCGTTTACGGTACAAGTTCAATATCGCAGAAAGTGAAAAATGGATAAAGAAGTTGTGGTACTTGCGTACAATGCAATATCACTCAGCAATGAAATCTATGGCATCAGGCCCGTAGCAGCAGAATGAGTGGATTCAGGTATGATGATTCTAACTGAAATAAGTCACACAGAAAAAGAAACATCATAAGATATCACTAATACACGGGATGTAAACTTGGCTACACAGGAACTGGATTACAAAACAGAACAGGGTCTCAAATTTAGAAAACCAACTTATGCTTGCTTAAGGGGAAAGGTGAGTTGGGGTGCTGCATAAAACCAGAGATTGAAATGAGCACAGATAAAGTTCCTTAAGCCAAATATGGAATAGACAAGAACTACTCCTTGCTCAACGAAATGGACTCAACACCCCATATTAAACGCCTAAGAATGTACCTGACTAGTAAGTATCTTAAAACCTATGGATTGCTATGTCTCTGAAAGAAAATCAAGCGTGTGTACAGGGGCATAAACGCAGCAGTGATAGGATTGGAGAGGTTCGGTGAGCAAATGAAGACCCTTTGAAGTCATATTGCATGGTACCCATTCCACGGGTCTCAACTCTCCAGGTTTAAGGGATTCTTCCTTCAGCTAAAACATGCACGTGGAACCCAGAGTATGATCAACCGTGTGATCGGGAGACGTGTTCCAATATGTCTCAGTTCTCGTCCCCTGGTACTCGGGTGCAACATTCCAGACGCTTTACTAACACTCTCCCGACTTGGAGAGTCAGTGCCTTTAACCTCCTGTTTGGCCCAGTTTGCAATTTCTGCGGAAGATGAACAGGAATAGGGAGAACCAATGAGAGACTAGCTGGAGGTGTCTGGACGGGCAAATTTAACTCTCATTTCCCACCAGGAAGAGGAATTAACCAAAGGCTCAGCGTGCCGTGCCGGAACCAGATTAGGGCCTGAAGCAATCCTGCGGTGTTGCGGCCAGCTCACAAGAAAGCGAGTTGAAGAAAGGAGCTCAGGGGCACTGTAATTCACAAACCTGCAGAGTTATAAATGACAGCTATCGTCCAAAAATATACTGAAGTAAGGCTGCCAAGAGGACTTGAAAGCGGGGCAGAATTGCAGGAAACCGATTTCAGGAGGTAGACTGGAATTGCATTTAAAGCATAGGAAAAGAGGCAGAACGTCCACAATGATGCACTTGGCCAAAAAGGGCGTATGCGTTTTTTCCTGAATATATTCAGGAAAAAACGCATATGCCCTTTTTGGCCAACCAAGCAAGCTTGCAAAGGAAATCTGCACTACAATGAAGTCTCACTTCCCCCCGGTCAAAAGGGCCATCTGAAAAAAGTGTAAAATCCAGAAAGGCAGGACAGGCCATGGAGAACTGGGAGCCTTGTTATGCTGATGGGCGGGATGTAAATTGCCAAGAGCCACTCGGGAGAGGTGTATGGTGTTTCCTGAAACATCTAAAAAACAAAGCAACAGAGCCTAGGGCACTTCCACTTATGGTCCTATAGCTTAGGGAAATTAAAATCAAAAAGACACAGCCACCCCAAAGTTTGGGACGGCTCTGTTTACAAGAACCTCGTTTACGGTACAAGTTCAATATCGCAGAAAGTGAAAAATGGATAAAGAAGTTGTGGTACTTACGTACAATGCAATATCACTCAGCAATGAAATCTATGTCATCAGGCCCGTAGCAGCATAATGAGTGGATTCAGGTATGATGATTCTAACTGAAATAAGTCACACAGAAAAAGAAACATCATAAGATATCACTAATACACGGGATGTAAACTTGGCTACACAGGAACTGGATTACAAAACAGAACAGGGTCTCAAATTTAGAAAACCAACTTATGTTTGCTTAAGGGGAAAGGTGAGTTGGGGTGCTGCATCAAACCAGAGATTGAAATGAGCACAGATAAAGTTCCTTAAGCCAAATATGGAATAGACAAGAACTACTCCTTGCTCAACGAAATGGACTCAACACCCCATATTAAACGCCTAAGAATGTACCTGACTAGTAAGTATCTTAAAACCTATGGATTGCTATGTGTCTGAAAGAAAATCAAGCGTGTGTACAGGGGCATAAACGCAGCAGTGATAGGATTGGAGAGGTTCGGTGAGCAAATGAAGACCCTTTGAAGTCATATTGCATGGTACCCATTCCACGGGTCTCAACTCTCCAGGTTTAAGGGATTCTTCCTTCAGCTAAAACATGCACGTGGAACCCAGAGTATGATCAACCGTGTGATCGGGAGACGTGTTCCAATATGTCTCAGTTCTCGTCCCCTGGTACTCGGGTGCAACATTCCACACGCTTTACTAACACTCTCCCGACTTGGAGAGTCAGTGCCTTTAACCTCCTGTTTGGCCCAGTTTGCAATTTCTGCGGAAGATGAACAGGAATAGGGAGAACCAATGAGAGACTAGCTGGAGGTGTCTGGACGGGCAAATTTAACTCTCATTTCCCACCAGGAAGAGGAATTAACCAAAGGCTCAGCGTGCCGTGCCGGAACCAGATTAGGGCCTGAAGCAATCCTGCGGTGTTGCGGCCAGCTCACAAGAAAGCGAGTTGAAGAAAGGAGCTCAGGGGCACTGTAATTCACAAACCTGCAGAGTTATAAATGACAGCTATCGTCCAAAAATATACTGAAGTAAGGCTGCCAAGAGGACTTGAAAGCGGGGCAGAATTGCAGGAAACCGATTTCAGGAGGTAGACTGGAATTGCATTTAAAGCATAGGAAAAGAGGCAGAACGTCCACAATGATGCACTTGGCCAAAAAGGGCGTATGCATTTTTTCCTGAATATATTCAGGAAAAAACGCATACGCCCTTTTTGGCCAACCAAGCAAGCTTGCAAAGGAAATCTGCACTACAATGAAGTCTCACTTCCCCCCGGTCAAAAGGGCCATCTGAAAAAAGTGTAAAATCCAGAAAGGCAGGACAGGCCATGGAGAACTGGGAGCCTTGTTATGCTGATGGGCGGGATGTAAATTGCCAACAGCCACTCGGGAGAGGTGTATGGTGTTTCCTGAAACATCTAAAAAACAAAGAAACAGAGCCTAGGGCACTTCCACTTATGGTCCTATAGCTTAGGGAAATTAAAATCAAAAAGACACAGCCACCCCAAAGTTTGGGACGGCTCTGTTTACAAGAACCTCGTTTATGGTACAAGTACAATAGCACAGAAAGTGAAAAATGGATAAAGAAGTTGTGGTACTTACGTACAATGCAATATCACTCAGCAATGAAATCTATGGCATCAGGCCCGTAGCAGCATAATGAGTGGATTCAGGTATGATGATTCTAACTGAAATAAGTCACACAGAAAAAGAAACATCATAAGATATCACTAATACACGGGATGTAAACTTGGCTACACAGGAACTGGATTACAAAACAGAACAGGGTCTCAAATTTAGAAAACCAACTTATGCTTGCTTAAGGGGAAAGGTGAGTTGGGGTGCTGCATAAAACCAGAGATTGAAATGAGCACAGATAAAGTTCCTTAAGCCAAATATGGAATAGACAAGAACTACTCCTTGCTCAACGAAATGGACTCAACACCCCATATTAAACGCCTAAGAATGTACCTGACTAGTAAGTATCTTAAAACCTATGGATTGCTATGTCTCTGAAAGAAAATCAAGCATGTGTACAGGGGCATAAACGCAGCAGTGATAGGATTGGAGAGGTTCGGTGAGCAAATGAAGACCCTTTGAAGTCATATTGCATGGTACCCATTCCACGGGTCTCAACTCTCCAGGTTTAAGGGATTCTTCCTTCAGCTAAAACATGCACGTCGAACCCAGAGTATGATCAACCGTGTGATCGGGAGACGTGTTCCAATATGTCTCAGTTCTCGTCCCCTGGTACTCGGGTGCAACATTCCAGACGCTTTACTAACACTCTCCCGACTTGGAGAGTCAGTGCCTTTAACCTCCTGTTTGGCCCAGTTTGCAATTTCTGCGGAAGATGAACAGGAATAGGGAGAACCAATGAGAGACTAGCTGGAGGTGTCTGGACGGGCAAATTTAACTCTCATTTCCCACCAGGAAGAGGAATTAACCAAAGGCTCAGCGTGCCGTGCCGGAACCAGATTAGGGCCTGAAGCAATCCTGCGGTGTTGCGGCCAGCTCACAAGAAAGCGAGTTGAAGAAAGGAGCTCAGGGGCACTGTAATTCACAAACCTGCAGAGTTATAAATGACAGCTATCGTCCAAAAATATACTGAAGTAAGGCTGCCAAGAGGACTTGAAAGCGGGGCAGAATTGCAGGAAACCGATTTCAGGAGGTAGACTGGAATTGCATTTAAAGCATAGGAAAAGAGGCAGAACGTCCACAATGATGCACTTGGCCAAAAAGGGCGTATGCGTTTTTTCCTGAATATATTCAGGAAAAAACGCATACGCCCTTTTTGGCCAACCAAGCAAGCTTGCAAAGGAAATCTGCACTACAATGAAGTCTCACTTCCCCCCGGTCAAAAGGGCCATCTGAAAAAAGTGTAAAATCCAGAAAGGCAGGACAGGCCATGGAGAACTGGGAGCCTTGTTATGCTGATGGGCGGGATGTAAATTGCCAAGAGCCACTCGGGAGAGGTGTATGGTGTTTCCTGAAACATCTAAAAAACAAAGCAACAGAGCCTAGGGCACTTCCACTTATGGTCCTATAGCTTAGGGAAATTAAAATCAAAAAGACACAGCCACCCCAAAGTTTGGGACGGCTCTGTTTACAAGAACCTCGTTTACGGTACAAGTTCAATATCGCAGAAAGTGAAAAATGGATAAAGAAGTTGTGGTACTTACGTACAATGCAATATCACTCAGCAATGAAATCTATGTCATCAGGCCCGTAGCAGCATAATGAGTGGATTCAGGTATGATGATTCTAACTGAAATAAGTCACACAGAAAAAGAAACATCATAAGATATCACTAATACACGGGATGTAAACTTGGCTACACAGGAACTGGATTACAAAACAGAACAGGGTCTCAAATTTAGAAAACCAACTTATGCTTGCTTAAGGGGAAAGGTGAGTTGGGGTGCTGCATCAAACCAGAGATTGAAATGAGCACAGATAAAGTTCCTTAAGCCAAATATGGAATAGACAAGAACTACTCCTTGCTCAACGAAATGGACTCAACACCCCATATTAAACGCCTAAGAATGTACCTGACTAGTAAGTATCTTAAAACCTATGGATTGCTATGTCTCTGAAAGAAAATCAAGCGTGTGTACAGGGGCATAAACGCAGCAGTGATAGGATTGGAGAGGTTCGGTGAGCAAATGAAGACCCTTTGAAGTCATATTGCATGGTACCCATTCCACGGGTCTCAACTCTCCAGGTTTAAGGGATTCTTCCTTCAGCTAAAACATGCACGTGGAACCCAGAGTATGATCAACCGTGTGATCGGGAGACGTGTTCCAATATGTCTCAGTTCTCGTCCCCTGGTACTCGGGTGCAACATTCCAGACGCTTTACTAACACTCTCCCGACTTGGAGAGTCAGTGCCTTTAACCTCCTGTTTGGCCCAGTTTGCAATTTCTGCGGAAGATGAACAGGAATAGGGAGAACCAATGAGAGACTAGCTGGAGGTGTCTGGACGGGCAAATTTAACTCTCATTTCCCACCAGGAAGAGGAATTAACCAAAGGCTCAGCGTGCCGTGCCGGAACCAGATTAGGGCCTGAAGCAATCCTGCGGTGTTGCGGCCAGCTCACAAGAAAGCGAGTTGAAGAAAGGAGCTCAGGGGCACTGTAATTCACAAACCTGCAGAGTTATAAATGACAGCTATCGTCCAAAAATATACTGAAGTAAGGCTGCCAAGAGGACTTGAAAGCGGGGCAGAATTGCAGGAAACCGATTTCAGGAGGTAGACTGGAATTGCATTTAAAGCATAGGAAAAGAGGCAGAACGTCCACAATGATGCACTTGGCCAAAAAGGGCGTATGCGTTTTTTCCTGAATATATTCAGGAAAAAACGCATACGCCCTTTTTGGCCAACCAAGCAAGCTTGCAAAGGAAATCTGCACTACAATGAAGTCTCACTTCCCCCCGGTCAAAAGGGCCATCTGAAAAAAGTGTAAAATCCAGAAAGGCAGGACAGGCCATGGAGAACTGGGAGCCTTGTTATGCTGATGGGCGGGATGTAAATTGCCAACAGCCACTCGGGAGAGGTGTATGGTGTTTACTGAAACATCTAAAAAACAAAGCAACAGAGCCTAGGGCACTTCCACTTATGGTCCTATAGCTTAGGGAAATTAAAATCAAAAAGACACAGCCACCCCAAAGTTTGGGACGGCTCTGTTTACAAGAACCTCGTTTACGGTACAAGTTCAATATCACAGAAAGTGAAAAATGGATAAAGAAGTTGTGGTACTTACGTACAATGCAATATCACTCAGCAATGAAATCTATGTCATCAGGCCCGTAGCAGCATAATGAGTGGATTCAGGTATGATGATTCTAACTGAAATAAGTCACACAGAAAAAGAAACATCATAAGATGTCACTAATACACCGAATGTAAACTTGGCTACACAGGAACTGGATTACAAAATAGAACAGGGTCTCAAATTTAGAAAACCAACTTATGCTTGCTTAAGGGGAAAGGTGAGTTGGGGTGCTGCATAAAACCAGAGTTTGAAATGAGCACAGATAAAGTTCCTTAAGCCAAATATGGAATAGACAAGAACTACTCCTTGCTCAACGAAATGGACTCAACACCCCATATTAAACGCCTAAGAATGTACCTGACTAGTAAGTATCTTAAAACCTATGGATTGCTATGTCTCTGAAAGAAAATCAAGCATGTGTACAGGGGCATAAACGCAGCAGTGATAGGATTGGAGAGGTTCGGTGAGCAAATGAAGACCCTTTGAAGTCATATTGCATGGTACCCATTCCACGGGTCTCAACTCTCCAGGTTTAAGGGATTCTTCCTTCAGCTAAAACATGCACGTGGAACCCAGAGTATGATCAACCGTGTGATCGGGAGACGTGTTCCAATATGTCTCAGTTCTCGTCCCCTGGTACTCGGGTGCAACATTCCAGACGCTTTACTAACACTCTCCCGACTTGGAGAGTCAGTGCCTTTAACCTCCTGTTTGGCCCAGTTTGCAATTTCTGCGGAAGATGAACAGGAATAGGGAGAACCAATGAGAGACTAGCTGGAGGTGTCTGGACGGGCAAATTTAACTCTCATTTCCCACCAGGAAGAGGAATTAACCAAAGGCTCAGCGTGCCGTGCCGGAACCAGATTAGGGCCTGAAGCAATCCTGCGGTGTTGCGGCCAGCTCACAAGAAAGCGAGTTGAAGAAAGGAGCTCAGGGGCACTGTAATTCACAAACCTGCAGAGTTATAAATGACAGCTATCGTCCAAAAATATACTGAAGTAAGGCTGCCAAGAGGACTTGAAAGCGGGGCAGAATTGCAGGAAACCGATTTCAGGAGGTAGACTGGAATTGCATTTAAAGCATAGGAAAAGAGGCAGAACGTCCACAATGATGCACTTGGCCAAAAAGGGCGTATGCGTTTTTTCCTGAATATATTCAGGAAAAATCGCATACGCCCTTTTTGGCCAACCAAGCAAGCTTGCAAAGGAAATCTGCACTACAATGAAGTCTCACTTCCCCCCGGTCAAAAGGGCCATCTGAAAAAAGTGTAAAATCCAGAAAGGCAGGACAGGCCATGGAGAACTGGGAGCCTTGTTATGCTGATGGGCGGGATGTAAATTGCCAAGAGCCACTCGGGAGAGGTGTATGGTGTTTCCTGAAACATCTAAAAAACAAAGCAACAGAGCCTAGGGCACTTCCACTTATGGTCCTATAGCTTAGGGAAATTAAAATCAAAAAGACACAGCCACCCCAAAGTTTGGGACAGCTCTGTTTACAAGAACCTCGTTTACGGTACAAGTTCAATATCGCAGAAAGTGAAAAATGGATAAAGAAGTTCTGGTACTTACGTACAATGCAATATCACTCAGCAATGAAATCTATGTCATCAGGCCCGTAGCAGCATAATGAGTGGATTCAGGTATGATGATTCTAACTGAAATAAGTCACACAGAAAAAGAAACATCATAAGATATCACTAATACACGGGATGTAAACTTGGCTACACAGGAACTGGATTACAAAACAGAACAGGGTCTCAAATTTAGAAAACCAACTTATGCTTGCTTAAGGGGAAAGGTGAGTTGGGGTGCTGCATAAAACCAGAGATTGAAATGAGCACAGATAAAGTTCCTTAAGCCAAATATGGAATAGACAAGAACTACTCCTTGCTCAACGAAATGGACTCAACACCCCATATTAAACGCCTAAGAATGTACCTGACTAGTAAGTATCTTAAAACCTATGGATTGCTATGTCTCTGAAAGAAAATCAAGCGTGTGTACAGGGGCATAAACGCAGCAGTGATAGGATTGGAGAGGTTCGGTGAGCAAATGAAGACCCTTTGAAGTCATATTGCATGGTACCCATTCCACGGGTCTCAACTCTCCAGGTTTAAGGGATTCTTCCTTCAGCTAAAACATGCACGTGGAACCCAGAGTATGATCAACCGTGTGATCGGGAGACGTGTTCCAATATGTCTCAGTTCTCGTCCCCTGGTACTCGGGTGCAACATTCCACACGCTTTACTAACACTCTCCCGACTTGGAGAGTCAGTGCCTTTAACCTCCTGTTTGGCCCAGTTTGCAATTTCTGCGGAAGATGAACAGGAATAGGGAGAACCAATGAGAGACTAGCTGGAGGTGTCTGGACGGGCAAATTTAACTCTCATTTCCCACCAGGAAGAGGAAGTAACCAAAAGCTCAGCGTGCCGTGCCGGAACCAGATTAGGGCCTGAAGCAATCCTGCGGTGTTGCGGCCAGCTCACAAGAAAGCGAGTTGAAGAAAGGAGCTCAGGGGCACTGTAATTCACAAACCTGCAGAGTTATAAATGACAGCTATCGTCCAAAAATATACTGAAGTAAGGCTGCCAAGAGGACTTGAAAGCGGGGCAGAATTGCAGGAAACCGATTTCAGGAGGTAGACTGGAATTGCATTTAAAGCATAGGAAAAGAGGCAGAACGTCCACAATGATGCACTTGGCCAAAAAGGGCGTATGCGTTTTTTCCTGAATATATTCAGGAAAAAACGCATACGCCCTTTTTGGCCAACCAAGCAAGCTTGCAAAGGAAATCTGCACTACAATGAAGTCTCACTTCCCCCCGGTCAAAAGGGCCATCTGAAAAAAGTATAAAATCCAGAAAGGCAGGACAGGCCATGGAGAACTGGGAGCCTTGTTATGCTGATGGGCGGGATGTAAATTGCCAAGAGCCACTCGGGAGAGGTGTATGGTGTTTCCTGAAACATCTAAAAAACAAAGCAACAGAGCCTAGGGCACTTCCACTTATGGTCCTATAGCTTAGGGAAATTAAAATCAAAAAGACACAGCCACCCCAAAGTTTGGGACGGCTCTGTTTACAAGAACCTCGTTTACGGTACAAGTTCAATATCGCAGAAAGTGAAAAATGGATAAAGAAGTTGTGGTACTTACGTACAATGCAATATCACTCAGCAATGAAATCTATGTCATCAGGCCCGTAGCAGCATAATGAGTGGATTCAGGTATGATGATTCTAACTGAAATAAGTCACACAGAAAAAGAAACATCATAAGATATCACTAATACACGGAATGTAAACTTGGCTACACAGGAACTGGATTACAAAACAGAACAGGGTCTCAAATTTAGAAAACCAACTTATGCTTGCTTAAGGGGAAAGGTGAGTTGGGGTGCTGCATAAAACCAGAGAGTGAAATGAGCACAGATAAAGTTCCTTAAGCCAAATATGGAATAGACAAGAACTACTCCTTGCTCAACGAAATGGACTCAACACCCCATATTAAACGCCTAAGAATGTACCTGACTAGTAAGTATCTTAAAACCTATGGATTGCTATATGTCTGAAAGAAAATCAAGCGTGTGTACAGGGGCATAAACGCAGCAGTGATAGGATTGGAGAGGTTCGGTCAGCAAATGAAGACCCTTTGAAGTCATATTGCATGGTACCCATTCCACGGGACTCAACTCTCCAGGTTTAAGGGATTCTGCCTTCAGGTAAAACATGCACATGGAACCCAGAGTATGATCAACCGTGTGGTCGGGAGACATGTTCCAATATGTCTCAGTTCTCGTCCCCTTGTACTCGGGTGCAACATTCCAGACGCTTTACTAACACTCTCCCGACGTGGAGAGTCAGTGCCTTTAACCTCCTGTTTGGCCCATTTGCAATTTTGAGGAAGATGAACAGGAATAGGGAGAACCAATGAGAGACTAGCTGGAGGTGTCTGGACGGGCAAATTTAACTCTCATTTCCCACCAGGAAGAGGAATTAACCAAAGGCTCAGCGAGCCGTGCCGGAACCAGATTAGGGCCTGAAGCAATCCTGCGGTGTTGCGGCCAGCTCACAAGAAAGCGAGTTGAAGAAAGGAGCTCAGGGGCACTGTAATTCACAAACCTGCAGAGTTATAAATGACAGCTATCGTCCAAAAATATACTGAAGTAAGGCTGCCAAGAGGACTTGAAAGCGGGGCAGAATTGCAGGAAACCGATTTCAGGAGGTAGACTGGAATTGCATTTAAAGCATAGGAAAAGAGGCAGAACGTCCACAATGATGCACTTGGCCAAAAAGGGCGTATGCGTTTTTTCCTGAATATATTCAGGAAAAAACGCATACGCCCTTTTTGGCCAACCAAGCAAGCTTGCAAAGGAAATCTGCACTACAATGAAGTCTCACTTCCCCCCGGTCAAAAGGGCCATCTGAAAAAAGTGTAAAATCCAGAAAGGCAGGACAGGCCATGGAAAACTGGGAGCCTTGTTATGCTGATGGGCGGGATGTAAATTGCCAAGAGCCACTCGGGAGAGGTGTATGGTGTTTCCTGAAACATCTAAAAAACAAAGCAACAGAGCCTAGGGCACTTCCACTTATGGTCCTATAGCTTAGGGAAATTAAAATCAAAAAGACACAGCCACCCCAAAGTTTGGGACGGCTCTGTTTACAAGAACCTCGTTTACGGTACAAGTTCAATATCGCAGAAAGTGAAAAATGGATACAGAAGTTGTGGTACTTACGTACAATGCAATATCACTCAGCAATGAAATCTATGTCATCAGGCCCGTAGCAGCATAATGAGTGGATTCAGGTATGATGATTCTAACTGAAATAAGTCACACAGAAAAAGAAACATCATAAGATATCACTAATACACGGGATGTAAACTTGGCTACACAGGAACTGGATTACAAAACAGAACAGGGTCTCAAATTTAGAAAACCAACTTATGCTTGCTTAAGGGGAAAGGTGAGTTGGGGTGCTGCATCAAACCAGAGATTGAAATGAGCACAGATAAAGTTCCTTAAGCCAAATATGGAATAGACAAGAACTACTCCTTGCTCAACGAAATGGACTCAACACCCCATATTAAACGCCTAAGAATGTACCTGACTAGTAAGTATCTTAAAACCTATGGATTGCTATGTCTCTGAAAGAAAATCAAGCGTGTGTACAGGGGCATAAACGCAGCAGTGATAGGATTGGAGAGGTTCTGTGAGCAAATGAAGACCCTTTGAAGTCATATTGCATGGTACCCATTCCACGGGTCTCAACTCTCCAGGTTTAAGGGATTCTGCCTTCAGGTAAAACATGCACGTGGAACCCAGAGTATGATCAACCGTGTAATCGGGAGACTTGTTCCAATATGTCTCAGTTCTCGTCCCCTGGTACTCGGGTGCAACATTCCAGACGCTTTACTAACACTCTCCCGACTTGGAGAGTCAGTGCCTTTAACCTCCTGTTTGGCCCAGTTTGCAATTTCTGCGGAAGATGAACAGGAATAGGGAGAACCAATGAGAGACTAGCTGGAGGTGTCTGGACGGGCAAATTTAACTCTCATTTCCCACCAGGAAGAGGAATTAACCAAAGGCTCAGCGTGCCGTGCCGGAACCAGATTAGGGCCTGAAGCAATCCTGCGGTGTTGCGGCCAGCTCACAAGAAAGCGAGTTGAAGAAAGGAGCTCAGGGGCACTGTAATTCACAAACCTGCAGAGTTATAAATGACAGCTATCGTCCAAAAATATACTGAAGTAAGGCTGCCAAGAGGACTTGAAAGCGGGGCAGAATTGCAGGAAACCGATTTCAGGAGGTAGACTGGAATTGCATTTAAAGCATAGGAAAAGAGGCAGAACGTCCACAATGATGCACTTGGCCAAAAAGGGCGTATGCGTTTTTTCCTGAATATATTCAGGAAAAAACGCATACGCCCTTTTTGGCCAACCAAGCAAGCTTGCAAAGGAAATCTGCACTACAATGAAGTCTCACTTCCCCCCGGTCAAAAGGGCCATCTGAAAAAAGTGTAAAATCCAGAAAGGCAGGACAGGCCATGGAGAACTGGGAGCCTTGTTATGCTGATGGGCGGGATGTAAATTGCCAACAGCCACTCCGGAGAGGTGTATGGTGTTTACTGAAACATCTAAAAAACAAAGCAACAGAGCCTAGGGCACTTCCACTTATGGTCCTATAGCTTAGGGAAATTAAAATCAAAAAGACACAGCCACCCCAAAGTTTGGGACGGCTCTGTTTACAAGAACCTCGTTTACGGTACAAGTTCAATATCACAGAAAGTGAAAAATGGATAAAGAAGTTGTGGTACTTACGTACAATGCAATATCACTCAGCAATGAAATCTATGTCATCAGGCCCGTAGCAGCATAATGAGTGGATTCAGGTATGATGATTCTAACTGAAATAAGTCACACAGAAAAAGAAACATCATAAGATGTCACTAATACACCGAATGTAAACTTGGCTACACAGGAACTGGATTACAAAACAGAACAGGGTCTCAAATTTAGAAAACCAACTTATGCTTGCTTAAGGGGAAAGGTGAGTTGGGGTGCTGCATAAAACCAGAGTTTGAAATGAGCACAGATAAAGTTCCTTAAGCCAAATATGGAATAGACAAGAACTACTCCTTGCTCAACGAAATGGACTCAACACCCCATATTAAACGCCTAAGAATGTACCTGACTAGTAAGTATCTTAAAACCTATGGATTGCTATGTCTCTGAAAGAAAATCAAGCATGTGTACAGGGGCATAAACGCAGCAGTGATAGGATTGGAGAGGTTCTGTGAGCAAATGAAGACCCTTTGAAGTCATATTGCATGGTACCCATTCCACGGGTCTCAACTCTCCAGGTTTAAGGGATTCTTCCTTCAGCTAAAACATGCACGTGGAACCCAGAGTATGATCAACCGTGTGATCGGGAGACGTGTTCCAATATGTCTCAGTTCTCGTCCCCTGGTACTCGGGTGCAACATTCCAGACGCTTTACTAACACTCTCCCGACTTGGAGAGTCAGTGCCTTTAACCTCCTGTTTGGCCCAGTTTGCAATTTCTGCGGAAGATGAACAGGAATAGGGAGAACCAATGAGAGACTAGCTGGAGGTGTCTGGACGGGCAAATTTAACTCTCATTTCCCACCAGGAAGAGGAATTAACCAAAGGCTCAGCGTGCCGTGCCGGAACCAGATTAGGGCCTGAAGCAATCCTGCGGTGTTGCGGCCAGCTCACAAGAAAGCGAGTTGAAGAAAGGAGCTCAGGGGCACTGTAATTCACAAACCTGCAGAGTTATAAATGACAGCTATCGTCCAAAAATATACTGAAGTAAGGCTGCCAAGAGGACTTGAAAGCGGGGCAGAATTGCAGGAAACCGATTTCAGGAGGTAGACTGGAATTGCATTTAAAGCATAGGAAAAGAGGCAGAACGTCCACAATGATGCACTTGGCCAAAAAGGGCGTATGCGTTTTTTCCTGAATATATTCAGGAAAAAACGCATACGCCCTTTTTGGCCAACCAAGCAAGCTTGCAAAGGAAATCTGCACTACAATGAAGTCTCACTTCCCCCCGGTCAAAAGGGCCATCTGAAAAAAGTATAAAATCCAGAAAGGCAGGACAGGCCATGGAGAACTGGGAGCCTTGTTATGCTGATGGGCGGGATGTAAATTGCCAACAGCCACTCGGGAGAGGTGTATGGTGTTTCCTGAAACATCTAAAAAACAAAGCAACAGAGCCTAGGGCACTTCCACTTATGGTCCTATAGCTTAGGGAAATTAAAATCAAAAAGACACAGCCACCCCAAGGTTTGGGACGGCTCTGTTTACAAGAACCTCGTTTACGGTACAAGTTCAATATCGCAGAAAGTGAAAAATGGATAAAGAAGTTCTGGTACTTACGTACAATGCAATATCACTCAGCAATGAAATCTATGTCATCAGGCCCGTAGCAGCATAATGAGTGGATTCAGGTATGATGATTCTAACTGAAATAAGTCACACAGAAAAAGAAACATCATAAGATATCACTAATACACGGAATGTAAACTTGGCTACACAGGAACTGGATTACAAAACAGAACAGGGTCTCAAATTTAGAAAACCAACTTATGCTTGCTTAAGGGGAAAGGTGAGTTGGGGTGCTGCATAAAACCAGAGATTGAAATGAGCACAGATAAAGTTCCTTAAGCCAAATATGGAATAGACAAGAACTACTCCTTGCTCAACGAAATGGACTCAACACCCCATATTAAACGCCTAAGAATGTACCTGACTAGTAAGTATCTTAAAACCTATGGATTGCTATGTCTCTGAAAGAAAATCAAGCGTGTGTACAGGGGCATAAACGCAGCAGTGATAGGATTGGAGAGGTTCGGTGAGCAAATGAAGACCCTTTGAAGTCATATTGCATGGTACCCATTCCACGGGTCTCAACTCTCCAGGTTTAAGGGATTCTTCCTTCAGCTAAAACATGCACGTGGAACCCAGAGTATGATCAACCGTGTGATCGGGAGACGTGTTCCAATATGTCTCAGTTCTCGTCCCCTGGTACTCGGGTGCAACATTCCAGACGCTTTACTAACACTCTCCCGACTTGGAGAGTCAGTGCCTTTAACCTCCTGTTTGGCCCAGTTTGCAATTTCTGCGGAAGATGAACAGGAATAGGGAGAACCAATGAGAGACTAGCTGGAGGTGTCTGGACGGGCAAATTTAACTCTCATTTCCCACCAGGAAGAGGAAGTAACCAAAAGCTCAGCGTGCCGTGCCGGAACCAGATTAGGGCCTGAAGCAATCCTGCGGTGTTGCGGCCAGCTCACAAGAAAGCGAGTTGAAGAAAGGAGCTCAGGGGCACTGTAATTCACAAACCTGCAGAGTTATAAATGACAGCTATCGTCCAAAAATATACTGAAGTAAGGCTGCCAAGAGGACTTGAAAGCGGGGCAGAATTGCAGGAAACCGATTTCAGGAGGTAGACTGGAATTGCATTTAAAGCATAGGAAAAGAGGCAGAACGTCCACAATGATGCACTTGGCCAAAAAGGGCGTATGCGTTTTTTCCTGAATATATTCAGGAAAAAGCGCATACGCCCTTTTTGGCCAACCAAGCAAGCTTGCAAAGGAAATCTGCACTACAATGAAGTCTCACTTCCCCCCGGTCAAAAGGGCCATCTGAAAAAAGTAAAATCTAGAAAGGCAGGACAGGCCATGGAAAACTGGGAGCCTTGTTATGCTGATGGGCGGGATGTAAATTGCCAAGAGCCACTCGGGAGAGGTGTATGGTGTTTCCTGAAACATCTAAAAAACAAAGCAACAGAGCCTAGGGCACTTCCACTTATGGTCCTATAGCTTAGGGAAATTAAAATCAAAAAGACACAGCCACCCCAAAGTTTGGGACGGCTCTGTTTACAAGAACCTCGTTTACGGTACAAGTTCAATATCGCAGAAAGTGAAAAATGGATAAAGAAGTTGTGGTACTTACGTACAATGCAATATCACTCAGCAATGAAATCTATGTCATCAGGCCCGTAGCAGCATAATGAGTGGATTCAGGTATGATGATTCTAACTGAAATAAGTCACACAGAAAAAGAAACATCATAAGATATCACTAATACACGGGATGTAAACTTGGCTACACGGGAACTGGATTACAAAACAGAACAGGGTCTCAAATTTAGAAAACCAACTTATGCTTGCTTAAGGGGAAAGGTGAGTTGGGGTGCTGCATCAAACCAGAGATTGAAATGAGCACAGATAAAGTTCCTTAAGCCAAATATGGAATAGACAAGAACTACTCCTTGCTCAACGAAATGGACTCAACACCCCATATTAAACGCCTAAGAATGTACCTGACTAGTAAGTATCTTAAAACCTATGGATTGCTATGTCTCTGAAAGAAAATCAAGCGTGTGTACAGGGGCATAAACGCAGCAGTGATAGGATTGGAGAGGTTCTGTGAGCAAATGAAGACCCTTTGAAGTCATATTGCATGGTACCCATTCCACGGGTCTCAACTCTCCAGGTTTAAGGGATTCTGCCTTCAGGTAAAACATGCACGTGGAACCCAGAGTATGATCAACCGTGTGATCGGGAGACGTGTTCCAATATGTCTCAGTTCTCGTCCCCTGGTACTCGGGTGCAACATTCCAGACGCTTTACTAACACTCTCCCGACTTGGAGAGTCAGTGCCTTTAACCTCCTGTTTGGCCCAGTTTGCAATTTCTGCGGAAGATGAACAGGAATAGGGAGAACCAATGAGAGACTAGCTGGAGGTGTCTGGATGCACAAATTTAACTCTCATTTCCCACCAGGAAGAGGAATTAACCAAAGGCTCAGCGTGCCGTGCCGGAACCAGATTAGGGCCTGAAGCAATCCTGCGGTGTTTCGGCCAGCTCACAAGAAAGTGAGTTGAAGAAAGGAGCTCAGGGGCACTGTAATTCACAAAACCTGCAGAGTTATAAATGACAGCTATCGTCCAAAAACATACTGAAGTAAGGCTGCCAAGAGGACTTGAAAGCGGGGCAGAATTGCAGGAAACCGATTTCAGGAGGTAGACTGGATTTTCATTTAAAGCATAGGAAAAGAGGCAGAACGTCCACAATGATGCACTTGGCCAAAAAGGGCGTATGCGTTTTTTCCTGAATATATTCAGGAAAAAATGCATACGCCCTTTTTGGCCAACCAAGCAAGCTTGCAAAGGAAATCTGCACTACAATGAAGTCTCACTTCCCCCAGGTCAAATGGGCCATCTGAAAAAAGTGTAAAATCCAGAAAGGCAGGACAGGCCATGGAGAACTGGGAGCCTTGTTATGCTGATGGGCGGGATGTAAATTGCCAACAGCCACTCCGGAGAGGTGTATGGTGTTTACTGAAACATCTAAAAAACAAAGCAACAGAGCCTAGGGCACTTCCACTTATGGTCCTATAGCATAGGGAAATTAAAATCAAAAAGACTCAGCCACCGCAACGTTTGGGACGGCTCTGTTTACAAGAACCTCGTTTACGGTACAAGTTCAATATCGCAGAAAGTGGAAAATGGATAAAGAAGTTGTGGTACTTACGTACAATACAATATCACTCAGCAATGAAATCTATGTCATCAGGCCCGTAGCAGCATAATGAGTGGATTCAGGTATGATGATTCTAACTGAAATAAGTCACACAGAAAAAGAAACATCATAAGATGTCACTAATACACCGAATGTAAACTTGGCTACACAGGAACTGGATTACAAAACAGAACAGGGTCTCAAATTTAGAAAACCAACTTATGCTTGCTTAAGGGGAAAGGTGAGTTGGGGTGCTGCATAAAACCAGAGTTTGAAATGAGCACAGATAAAGTTCCTTAAGCCAAATATGGAATAGACAACAGCTACTCCTTGCTCAACGAAATGGACTCAACACCCCATATTAAACGCCTAAGAATGTACCTGACTAGTAAGTATCTTAAAACCTATGGATTGCTATGTGTCTGAAAGAAAATCAAGCGTGTGTACAGGGGCATAAACGCAGCAGTGATAGGATTGGAGAGGTTCTGTGAGCAAATGAAGACCCTTTGAAGTCATATTGCATGGTACCCATTCCACGGGTCTCAACTCTCCAGGTTTAAGGGATTCTTCCTTCAGCTAAAACATGCACGTGGAACCCAGAGTATGATCAACCGTGTGATCGGGAGACGTGTTCCAATATGTCTCAGTTCTCGTCCCCTGGTACTCGGGTGCAACATTCCAGACGCTTTACTAACACTCTCCCGACTTGGAGAGTCAGTGCCTTTAACCTCCTGTTTGGCCCAGTTTGCAATTTCTGCGGAAGATGAACAGGAATAGGGAGAACCAATGAGAGACTAGCTGGAGGTGTCTGGACGGGCAAATTTAACTCTCATTTCCCACCAGGAAGAGGAATTAACCAAAGGCTCAGCGTGCCGTGCCGAAACCAGATTAGGGCCTGAAGCAATCCTGCGGTGTTGCGGCCAGCTCACAAGAAAGCGAGTTGAAGAAAGGAGCTCAGGGGCACTGTAATTCACAAACCTGCAGAGTTATAAATGACAGCTATCGTCCAAAAATATACTGAAGTAAGGCTGCCAAGAGGACTTGAAAGCGGGGCAGAATTGCAGGAAACCGATTTCAGGAGGTAGACTGGAATTGCATTTAAAGCATAGGAAAAGAGGCAGAACGTCCACAATGATGCACTTGGCCAAAAAGGGCGTATGCGTTTTTTCCTGAATATATTCAGGAAAAAACGCATACGCCCTTTTTGGCCAACCAAGCAAGCTTGCAAAGGAAATCTGCACAACAATGAAGTCTCACTTCCCCCCGGTCAAAAGGGCCATCTGAAAAAAGTATAAAATCCAGAAAGGCAGGACAGGCCATGGAGAACTGGGAGCCTTGTTATGCTGATGGGCGGGATGTAAATTGCCAAGAGCCACTCGGGAGAGGTGTATGGTGTTTCCTGAAACATCTAAAAAACAAAGCAACAGAGCCTAGGGCACTTCCACTTATGGTCCTATAGCTTAGGGAAATTAAAATCAAAAAGACACAGCCACCCCAAAGTTTGGGACGGCTCTGTTTACAAGAACCTCGTTTACGGTACAAGTTCAATATCGCAGAAAGTGAAAAATGGATACAGAAGTTGTGGTACTTACGTACAATGCAATATCACTCAGCAATGAAATCTATGTCATCAGGCCCGTAGCAGCATAATGAGTGGATTCAGGTATGATGATTCTAACTGAAATAAGTCACACAGAAAAAGAAACATCATAAGATATCACTAATACACGGGATGTAAACTTGGCTACACAGGAACTGGATTACAAAACAGAACAGGGTCTCAAATTTAGAAAACCAACTTATGCTTGCTTAAGGGGAAAGGTGAGTTGGGGTGCTGCATAAAACCAGAGATTGAAATGAGCACAGATAAAGTTCCTTAAGCCAAATATGGAATAGACAAGAACTACTCCTTGCTCAACGAAATGGACTCAACACCCCATATTAAACACCTAAGAATGTACCTGACTAGTAAGTATCTTAAAACCTATGGATTGCTATGTCTCTGAAAGAAAATCAAGCGTGTGTACAGGGGCATAAACGCAGCAGTGATAGGATTGGAGAGGTTCTGTGAGCAAATGAAGACCCTTTGAAGTCATATTGCATGGTACCCATTCCACGGGTCTCAACTCTCCAGGTTTAAGGGATTCTGCCTTCAGGTAAAACATGCACGTGGAACCCAGAGTATGATCAACCGTGTGATCGGGAGACGTGTTCCAATATGTCTCAGTTCTCGTCCCCTGGTACTCGGGTGCAACATTCCAGACGCTTTACTAACACTCTCCCGACTTGGAGAGTCAGTGCCTTTAACCTCCTGTTTGGCCCAGTTTGCAATTTCTGCGGAAGATGAACAGGAATAGGGAGAACCAATGAGAGACTAGCTGGAGGTGTCTGGACGGGCAAATTTAACTCTCATTTCCCACCAGGAAGAGGAATTAACCAAAGGCTCAGCGTGCCGTGCCGGAACCAGATTAGGGCCTGAAGCAATCCTGCGGTGTTGCGGCCAGCTCACAAGAAAGCGAGTTGAAGAAAGGAGCTCAGGGGCACTGTAATTCACAAACCTGCAGAGTTATAAATGACAGCTATCGTCCAAAAATATACTGAAGTAAGGCTGCCAAGAGGACTTGAAAGCGGGGCAGAATTGCAGGAAACCGATTTCAGGAGGTAGACTGGAATTGCATTTAAAGCATAGGAAAAGAGGCAGAACGTCCACAATGATGCACTTGGCCAAAAACGGCGTATGCGTTTTTTCCTGAATATATTCAGGAAAAAACGCATACGCCCTTTTTGGCCAACCAAGCAAGCTTGCAAAGGAAATCTGCACTACAATGAAGTCTCACTTCCCCCCGGTCAAAAGGGCCATCTGAAAAAAGTGTAAAATCCAGAAAGGCAGGACAGGCCATGGAGAACTGGGAGCCTTGTTATGCTGATGGGCGGGATGTAAATTGCCAACAGCCACTCGGGAGAGGTGTATGGTGTTTCCTGAAACATCTAAAAAACAAAGCAACAGAGCCTAGGGCACTTCCACTTATGGTCCTATAGCTTAGGGAAATTAAAATCAAAAAGACACAGCCACCCCAAAGTTTGGGACGGCTCTGTTTACAAGAACCTCGTTTACGGTACAAGTTCAATATCGCAGAAAGTGAAAAATGGATAAAGAAGTTGTGGTACTTACGTACAATGCAATATCACTCAGCAATGAAATCTATGTCATCAGGCCCGTAGCAGCATAATGAGTGGATTCAGGTATGATGATTCTAACTGAAATAAGTCACACAGAAAAAGAAACATCATAAGATATCACTAATACACGGGATGTAAACTTGGCTACACAGGAACTGGATTACAAAACAGAACAGGGTCTCAAATTTAGAAAACCAACTTATGCTTGCTTAAGGGGAAAGGTGAGTTGGGGTGCTGCATCAAACCAGAGATTGAAATGAGCACAGATAAAGTTCCTTAAGCCAAATATGGAATAGACAAGAACTACTCCTTGCTCAACGAAATGGACTCAACACCCCATATTAAACGCCTAAGAATGTACCTGACTAGTAAGTATCTTAAAACCTATGGATTGCTATGTCTCTGAAAGAAAATCAAGCGTGTGTACAGGGGCATAAACGCAGCAGTGATAGGATTGGAGAGGTTCGGTGAGCAAATGAAGACCCTTTGAAGTCATATTGCATGGTACCCATTCCACGGGTCTCAACTCTCCAGGTTTAAGGGATTCTGCCTTCAGCTAAAACATGCACGTGGAACCCAGAGTATGATCAACCGTGTGATCGGGAGACGTGTTCCAATATGTCTCAGTTCTCGTCCCCTGGTACTCGGGTGCAACATTCCAGACGCTTTACTAACACTCTCCCGACTTGGAGAGTCAGTGCCTTTAACCTCCTGTTTGGCCCAGTTTGCAATTTCTGCGGAAGATAAACAGGAATAGGGAGAACCAATGAGAGACTAGCTGGAGGTGTCTGGACGGGCAAATTTAACTCTCATTTCCCACCAGGAAGAGGAATTAACCAAAGGCTCAGCGTGCCGTGCCGGAACCAGATTAGGGCCTGAAGCAATCCTGCGGTGTTGCGGCCAGCTCACAAGAAAGCGAGTTGAAGAAAGGAGCTCAGGGGCACTGTAATTCACAAACCTGCAGAGTTATAAATGACAGCTATCTTCCAAAAATATATTGAATTAGGATGCCAAGAGGAGTTGAAAGCAGGGCAGAATTGCAGGAAACCGATTTCAGGAGGTAGACTGGAATTGCATGTAAAGCATAGGAAAAGAGGCAGAACGTCCACAATGATGCACTTGGCCAAAAAGGGCGTATGCGTTTTTTCCTGAATATATTCAAGAAAAAACGCATACGCCCTTTTTGGCCAAACAAGCAAGCTTGCAAAGGAAATCTGCACTACAATGAAGTCTCACTGCCCCCCGGTCAAAAGGGCCATCTGAAAAAACTGTAAAATCCAGAAAGTCAGGACAGGCCATGGAGAACTGGGAGCCTAGTTATGCTGATGGGCGGGATGTAAATTGCCAGCATCCACTCTGGAGAAGTGTATGGTGTTTCCTGAAACATCCAAAAAACAAAGCAACAGAGCCTAGGGCACTTCCACTTATGGTCCTATAGCTTAGGGAAATTAAAATAAAAAAGACACAGCCACCCCAAAGTTTGGGACGGCTCTGTTTACAAGAACCTAGTTTACGGTACAAGTTCAATATCACAGAAAGCGAAAAATGGATAAAGAATTTGTGGTACTTACGTACAATGCAATATCACTCAGCAATGAAATCTATGTCATCAGGCCCGTAGCAGCATAATGAGTGGATTCAGGTACGATGATTCTAAGTGAAATTAGTCACACAGAAAAAGAAACATCATAAGATATCACTAATACACGGAATGTAAACTTGGCTACACAAGAACTGAATTACAAAACAGAACAGGGTGTCAAATGTAGAAAACCAACTTATGCTTGCTTAAGGGGACGGGTGAGTTGGGGTGCTTCATAAATCCAGAGATTGAAATGGGCACAGATAAAGTTCCTTAAGCCAAATATGGAATAGACAAGAGCTACTCATTGCTCAGCGAAATGGACTCAACACCCCATATTAAACGCCTAAGAATGTACCTGACTAGTAAGTATCTTAAAACCTATGGATTGCTATGTCTCTGAAAGAGAATCAAGCGTGTGTACAGGGGCATAAACGCAGCAGTGATAGGATTGGGGAGGTTCGGTGAGCAAATGAAGACCCTTTGAAGACATATTGCATGGTACCCATTCCACGGGTCTCAACTCTCCAGGTTTAAGGGATTCTTCCTTCAGCTAAAACATGCATGTGGATCCCAGAGAATGTTCAACCGTGTGATCTGGAAACGTGTTCCTATATGTCTCAGTTCTGGTCCCCTGGTACTCAGGTGCAACATTCCAGACGCTTTACTAACACTCTCCCGACTTGGAGAGTCAGTCCCTTTAACCTCCTGTTTGGCCCAGTTTGCAATTTCTGCGGAAGATGAACAGGAATAGGGAGAACCAATGAGAGACTAGCTGGAGGTGTCTGGACGGGCAAATTTAACTCTCATTTCCCACCAGGAAGAGGAATTAACCAAAGGCTCAGCGTGCCGTGCCGGAACCAGATTAGGGCCTGAAGCAATCCTGCGGTGTTGCGGCCAGCTCACAAGAAAGCGAGTTGAAGAAAGGAGCTCAGGGGCACTGTAATTCACAAACCTGCAGAGTTATAAATGACAGCTATCTTCCAAAAATATATTGAATTAGGATGCCAAGAGGAGTTGAAAGCAGGGCAGAATTGCAGGAAACCGATTTCAGGAGGTAGACTGGAATTGCATGTAAAGCATAGGAAAAGAGGCAGAACGTCCACAATGATGCACTTGGCCAAAAAGGGCGTATGCGTTTTTTCCTGAATATATTCAAGAAAAAACGCATACGCCCTTTTTGGCCAAACAAGCAAGCTTGCAAAGGAAATCTGCACTACAATGAAGTCTCACTGCCCCCCGGTCAAAAGGGCCATCTGAAAAAACTGTAAAATCCAGAAAGTCAGGACAGGCCATGGAGAACTGGGAGCCTAGTTATGCTGATGGGCGGGATGTAAATTGCCAGCATCCACTCTGGAGAAGTGTATGGTGTTTCCTGAAACATCCAAAAAACAAAGCAACAGAGCCTAGGGCACTTCCACTTATGGTCCTATAGCTTAGGGAAATTAAAATAAAAAAGACACAGCCACCCCAAAGTTTGGGACGGCTCTGTTTACAAGAACCTAGTTTACGGTACAAGTTCAATATCACAGAAAGCGAAAAATGGATAAAGAATTTGTGGTACTTACGTACAATGCAATATCACTCAGCAATGAAATCTATGTCATCAGGCCCGTAGCAGCATAATGAGTGGATTCAGGTACGATGATTCTAAGTGAAATTAGTCACACAGAAAAAGAAACATCATAAGATATCACTAATACACGGAATGTAAACTTGGCTACACAAGAACTGAATTACAAAACAGAACAGGGTGTCAAATGTAGAAAACCAACTTATGCTTGCTTAAGGGGACGGGTGAGTTGGGGTGCTTCATAAATCCAGAGATTGAAATGGGCACAGATAAAGTTCCTTAAGCCAAATATGGAATAGACAAGAGCTACTCATTGCTCAGCGAAATGGACTCAACACCCCATATTAAACGCCTAAGAATGTACCTGACTAGTAAGTATCTTAAAACCTATGGATTGCTATGTCTCTGAAAGAGAATCAAGCGTGTGTACAGGGGCATAAACGCAGCAGTGATAGGATTGGGGAGGTTCGGTGAGCAAATGAAGACCCTTTGAAGACATATTGCATGGTACCCATTCCACGGGTCTCAACTCTCCAGGTTTAAGGGATTCTTCCTTCAGCTAAAACATGCATGTGGATCCCAGAGAATGTTCAACCGTGTGATCTGGAAACGTGTTCCTATATGTCTCAGTTCTGGTCCCCTGGTACTCAGGTGCAACATTCCAGACGCTTTACTAACACTCTCCCGACTTGGAGAGTCAGTCCCTTTAACCTCCTGTTTGGCCCAGTTTGCAATTTCTGCGGAAGATGAACAGGAATAGGGAGAACCAATGAGAGACTAGCTGGAGGTGTCTGGACGGGCAAATTTAACTCTCATTTCCCACCAGGAAGAGGAATTAACCAAAGGCTCAGCGTGCCGTGCCGGAACCAGATTAGGGCCTGAAGCAATCCTGCGGTGTTGCGGCCAGCTCACAAGAAAGCGAGTTGAAGAAAGGAGCTCAGGGGCACTGTAATTCACAAACCTGCAGAGTTATAAATGACAGCTATCTTCCAAAAATATATTGAATTAGGATGCCAAGAGGAGTTGAAAGCAGGGCAGAATTGCAGGAAACCGATTTCAGGAGGTAGACTGGAATTGCATGTAAAGCATAGGAAAAGAGGCAGAACGTCCACAATGATGCACTTGGCCAAAAAGGGCGTATGCGTTTTTTCCTGAATATATTCAAGAAAAAACGCATACGCCCTTTTTGGCCAAACAAGCAAGCTTGCAAAGGAAATCTGCACTACAATGAAGTCTCACTGCCCCCCGGTCAAAAGGGCCATCTGAAAAAACTGTAAAATCCAGAAAGTCAGGACAGGCCATGGAGAACTGGGAGCCTAGTTATGCTGATGGGCGGGATGTAAATTGCCAGCATCCACTCTGGAGAAGTGTATGGTGTTTCCTGAAACATCCAAAAAACAAAGCAACAGAGCCTAGGGCACTTCCACTTATGGTCCTATAGCTTAGGGAAATTAAAATAAAAAAGACACAGCCACCCCAAAGTTTGGGACGGCTCTGTTTACAAGAACCTAGTTTACGGTACAAGTTCAATATCACAGAAAGCGAAAAATGGATAAAGAATTTGTGGTACTTACGTACAATGCAATATCACTCAGCAATGAAATCTATGTCATCAGGCCCGTAGCAGCATAATGAGTGGATTCAGGTACGATGATTCTAAGTGAAATTAGTCACACAGAAAAAGAAACATCATAAGATATCACTAATACACGGAATGTAAACTTGGCTACACAAGAACTGAATTACAAAACAGAACAGGGTGTCAAATGTAGAAAACCAACTTATGCTTGCTTAAGGGGACGGGTGAGTTGGGGTGCTTCATAAATCCAGAGATTGAAATGGGCACAGATAAAGTTCCTTAAGCCAAATATGGAATAGACAAGAGCTACTCATTGCTCAGCGAAATGGACTCAACACCCCATATTAAACGCCTAAGAATGTACCTGACTAGTAAGTATCTTAAAACCTATGGATTGCTATGTCTCTGAAAGAGAATCAAGCGTGTGTACAGGGGCATAAACGCAGCAGTGATAGGATTGGGGAGGTTCGGTGAGCAAATGAAGACCCTTTGAAGACATATTGCATGGTACCCATTCCACGGGTCTCAACTCTCCAGGTTTAAGGGATTCTTCCTTCAGCTAAAACATGCATGTGGATCCCAGAGAATGTTCAACCGTGTGATCTGGAAACGTGTTCCTATATGTCTCAGTTCTGGTCCCCTGGTACTCAGGTGCAACATTCCAGACGCTTTACTAACACTCTCCCGACTTGGAGAGTCAGTGCCTTTAACCTCCTGTTTGGCCCAGTTTGCAATTTCTGCGGAAGATGAACAGGAATAGGGAGAACCAATGAGAGACTAGCTGGAGGTGTCTGGATGCACAAATTTAACTCTCATTTCCCACCAGGAAGAGGAATTAACCAAAGGCTCAGCGTGCCGTGCCGGAACCAGATTAGGGCCTGAAGCAATCCTGCGGTGTTTCGGCCAGCTCACAAGAAAGTGAGTTGAAGAAAGGAGCTCAGGGGCACTGTAAATCACAAAACCTGCAGAGTTATAAATGACAGCTATCGTCCAAAAACATACTGAAGTAAGGCTGCCAAGAGGACTTGAAAGCGGGGCAGAATTGCAGGAAACCGATTTCAGGAGGTAGACTGGATTTTCATGTAAAGCATAGGAAAAGAGGCAGAACGTCCACAATGATGCACTTGGCCAAAAAGGGCGTATGCGTTTTTTCCTGAATATATTCAGGAAAAAACGCATACGCCCTTTTTGGCCAACCAAGCAAGCTTGCAAAGGAAATCTGCACTACAATGAAGTCTCACTTCCCCCAGGTCAAATGGGCCATCTGAAAAAAGTGTAAAATCCAGAAAGTCAGGACAGGCCATGGAGAACTGGGAGCCTTGTTATGCTGATGGGCGGGATGTAAATTGCCAACAGCCACTCGGGAGAGGTGTATGGTGTTTCCTGAAACATCTAAAAAACAAAGCAACAGAGCCTAGGGCACTTCCACTTATGGTCCTATAGCATAGGGAAATTAAAATCAAAAAGACTCAGCCACCGCAACGTTTGGGACGGCTCTGTTTACAAGAACCTCGTTTACGGTACAAGTTCAATATCGCAGAAAGTGGAAAATGGATAAAGAAGTTGTGGTACTTACGTACAATACAATATCACTCAGCAATGAAATCTATGTCATCAGGCCCGTAGCAGCATAATGAGTGGATTCAGGTATGATGATTCTAACTGAAATAAGTCACACAGAAAAAGAAACATCATAAGATGTCACTAATACACCGAATGTAAACTTGGCTACACAGGAACTGGATTACAAAACAGAACAGGGTCTCAAATTTAGAAAACCAACTTATGCTTGCTTAAGGGGAAAGGTGAGTTGGGGTGCTGCATAAAACCAGAGTTTGAAATGAGCACAGATAAAGTTCCTTAAGCCAAATATGGAATAGACAAGAGCTACTGCTTGCTCAACGAAATGGACTCAACACCCCATATTAAACGCCTAAGAATGTACCTGACTAGTAAGTATCTTAAAACCTATGGATTGCTATGTGTCTGAAAGAAAATCAAGCGTGTGTACAGGGGCATAAACGCAGCAGTGATAGGATTGGAGAGGTTCGGTGAGCAAATGAAGACCCTTTGAAGTCATATTGCATGGTACCCATTCCACGGGTCTCAACTCTCCAGGTTTAAGGGATTCTTCCTTCAGCTAAAACATGCACGTGGAACCCAGAGTATGATCAACCGTGTGATCGGGAGACGTGTTCCAATATGTCTCAGTTCTCGTCCCCTGGTACTCGGGTGCAACATTCCAGACGCTTTACTAACACTCTCCCGACTTGGAGAGTCAGTGCCTTTAACCTCCTGTTTGGCCCAGTTTGCAATTTCTGCGGAAGATGAACAGGAATAGGGAGAACCAATGAGAGACTAGCTGGAGGTGTCTGGACGGGCAAATTTAACTCTCATTTCCCACCAGGAAGAGGAATTAACCAAAGGCTCAGCGTGCCGTGCCGGAACCAGATTAGGGCCTGAAGCAATCCTGCGGTGTTGCGGCCAGCTCACAAGAAAGCGAGTTGAAGAAAGGAGCTCAGGGGCACTGTAATTCACAAACCTGCAGAGTTATAAATGACAGCTATCGTCCAAAAATATACTGAAGTAAGGCTGCCAAGAGGACTTGAAAGCGGGGCAGAATTGCAGGAAACCGATTTCAGGAGGTAGACTGGAATTGCATTTAAAGCATAGGAAAAGAGGCAGAACGTCCACAATGATGCACTTGGCCAAAAAGGGCGTATGCGTTTTTTCCTGAATATATTCAGGAAAAAACGCATACGCCCTTTTTGGCCAACCAAGCAAGCTTGCAAAGGAAATCTGCACTACAATGAAGTCTCACTTCCCCCCGGTCAAAAGGGCCATCTGAAAAAAGTGTAAAATCCAGAAAGGCAGGACAGGCCATGGAGAACTGGGAGCCTTGTTATGCTGATGGGCGGGATGTAAATTGCCAAGAGCCACTCCGGAGAGGTGTATGGTGTTTCCTGAAACATCTAAAAAACAAAGCAACAGAGCCTAGGGCACTTCCACTTATGGTCCTATAGCTTAGGGAAATTAAAATCAAAAAGACACAGCCACCCCAAAGTTTGGGACGGCTCTGTTTACAAGAACCTCGTTTACGGTACAAGTTCAATATCGCAGAAAGTGAAAAATGGATAAAGAAGTTGTGGTACTTACGTACAATGCAATATCACTCAGCAATGAAATCTATGTCATCAGGCCCGTAGCAGCATAATGAGTGGATTCAGGTATGATGATTCTAACTGAAATAAGTCACACAGAAAAAGAAACATCATAAGATATCACTAATACACGGGATGTAAACTTGGCTACACAGGAACTGGATTACAAAACAGAACAGGGTCTCAAATTTAGAAAACGAACTTATGCTTGCTTAAGGGGAAAGGTGAGTTGGGGTGCTGCATAAAACCAGAGATTGAAATGAACACAGATAAAGTTCCTTAAGCCAAATATAGAATAGACAAGAACTACTCCTTGCTCAACGAAATGGACTCAACCCCCCATATTAAAGGCCTAAGAATGTACCTGACTAGTAAGTATCTTAAAACCTATGGATTGCTAAGTCTCTGAAAGAAAATCAAGCGTGTGTACAGGGGCATAAACGCAGCAGTGATAGGATTGGAGAGGTTCGGTGAGCAAATGAAGACCCTTTGAAGTCATATTGCATGGTACCCATTCCACGGGTCTCAACTCTCCAGGTTTAAGGGATTCTTCCTTCAGCTAAAACATGCACGTGGAACCCAGAGTATGATCAACCGTGTGATCGGGAGACGTGTTCCAATATGTCTCAGTTCTCGTCCCCTGGTACTCGGGTGCAACATTCCAGACGCTTTACTAACACTCTCCCGACTTGGAGAGTCAGTGCCTTTAACCTCCTGTTTGGCCCAGTTTGCAATTTCTGCGGAAGATGAACAGGAATAGGGAGAACCAATGAGAGACTAGCTGGAGGTGTCTGGACGGGCAAATTTAACTCTCATTTCCCACCAGGAAGAGGAATTAACCAAAGGCTCAGCGTGCCGTGCCAGAACCAGATTAGGGCCTGAAGCAATCCTGCGGTGTTGCGGCCAGCTCACAAGAAAGCGAGTTGAAGAAAGGAGCTCAGGGGCACTGTAATTCACAAACCTGCAGAGTTACAAATGACAGCTATCGTCCAAAAATATACTGAAGTAAGGCTGCCAAGAGGACTTGAAAGCGGGGCAGAATTGCAGGAAACCGATTTCAGGAGGTAGACTGGAATTGCATTTAAAGCATAGGAAAAGAGGCAGAACGTCCACAATGATGCACTTGGCCAAAAAGGGCGTATGCGTTTTTTCCTGAATATATTCAGGAAAAAACGCATACGCCCTTTTTGGCCAACCAAGCAAGCTTGCAAAGGAAATCTGCACTACAATGAAGTCTCACTTCCCCCCGGTCAAAAGGGCCATCTGAAAAAAGTGTAAAATCCAGAAAGGCAGGACAGGCCATGGAGAACTGGGAGCCTTGTTATGCTGATGGGCGGGATGTAAATTGCCAAGAGCCACTCGGGAGAGGTGTATGGTGTTTCCTGAAACATCTAAAAAACAAAGCAACAGAGCCTAGGGCACTTCCACTTATGGTCCTATAGCTTAGGGAAATTAAAATCAAAAAGACACAGCCACCCCAAAGTTTGGGACAGCTCTGTTTACAAGAACATCGTTTACGGTACAAGTTCAATATCGCAGAAAGTGAAAAATGGATAAAGAAGTTGTGGTACTTACGTACAATGCAATATCACTCAGCAATGAAATCTATGTCATCAGGCCCGTAGCAGCATAATGAGTGGATTCAGGTATGATGATTCTAACTGAAATAAGTCACACAGAAAAAGAAACATCATAAGATATCACTAATACACGGAATGTAAACTTGGCTACACAGGAACTGGATTACAAAACAGAACAGGGTCTCAAATTTAGAAAACCAACTTATGCTTGCTTAAGGGGAAAGGTGAGTTGGGGTGCTGCATCAAACCAGAGATTGAAATGAGCACAGATAAAGTTCCTTAAGCCAAATATGGAATAGACAAGAACTACTCCTTGCTCAACGAAATGGACTCAACACCCCATATTAAACGCCTAAGAATGTACCTGCCTAGTAAGTATCTTAAAACCTATGGATTGCTATGTCTCTGAAAGAAAATCAAGCGTGTGTACAGGGGCATAAACGCAGCAGTGATAGGATTGGAGAGGTTCGGTGAGCAAATGAAGACCCTTTGAAGTCATATTGCATGGTACCCATTCCACGGGTCTCAACTCTCCAGGTTTAAGGGATTCTGCCTTCAGGTAAAACATACATGTGGAACCCAGAGTATGATCAACCATGTGATCGGGAGACGTGTTCCGATATGTCTCAGTTCTCGTCCCGTGGTACTCGGGTGCAACATTCCACACGCTTTACTAACACTCTCCCGACTTGGAGAGTCAGTGCCTTTAACCTCCTGTTTGGCCCAGTTTGCAATTTCTGCGGAAGATGAACAGGAATAGGGAGAACCAATGAGAGACTAGCTGGAGGTGTCTGGACGGGCAAATTTAACTCTCATTTCCCACCAGGAAGAGGAATTAACCAAAGGCTCAGCGTGCCGTGCCGGAACCAGATTAGGGCCTGAAGCAATCCTGCGGTGTTGCGGCCAGCTCACAAGAAAGCGAGTTGAAGAAAGGAGCTCAGGGGCACTGTAATTCACAAACCTGCAGAGTTACAAATGACAGCTATCGTCCAAAAATATACTGAAGTAAGGCTGCCAAGAGGACTTGAAAGCGGGGCAGAATTGCAGGAAACCGATTTCAGGAGGTAGACTGGAATTGCATTTAAAGCATAGGAAAAGAGGCAGAACGTCCACAATGATGCACTTGGCCAAAAAGGGCGTATGCGTTTTTTCCTGAATATATTCAGGAAAAAACGCATACGCCCTTTTTGGCCAACCAAGCAAGCTTGCAAAGGAAATCTGCACTACAATGAAGTCTCACTTCCCCCCGGTCAAAAGGGCCATCTGAAAAAAGTGTAAAATCCAGAAAGGCAGGACAGGCCATGGAGAACTGGGAGCCTTGTTATGCTGATGGGCGGGATGTAAATTGCCAACAGCCACTCGGGAGAGGTGTATGGTGTTTCCTGAAACATCTAAAAAACAAAGCAACAGAGCCTAGGGCACTTCCACTTATGGTCCTATAGCTTAGGGAAATTAAAATCAAAAAGACACAGCCACCCCAAAGTTTGGGACGGCTCTGTTTACAAGAACATCGTTTACGGTACAAGTTCAATATCGCAGAAAGTGAAAAATGGATAAAGAAGTTGTGGTACTTACGTACAATGCAATATCACTCAGCAATGAAATCTATGTCATCAGGCCCGTAGCAGCATAATGAGTGGATTCAGGTATGATGATTCTAACTGAAATAAGTCACACAGAAAAAGAAACATCATAAGATATCACTAATACACGGAATGTAAACTTGGCTACACAGGAACTGGATTACAAAACAGAACAGGGTCTCAAATTTAGAAAACCAACTTATGCTTGCTTAAGGGGAAAGGTGAGTTGGGGTGCTGCATCAAACCAGAGATTGAAATGAGCACAGATAAAGTTCCTTAAGCCAAATATGGAATAGACAAGAACTACTCCTTGCTCAACGAAATGGACTCAACACCCCATATTAAACGCCTATGAATGTACCTGACTAGTAAGTATCTTAAAACCTATGGATTGCTATGTGTCTGAAAGAAAATCAAGCATGTGTACAGGGGCATAAACGCAGCAGTGATAGGATTGGAGACGTTCGGTGAGCAAATGAAGACCCTTTGAAGTCATATTGCATGGTACCCATTCCACGGGTCTCAACTCTCCAGGTTTAAGGGATTCTGCCTTCAGGTAAAACATACATGTGGAACCCAGAGTATGATCAACCATGTGATCGGGAGACGTGTTCCGATATGTCTCAGTTCTCGTCCCCTGGTACTCGGGTGCAACATTCCAGACGCTTTACTAACACTCTCCCGACTTGGAGAGTCAGTGCCTTTAACCTCCTGTTTGGCCCAGTTTGCAATTTCTGCGGAAGATGAACAGGAATAGGGAGAACCAATGAGAGACTAGCTGGAGGTGTCTGGACGGGCAAATTTAACTCTCATTTCCCACCAGGAAGAGGAATTAACCAAAGGCTCAGCGTGCTGTGCCGGAACCAGATTAGGGCCTGAAGCAATCCTGCGGTGTTGCGGCCAGCTCACAAGAAAGCGAGTTGAAGAAAGGAGCTCAGGGGCACTGTAATTCACAAACCTGCAGAGTTATAAATGACAGCTATCGTCCAAAAATATACTGAAGTAAGGCTGCCAAGAGGACTTGAAAGCGGGGCAGAATTGCAGGAAACCGATTTCAGGAGGTAGACTGGAATTGCATTTAAAGCATAGGAAAAGAGGCAGAACGTCCACAATGATGCACTTGGCCAAAAAGGGCGTATGCGTTTTTTCCTGAATATATTCAGGAAAAAACGCATACGCCCTTTTTGGCCAACCAAGCAAGCTTGCAAAGGAAATCTGCACTACAATGAAGTCTCACTTCCCCCCGGTCAAAAGGGCCATCTGAAAAAAGTGTAAAATCCAGAAAGGCAGGACAGGCCATGGAGAACTGGGAGCCTTGTTATGCTGATGGGCGGGATGTAAATTGCCAACAGCCACTCGGGAGAGGTGTATGGTGTTTCCTGAAACATCTAAAAAACAAAGCAACAGAGCCTAGGGCACTTCCACTTATGGTCCTATAGCTTAGGGAAATTAAAATCAAAAAGACACAGCCACCCCAAAGTTTGGGACGGCTCTGTTTACAAGAACCTCGTTTACGGTACAAGTTCAATAGCGCAGAAAGTGAAAAATGGATAAAGAAGTTGTGGTACTTACGTACAATGCAATATCACTCAGCAATGAAATCTATGTCATCAGGCCCGTAGCAGCATAATGAGTGGATTCAGGTATGATGATTCTAACTGAAATAAGTCACACAGAAAAAGAAACATCATAAGATATCACTAATACACGGAATGTAAACTTGGCTACACAGGAACTGGATTACAAAACAGAACAGGGTCTCAAATTTAGAAAACTAACTTATGCTTGCTTAAGGGGAAAGGTGAGTTGGGGTGCTGCATAAAACCAGAGATTGAAATGAGCACAGATAAAGTTCCTTAAGCCAAATATAGAATAGACAAGAACTACTCCTTGCTCAACGAAATGGACTCAACACCCCATATTAAACGCCTAAGAATGTACCTGACTAGTAAGTATCTTAAAACCTATGCACTGCTATGTCTCTGAAAGAAAATCAAGCATGTGTACAGGGGCATAAATGCAGCAGTGATAGGATTGGAGAGGTTCGGTGAGCAAATGAAGACCCTTTGAAGTCATATTGCATGGTACCCATTCCACGGGTCTCAACTCTCCAGGTTTAAGGGATTCTTCCTTCAGCTAAAACATGCACGTGGAACCCAGAGTATGATCAACCGTGTGATCGGGAGACGTGTTCCAATATGTCTCAGTTCTCGTCCCCTGGTACTCGGGTGCAACATTCCAGACGCTTTACTAACACTCTCCCGACTTGGAGAGTCAGTGCCTTTAACCTCCTGTTTGGCCCAGTTTGCAATTTCTGCGGAAGATGAACAGGAATAGGGAGAACCAATGAGAGACTAGCTGGAGGTGTCTGGACGGGCAAATTTAATTCTCATTTCCCACCAGGAAGAGGAATTAACCAAAGGCTCAGCGTGCCGTGCCGGAACCAGATTAGGGCCTGAAGCAATCCTGCGGTGTTGCGGCCAGCTCACAAGAAAGCGAGTTGAAGAAAGGAGCTCAGGGGCACTGTAATTCACAAACCTGCAGAGTTATAAATGACAGCTATCGTCCAAAAATATACTGAAGTAAGGCTGCCAAGAGGACTTGAAAGCGGGGCAGAATTGCAGGAAACCGATTTCAGGAGGTAGACTGGAATTGCATTTAAAGCATAGGAAAAGAGGCAGAACGTCCAAATGATGCACTTGGCCAAAAAGGGCGTATGCGTTTTTTCCTGAATATATTCAGGAAAAAACGCATACGCCCTTTTTGGCCAACCAAGCAAGCTTGCAAAGGAAATCTGCACTACAATGAAGTCTCACTTCCCCCCGGTCAAAAGGGCCATCTGAAAAAAGTGTAAAATCCAGAAAGGCAGGACAGGCCATGGAGAACTGGGAGCCTTGTTATGCTGATGGGCGGGATGTAAATTGCCAACAGCCACTCGGGAGAGGTGTATGGTGTTTCCTGAAACATCTAAAAAACAAAGCAACAGAGCCTAGGGCACTTCCACTTATGGTCCTATAGCTTAGGGAAATTAAAATCAAAAAGACACAGCCACCCCAAAGTTTGGGACGGCTCTGTTTACAAGAACCTCGTTTACGGTACAAGTTCAATATCGCAGAAAGTGAAAAATGGATAAAGAAGTTGTGGTACTTACGTACAATGCAATATCACTCAGCAATGAAATCTATGTCATCAGGCCCGTAGCAGCATAATGAGTGGATTCAGGTATGATGATTCTAACTGAAATAAGTCACACAGAAAAAGAAACATCATAAGATATCACTAATACACGGGATGTAAACTTGGCTACACAGGAACTGGATTACAAAACAGAACAGGGTCTCAAATTTAGAAAACCAACTTATGCTTGCTTAAGGGGAAAGGTGAGTTGGGGTGCTGCATAAAACCAGAGATTGAAATGAGCACAGATAAAGTTCCTTAAGCCAAATATAGAATAGACAAGAACTACTCCTTGCTCAACGAAATGGACTCAACACCCCATATTAAACGCCTAAGAATGTACCTGACTAGTAAGTATCTTAAAACCTATGGATTGCTATGTCTCTGAAAGAAAATCAAGCATGTGTACAGGGGCATAAATGCAGCAGTGATAGGATTGGAGAGGTTCGGTGAGCAAATGAAGACCCTTTGAAGTCATATTGCATGGTACCCATTCCACGGGTCTCAACTCTCCAGGTTTAAGGGATTCTTCCTTCAGCTAAAACATGCACGTGGAACCCAGAGTATGATCAACCGTGTGATCGGGAGACGTGTTCCAATATGTCTCAGTTCTCGTCCCCTGGTACTCGGGTGCAACATTCCAGACGCTTTACTAACACTCTCCCGACTTGGAGAGTCAGTGCCTTTAACCTCCTGTTTGGCCCAGTTTGCAATTTCTGCGGAAGATGAACAGGAATAGGGAGAACCAATGAGAGACTAGCTGGAGGTGTCTGGACGGGCAAATTTAACTCTCATTTCCCACCAGGAAGAGGAATTAACCAAAGGCTCAGCGTGCCGTGCCGGAACCAGATTAGGGCCTGAAGCAATCCTGCGGTGTTGCGGCCAGCTCACAAGAAAGCGAGTTGAAGAAAGGAGCTCAGGGGCACTGTAATTCACAAACCTGCAGAGTTACAAATGACAGCTATCGTCCAAAAATATACTGAAGTAAGGCTGCCAAGAGGACTTGAAAGCGGGGCAGAATTGCAGGAAACCGATTTCAGGAGGTAGACTGGAATTGCATTTAAAGCATAGGAAAAGAGGCAGAACGTCCACAATGATGCACTTGGCCAAAAAGGGCGTATGCGTTTTTTCCTGAATATATTCAGGAAAAAACGCATACGCCCTTTTTGGCCAACCAAGCAAGCTTGCAAAGGAAATCTGCACTACAATGAAGTCTCACTTCCCCCCGGTCAAAAGGGCCATCTGAAAAAAGTGTAAAATCCAGAAAGGCAGGACAGGCCATGGAGAACTGGGAGCCTTGTTATGCTGATGGGCGGGATGTAAATTGCCAAGAGCCACTCGGGAGAGGTGTATGGTGTTTCCTGAAACATCTAAAAAACAAAGCAACAGAGCCTAGGGCACTTCCACTTATGGTCCTATAGCTTAGGGAAATTAAAATCAAAAAGACACAGCCACCCCAAAGTTTGGGACGGCTCTGTTTACAAGAACCTCGTTTACGGTACAAGTTCAATAGCGCAGAAAGTGAAAAATGGATAAAGAAGTTGTGGTACTTACGTACAATGCAATATCACTCAGCAATGAAATCTATGTCATCAGGCCCGTAGCAGCATAATGAGTGGATTCAGGTATGATGATTCTAACTGAAATAAGTCACACAGAAAAAGAAACATCATAAGATATCACTAATACACGGAATGTAAACTTGGCTACACAGGAACTGGATTACAAAACAGAACAGGGTCTCAAATTTAGAAAACTAACTTATGCTTGCTTAAGGGGAAAGGTGAGTTGGGGTGCTGCATAAAACCAGAGATTGAAATGAGCACAGATAAAGTTCCTTAAGCCAAATATAGAATAGACAAGAACTACTCCTTGCTCAACGAAATGGACTCAACACCCCATATTAAACGCCTAAGAATGTACCTGACTAGTAAGTATCTTAAAACCTATGC
Source organism: Leucopleurus acutus (assembly GCF_964270905.1). Classification (NCBI taxonomy): domain Eukaryota; kingdom Metazoa; phylum Chordata; class Mammalia; order Artiodactyla; family Delphinidae; genus Leucopleurus; species Leucopleurus acutus. The sequence goes on from NW_028139195.1 coordinate 438,582, forward strand.
ACTGCTATGTCTCTGAAAGAAAATCAAGCATGTGTACAGGGGCATAAATGCAGCAGTGATAGGATTGGAGAGGTTCGGTGAGCAAATGAAGACCCTTTGAAGTCATATTGCATGGTACCCATTCCACGGGTCTCAACTCTCCAGGTTTAAGGGATTCTTCCTTCAGCTAAAACATGCACGTGGAACCCAGAGTATGATCAACCGTGTGATCGGGAGACGTGTTCCAATATGTCTCAGTTCTCGTCCCCTGGTACTCGGGTGCAACATTCCAGACGCTTTACTAACACTCTCCCGACTTGGAGAGTCAGTGCCTTTAACCTCCTGTTTGGCCCAGTTTGCAATTTCTGCGGAAGATGAACAGGAATAGGGAGAACCAATGAGAGACTAGCTGGAGGTGTCTGGACGGGCAAATTTAACTCTCATTTCCCACCAGGAAGAGGAATTAACCAAAGGCTCAGCGTGCCGTGCCGGAACCAGATTAGGGCCTGAAGCAATCCTGCGGTGTTGCGGCCAGCTCACAAGAAAGCGAGTTGAAGAAAGGAGCTCAGGGGCACTGTAATTCACAAACCTGCAGAGTTATAAATGACAGCTATCGTCCAAAAATATACTGAAGTAAGGCTGCCAAGAGGACTTGAAAGCGGGGCAGAATTGCAGGAAACCGATTTCAGGAGGTAGACTGGAATTGCATTTAAAGCATAGGAAAAGAGGCAGAACGTCCAAATGATGAACTTGGCCAAAAAGGGCGTATGCGTTTTTTCCTGAATATATTCAGGAAAAAACGCATACGCCCTTTTTGGCCAACCAAGCAAGCTTGCAAAGGAAATCTGCACTACAATGAAGTCTCACTTCCCCCCGGTCAAAAGGGCCATCTGAAAAAAGTGTAAAATCCAGAAAGGCAGGACAGGCCATGGAGAACTGGGAGCCTTGTTATGCTGATGGGCGGGATGTAAATTGCCAACAGCCACTCGGGAGAGGTGTATGGTGTTTCCTGAAACATCTAAAAAACAAAGCAACAGAGCCTAGGGCACTTCCACTTATGGTCCTATAGCTTAGGGAAATTAAAATCAAAAAGACACAGCCACCCCAAAGTTTGGGACGGCTCTGTTTACAAGAACCTCGTTTACGGTACAAGTTCAATATCGCAGAAAGTGAAAAATGGATAAAGAAGTTGTGGTACTTACGTACAATGCAATATCACTCAGCAATGAAATCTATGTCATCAGGCCCGTAGCAGCATAATGAGTGGATTCAGGTATGATGATTCTAACTGAAATAAGTCACACAGAAAAAGAAACATCATAAGATATCACTAATACACGGGATGTAAACTTGGCTACACAGGAACTGGATTACAAAACAGAACAGGGTCTCAAATTTAGAAAACCAACTTATGCTTGCTTAAGGGGAAAGGTGAGTTGGGGTGCTGCATAAAACCAGAGATTGAAATGAGCACAGATAAAGTTCCTTAAGCCAAATATAGAATAGACAAGAACTACTCCTTGCTCAACGAAATGGACTCAACACCCCATATTAAACGCCTAAGAATGTACCTGACTAGTAAGTATCTTAAAACCTATGGATTGCTATGTCTCTGAAAGAAAATCAAGCGTGTGTACAGGGGCACAAACGCAGCAGTGATAGGATTGGAGAGGTTCGGTGAGCAAATGAAGACCCTTTGAAGTCATATTGCATGGTACCCATTCCACGGGTCTCAACTCTCCAGGTTTAAGGGATTCTGCCTTCAGGTAAAACATGCACGTGGAACCCAGAGTATGATCAACCGTGTGATCGGGAGACGTGTTCCAATATGTCTCAGTTCTCGTCCCCTGGTACTCGGGTGCAACATTCCAGACGCTTTACTAACACTCTCCCGACTTGGAGAGTCAGTGCCTTTAACCTCCTGTTTGGCCCAGTTTGCAATTTCTGCGGAAGATGAACAGGAATAGGGAGAACCAATGAGAGACTAGCTGGAGGTGTCTGGACGGGCAAATTTAACTCTCATTTCCCACCAGGAAGAGGAATTAACCAAAGGCTCAGCGTGCCGTGCCGGAACCAGATTAGGGCCTGAAGCAATCCTGCGGTGTTGCGGCCAGCTCACAAGAAAGCGAGTTGAAGAAAGGAGCTCAGGGGCACTGTAATTCACAAACCTGCAGAGTTATAAATGACAGCTATCGTCCAAAAATATACTGAAGTAAGGCTGCCAAGAGGACTTGAAAGCGGGGCAGAATTGCAGGAAACCGATTTCAGGAGGTAGACTGGAATTGCATTTAAAGCATAGGAAAAGAGGCAGAACGTCCACAATGATGCACTTGGCCAAAAAGGGCGTATGCGTTTTTTCCTGAATATATTCAGGAAAAAACGCATACGCCCTTTTTGGCCAACCAAGCAAGCTTGCAAAGGAAATCTGCACTACAATGAAGTCTCACTTCCCCCCGGTCAAAAGGGCCATCTGAAAAAAGTGTAAAATCCAGAAAGGCAGGACAGGCCATGGAGAACTGGGAGCCTTGTTATGCTGATGGGCGGGATGTCAATTGCCAACAGCCACTCGGGAGAGGTGTATGGTGTTTCCTGAAACATCTAAAAAACAAAGCAACAGAGCCTAGGGCACTTCCACTTATGGTCCTATAGCTTAGGGAAATTAAAATCAAAAAGACACAGCCACCCCAAAGTTTGGGACGGCTCTGTTTACAAGAACCTCGTTTACGGTACAAGTTCAATATCGCAGAAAGTGAAAAATGGATAAAGAAGTTGTGGTACTTACGTACAATGCAATATCACTCAGCAATGAAATCTATGTCATCAGGCCCGTAGCAGCATAATGAGTGGATTCAGGTATGATGATTCTAACTGAAATAAGTCACACAGAAAAAGAAACATCATAAGATATCACTAATACACGGGATGTAAACTTGGCTACACAGGAACTGGATTACAAAACAGAACAGGGTCTCAAATTTAGAAAACCAACTTATGCTTGCTTAAGGGGAAAGGTGAGTTGGGGTGCTGCATCAAACCAGAGATTGAAATGAGCACAGATAAAGTTCCTTAAGCCAAATATGGAATAGACAAGAACTACTCCTTGCTCAACGAAATGGACTCAACACCCCATATTAAACGCCTAAGAATGTACCTGACTAGTAAGTATCTTAAAACCTATGGATTGCTATGTGTCTGAAAGAAAATCAAGCGTGTGTACAGGGGCATAAACGCAGCAGTGATAGGATTGGAGAGGTTCGGTGAGCAAATGAAGACCCTTTGAAGTCATATTGCATGGTACCCATTCCACGGGTCTCAACTCTCCAGGTTTAAGGGATTCTGCCTTCAGGTAAAACATGCACGTGGAACCCAGTGTATGATCACCCGTGTGATCGGGAGACATGTTCCAATATGTCTCAGTTCTCGTCCCCTGGTACTCGGGTGCAACATTCCAGACGCTTTACTAACACTCTCCCGACTTGGAGAGTCAGTGCCTTTAACCTCCTGTTTGGCCCAGTTTGCAATTTCTGCGGAAGATGAACAGGAATAGGGAGAACCAATGAGAGACTAGCTGGAGGTGTCTGGACGGGCAAATTTAACTCTCATTTCCCACCAGGAAGAGGAATTAACCAAAGGCTCAGCGTGCCGTGCCGGAACCAGATTAGGGCCTGAAGCAATCCTGCGGTGTTGCGGCCAGCTCACAAGAAAGCGAGTTGAAGAAAGGAGCTCAGGGGCACTGTAATTCACAAACCTGCAGAGTTATAAATGACAGCTATCGTCCAAAAATATACTGAAGTAAGGCTGCCAAGAGGACTTGAAAGCGGGGCAGAATTGCAGGAAACCGATTTCAGGAGGTAGACTGGAATTGCATTTAAAGCATAGGAAAAGAGGCAGAACGTCCACAATGATGCACTTGGCCAAAAAGGGCGTATGCGTTTTTTCCTGAATATATTCAGGAAAAAACGCATACGCCCTTTTTGGCCAACCAAGCAAGCTTGCAAAGGAAATCTGCACTACAATGAAGTCTCACTTCCCCCCGGTCAAAAGGGCCATCTGAAAAAAGTGTAAAATCCAGAAAGGCAGGACAGGCCATGGAGAACTGGGAGCCTTGTTATGCTGATGGGCGGGATGTAAATTGCCAACAGCCACTCGGGAGAGGTGTATGGTGTTTCCTGAAACATCTAAAAAACAAAGCAACAGAGCCTAGGGCACTTCCACTTATGGTCCTATAGCTTAGGGAAATTAAAATCAAAAAGACACAGCCACCCCAAAGTTTGGGACGGCTCTGTTTACAAGAACCTCGTTTACGGTACAAGTTCAATATCGCAGAAAGTGAAAAATGGATAAAGAAGTTGTGGTACTTACGTACAATGCAATATCACTCAGCAATGAAATCGATGTCATCAGGCCCGTAGCAGCATAATGAGTGGATTCAGGTATGATGATTCTAACTGAAATAAGTCACACAGAAAAAGAAACATCATAAGATATCACTAATACACGGGATGTAAACTTGGCTACACAGGAACTGGATTACAAAACAGAACAGGGTCTCAAATTTAGAAAACCAACTTATGCTTGCTTAAGGGGAAAGGTGAGTTGGGGTGCTGCATCAAACCAGAGATTGAAATGAGCACAGATAAAGTTCCTTAAGCCAAATATGGAATAGACAAGAACTACTCCTTGCTCAACGAAATGGACTCAACACCCCATATTAAACGCCTAAGAATGTACCTGAATAGTAAGTATCTTAAAACCTATGGATTGCTATGTCTCTGAAAGAAAATCAAGCGTGTGTACAGGGGCATAAACGCAGCAGTGATAGGATTGGAGAGGTTCGGTGAGCAAATGAAGACCCTTTGAAGTCATATTGCATGGTACCCATTCCACGGGTCTCAACTCTCCAGGTTTAAGGGATTCTTCCTTCAGCTAAAACATGCACGTGGAACCCAGAGTATGATCAACCGTGTGATCGGGAGACGTGTTCCAATATGTCTCAGTTCTCGTCCCCTGGTACTCGGGTGCAACATTCCAGACGCTTTACTAACACTCTCCCGACTTGGAGAGTCAGTGCCTTTAACCTCCTGTTTGGCCCAGTTTGCAATTTCTGCGGAAGATGAACAGGAATAGGGAGAACCAATGAGAGACTAGCTGGAGGTGTCTGGACGGGCAAATTTAACTCTCATTTCCCACCAGGAAGAGGAATTAACCAAAGGCTCAGCGTGCCGTGCCGGAACCAGATTAGGGCCTGAAGCAATCCTGCGGTGTTGCGGCCAGCTCACAAGAAAGCGAGTTGAAGAAAGGAGCTCAGGGGCACTGTAATTCACAAACCTGCAGAGTTATAAATGACAGCTATCGTCCAAAAATATACTGAAGTAAGGCTGCCAAGAGGACTTGAAAGCGGGGCAGAATTGCAGGAAACCGATTTCAGGAGGTAGACTGGAATTGCATTTAAAGCATAGGAAAAGAGGCAGAACGTCCACAATGATGCACTTGGCCAAAAAGGGCGTATGCGTTTTTTCCTGAATATATTCAGGAAAAAACGCATACGCCCTTTTTGGCCAACCAAGCAAGCTTGCAAAGGAAATCTGCACTACAATGAAGTCTCACTTCCCCCCGGTCAAAAGGGCCATCTGAAAAAAGTGTAAAATCCAGAAAGGCAGGACAGGCCATGGAGAACTGGGAGCCTTGTTATGCTGATGGGCGGGATGTAAATTGCCAACAGCCACTCGGGAGAGGTGTATGGTGTTTCCTGAAACATCTAAAAAACAAAGCAACAGAGCCTAGGGCACTTCCACTTATGGTCCTATAGCTTAGGGAAATTAAAATCAAAAAGACACAGCCACCCCAAAGTTTGGGACGGCTCTGTTTACAAGAACCTCGTTTACGGTACAAGTTCAATATCGCAGAAAGTGAAAAATGGATAAAGAAGTTGTGGTACTTACGTACAATGCAATATCACTCAGCAATGAAATCGATGTCATCAGGCCCGTAGCAGCATAATGAGTGGATTCAGGTATGATGATTCTAACTGAAATAAGTCACACAGAAAAAGAAACATCATAAGATATCACTAATACACGGGATGTAAACTTGGCTACACAGGAACTGGATTACAAAACAGAACAGGGTCTCAAATTTAGAAAACCAACTTATGCTTGCTTAAGGGGAAAGGTGAGTTGGGGTGCTGCATCAAACCAGAGATTGAAATGAGCACAGATAAAGTTCCTTAAGCCAAATATGGAATAGACAAGAACTACTCCTTGCTCAACGAAATGGACTCAACACCCCATATTAAACGCCTAAGAATGTACCTGACTAGTAAGTATCTTAAAACCTATGGATTGCTATGTCTCTGAAAGAAAATCAAGCGTGTGTACAGGGGCACAAACGCAGCCCAGTGATAGGATTGGAGAGGTTCGGTGAGCAAATGAAGACCCTTTGAAGTCATATTGCATGGTACCCATTCCACGGGTCTCAACTCTCCAGGTTTAAGGGATTCTTCCTTCAGCTAAAACATGCACGTGGAACCCAGAGTATGATCAACCGTGTGATCGGGAGACGTGTTCCAATATGTCTCAGTTCTCGTCCCCTGGTACTCGGGTGCAACATTCCAGACGCTTTACTAACACTCTCCCGACTTGGAGAGTCAGTGCCTTTAACCTCCTGTTTGGCCCAGTTTGCAATTTCTGCGGAAGATGAACAGGAATAGGGAGAACCAATGAGAGACTAGCTGGAGGTGTCTGGACGGGCAAATTTAACTCTCATTTCCCACCAGGAAGAGGAATTAACCAAAGGCTCAGCGTGCCGTGCCGGAACCAGATTAGGGCCTGAAGCAATCCTGCGGTGTTGCGGCCAGCTCACAAGAAAGCGAGTTGAAGAAAGGAGCTCAGGGGCACTGTAATTCACAAACCTGCAGAGTTATAAATGACAGCTATCGTCCAAAAATATACTGAAGTAAGGCTGCCAAGAGGACTTGAAAGCGGGGCAGAATTGCAGGAAACCGATTTCAGGAGGTAGACTGGAATTGCATTTAAAGCATAGGAAAAGAGGCAGAACGTCCACAATGATGCACTTGGCCAAAAAGGGCGTATGCGTTTTTTCCTGAATATATTCAGGAAAAAACGCATACGCCCTTTTTGGCCAACCAAGCAAGCTTGCAAAGGAAATCTGCACTACAATGAAGTCTCACTTCCCCCCGGTCAAAAGGGCCATCTGAAAAAAGTGTAAAATCCAGAAAGGCAGGACAGGCCATGGAGAACTGGGAGCCTTGTTATGCTGATGGGCGGGATGTAAATTGCCAACAGCCACTCGGGAGAGGTGTATGGTGTTTCCTGAAACATCTAAAAAACAAAGCAACAGAGCCTAGGGCACTTCCACTTATGGTCCTATAGCTTAGGGAAATTAAAATCAAAAAGACACAGCCACCCCAAAGTTTGGGACGGCTCTGTTTACAAGAACCTCGTTTACGGTACAAGTTCAATAGCGCAGAAAGTGAAAAATGGATAAAGAAGTTGTGGTACTTACCTACAATGCAATATCACTCAGCAATGAAATCGATGTCATCAGGCCCGTAGCAGCATAATGAGTGGATTCAGGTATGATGATTCTAACTGAAATAAGTCACACAGAAAAAGAAACATCATAAGATATCACTAATACACGGGATGTAAACTTGGCTACACAGGAACTGGATTACAAAACAGAACAGGGTCTCAAATTTAGAAAACCAACTTATGCTTGCTTAAGGGGAAAGGTGAGTTGGGGTGCTGCATCAAACCAGAGATTGAAATGAGCACAGATAAAGTTCCTTAAGCCAAATATGGAATAGACAAGAACTACTCCTTGCTCAACGAAATGGACTCAACACCCCATATTAAACGCCTAAGAATGTACCTGACTAGTAAGTATCTTAAAACCTATGGATTGCTATGTGTCTGAAAGAAAATCAAGCGTGTGTACAGGGGCATAAACGCAGCAGTGATAGGATTGGAGAGGTTTGGTGAGCAAATGAAGACCCTTTGAAGTCATATTGCATGGTACCCATTCCACGGGTCTCAACTCTCCAGGTTTAAGGGATTCTGCCTTCAGGTAAAACATGCACGTGGAACCCAGTGTATGATCACCCGTGTGATCGGGAGACATGTTCCAATATGTCTCAGTTCTCGTCCCCTGGTACTCGGGTGCAACATTCCAGACGCTTTACTAACACTCTCCCGACTTGGAGAGTCAGTGCCTTTAACCTCCTGTTTGGCCCAGTTTGCAATTTCTGCGGAAGATGAACAGGAATAGGGAGAACCAATGAGAGACTAGCTGGAGGTGTCTGGACGGGCAAATTTAACTCTCATTTCCCACCAGGAAGAGGAATTAACCAAAGGCTCAGCGTGCTGTGCCGGAACCAGATTAGGGCCTGAAGCAATCCTGCGGTGTTGCGGCCAGCTCACAAGAAAGCGAGTTGAAGAAAGGAGCTCAGGGGCACTGTAATTCACAAACCTGCAGAGTTATAAATGACAGCTATCGTCCAAAAATATACTGAAGTAAGGCTGCCAAGAGGACTTGAAAGCGGGGCAGAATTGCAGGAAACCGATTTCAGGAGGTAGACTGGAACTGCATTTAAAGCATAGGAAAAGAGGCAGAACGTCCACAATGATGCACTTGGCCAAAAAGGGCGTATGCGTTTTTTCCTGAATATATTCAGGAAAAAACGCATACGCCCTTTTTGGCCAACCAAGCAAGCTTGCAAAGGAAATCTGCACTACAATGAAGTCTCACTTCCCCCCGGTCAAAAGGGCCATCTGAAAAAAGTGTAAAATCCAGAAAGGCAGGACAGGCCATGGAGAACTGGGAGCCTTGTTATGCTGATGGGCGGGATGTAAATTGCCAACAGCCACTCGGGAGAGGTGTATGGTGTTTCCTGAAACATCTAAAAAACAAAGCAACAGAGCCTAGGGCACTTCCACTTATGGTCCTATAGCTTAGGGAAATTAAAATCAAAAAGACACAGCCACCCCAAAGTTTGGGACGGCTCTGTTTACAAGAACCTCGTTTACGGTACAAGTTCAATATCGCAGAAAGTGAAAAATGGATAAAGAAGTTGTGGTACTTACGTACAATGCAATATCACTCAGCAATGAAATCTATGTCATCAGGCCCGTAGCAGCATAATGAGTGGATTCAGGTATGATGATTCTAACTGAAATAAGTCACACAGAAAAAGAAACATCATAAGATATCACTAATACACGGGATGTAAACTTGGCTACACAGGAACTGGATTACAAAACAGAACAGGGTCTCAAATTTAGAAAACCAACTTATGCTTGCTTAAGGGGAAAGGTGAGTTGGGGTGCTGCATAAAACCAGAGATTGAAATGAGCACAGATAAAGTTCCTTAAGCCAAATATGGAATAGACAAGAACTACTCCTTGCTCAACGAAATGGACTCAACACCCCATATTAAATGCCTAAGAATGTACCTGACTAGTAAGTATCTTAAAACCTATGGATTGCTATGTCTCTGAAAGAAAATCAAGCGTGTGTACAGGGGCACAAACGCAGCAGTGATAGGATTGGAGAGGTTCGGTGAGCAAATGAAGACCCTTTGAAGTCATATTGCATGGTACCCATTCCACGGGTCTCAACTCTCCAGGTTTAAGGGATTCTTCCTTCAGCTAAAACATGCACGTGGAACCCAGAGTATGATCAACCGTGTGATCGGGAGACGTGTTCCAATATGTCTCAGTTCTCGTCCCCTGGTACTCGGGTGCAACATTCCAGACGCTTTACTAACACTCTCCCGACTTGGAGAGTCAGTGCCTTTAACCTCCTGTTTGGCCCAGTTTGCAATTTCTGCGGAAGATGAACAGGAATAGGGAGAACCAATGAGAGACTAGCTGGAGGTGTCTGGACGGGCAAATTTAACTCTCATTTCCCACCAGGAAGAGGAATTAACCAAAGGCTCAGCGTGCCGTGCCGGAACCAGATTAGGGCCTGAAGCAATCCTGCGGTGTTGCGGCCAGCTCACAAGAAAGCGAGTTGAAGAAAGGAGCTCAGGGGCACTGTAATTCACAAACCTGCAGAGTTATAAATGACAGCTATCGTCCAAAAATATACTGAAGTAAGGCTGCCAAGAGGACTTGAAAGCGGGGCAGAATTGCAGGAAACCGATTTCAGGAGGTAGACTGGAATTGCATTTAAAGCATAGGAAAAGAGGCAGAACGTCCACAATGATGCACTTGGCCAAAAAGGGCGTATGCGTTTTTTCCTGAATATATTCAGGAAAAAACGCATACGCCCTTTTTGGCCAACCAAGCAAGCTTGCAAAGGAAATCTGCACTACAATGAAGTCTCACTTCCCCCCGGTCAAAAGGGCCATCTGAAAAAAGTGTAAAATCCAGAAAGGCAGGACAGGCCATGGAGAACTGGGAGCCTTGTTATGCTGATGGGCGGGATGTAAATTGCCAACAGCCACTCGGGAGAGGTGTATGGTGTTTCCTGAAACATCTAAAAAACAAAGCAACAGAGCCTAGGGCACTTCCACTTATGGTCCTATAGCTTAGGGAAATTAAAATCAAAAAGACACAGCCACCCCAAAGTTTGGGACGGCTCTGTTTACAAGAACCTCGTTTACGGTACAAGTTCAATAGCGCAGAAAGTGAAAAATGGATAAAGAAGTTGTGGTACTTACCTACAATGCAATATCACTCAGCAATGAAATCGATGTCATCAGGCCCGTAGCAGCATAATGAGTGGATTCAGGTATGATGATTCTAACTGAAATAAGTCACACAGAAAAAGAAACATCATAAGATATCACTAATACACGGGATGTAAACTTGGCTACACAGGAACTGGATTACAAAACAGAACAGGGTCTCAAATTTAGAAAACCAACTTATGCTTGCTTAAGGGGAAAGGTGAGTTGGGGTGCTGCATCAAACCAGAGATTGAAATGAGCACAGATAAAGTTCCTTAAGCCAAATATGGAATAGACAAGAACTACTCCTTGCTCAACGAAATGGACTCAACACCCCATATTAAACGCCTAAGAATGTACCTGACTAGTAAGTATCTTAAAACCTATGGATTGCTATGTGTCTGAAAGAAAATCAAGCGTGTGTACAGGGGCATAAACGCAGCAGTGATAGGATTGGAGAGGTTTGGTGAGCAAATGAAGACCCTTTGAAGTCATATTGCATGGTACCCATTCCACGGGTCTCAACTCTCCAGGTTTAAGGGATTCTGCCTTCAGGTAAAACATGCACGTGGAACCCAGTGTATGATCACCCGTGTGATCGGGAGACATGTTCCAATATGTCTCAGTTCTCGTCCCCTGGTACTCGGGTGCAACATTCCAGACGCTTTACTAACACTCTCCCGACTTGGAGAGTCAGTGCCTTTAACCTCCTGTTTGGCCCAGTTTGCAATTTCTGCGGAAGATGAACAGGAATAGGGAGAACCAATGAGAGACTAGCTGGAGGTGTCTGGACGGGCAAATTTAACTCTCATTTCCCACCAGGAAGAGGAATTAACCAAAGGCTCAGCGTGCTGTGCCGGAACCAGATTAGGGCCTGAAGCAATCCTGCGGTGTTGCGGCCAGCTCACAAGAAAGCGAGTTGAAGAAAGGAGCTCAGGGGCACTGTAATTCACAAACCTGCAGAGTTATAAATGACAGCTATCGTCCAAAAATATACTGAAGTAAGGCTGCCAAGAGGACTTGAAAGCGGGGCAGAATTGCAGGAAACCGATTTCAGGAGGTAGACTGGAACTGCATTTAAAGCATAGGAAAAGAGGCAGAACGTCCACAATGATGCACTTGGCCAAAAAGGGCGTATGCGTTTTTTCCTGAATATATTCAGGAAAAAACGCATACGCCCTTTTTGGCCAACCAAGCAAGCTTGCAAAGGAAATCTGCACTACAATGAAGTCTCACTTCCCCCCGGTCAAAAGGGCCATCTGAAAAAAGTGTAAAATCCAGAAAGGCAGGACAGGCCATGGAGAACTGGGAGCCTTGTTATGCTGATGGGCGGGATGTAAATTGCCAACAGCCACTCGGGAGAGGTGTATGGTGTTTCCTGAAACATCTAAAAAACAAAGCAACAGAGCCTAGGGCACTTCCACTTATGGTCCTATAGCTTAGGGAAATTAAAATCAAAAAGACACAGCCACCCCAAAGTTTGGGACGGCTCTGTTTACAAGAACCTCGTTTACGGTACAAGTTCAATAGCGCAGAAAGTGAAAAATGGATAAAGAAGTTGTGGTACTTACGTACAATGCAATATCACTCAGCAATGAAATCTATGTCATCAGGCCCGTAGCAGCATAATGAGTGGATTCAGGTATGATGATTCTAACTGAAATAAGTCACACAGAAAAAGAAACATCATAAGATATCACTAATACACGGGATGTAAACTTGGCTACACAGGAACTGGATTACAAAACAGAACAGGGTCTCAAATTTAGAAAACCAACTTATGCTTGCTTAAGGGGAAAGGTGAGTTGGGGTGCTGCATAAAACCAGAGATTGAAATGAGCACAGATAAAGTTCCTTAAGCCAAATATGGAATAGACAAGAACTACTCCTTGCTCAACGAAATGGACTCAACACCCCATATTAAATGCCTAAGAATGTACCTGACTAGTAAGTATCTTAAAACCTATGGATTGCTATGTCTCTGAAAGAAAATCAAGCGTGTGTACAGGGGCACAAACGCAGCAGTGATAGGATTGGAGAGGTTCGGTGAGCAAATGAAGACCCTTTGAAGTCATATTGCATGGTACCCATTCCACGGGTCTCAACTCTCCAGGTTTAAGGGATTCTTCCTTCAGCTAAAACATGCACGTGGAACCCAGAGTATGATCAACCGTGTGATCGGGAGACGTGTTCCAATATGTCTCAGTTCTCGTCCCCTGGTACTCGGGTGCAACATTCCAGACGCTTTACTAACACTCTCCCGACTTGGAGAGTCAGTGCCTTTAACCTCCTGTTTGGCCCAGTTTGCAATTTCTGCGGAAGATGAACAGGAATAGGGAGAACCAATGAGAGACTAGCTGGAGGTGTCTGGACGGGCAAATTTAACTCTCATTTCCCACCAGGAAGAGGAATTAACCAAAGGCTCAGCGTGCCGTGCCGGAACCAGATTAGGGCCTGAAGCAATCCTGCGGTGTTGCGGCCAGCTCACAAGAAAGCGAGTTGAAGAAAGGAGCTCAGGGGCACTGTAATTCACAAACCTGCAGAGTTATAAATGACAGCTATCGTCCAAAAATATACTGAAGTAAGGCTGCCAAGAGGACTTGAAAGCGGGGCAGAATTGCAGGAAACCGATTTCAGGAGGTAGACTGGAATTGCATTTAAAGCATAGGAAAAGAGGCAGAACGTCCACAATGATGCACTTGGCCAAAAAGGGCGTATGCGTTTTTTCCTGAATATATTCAGGAAAAAACGCATACGCCCTTTTTGGCCAACCAAGCAAGCTTGCAAAGGAAATCTGCACTACAATGAAGTCTCACTTCCCCCCGGTCAAAAGGGCCATCTGAAAAAAGTGTAAAATCCAGAAAGGCAGGACAGGCCATGGAGAACTGGGAGCCTTGTTATGCTGATGGGCGGGATGTAAATTGCCAAGAGCCACTCGGGAGAGGTGTATGGTGTTTCCTGAAACATCTAAAAAACAAAGCAACAGAGCCTAGGGCACTTCCACTTATGGTCCTATAGCTTAGGGAAATTAAAATCAAAAAGACACAGCCACCCCAAAGTTTGGGACGGCTCTGTTTACAAGAACCTCGTTTACGGTACAAGTTCAATAGCGCAGAAACTGAAAAATGGATAAAGAAGCTGTGGTACTTACGTACAATGCAATATCACTCAGCAATGAAATCTATGTCATCAGGCCCGTAGCAGCATAATGAGTGGATTCAGGTATGATGATTCTAACTGAAATAAGTCACACAGAAAAAGAAACATCATAAGATATCACTAATACACGGGATGTAAACTTGGCTACACAGGAACTGGATTACAAAACAGAACAGGGTCTCAAATTTAGAAAACCAACTTATGCTTGCTTAAGGGGAAAGGTGAGTTGGGGTGCTGCATCAAACCAGAGATTGAAATGAGCACAGATAAAGTTCCTTAAGCCAAATATGGAATAGACAAGAACTACTCCTTGCTCAACGAAATGGACTCAACACCCCATATTAAACGCCTAAGAATGTACCTGACTAGTAAGTATCTTAAAACCTATGGATTGCTATGTCTCTGAAAGAAAATCAAGCGTGTGTACAGGGGCATAAACGCAGCAGTGATAGGATTGGAGAGGTTCGGTGAGCAAATGAAGACCCTTTGAAGTCATATTGCATGGTACCCATTCCACGGGTCTCAACTCTCCAGGTTTAAGGGATTCTTCCTTCAGCTAAAACATGCACGTGGAACCCAGAGTATGATCAACCGTGTGATCGGGAGACGTGTTCCAATATGTCTCAGTTCTCGTCCCCTGGTACTCGGGTGCAACATTCCAGACGCTTTACTAACACTCTCCCGACTTGGAGAGTCAGTGCCTTTAACCTCCTGTTTGGCCCAGTTTGCAATTTCTGCGGAAGATGAACAGGAATAGGGAGAACCAATGAGAGACTAGCTGGAGGTGTCTGGACGGGCAAATTTAACTCTCATTTCCCACCAGGAAGAGGAATTAACCAAAGGCTCAGCGTGCCGTGCCGGAACCAGATTAGGGCCTGAAGCAATCCTGCGGTGTTGCGGCCAGCTCACAAGAAAGCGAGTTGAAGAAAGGAGCTCAGGGGCACTGTAATTCACAAACCTGCAGAGTTATAAATGACAGCTATCGTCCAAAAATATACTGAAGTAAGGCTGCCAAGAGGACTTGAAAGCGGGGCAGAATTGCAGGAAACCGATTTCAGGAGGTAGACTGGAATTGCATTTAAAGCATAGGAAAAGAGGCAGAACGTCCACAATGATGCACTTGGCCAAAAAGGGCGTATGCGTTTTTTCCTGAATATATTCAGGAAAAAACGCATACGCCCTTTTTGGCCAACCAAGCAAGCTTGCAAAGGAAATCTGCACTACAATGAAGTCTCACTTCCCCCCGGTCAAAAGGGCCATCTGAAAAAAGTGTAAAATCCAGAAAGGCAGGACAGGCCATGGAGAACTGGGAGCCTTGTTATGCTGATGGGCGGGATGTAAATTGCCAACAGCCACTCGGGAGAGGTGTATGGTGTTTCCTGAAACATCTAAAAAACAAAGCAACAGAGCCTAGGGCACTTCCACTTATGGTCCTATAGCTTAGGGAAATTAAAATCAAAAAGACACAGCCACCCCAAAGTTTGGGACGGCTCTGTTTACAAGAACCTCGTTTACGGTACAAGTTCAATAGCGCAGAAAGTGAAAAATGGATAAAGAAGCTGTGGTACTTACGTACAATGCAATATCACTCAGCAATGAAATCTATGTCATCAGGCCCGTAGCAGCATAATGAGTGGATTCAGGTATGATGATTCTAACTGAAATAAGTCACACAGAAAAAGAAACATCATAAGATATCACTAATACACGGGATGTAAACTTGGCTACACAGGAACTGGATTACAAAACAGAACAGGGTCTCAAATTTAGAAAACCAACTTATGCTTGCTTAAGGGGAAAGGTGAGTTGGGGTGCTGCATCAAACCAGAGATTGAAATGAGCACAGATAAAGTTCCTTAAGCCAAATATGGAATAGACAAGAACTACTCCTTGCTCAACGAAATGGACTCAACACCCCATATTAAACGCCTAAGAATGTACCTGACTAGTAAGTATCTTAAAACCTATGGATTGCTATGTCTCTGAAAGAAAATCAAGCGTGTGTACAGGGGCATAAACGCAGCAGTGATAGGATTGGAGAGGTTCGGTGAGCAAATGAAGACCCTTTGAAGTCATATTGCATGGTACCCATTCCACGGGTCTCAACTCTCCAGGTTTAAGGGATTCTTCCTTCAGCTAAAACATGCACGTGGAACCCAGAGTATGATCAACCGTGTGATCGGGAGACGTGTTCCAATATGTCTCAGTTCTCGTCCCCTGGTACTCGGGTGCAACATTCCAGACGCTTTACTAACACTCTCCCGACTTGGAGAGTCAGTGCCTTTAACCTCCTGTTTGGCCCAGTTTGCAATTTCTGCGGAAGATGAACAGGAATAGGGAGAACCAATGAGAGACTAGCTGGAGGTGTCTGGACGGGCAAATTTAACTCTCATTTCCCACCAGGAAGAGGAATTAACCAAAGGCTCAGCGTGCCGTGCCGGAACCAGATTAGGGCCTGAAGCAATCCTGCGGTGTTGCGGCCAGCTCACAAGAAAGCGAGTTGAAGAAAGGAGCTCAGGGGCACTGTAATTCACAAACCTGCAGAGTTATAAATGACAGCTATCGTCCAAAAATATACTGAAGTAAGGCTGCCAAGAGGACTTGAAAGCGGGGCAGAATTGCAGGAAACCGATTTCAGGAGGTAGACTGGAATTGCATTTAAAGCATAGGAAAAGAGGCAGAACGTCCACAATGATGCACTTGGCCAAAAAGGGCGTATGCGTTTTTTCCTGAATATATTCAGGAAAAAACGCATACGCCCTTTTTGGCCAACCAAGCAAGCTTGCAAAGGAAATCTGCACTACAATGAAGTCTCACTTCCCCCCGGTCAAAAGGGCCATCTGAAAAAAGTGTAAAATCCAGAAAGGCAGGACAGGCCATGGAGAACTGGGAGCCTTGTTATGCTGATGGGCGGGATGTAAATTGCCAACAGCCACTCGGGAGAGGTGTATGGTGTTTCCTGAAACATCTAAAAAACAAAGCAATAGAGCCTAGGGCACTTCCACTTATGGTCCTATAGCTTAGGGAAATTAAAATCAAAAAGACACAGCCACCCCAAAGTTTGGGACGGCTCTGTTTACAAGAACCTCGTTTACGGTACAAGTTCAATAGCGCAGAAAGTGAAAAATGGATAAAGAAGTTGTGGTACTTACGTACAATGCAATATCACTCAGCAATGAAATCTATGTCATCAGGCCCGTAGCAGCATAATGAGTGGATTCAGGTATGATGATTCTAACTGAAATAAGTCACACAGAAAAAGAAACATCATAAGATATCACTAATACACGGAATGTAAACTTGGCTACACAGGAACTGGATTACAAAACAGAACAGGGTCTCAAATTTAGAAAACCAACTTATGCTTGCTTAAGGGGAAAGGTGAGTTGGGGTGCTGCATAAAACCAGAGATTGAAATGAGCACAGATAAAGTTCCTTAACCCAAATATGGAATAGACAAGAACTACTCCTTGCTCAACGAAATGGACTCAACACCCCATATTAAACGCCTAAGAATGTACCTGACTAGTAAGTATCTTAAAACCTATGGATTGCTATGTGTCTGAAAGAAAATCAAGCGTGTGTACAGGGGCATAAACGCAGCAGTGATAGGATTGGAGAGATTCGGTGAGCAAATGAAGACCCTTTGAAGTCATATTGCATGGTACCCATTCCACGGGTCTCAACTCTCCAGGTTTAAGGGATTCTTCCTTCAGCTAAAACATGCACGTGGAACCCAGAGTATGATCAACCGTGTGATCGGGAGACGTGTTCCAATATGTCTCAGTTCTCGTCCCCTGGTACTCGGGTGCAACATTCCAGACGCTTTACTAACACTCTCCCGACTTGGAGAGTCAGTGCCTTTAACCTCCTGTTTGGCCCAGTTTGCAATTTCTGCGGAAGATGAACAGGAATAGGGAGAACCAATGAGAGACTAGCTGGAGGTGTCTGGACGGGCAAATTTAACTCTCATTTCCCACCAGGAAGAGGAATTAACCAAAGGCTCAGCGTGCCGTGCCGGAACCAGATTAGGGCCTGAAGCAATCCTGCGGTGTTGCGGCCAGCTCACAAGAAAGCGAGTTGAAGAAAGGAGCTCAGGGGCACTGTAATTCACAAACCTGCAGAGTTATAAATGACAGCTATCGTCCAAAAATATACTGAAGTAAGGCTGCCAAGAGGACTTGAAAGCGGGGCAGAATTGCAGGAAACCGATTTCAGGAGGTAGACTGGAATTGCATTTAAAGCATAGGAAAAGAGGCAGAACGTCCACAATGATGCACTTGGCCAAAAAGGGCGTATGCGTTTTTTCCTGAATATATTCAGGAAAAAACGCATACGCCCTTTTTGGCCAACCAAGCAAGCTTGCAAAGGAAATCTGCACTACAATGAAGTCTCACTTCCCCCCGGTCAAAAGGGCCATCTGAAAAAAGTGTAAAATCCAGAAAGGCAGGACAGGCCATGGAGAACTGGGAGCCTTGTTATGCTGATGGGCGGGATGTAAATTGCCAACAGCCACTCGGGAGAGGTGTATGGTGTTTCCTGAAACATCTAAAAAACAAAGCAACAGAGCCTAGGGCACTTCCACTTATGGTCCTATAGCTTAGGGAAATTAAAATCAAAAAGACACAGCCACCCCAAAGTTTGGGACGGCTCTGTTTACAAGAACCTCGTTTACGGTACAAGTTCAATATCACAGAAAGTGAAAAATGGATAAAGAAGTTGTGGTACTTACGTACAATGCAATATCACTCAGCAATGAAATCTATGTCATCAGGCCCGTAGCAGCATAATGAGTGGATTCAGGTATGATGATTCTAACTGAAATAAGTCACACAGAAAAAGAAACATCATAAGATATCACTAATACACGGGATGTAAACTTGGCTACACAGGAACTGGATTACAAAACAGAACAGGGTCTCAAATTTAGAAAACCAACTTATGCTTGCTTAAGGGGAAAGGTGAGTTGGGGTGCTGCATCAAACCAGAGATTGAAATGAGCACAGATAAAGTTCCTTAAGCCAAATATGGAATAGACAAGAACTACTCCTTGCTCAACGAAATGGACTCAACACCCCATATTAAACGCCTAAGAATGTACCTGACTAGTAAGTATCTTAAAACCTATGGATTGCTATGTGTCTGAAAGAAAATCAAGCGTGTGTACAGGGGCATAAACGCAGCAGTGATAGGATTGGAGAGGTTCGGTGAGCAAATGAAGACCCTTTGAAGTCATATTGCATGGTACCCATTCCACGGGACTCAACTCTCCAGGTTTAAGGGATTCTGCCTTCAGCTAAAACATGCACATGGAACCCAGAGTATGATCAACCGTGTAGTCGGGAGACATGTTCCAATATGTCTCAGTTCTCGTCCCCTGGTACTCGGGTGCAACATTCCAGACGCTTTACTAACACTCTCCCGACTTGGAGAGTCAGTGCCTTTAACCTCCTGTTTGGCCCATTTGCAATTTCTGAGGAAGATGAACAGGAATAGGGAGAACCAATGAGAGACTTGGTGGAGGTGTCTGGACGGGCAAATTTAACTCTCATTTCCCACCAGGAAGAGGAATTAACCAAAGGCTCAGCGTGCCGTGCCGGAACCAGATTAGGGCCTGAAGCAATCCTGCGGTGTTGCGGCCAGCTCACAAGAAAGCGAGTTGAAGAAAGGAGCTCAGGGGCACTGTAATTCACAAACCTGCAGAGTTATAAATGACAGCTATCGTCCAAAAATATACTGAAGTAAGGCTGCCAAGAGGACTTGAAAGCGGGGCAGAATTGCAGGAAACCGATTTCAGGAGGTAGACTGGAATTGCATTTAAAGCATAGGAAAAGAGGCAGAACGTCCACAATGATGCACTTGGCCAAAAAGGGCGTATGCGTTTTTTCCTGAATATATTCAGGAAAAAACGCATACGTCCTTTTTGGCCAACCAAGCAAGCTTGCAAAGGAAATCTGCACTACAATGAAGTCTCACTTCCCCCCGGTCAAAAGGGCCATCTGAAAAAAGTAAAATCCAGAAAGGCAGGACAGGCCATGGAGAACTGGGAGCCTTGTTATGCTGATGGGCGGGATGTAAATTGCCAACAGGCACTCGGGAGAGGTGTATGGTGTTTCCTGAAACATCTAAAAAACAAAGCAACAGAGCCTAGGGCACTTGCACTTATGGTCCTATAGCTTAGGGAAATTAAAATCAAAAAGACACAGCCACCCCAAAGTTTGGGACGGCTCTGTTTACAAGAACCTCGTTTACGGTACAAGTTCAATATCGCAGAAAGTGAAAAATGGATAAAGAAGTTGTGGTACTTACGTACAATGCAATATCACTCAGCAATGAAATCTATGTCATCAGGCCCGTAGCAGCATAATGAGTGGATTCAGGTATGATGATTCTAACTGAAATAAGTCACACAGAAAAAGAAACATCATAAGATATCACTAATACACGGGATGTAAACTTGGCTACACAGGAACTGGATTACAAAACAGAACAGGGTCTCAAATTTAGAAAACCAACTTATGCTTGCTTAAGGGGAAAGGTGAGTTGGGGTGCTGCATAAAACCAGAGATTGAAATGAGCACAGATAAAGTTCCTTAAGCCAAATATAGAATAGACAAGAACTACTCCTTGCTCAACGAAATGGACTCAACACCCCATATTAAACGCCTAAGAATGTACCTGACTAGTAAGTATCTTAAAACCTATGGATTGCTATGTCTCTGAAAGAAAATCAAGCGTGTGTACAGGGGCACAAACGCAGCAGTGATAGGATTGGAGAGGTTCGGTGAGCAAATGAAGACCCTTTGAAGTCATATTGCATGGTACCCATTCCACGGGTCTCAACTCTCCAGGTTTAAGGGATTCTTCCTTCAGCTAAAACATGCACGTGGAACCCAGAGTATGATCAACCGTGTGATCGGGAGACGTGTTCCAATATGTCTCAGTTCTCGTCCCCTGGTACTCGGGTGCAACATTCCAGACGCTTTACTAACACTCTCCCGACTTGGAGAGTCAGTGCCTTTAACCTCCTGTTTGGCCCAGTTTGCAATTTCTGCGGAAGATGAACAGGAATAGGGAGAACCAATGAGAGACTAGCTGGAGGTGTCTGGACGGGCAAATTTAACTCTCATTTCCCACCAGGAAGAGGAATTAACCAAAGGCTCAGCGTGCCGTGCCGGAACCAGATTAGGGCCTGAAGCAATCCTGCGGTGTTGCGGCCAGCTCACAAGAAAGCGAGTTGAAGAAAGGAGCTCAGGGGCACTGTAATTCACAAACCTGCAGAGTTATAAATGACAGCTATCGTCCAAAAATATACTGAAGTAAGGCTGCCAAGAGGACTTGAAAGCGGGGCAGAATTGCAGGAAACCGATTTCAGGAGGTAGACTGGAATTGCATTTAAAGCATAGGAAAAGAGGCAGAACGTCCACAATGATGCACTTGGCCAAAAAGGGCGTATGCGTTTTTTCCTGAATATATTCAGGAAAAAACGCATACGCCCTTTTTGGCCAACCAAGCAAGCTTGCAAAGGAAATCTGCACTACAATGAAGTCTCACTTCCCCCCGGTCAAAAGGGCCATCTGAAAAAAGTGTAAAATCCAGAAAGGCAGGACAGGCCATGGAGAACTGGGAGCCTTGTTATGCTGATGGGCGGGATGTAAATTGCCAAGAGCCACTCCGGAGAGGTGTATGGTGTTTCCTGAAACATCTAAAAAACAAAGCAACAGAGCCTAGGGCACTTCCACTTATGGTCCTATAGCTTAGGGAAATTAAAATCAAAAAGACACAGCCACCCCAAAGTTTGGGACGGCTCTGTTTACAAGAACCTCGTTTACGGTACAAGTTCAATATCGCAGAAAGTGAAAAATGGATAAAGAAGTTGTGGTACTTACGTACAATGCAATATCACTCAGCAATGAAATCTATGTCATCAGGCCCGTAGCAGCATAATGAGTGGATTCAGGTATGATGATTCTAACTGAAATAAGTCACACAGAAAAAGAAACATCATAAGATATCACTAATACACGGAATGTAAACTTGGCTACACAGGAACTGGATTACAAAACAGAACAGGGTCTCAAATTTAGAAAACCAACTTATGCTTGCTTAAGGGGAAAGGTGAGTTGGGGTGCTGCATCAAACCAGAGATTTAAATGAACACAGATAAAGTTCCTTAAGCCAAATATGGAATAGACAAGAACTACTCCTTGCTCAACGAAATGGACTCAACACCCCATATTAAACGCCTAAGAATGTACCTGACTAGTAAGTATCTTAAAACCTATGAATTGCTATGTCTCTGAAAGAAAATCAAGCATGTGTACAGGGGCATAAACGCAGCAGTGATAGGATTGGAGAGGTTCGGTGAGCAAATGAAGACCCTTTGAAGTCATATTGCATGGTACCCATTCCACGGGTCTCAACTCTCCAGGTTTAAGGGATTCTGCCTTCAGGTAAAACATGCACGTGGAACCCAGAGTATGATCACCCGTGTGATCGGGAGACATGTTCCAATATGTCTCAGTTCTCGTCCCCTGGTACTCGGGTGCAACATTCCAGACACTTTACTAACACTCTCCCGACTTGGAGAGTCAGTGCCTTTAACCTCCTGTTTGGCCCAGTTTGCAATTTCTGCGGAAGATGAACAGGAATAGGGAGAACCAATGAGAGACTAGCTGGAGGTGTCTGGACGGGCAAATTTAACTCTTATTTCCCACCAGGAAGAGGAATTAACCAAAGGCTCAGCGTGCCGTGCCGGAACCAGATAAGGGCCTGAAGCAATCCTGCGGTGTTGCGGCCAGCTCACAAGAAAGCGAGTTGAAGAAAGGAGCTCAGGGGCACTGTAATTCACAAACCTGCAGAGTTATAAATGACAGCTATCGTCCAAAAATATACTGAAGTAAGGCTGCCAAGAGGACTTGAAAGCGGGGCAGAATTGCAGGAAACCGATTTCAGGAGGTAGACTGGAATTGCATTTAAAGCATAGGAAAAGAGGCAGAACGTCCACAATGATGCACTTGGCCAAAAAGGGCGTATGCGTTTTTTCCTGAATATATTCAGGAAAAAACGCATACGCCCTTTTTGGCCAACCAAGCAAGCTTGCAAAGGAAATCTGCACTACAATGAAGTCTCACTTCCCCCCGGTCAAAAGGGCCATCTGAAAAAAGTGTAAAATCCAGAAAGGCAGGACAGGCCATGGAGAACTGGGAGCCTTGTTATGCTGATGGGCGGGATGTAAATTGCCAACAGCCACTCGGGAGAGGTGTATGGTGTTTCCTGAAACATCTAAAAAACAAAGCAATAGAGCCTAGGGCACTTCCACTTATGGTCCTATAGCTTAGGGAAATTAAAATCAAAAAGACACAGCCACCCCAAAGTTTGGGACGGCTCTGTTTACAAGAACCTCGTTTACGGTACAAGTTCAATATCGCAGAAAGTGAAAAATGGATAAAGAAGTTGTGGTACTTACGTACAATGCAATATCACTCAGCAATGAAATCTATGTCATCAGGCCCATAGCAGCATAATGAGTGGATTCAGGTATGATGATTCTAACTGAAATAAGTCACACAGAAAAAGAAACATCATAAGATATCACTAATACACGGAATGTAAACTTGGCTACACAGAAACTGGATTACAAAACAGAACAGGGTCTCAAATTTAGAAAACCAACTTATGCTTGCTTAAGGGGAAAGGTGAGTTGGGGTGCTGCATAAAACCAGAGATTGAAATGAGCACAGATAAATTTCCTTAAGCCAAATATGGAATAGACAAGAACTACTCCTTGCTCAACGAAATGGACTCAACACCCCATATTAAACGCCTAAGAATGTACCTGACTAGTAAGTATCTTAAAACCTATGGATTGCTATGTCTCTGAAAGAAAATCAAGCGTGTGTACAGGGGCATAAACGCAGCAGTGATAGGATTGGAGAGGTTCGGTGAGCAAATGAAGACCCTTTGAAGTCATATTGCATGGTACCCATTCCACGGGTCTCAACTCTCCAGGTTTAAGGGATTCTTCCTTCAGCTAAAACATGCACGTGGAACCCAGAGTATGATCAACCGTGTGATCGGGAGACGTGTTCCAATATGTCTCAGTTCTCGTCCCCTGGTACTCGGGTGCAACATTCCAGACGCTTTACTAACACTCTCCCGACTTGGAGAGTCAGTGCCTTTAACCTCCTGTTTGGCCCAGTTTGCAATTTCTGCGGAAGATGAACAGGAATAGGGAGAACCAATGAGAGACTAGCTGGAGGTGTCTGGACGGGCAAATTTAACTCTCATTTCCCACCAGGAAGAGGAATTAACCAAAGGCTCAGCGTGCCGTGCCGGAACCAGATTAGGGCCTGAAGCAATCCTGCGGTGTTGCGGCCAGCTCACAAGAAAGCGAGTTGAAGAAAGGAGCTCAGGGGCACTGTAATTCACAAACCTGCAGAGTTATAAATGACAGCTATCGTCCAAAAATATACTGAAGTAAGGCTGCCAAGAGGACTTGAAAGCGGGGCAGAATTGCAGGAAACCGATTTCAGGAGGTAGACTGGAATTGCATTTAAAGCATAGGAAAAGAGGCAGAACGTCCACAATGATGCACTTGGCCAAAAAGGGCGTATGCGTTTTTTCCTGAATATATTCAGGAAAAAACGCATACGCCCTTTTTGGCCAACCAAGCAAGCTTGCAAAGGAAATCTGCACTACAATGAAGTCTCACTTCCCCCCGGTCAAAAGGGCCATCTGAAAAAAGTGTAAAATCCAGAAAGGCAGGACAGGCCATGGAGAACTGGGAGCCTTGTTATGCTGATGGGCGGGATGTAAATTGCCAACAGCCACTCGGGAGAGGTGTATGGTGTTTCCTGAAACATCTAAAAAACAAAGCAACAGAGCCTAGGGCACTTCCACTTATGGTCCTATAGCTTAGGGAAATTAAAATCAAAAAGACACAGCCACCCCAAAGTTTGGGACGGCTCTGTTTACAAGAACCTCGTTTACGGTACAAGTTCAATAGCGCAGAAAGTGAAAAATGGATAAAGAAGTTGTGGTACTTACGTACAATGCAATATCACTCAGCAATGAAATCTATGTCATCAGGCCCGTAGCAGCATAATGAGTGGATTCAGGTATGATGATTCTAACTGAAATAAGTCACACAGAAAAAGAAACATCATAAGATATCACTAATACACGGAATGTAAACTTGGCTACACAGGAACTGGATTACAAAACAGAACAGGGTCTCAAATTTAGAAAACCAACTTATGCTTGCTTAAGGGGAAAGGTGAGTTGGGGTGCTGCATAAAACCAGAGATTGAAATGAGCACAGATAAAGTTCCTTAACCCAAATATGGAATAGAAAAGAACTACTCCTTGCTCAACGAAATGGACTCAACACCCCATATTAAACGCCTAAGAATGTACCTGACTAGTAAGTATCTTAAAACCTATGGATTGCTATGTGTCTGAAAGAAAATCAAGCGTGTGTACAGGGGCATAAACGCAGCAGTGATAGGATTGGAGAGATTCGGTGAGCAAATGAAGACCCTTTGAAGTCATATTGCATGGTACCCATTCCACGGGTCTCAACTCTCCAGGTTTAAGGGATTCTTCCTTCAGCTAAAACATGCACGTGGAACCCAGAGTATGATCAACCGTGTGATCGGGAGACGTGTTCCAATATGTCTCAGTTCTCGTCCCCTGGTACTCGGGTGCAACATTCCAGACGCTTTACTAACACTCTCCCGACTTGGAGAGTCAGTGCCTTTAACCTCCTGTTTGGCCCAGTTTGCAATTTCTGCGGAAGATGAACAGGAATAGGGAGAACCAATGAGAGACTAGCTGGAGGTGTCTGGACGGGCAAATTTAACTCTCATTTCCCACCAGGAAGAGGAATTAACCAAAGGCTCAGCGTGCCGTGCCGGAACCAGATTAGGGCCTGAAGCAATCCTGCGGTGTTGCGGCCAGCTCACAAGAAAGCGAGTTGAAGAAAGGAGCTCAGGGGCACTGTAATTCACAAACCTGCAGAGTTATAAATGACAGCTATCGTCCAAAAATATACTGAAGTAAGGCTGCCAAGAGGACTTGAAAGCGGGGCAGAATTGCAGGAAACCGATTTCAGGAGGTAGACTGGAATTGCATTTAAAGCATAGGAAAAGAGGCAGAACGTCCACAATGATGCACTTGGCCAAAAAGGGCGTATGCGTTTTTTCCTGAATATATTCAGGAAAAAACGCATACGCCCTTTTTGGCCAACCAAGCAAGCTTGCAAAGGAAATCTGCACTACAATGAAGTCTCACTTCCCCCCGGTCAAAAGGGCCATCTGAAAAAAGTGTAAAATCCAGAAAGGCAGGACAGGCCATGGAGAACTGGGAGCCTTGTTATGCTGATGGGCGGGATGTAAATTGCCAACAGCCACTCTTGAGAGGTGTATGGTGTTTCCTGAAACATCTAAAAAACAAAGCAACAGAGCCTAGGGCACTTCCACTTATGGTCCTATAGCTTAGGGAAATTAAAATCAAAAAGACACAGCCACCCCAAAGTTTGGGACGGCTCTGTTTACAAGAACCTCGTTTACGGTACAAGTTCAATATCGCAGAAAGTGAAAAATGGATAAAGAAGTTGTGGTACTTACGTACAATGCAATATCACTCAGCAATGAAATCTATGTCATCAGGCCCGTAGCAGCATAATGAGTGGATTCAGGTATGATGATTCTAACTGAAATAAGTCACACAGAAAAAGAAACATCATAAGATATCACTAATACACGGGATGTAAACTTGGCTACACAGGAACTGGATTACAAAACAGAACAGGGTCTCAAATTTAGAAAACCAACTTATGCTTGCTTAAGGGGAAAGGTGAGTTGGGGTGCTGCATAAAACCAGAGATTGAAATGAGCACAGATAAAGTTCCTTAAGCCAAATATAGAATAGACAAGAACTACTCCTTGCTCAACGAAATGGACTCAACACCCCATATTAAACGCCTAAGAATGTACCTGACTAGTAAGTATCTTAAAACCTATGGATTGCTATGTCTCTGAAAGAAAATCAAGCGTGTGTACAGGGGCACAAACGCAGCAGTGATAGGATTGGAGAGGTTCGGTGAGCAAATGAAGACCCTTTGAAGTCATATTGCATGGTACCCATTCCACGGGTCTCAACTCTCCAGGTTTAAGGGATTCTTCCTTCAGCTAAAACATGCACGTGGAACCCAGAGTATGATCAACCGTGTGATCGGGAGACGTGTTCCAATATGTCTCAGTTCTCGTCCCCTGGTACTCGGGTGCAACATTCCAGACGCTTTACTAACACTCTCCCGACTTGGAGAGTCAGTGCCTTTAACCTCCTGTTTGGCCCAGTTTGCAATTTCTGCGGAAGATGAACAGGAATAGGGAGAACCAATGAGAGACTAGCTGGAGGTGTCTGGACGGGCAAATTTAACTCTCATTTCCCACCAGGAAGAGGAATTAACCAAAGGCTCAGCGTGCCGTGCCGGAACCAGATTAGGGCCTGAAGCAATCCTGCGGTGTTGCGGCCAGCTCACAAGAAAGCGAGTTGAAGAAAGGAGCTCAGGGGCACTGTAATTCACAAACCTGCAGAGTTATAAATGACAGCTATCGTCCAAAAATATACTGAAGTAAGGCTGCCAAGAGGACTTGAAAGCGGGGCAGAATTGCAGGAAACCGATTTCAGGAGGTAGACTGGAATTGCATTTAAAGCATAGGAAAAGAGGCAGAACGTCCACAATGATGCACTTGGCCAAAAAGGGCGTATGCGTTTTTTCCTGAATATATTCAGGAAAAAACGCATACGCCCTTTTTGGCCAACCAAGCAAGCTTGCAAAGGAAATCTGCACTACAATGAAGTCTCACTTCCCCCCGGTCAAAAGGGCCATCTGAAAAAAGTGTAAAATCCAGAAAGGCAGGACAGGCCATGGAGAACTGGGAGCCTTGTTATGCTGATGGGCGGGATGTAAATTGCCAAGAGCCACTCGGGAGAGGTGTATGGTGTTTCCTGAAACATCTAAAAAACAAAGCAACAGAGCCTAGGGCACTTCCACTTATGGTCCTATAGCTTAGGGAAATTAAAATCAAAAAGACACAGCCACCCCAAAGTTTGGGACGGCTCTGTTTACAAGAACCTCGTTTACGGTACAAGTTCAATATCGCAGAAAGTGAAAAATGGATAAAGAAGTTGTGGTACTTACGTACAATGCAATATCACTCAGCAATGAAATCTATGTCATCAGGCCCGTAGCAGCATAATGAGTGGATTCAGGTATGATGATTCTAACTGAACTAAGTCACACAGAAAAAGAAACATCATAAGATATCACTAATACACGGGATGTAAACTTGGCTACACAGGAACTGGATTACAAAACAGAACAGGGTCTCAAATTTAGAAAACCAACTTATGCTTGCTTAAGGGGAAAGGTGAGTTGGGGTGCTGCATCAAACCAGAGATTTAAATGAACACAGATAAAGTTCCTTAAGCCAAATATGGAATAGACAAGAACTACTCCTTGCTCAACGAAATGGACTCAACACCCCATATTAAACGCCTAAGAATGTACCTGACTAGTAAGTATCTTAAAACCTATGAATTGCTATGTCTCTGAAAGAAAATCAAGCATGTGTACAGGGGCATAAACGCAGCAGTGATAGGATTGGAGAGGTTCGGTGAGCAAATGAAGACCCTTTGAAGTCATATTGCATGGTACCCATTCCACGGGTCTCAACTCTCCAGGTTTAAGGGATTCTGCCTTCAGGTAAAACATGCACGTGGAACCCAGAGTATGATCACCCGTGTGATCGGGAGACATGTTCCAATATGTCTCAGTTCTCGTCCCCTGGTACTCGGGTGCAACATTCCAGACACTTTACTAACACTCTCCCGACTTGGAGAGTCAGTGCCTTTAACCTCCTGTTTGGCCCAGTTTGCAATTTCTGCGGAAGATGAACAGGAATAGGGAGAACCAATGAGAGACTAGCTGGAGGTGTCTGGACGGGCAAATTTAACTCTTATTTCCCACCAGGAAGAGGAATTAACCAAAGGCTCAGCGTGCCGTGCCGGAACCAGATAAGGGCCTGAAGCAATCCTGCGGTGTTGCGGCCAGCTCACAAGAAAGCGAGTTGAAGAAAGGAGCTCAGGGGCACTGTAATTCACAAACCTGCAGAGTTATAAATGACAGCTATCGTCCAAAAATATACTGAAGTAAGGCTGCCAAGAGGACTTGAAAGCGGGGCAGAATTGCAGGAAACCGATTTCAGGAGGTAGACTGGAATTGCATTTAAAGCATAGGAAAAGAGGCAGAACGTCCACAATGATGCACTTGGCCAAAAAGGGCGTATGCGTTTTTTCCTGAATATATTCAGGAAAAAACGCATACGCCCTTTTTGGCCAACCAAGCAAGCTTGCAAAGGAAATCTGCACTACAATGAAGTCTCACTTCCCCCCGGTCAAAAGGGCCATCTGAAAAAAGTGTAAAATCCAGAAAGGCAGGACAGGCCATGGAGAACTGGGAGCCTTGTTATGCTGATGGGCGGGATGTAAATTGCCAACAGCCACTCGGGAGAGGTGTATGGTGTTTCCTGAAACATCTAAAAAACAAAGCAATAGAGCCTAGGGCACTTCCACTTATGGTCCTATAGCTTAGGGAAATTAAAATCAAAAAGACACAGCCACCCCAAAGTTTGGGACGGCTCTGTTTACAAGAACCTCGTTTACGGTACAAGTTCAATATCGCAGAAAGTGAAAAATGGATAAAGAAGTTGTGGTACTTACGTACAATGCAATATCACTCAGCAATGAAATCTATGTCATCAGGCCCATAGCAGCATAATGAGTGGATTCAGGTATGATGATTCTAACTGAAATAAGTCACACAGAAAAAGAAACATCATAAGATATCACTAATACACGGAATGTAAACTTGGCTACACAGGAACTGGATTACAAAACAGAACAGGGTCTCAAATTTAGAAAACCAACTTATGCTTGCTTAAGGGGAAAGGTGAGTTGGGGTGCTGCATAAAACCAGAGATTGAAATGAGCACAGATAAATTTCCTTAAGCCAAATATGGAATAGACAAGAACTACTCCTTGCTCAACGAAATGGACTCAACACCCCATATTAAACGCCTAAGAATGTACCTGACTAGTAAGTATCTTAAAACCTATGGATTGGTATGTGTCTGAAAGAAAATCAAGCGTGTGTACAGGGGCACAAACGCAGCAGTGATAGGATTGGAGAGGTTCGGTGAGCAAATGAAGACCCTTTGAAGTCATATTGCATGGTACCCATTCCACGGGACTCAACTCTCCAGGTTTAAGGGATTCTGCCTTCAGGTAAAACATGCACATGGAACCCAGAGTATGATCAACCGTGTGGTCGGGAGACATGTTCCAATATGTCTCAGTTCTCGTCCCCTGGTACTCGGGTGCAACATTCCAGACGCTTTACTAACACTCTCCCGACTTGGAGAGTCAGTGCCTTTAACCTCCTGTTTGGCCCATTTGCAATTTCTGAGGAAGATGAACAGGAATAGGGAGAACCAATGAGAGACTTGGTGGAGGTGTCTGGACGGGCAAATTTAACTCTCATTTCCCACCAGGAAGAGGAATTAACCAAAGGCTCAGCGTGCCGTGCCGGAACCAGATTAGGGCCTGAAGCAATCCTGCGGTGTTGCGGCCAGCTCACAAGAAAGGGAGTTGAAGAAAGGAGCTCAGGGGCACTGTAATTCACAAACCTGCAGAGTTATAAATGACAGCTATCGTCCAAAAATATACTGAAGTAAGGCTGCCAAGAGGACTTGAAAGCGGGGCAGAATTGCAGGAAACCGATTTCAGGAGGTAGACTGGAATTGCATTTAAAGCATAGGAAAAGAGGCAGAACGTCCACAATGATGCACTTGGCCAAAAAGGGCGTATGCGTTTTTTCCTGAATATATTCAGGAAAAAACGCATACGCCCTTTTTGGCCAACCAAGCAAGCTTGCAAAGGAAATCTGCACTACAATGAAGTCTCACTTCCCCCCGGTCAAAAGGGCCATCTGAAAAAAGTGTAAAATCAAGAAAGGCAGGACAGGCCATGGAGAACTGGGAGCCTTGTTATGCTGATGGGCGGGATGTAAATTGCCAACAGCCACTCGGGAGAGGTGTATGGTGTTTCCTGAAACATCTAAAAAACAAAGCAATAGAGCCTAGGGCACTTCCACTTATGGTCCTATAGCTTAGGGAAATTAAAATCAAAAAGACACAGCCACCCCAAAGTTTGGGACGGCTCTGTTTACAAGAACCTCGTTTACGGTACAAGTTCAATATCGCAGAAAGTGAAAAATGGATAAAGAAGTTGTGGTACTTACGTACAATGCAATATCACTCAGCAATGAAATCTATGTCATCAGGCCCATAGCAGCATAATGAGTGGATTCAGGTATGATGATTCTAACTGAAATAAGTCACACAGAAAAAGAAACATCATAAGATATCACTAATACACGGAATGTAAACTTGGCTACACAGGAACTGGATTACAAAACAGAACAGGGTCTCAAATTTAGAAAACCAACTTATGCTTGCTTAAGGGGAAAGGTGAGTTGGGGTGCTGCATAAAACCAGAGATTGAAATGAGCACAGATAAATTTCCTTAAGCCAAATATGGAATAGACAAGAACTACTCCTTGCTCAACGAAATGGACTCAACACCCCATATTAAACGCCTAAGAATGTACCTGACTAGTAAGTATCTTAAAACCTATGGATTGGTATGTGTCTGAAAGAAAATCAAGCGTGTGTACAGGGGCACAAACGCAGCAGTGATAGGATTGGAGAGGTTCGGTGAGCAAATGAAGACCCTTTGAAGTCATATTGCATGGTACCCATTCCACGGGACTCAACTCTCCAGGTTTAAGGGATTCTGCCTTCAGGTAAAACATGCACGTGGAACCCAGAGTATGATCAACCATGTGATCGGGAGACGTGTTCCAATATGTCTCAGTTCTCGTCCCCTGGTACTCGGGTGCAACATTCCAGACGCTTTACTAACACTCTCCCGACTTGGAGAGTCAGTGCCTTTAACCTCCTGTTTGGCCCAGTTTGCAATTTCTGCGGAAGATGAACAGGAATAGGGAGAACCAATGAGAGACTAGCTGGAGGTGTCTGGACGGGCAAATTTAACTCTCATTTCCCACCAGGAAGAGGAATTAACCAAAGGCTCAGCGTGCCGTGCCGGAACCAGATTAGGGCCTGAAGCAATCCTGCGGTGTTGCGGCCAGCTCACAAGAAAGCGAGTTGAAGAAAGGAGCTCAGGGGCACTGTAATTCACAAACCTGCAGAGTTATAAATGACAGCTATCGTCCAAAAATATACTGAAGTAAGGCTGCCAAGAGGACTTGAAAGCGGGGCAGAATTGCAGGAAACCGATTTCAGGAGGTAGACTGGAATTGCATTTAAAGCATAGGAAAAGAGGCAGAACGTCCACAATGATGCACTTGGCCAAAAAGGGCGTATGCGTATTTTCGTGCAGGAAAAAACGCATACGCCCTTTTTGGCCAACCAAGCAAGCTTGCAAAGGAAATCTGCACTACAATGAAGTCTCACTTCCCGCCAGTCAAAGGGGCCATCTGAAAAAAGTGTAAAATCAAGAAAGGCAGGACAGGCCATGGAGAACTGGGAGCCTTGTTATGCTGATGGGCGGGATGTAAATTGCCAACAGCCACTCGGGAGAGGTGTATGGTGTTTCCTGAAACATCTAAAAAACAAAGCAACAGAGCCTAGGGCACTTCCACTTATGGTCCTATAGCTTACGGAAATTAAAATCAAAAAGACACAGCCACCCCAATGTTTGGGACAGCTCTGTTTGCAAGAACCTCGTTTATGGTACAAGTTCAATATCGCAGAAAGTGAAAAATGGATAAAGAAGTTGTGGTACTTACGTACAATGCAATATCACTCAGCAATGAAATCTATGTCATCAGGCCCGTAGCAGCATAATGAGTGGATTCAGGTATGATGATTCTAACTGAAATAAGTCACACAGAAAAAGAAACATCATAAGATATCACTAATACACGGAATGTAAACTTGGCTACACAGGAACTGGATTACAAAACAGAACAGGGTCTCAAATTTAGAAAACCAACTTATGCTTGCTTAAGGGGAAAGGTGAGTTGGGGTGCTGCATCAAACCAGAGATTGAAATGAGCACAGATAAAGTTCCTTAATCCAAATATGGAATAGACAAGAACTACTCCTTGCTCAACGAAATGGACTCAACACCCCATATTAAACGCCTAAGAATGTACCTGACTAGTAAGTATCTTAAAACCTATGGATTGCTATGTCTCTGAAAGAAAATCAAGCGTGTGTACAGGGGCATAAACGCAGCAGTGATAGGATTGGAGACGTTCGGTGAGCAAATGAAGACCCTTTGAAGTCATATTGCATGGTACCCATTCCACGGGTCTCAACTCTCCAGGTTTAAGGGATTCTGCCTTCAGGTAAAACATGCACGTGGAACCCAGAGTATGATCAACCATGTGATCGGGAGACGTGTTCCAATATGTCTCAGTTCTCGTCCCCTGGTACTCGGGTGCAACATTCCAGACGCTTTACTAACACTCTCCCGACTTGGAGAGTCAGTGCCTTTAACCTCCTGTTTGGCCCAGTTTGCAATTTCTCCGGAAGATGAACAGGAATAGGGAGAACCAATGAGAGACTAGCTGGAGGTGTCTGGACGGGCAAATTTAACTCTCATTTCCCACCAGGAAGAGGAATTAACCAAAGGCTCAGCGTGCCGTGCCGGAACCAGATTAGGGCCTGAAGCAATCCTGCGGTGTTGCGGCCAGCTCACAAGAAAGCGAGTTGAAGAAAGGAGCTCAGGGGCACTGTAATTCACAAACCTGCAGAGTTATAAATGACAGCTATCGTCCAAAAATATACTGAAGTAAGGCTGCCAAGAGGACTTGAAAGCGGGGCAGAATTGCAGGAAACCGATTTCAGGAGGTAGACTGGAATTGCATTTAAAGCATAGGAAAAGAGGCAGAACGTCCACAATGATGCACTTGGCAAAAAAGGGCGTATGCGTTTTTTCCTGAATATATTCAGGAAAAAACGCATACGCCCTTTTTGGCCAACCAAGCAAGCTTGCAAAGGAAATCTGCACTACAATGAAGTCTCACTTCCCGCCAGTCAAAGGGGCCATCTGAAAAAAGTGTAAAATCCAGAAAGGCAGGACAGGCCATGGAGAACTGGGAGCCTTGTTATGCTGATGGGCGGGATGTAAATTGCCAACAGCCACTCGGGAGAGGTGTATGGTGTTTCCTGAAACATCTAAAAAACAAAGCAACAGAGCCTAGGGCACTTGCACTTATGGTCCTATAGCTTAGGGAAATTAAAATCAAAAAGACACAGCCACCCCAAAGTTTGGGACGGCTCTGTTTACAAGAACCTCGTTTATGGTACAAGTTCAATATCGCAGAAAGTGAAAAATGGATAAAGAAGTTGTGGTACTTACGTACAATGCAATATCACTCAGCAATGAAATCTATGTCATCAGGCCCGTAGCAGCATAATGAGTGGATTCAGGTATGATGATTCTAACTGAAATAAGTCACACAGAAAAAGAAACATCATAAGATATCACTAATACACGGAATGTAAACTTGGCTACACAGGAACTGGATTACAAAACAGAACAGGGTCTCAAATTTAGAAAACCAACTTATGCTTGCTTAAGGGGAAAGGTGAGTTGGGGAGCTGCATCAAACCAGAGATTGAAATGAGCACAGATAAAGTTCCTTAAGCCAAATATGGAATAGACAAGAACTACTCCTTGCTCAACGAAATGGACTCAACACCCCATATTAAACGCCTAAGAATGTACCTGACTAGTAAGTATCTTAAAACCTATGGATTGCTATGTCTCTGAAAGAAAATCAAGCGTGTGTACAGGGGCATAAACGCAGCAGTGATAGGATTGGAGACGTTCGGTGAGCAAATGAAGACCCTTTGAAGTCATATTGCATGGTACCCATTCCACGGGTCTCAACTCTCCAGGTTTAAGGGATTCTGCCTTCAGGTAAAACATGCACGTGGAACCCAGAGTATGATCAACCGTGTGATCGGGAGACGTGTTCCAATATGTCTCAGTTCTCGTCCCCTGGTACTCGGGTGCAACATTCCAGACGCTTTACTAACACTCTCCCGACTTGGAGAGTCAGTGCCTTTAACCTCCTGTTTGGCCCAGTTTGCAATTTCTGCGGAAGATGAACAGGAATAGGGAGAACCAATGAGAGACTAGCTGGAGGTGTCTGGACGGGCAAATTTAACTCTCATTTCCCACCAGGAAGAGGAATTAACCAAAGGCTCAGCGTGCCGTGCCGGAACCAGATTAGGGCCTGAAGCAATCCTGCGGTGTTGCGGCCAGCTCACAAGAAAGCGAGTTGAAGAAAGGAGCTCAGGGGCACTGTAATTCACAAACCTGCAGAGTTATAAATGACAGCTATCGTCCAAAAATATACTGAAGTAAGGCTGCCAAGAGGACTTGAAAGCGGGGCAGAATTGCAGGAAACCGATTTCAGGAGGTAGACTGGAATTGCATTTAAAGCATAGGAAAAGAGGCAGAACGTCCACAATGATGCACTTGGCCAAAAAGGGCGTATGCGTTTTTTCCTGAATATATTCAGGAAAAAACGCATACGCCCTTTTTGGCCAACCAAGCAAGCTTGCAAAGGAAATCTGCACTACAATGAAGTCTCACTTCCCCCCGGTCAAAAGGGCCATCTGAAAAAAGTGTAAAATCCAGAAAGGCAGGACAGGCCATGGAGAACTGGGAGCCTTGTTATGCTGATGGGCGGGATGTAAATTGCCAACAGCCACTCGGGAGAGGTGTATGGTGTTTCCTGAAACATCTAAAAAACAAAGCAACAGAGCCTAGGGCACTTCCACTTATGGTCCTATAGCTTAGGGAAATTAAAATCAAAAAGACACAGCCACCCCAAAGTTTGGGACGGCTCTGTTTACAAGAACCTCGTTTACGGTACAAGTTCAATAGCGCAGAAAGTGAAAAATGGATAAAGAAGTTGTGGTACTTACGTACAATGCAATATCACTCAGCAATGAAATCTATGTCATCAGGCCCGTAGCAGCATAATGAGTGGATTCAGGTACGATGATTCTAAGTGAAATAAGTCACACAGAAAAAGAAACATCATAAGATATCACTAATACACGGGATGTAAACTTGGCTACACAGGAACTGGATTACAAAACAGAACAGGGTCTCAAATTTAGAAAACCAACTTATGCTTGCTTAAGGGGAAAGGTGAGTTGGGGTGCTGCATCAAACCAGAGATTGAAATGAGCACAGATAAAGTTCCTTAAGCCAAATATGGAATAGACAAGAACTACTCCTTGCTCAACGAAATGGACTCAACACCCCATATTAAACGCCTAAGAATGTACCTGACTAGTAAGTATCTTAAAACCTATGGATTGCTATGTCTCTGAAAGAAAATCAAGCGTGTGTACAGGGGCACAAACGCAGCAGTGATAGGATTGGAGAGGTTCGGTGAGCAAATGAAGACCCTTTGAAGTCATATTGCATGGTACCCATTCCACGGGTCTCAACTCTCCAGGTTTAAGGGATTGTTCCTTCAGCTAAAACATGCACGTGGAACCCAGAGTATGATCAACCATGTGATCGGGAGACGTGTTCCAATATGTCTCAGTTCTCGTCCCCTGGTACTCGGGTGCAACATTCCAGACGCTTTACTAACACTCTCCCGACTTGGAGAGTCAGTGCCTTTAACCTCCTGTTTGGCCCAGTTTGCAATTTCTGCGGAAGATGAACAGGAATAGGGAGAACCAATGAGAGACTAGCTGGAGGTGTCTGGACGGGCAAATTTAACTCTCATTTCCCACCAGGAAGAGGAATTAACCAAAGGCTCAGCGTGCCGTGCCGGAACCAGATTAGGGCCTGAAGCAATCCTGCGGTGTTGCGGCCAGCTCACAAGAAAGCGAGTTGAAGAAAGGAGCTCAGGGGCACTGTAATTCACAAACCTGCAGAGTTATAAATGACAGCTATCGTCCAAAAATATACTGAAGTAAGGCTGCCAAGAGGACTTGAAAGCGGGGCAGAATTGCAGGAAACTGATTTCAGGAGGTAGACTGGAATTGTATTTAAAGCATAGGAAAAGAGGCAGAACGTCCACAATGATGCACTTGGCCAAAAAGGGCGTATGCGTTTTTTCCTGAATATATTCAGGAAAAAACGCATACGCCCTTTTTAGCCAACCAAGCAAGCTTGCAAAGGAAATCTGCACTACAATGAAGTCTCACTTCCCCCCGGTCAAAAGGGCCATCTGAAAAAAGTGTAAAATCCAGAAAGGCAGGACAGGCCATGGAGAACTGGGAGCCTTGTTATGCTGATGGGCGGGATATAAATTGCCAAGAGCCACTCCGGAGAGGTGTATGGTGTTTCCTGAAACATCTAAAAAACAAAGCAACAGAGCCTAGGACACTTCCACTTATGGTCCTATAGCTTAGGGAAATTAAAATCAAAAAGACACAGCCACCCCAAAGTTTGGGACGGCTCTGTTTACAAGAACCTCGTTTACGGTACAAGTTCAATATCGCAGAAAGTGAAAAATGGATAAAGAAGTTGTGGTACTTACGTACAATGCAATATCACTCAGCAATGAAATCTATGTCATCAGGCCCGTAGCAGCATAATGAGTGGATTCAGGTATGATGATTCTAACTGAAATAAGTCACACAGAAAAAGAAACATCATAAGATATCACTAATACACGGAATGTAAACTTGGCTACACAGGAACTTGATTACAAAACAGAACAGGGTCTCAAATTTAGAAAACCAACTTATGCTTGCTTAAGGGGAAAGGTGAGTTGGGGTGCTGCATAAAACCAGAGATTTAAATGAACACAGATAAAGTTCCTTAAGCCAAATATGGAATAGACAAGAACTACTCCTTGCTCAACGAAATGGACTCAACACCCCATATTAAACGCCTAAGAATGTACCTGACTAGTAAGTATCTTAAAACCTATGAATTGCTATGTCTCTGAAAGAAAATCAAGCGTGTGTACAGGGGCATAAACGCAGCAGTGATAGGATTGGAGAGGTTCGGTGAGCAAATGAAGACCCTTTGAAGTCATATTGCATGGTACCCATTCCACGGGTCTCAACTCTCCAGGTTTAAGGGATTCTGCCTTCAGGTAAAACATGCACGTGGAACCCAGAGTATGATCACCCGTGTGATCGGGAGACATGTTCCAATATGTCTCAGTTCTCGTCCCCTGGTACTCGGGTGCAACATTCCAGACGCTTTACTAACACTCTCCCGACTTGGAGAGTCAGTGCCTTTAACCTCCTGTTTGGCCCAGTTTGCAATTTCTGCGGAAGATGAACAGGAATAGGGAGAACCAATGAGAGACTAGCTGGAGGTGTCTGGACGGGCAAATTTAACTCTTATTTCCCACCAGGAAGAGGAATTAACCAAAGGCTCAGCGTGCCGTGCCGGAACCAGATTAGGGCCTGAAGCAATCCTGCGGTGTTGCGGCCAGCTCACAAGAAAGCGAGTTGAAGAAAGGAGCTCAGGGGCACTGTAATTCACAAACCTGCAGAGTTATAAATGACAGCTATCGTCCAAAAATATACTGAAGTAAGGCTGCCAAGAGGACTTGAAAGCGGGGCAGAATTGCAGGAAACCGATTTCAGGAGGTAGACTGGAATTGCATTTAAAGCATAGGAAAAGAGGCAGAACGTCCACAATGATGCACTTGGCCAAAAAGGGCGTATGCGTTTTATCCTGAATATATTCAGGAAAAAACGCATACGCCCTTTTTGGCCAACCAAGCAAGCTTGCAAAGGAAATCTGCACTACAATGAAGTCTCACTTCCCCCCGGTCAAAAGGGCCATCTGAAAAAAGTGTAAAATCCAGAAAGGCAGGACAGGCCATGGAGAACTGGGAGCCTTGTTATGCTGATGGGCGGGATGTAAATTGCCAACAGCCACTCGGGAGAGGTGTATGGTGTTTCCTGAAACATCTAAAAAACAAAGCAACAGAGCCTAGGGCACTTCCACTTATGGTCCTATAGCTTAGGGAAATTAAAATCAAAAAGACACAGCCACCCCAAAGTTTGGGACGGCTCTGTTTACAAGAACCTCGTTTACGGTACAAGTTCAATATCGCAGAAAGTGAAAAATGGATAAAGAAGTTGTGGTACTTACGTACAATGCAATATCACTCAGCAATGAAATCTATGTCATCAGGCCCGTAGCAGCATAATGAGTGGATTCAGGTATGATGATTCTAACTGAAATAAGTCACACAGAAAAAGAAACATCATAAGATATCACTAATACACGGGATGTAAACTTGGCTACACAGGAACTGGATTACAAAACAGAACAGGGTCTCAAATTTAGAAAACCAACTTATTCTTGCTTAAGGGGAAAGGTGAGTTGGGGTGCTGCATCAAACCAGAGATTGAAATGAGCACAGATAAAGTTCCTTAAGCCAAATATGGAATAGACAAGAACTACTCCTTGCTCAACGAAATGGACTCAACACCCCATATTAAACGCCTAAGAATGTACCTGACTAGTAAGTATCTTAAAACCTATGGATTGCTATGTCTCTGAAAGAAAATCAAGCGTGTGTACAGGGGCATAAACGCAGCAGTGATAGGATTGGAGAGGTTCGGTGAGCAAATGAAGACCCTTTGAAGTCATATTGCATGGTACCCATTCCACGGGTCTCAACTCTCCAGGTTTAAGGGATTCTGCCTTCAGGTAAAACATGCACGTGGAACCCAGAGTATGATCAACCGTGTGATCGGGAGACGTGTTCCAATATGTCTCAGTTCTCGTCCCCTGGTACTCGGGTGCAACATTCCAGACGCTTTACTAACACTCTCCCGACTTGGAGAGTCAGTGCCTTTAACCTCCTGTTTGGCCCAGTTTGCAATTTCTGCGGAAGATGAACAGGAATAGGGAGAACCAATGAGAGACTAGCTGGAGGTGTCTGGACGGGCAAATTTAACTCTCATTTCCCACCAGGAAGAGGAATTAACCAAAGGCTCAGCGTGCCATGCCGGAACCAGATTAGGGCCTGAAGCAATCCTGCGGTGTTGCGGCCAGCTCACAAGAAAGCGAGTTGAAGAAAGGAGCTCAGGGGCACTGTAATTCACAAACCTGCAGAGTTATAAATGACAGCTATCGTCCAAAAATATACTGAAGTAAGGCTGCCAAGAGGACTTGAAAGCGGGGCAGAATTGCAGGAAACCGATTTCAGGAGGTAGACTGGAATTGCATTTAAAGCATAGGAAAAGAGGCAGAACGTCCACAATGATGCACTTGGCCAAAAAGGGCGTATGCGTTTTTTCCTGAATATATTCAGGAAAAAACGCATACGCCCATTTTGGCCAACCAAGCAAGCTTGCAAAGGAAATCTGCACTACAATGAAGTCTCACTTCCCCCCGGTCAAAAGGGCCATCTGAAAAAAGTGTAAAATCCAGAAAGGCAGGACAGGCCATGGAGAACTGGGAGCCTTGTTATGCTGATGGGCGGGATATAAATTGCCAAGAGCCACTCCGGAGAGGTGTATGGTGTTTCCTGAAACATCTAAAAAACAAAGCAACAGAGCCTAGGGCACTTCCACTTATGGTCCTATAGCTTAGGGAAATTAAAATCAAAAAGACACAGCCACCCCAAAGTTTGGGACGGCTCTGTTTACAAGAACCTCGTTTACGGTACAAGTTCAATATCGCAGAAAGTGAAAAATGGATAAAGAAGTTGTGGTACTTACGTACAATGCAATATCACTCAGCAATGAAATCTATGTCATCAGGCCCGTAGCAGCATAATGAGTGGATTCAGGTATGATGATTCTAACTGAAATAAGTCACACAGAAAAAGAAACATCATAAGATATCACTAATACACGGAATGTAAACTTGGCTACACAGGAACTGGATTACAAAACAGAACAGGGTCTCAAATTTAGAAAACCAACTTATGCTTGCTTAAGGGGAAAGGTGAGTTGGGGTGCTGCATCAAACCAGAGATTGAAATGAGCACAGATAAAGTTCCTTAAGCCAAATATGGAATAGACAAGAACTACTCCTTGCTCAACGAAATGGACTCAACACCCCATATTAAACGCCTAAGAATGTACCTGACTAGTAAGTATCTTAAAACCTATGGATTGCTATGTCTCTGAAAGAAAATCAAGCGTGTGTACAGGGGCATAAACGCAGCAGTGATAGGATTGGAGAGGTTCGGTGAGCAAATGAAGACCCTTTGAAGTCATATTGCATGGTACCCGTTCCACGGGTCTCAACTCTCCAGGTTTAAGGGATTCTGCCTTCAGGTAAAACATGCACGTGGAACCCAGAGTATGATCAACCGTGTGATCGGGAGACGTGTTCCAATATGTCTCAGTTCTCGTCCCCTGGTACTCGGGTGCAACATTCCAGACGCTTTACTAACACTCTCCCGACTTGGAGAGTCAGTGCCTTTAACCTCCTGTTTGGCCCAGTTTGCAATTTCTGCGGAAGATGAACAGGAATAGGGAGAACCAATGAGAGACTAGCTGGAGGTGTCTGGACGGGCAAATTTAACTCTCATTTCCCACCAGGAAGAGGAATTAACCAAAGGCTCAGCGTGCCGTGCCGGAACCAGATTAGGGCCTGAAGCAATCCTGCGGTGTTGCGGCCAGCTCACAAGAAAGCGAGTTGAAGAAAGGAGCTCAGGGGCACTGTAATTCACAAACCTGCAGAGTTATAAATGACAGCTATCGTCCAAAAATATATTGAATTAGGATGCCAAGAGGACTTGAAAGCGGGGCAGAATTGCAGGAAACCGATTTCAGGAGGTAGACTGGAATTGCATTTAAAGCATAGGAAAAGAGGCAGAACGTCCACAATGATGCACTTGGCCAAAAAGGGCGTATGCGTTTTTTCCTGAATATATTCAAGAAAAAACGCATACGCCCTTTTTGGCCAAACAAGCAAGTTTGCAAAGGAAATCTGCACTACAATGAAGTCTCACTGCCCCCGGTCAAAAGGGCCATCTGAAAAAAGTGTAAAATCCAGAAAGGCAGGACAGGCCATGGAGAACTGGGAGCCTAGTTATGCTGATGGGCGGGATGTAAATTGCCAGAAGCAACTCTGGAGAAGTGTATGGTGTTTCCTGAAACATCCAAAAAACAAAGCAACAGAGCCTAGGGCACTTCCACTTATGGTCCTATAGCTTAGGGAAATTAAAATCAAAAAGACACAGCCACCCCAAAGTTTGGGACGGCTCTGTTTACAAGAACCTAGTTTATGGTACAAGTTCAATATCACAGAAAGCGAAAAATGGATAAAGAAATTGTGGTACTTACGTACAACGCAATATCACTCAGCAATGAAATCTATGTCATCAGGCCCGTAGCAGCATAATGAGTGGATTCAGGTACGATGATTCTAAGTGAAATTAGTCACACAGAAAAAGAAACATCATAAGATATCACTAATACACGGAATGTAAACTTGGCTACACAAGAACTGAATTACAAAACAGAACAGGGTGTAAATGTAGAAAACCAACTTATGCTTGCTTAAGGGGACGGGTGAGTTGGGGTGCTTCATAAATCCAGAG
This sequence comes from Leucopleurus acutus, assembly GCF_964270905.1. NCBI lineage: Eukaryota > Metazoa > Chordata > Mammalia > Artiodactyla > Delphinidae > Leucopleurus > Leucopleurus acutus. Next base: position 481,088 of record NW_028139195.1, read on the forward strand.
ATTGAAATGAGCACAGATAAAGTTCCTTAAGCCAAATATGGAATAGACAAGAGCTACTCCTTGCTCAGCGAAATGGACTCAACACCCCATATTAAACGCCTAAGAATGTACCTGACTAGTAAGTATCTTAAAACCTATGGATTGCTATGTCTCTGAAAGAGAATCAAGCGTGTGTACAGGGGCATAAACGCAGCAGTGATAGGATTGGAGAGGTTCGGTGAGCAAATGAAGACCCTTTGAAGTCATATTGCATGGTACCCATTCCACGGGTCTCAACTCTCCAGGTTTAAGGGATTCTTCCTTCAGCTAAAACATGCATGTGGATCCCAGAGAATGTTCAACCGTGTGATCGGGAGACGTGTTCCTATATATCTCAGTTCTGGTCCCCTGGTACTCAGGTGCAACATTCCAGACGCTTTACTAACACTCTCCCGACTTGGAGAGTCAGTGCCTTTAACCTCCTGTTTGGCCCAGTTTGCAATTTCTGCGGAAGATGAACAGGAATAGGGAGAACCAATGAGAGACTAGCTGGAGGTGTCTGGATGCACAAATTTAACTCTCATTTCCCACCAGGAAGAGGAATTAACCAAAGGCTCAGCGTGCCGTGCCGGAACCAGATTAGGGCCTGAAGCAATCCTGCGGTGTTTTGGCCAGCTCACAAGAAAGTGAGTTGAAGAAAGGAGCTCAGGGGCACTGTAATTCACAAAACCTGCAGAGTTATAAATGACAGCTATCGTCCAAAAACATACTGAAGTAAGGCTGCCAAGAGGACTTGAAAGCGGGGCAGAATTGCAGGAAACCGATTTCAGGAGGTAGACTGGATTTGCATTTAAAGCATAGGAAAAGAGGCAGAACGTCCACAACGATGCACTTGGCCAAAAAGGACGTATGCGTTTTTTCCTGAATATATTCAGGAAAAAACGCATACGCCCTTTTTGGCCAACCAAGCAAGCTTGCAAAGGAAATCTGCACTACAATGAAGTCTCATTTCCCCCAGGTCAAATGGGCCATCTGAAAAAAGTGTAAAATCCAGAAAGGCAGGACAGGCCATGGAGAACTGGGAGCCTTGTTATGGTGATGGGCGGGATGTAAATTGCCAAGAGCAACTCGGGAGAAGTGTATGGTGTTTCCTGAAACATCTAAAAAACAAAGCAACAGAGCCTAGGGCACTTCCACTTATGGTCCTATAGCATAGGGAAATTAAAATCAAAAAGACTCAGCCACCGCAAAGTTTCGGACGGCTCTGTTTACAAGAACCTCGTTTACGGTACAAGTTCAATATCGCAGAAAGTGGAAAATGGATAAAGAAGTTGTGGTACTTACGTACAATGCAATATCACTCAGCAATGAAATCTATGTCATCAGGCCCGTAGCAGCATAATGAGTGGATTCAGGTATGATGATTCTAACTGAAATAAGTCACACAGAAAAAGAAACATCATAAGATGTCACTAATAAACCGAATGTAAACTTGGCTACACAGGAACTGGATTACAAAACAGAACAGGGTCTCAAATTTAGAAAACCAACTTATGCTTGCTTAAGGGGAAAGGTGAGTTGGGGTGCTGCATAAAACCAGAGATTGAAATGAGCACAGATAAATTTCCTTAAGCCAAATATGGAATAGACAAGAACTACTCCTTGCTCAACGAAATGGACTCAACACCCCATATTAAACGCCTAAGAATGTACCTGACTAGTAAGTATCTTAAAACCTATGGATTGCTATGTCTCTGAAAGAAAATCAAGCGTGTGTACAGGGGCATAAACGCAGCAGTGATAGGATTGGAGAGGTTCGGTGAGCAAATGAAGACCCTTTGAAGTCATATTGCATGGTACCCATTCCACGGGTCTCAACTCTCCAGGTTTAAGGGATTCTTCCTTCAGCTAAAACATGCACGTGGAACCCAGAGTATGATCAACCGTGTGATCGGGAGACGTGTTCCAATATGTCTCAGTTCTCGTCCCCTGGTACTCGGGTGCAACATTCCAGACGCTTTACTAACACTCTCCCGACTTGGAGAGTCAGTGCCTTTAACCTCCTGTTTGGCCCAGTTTGCAATTTCTGCGGAAGATGAACAGGAATAGGGAGAACCAATGAGAGACTAGCTGGAGGTGTCTGGACGGGCAAATTTAACTCTCATTTCCCACCAGGAAGAGGAATTAACCAAAGGCTCAGCGTGCCGTGCCGGAACCAGATTAGGGCCTGAAGCAATCCTGCGGTGTTGCGGCCAGCTCACAAGAAAGCGAGTTGAAGAAAGGAGCTCAGGGGCACTGTAATTCACAAACCTGCAGAGTTATAAATGACAGCTATCGTCCAAAAATATACTGAAGTAAGGCTGCCAAGAGGACTTGAAAGCGGGGCAGAATTGCAGGAAACCGATTTCAGGAGGTAGACTGGAATTGCATTTAAAGCATAGGAAAAGAGGCAGAACGTCCACAATGATGCACTTGGCCAAAAAGGGCGTATGCGTTTTTTCCTGAATATATTCAGGAAAAAACGCATACGCCCTTTTTGGCCAACCAAGCAAGCTTGCAAAGGAAATCTGCACTACAATGAAGTCTCACTTCCCCCCGGTCAAAAGGGCCATCTGAAAAAAGTGTAAAATCCAGAAAGGCAGGACAGGCCATGGAGAACTGGGAGCCTTGTTATGCTGATGGGCGGGATGTAAATTGCCAACAGCCACTCGGGAGAGGTGTATGGTGTTTCCTGAAACATCTAAAAAACAAAGCAACAGAGCCTAGGGCACTTCCACTTATGGTCCTATAGCTTAGGGAAATTAAAATCAAAAAGACACAGCCACCCCAAAGTTTGGGACGGCTCTGTTTACAAGAACCTCGTTTACGGTACAAGTTCAATAGCGCAGAAAGTGAAAAATGGATAAAGAAGTTGTGGTACTTACGTACAATGCAATATCACTCAGCAATGAAATCTATGTCATCAGGCCCGTAGCAGCATAATGAGTGGATTCAGGTATGATGATTCTAACTGAAATAAGTCACACAGAAAAAGAAACATCATAAGATATCACTAATACACGGAATGTAAACTTGGCTACACAGGAACTGGATTACAAAACAGAACAGGGTCTCAAATTTAGAAAACCAACTTATGCTTGCTTAAGGGGAAAGGTGAGTTGGGGTGCTGCATAAAACCAGAGATTGAAATGAGCACAGATAAAGTTCCTTAACCCAAATATGGAATAGACAAGAACTACTCCTTGCTCAACGAAATGGACTCAACACCCCATATTAAACGCCTAAGAATGTACCTGACTAGTAAGTATCTTAAAACCTATGGATTGCTATGTGTCTGAAAGAAAATCAAGCGTGTGTACAGGGGCATAAACGCAGCAGTGATAGGATTGGAGAGATTCGGTGAGCAAATGAAGACCCTTTGAAGTCATATTGCATGGTACCCATTCCACGGGTCTCAACTCTCCAGGTTTAAGGGATTCTTCCTTCAGCTAAAACATGCACGTGGAACCCAGAGTATGATCAACCGTGTGATCGGGAGACGTGTTCCAATATGTCTCAGTTCTCGTCCCCTGGTACTCGGGTGCAACATTCCAGACGCTTTACTAACACTCTCCCGACTTGGAGAGTCAGTGCCTTTAACCTCCTGTTTGGCCCAGTTTGCAATTTCTGCGGAAGATGAACAGGAATAGGGAGAACCAATGAGAGACTAGCTGGAGGTGTCTGGACGGGCAAATTTAACTCTCATTTCCCACCAGGAAGAGGAATTAACCAAAGGCTCAGCGTGCCGTGCCGGAACCAGATTAGGGCCTGAAGCAATCCTGCGGTGTTGCGGCCAGCTCACAAGAAAGCGAGTTGAAGAAAGGAGCTCAGGGGCACTGTAATTCACAAACCTGCAGAGTTATAAATGACAGCTATCGTCCAAAAATATACTGAAGTAAGGCTGCCAAGAGGACTTGAAAGCGGGGCAGAATTGCAGGAAACCGATTTCAGGAGGTAGACTGGAATTGCATTTAAAGCATAGGAAAAGAGGCAGAACGTCCACAATGATGCACTTGGCCAAAAAGGGCGTATGCGTTTTTTCCTGAATATATTCAGGAAAAAACGCATACGCCCTTTTTGGCCAACCAAGCAAGCTTGCAAAGGAAATCTGCACTACAATGAAGTCTCACTTCCCCCCGGTCAAAAGGGCCATCTGAAAAAAGTGTAAAATCCAGAAAGGCAGGACAGGCCATGGAGAACTGGGAGCCTTGTTATGCTGATGGGCGGGATGTAAATTGCCAACAGCCACTCTTGAGAGGTGTATGGTGTTTCCTGAAACATCTAAAAAACAAAGCAACAGAGCCTAGGGCACTTCCACTTATGGTCCTATAGCTTAGGGAAATTAAAATCAAAAAGACACAGCCACCCCAAAGTTTGGGACGGCTCTGTTTACAAGAACCTCGTTTACGGTACAAGTTCAATATCGCAGAAAGTGAAAAATGGATAAAGAAGTTGTGGTACTTACGTACAATGCAATATCACTCAGCAATGAAATCTATGTCATCAGGCCCGTAGCAGCATAATGAGTGGATTCAGGTATGATGATTCTAACTGAAATAAGTCACACAGAAAAAGAAACATCATAAGATATCACTAATACACGGGATGTAAACTTGGCTACACAGGAACTGGATTACAAAACAGAACAGGGTCTCAAATTTAGAAAACCAACTTATGCTTGCTTAAGGGGAAAGGTGAGTTGGGGTGCTGCATAAAACCAGAGATTGAAATGAGCACAGATAAAGTTCCTTAAGCCAAATATAGAATAGACAAGAACTACTCCTTGCTCAACGAAATGGACTCAACACCCCATATTAAACGCCTAAGAATGTACCTGACTAGTAAGTATCTTAAAACCTATGGATTGCTATGTCTCTGAAAGAAAATCAAGCGTGTGTACAGGGGCACAAACGCAGCAGTGATAGGATTGGAGAGGTTCGGTGAGCAAATGAAGACCCTTTGAAGTCATATTGCATGGTACCCATTCCACGGGTCTCAACTCTCCAGGTTTAAGGGATTCTTCCTTCAGCTAAAACATGCACGTGGAACCCAGAGTATGATCAACCGTGTGATCGGGAGACGTGTTCCAATATGTCTCAGTTCTCGTCCCCTGGTACTCGGGTGCAACATTCCAGACGCTTTACTAACACTCTCCCGACTTGGAGAGTCAGTGCCTTTAACCTCCTGTTTGGCCCAGTTTGCAATTTCTGCGGAAGATGAACAGGAATAGGGAGAACCAATGAGAGACTAGCTGGAGGTGTCTGGACGGGCAAATTTAACTCTCATTTCCCACCAGGAAGAGGAATTAACCAAAGGCTCAGCGTGCCGTGCCGGAACCAGATTAGGGCCTGAAGCAATCCTGCGGTGTTGCGGCCAGCTCACAAGAAAGCGAGTTGAAGAAAGGAGCTCAGGGGCACTGTAATTCACAAACCTGCAGAGTTATAAATGACAGCTATCGTCCAAAAATATACTGAAGTAAGGCTGCCAAGAGGACTTGAAAGCGGGGCAGAATTGCAGGAAACCGATTTCAGGAGGTAGACTGGAATTGCATTTAAAGCATAGGAAAAGAGGCAGAACGTCCACAATGATGCACTTGGCCAAAAAGGGCGTATGCGTATTTTCGTGCAGGAAAAAACGCATACGCCCTTTTTGGCCAACCAAGCAAGCTTGCAAAGGAAATCTGCACTACAATGAAGTCTCACTTCCCGCCAGTCAAAGGGGCCATCTGAAAAAAGTGTAAAATCAAGAAAGGCAGGACAGGCCATGGAGAACTGGGAGCCTTGTTATGCTGATGGGCGGGATGTAAATTGCCAACAGCCACTCGGGAGAGGTGTATGGTGTTTCCTGAAACATCTAAAAAACAAAGCAACAGAGCCTAGGGCACTTCCACTTATGGTCCTATAGCTTACGGAAATTAAAATCAAAAAGACACAGCCACCCCAATGTTTGGGACAGCTCTGTTTACAAGAACCTCGTTTATGGTACAAGTTCAATATCGCAGAAAGTGAAAAATGGATAAAGAAGTTGTGGTACTTACGTACAATGCAATATCACTCAGCAATGAAATCTATGTCATCAGGCCCGTAGCAGCATAATGAGTGGATTCAGGTATGATGATTCTAACTGAAATAAGTCACACAGAAAAAGAAACATCATAAGATATCACTAATACACGGAATGTAAACTTGGCTACACAGGAACTGGATTACAAAACAGAACAGGGTCTCAAATTTAGAAAACCAACTTATGCTTGCTTAAGGGGAAAGGTGAGTTGGGGTGCTGCATCAAACCAGAGATTGAAATGAGCACAGATAAAGTTCCTTAATCCAAATATGGAATAGACAAGAACTACTCCTTGCTCAACGAAATGGACTCAACACCCCATATTAAACGCCTAAGAATGTACCTGACTAGTAAGTATCTTAAAACCTATGGATTGCTATGTCTCTGAAAGAAAATCAAGCGTGTGTACAGGGGCATAAACGCAGCAGTGATAGGATTGGAGACGTTCGGTGAGCAAATGAAGACCCTTTGAAGTCATATTGCATGGTACCCATTCCACGGGTCTCAACTCTCCAGGTTTAAGGGATTCTGCCTTCAGGTAAAACATGCACGTGGAACCCAGAGTATGATCAACCATGTGATCGGGAGACGTGTTCCAATATGTCTCAGTTCTCGTCCCCTGGTACTCGGGTGCAACATTCCAGACGCTTTACTAACACTCTCCCGACTTGGAGAGTCAGTGCCTTTAACCTCCTGTTTGGCCCAGTTTGCAATTTCTGCGGAAGATGAACAGGAATAGGGAGAACCAATGAGAGACTAGCTGGAGGTGTCTGGACGGGCAAATTTAACTCTCATTTCCCACCAGGAAGAGGAATTAACCAAAGGCTCAGCGTGCCGTGCCGGAACCAGATTAGGGCCTGAAGCAATCCTGCGGTGTTGCGGCCAGCTCACAAGAAAGCGAGTTGAAGAAAGGAGCTCAGGGGCACTGTAATTCACAAACCTGCAGAGTTATAAATGACAGCTATCGTCCAAAAATATACTGAAGTAAGGCTGCCAAGAGGACTTGAAAGCGGGGCAGAATTGCAGGAAACCGATTTCAGGAGGTAGACTGGAATTGCATTTAAAGCATAGGAAAAGAGGCAGAACGTCCACAATGATGCACTTGGCAAAAAAGGGCGTATGCGTTTTTTCCTGAATATATTCAGGAAAAAACGCATACGCCCTTTTTGGCCAACCAAGCAAGCTTGCAAAGGAAATCTGCACTACAATGAAGTCTCACTTCCCGCCAGTCAAAGGGGCCATCTGAAAAAAGTGTAAAATCCAGAAAGGCAGGACAGGCCATGGAGAACTGGGAGCCTTGTTATGCTGATGGGCGGGATGTAAATTGCCAACAGCCACTCGGGAGAGGTGTATGGTGTTTCCTGAAACATCTAAAAAACAAAGCAACAGAGCCTAGGGCACTTGCACTTATGGTCCTATAGCTTAGGGAAATTAAAATCAAAAAGACACAGCCACCCCAAAGTTTGGGACGGCTCTGTTTACAAGAACCTCGTTTATGGTACAAGTTCAATATCGCAGAAAGTGAAAAATGGATAAAGAAGTTGTGGTACTTACGTACAATGCAATATCACTCAGCAATGAAATCTATGTCATCAGGCCCGTAGCAGCATAATGAGTGGATTCAGGTATGATGATTCTAACTGAAATAAGTCACACAGAAAAAGAAACATCATAAGATATCACTAATACACGGAATGTAAACTTGGCTACACAGGAACTGGATTACAAAACAGAACAGGGTCTCAAATTTAGAAAACCAACTTATGCTTGCTTAAGGGGAAAGGTGAGTTGGGGAGCTGCATCAAACCAGAGATTGAAATGAGCACAGATAAAGTTCCTTAAGCCAAATATGGAATAGACAAGAACTACTCCTTGCTCAACGAAATGGACTCAACACCCCATATTAAACGCCTAAGAATGTACCTGACTAGTAAGTATCTTAAAACCTATGGATTGCTATGTCTCTGAAAGAAAATCAAGCGTGTGTACAGGGGCATAAACGCAGCAGTGATAGGATTGGAGACGTTCGGTGAGCAAATGAAGACCCTTTGAAGTCATATTGCATGGTACCCATTCCACGGGTCTCAACTCTCCAGGTTTAAGGGATTCTGCCTTCAGGTAAAACATGCACGTGGAACCCAGAGTATGATCAACCGTGTGATCGGGAGACGTGTTCCAATATGTCTCAGTTCTCGTCCCCTGGTACTCGGGTGCAACATTCCAGACGCTTTACTAACACTCTCCCGACTTGGAGAGTCAGTGCCTTTAACCTCCTGTTTGGCCCAGTTTGCAATTTCTGCGGAAGATGAACAGGAATAGGGAGAACCAATGAGAGACTAGCTGGAGGTGTCTGGACGGGCAAATTTAACTCTCATTTCCCACCAGGAAGAGGAATTAACCAAAGGCTCAGCGTGCCGTGCCGGAACCAGATTAGGGCCTGAAGCAATCCTGCGGTGTTGCGGCCAGCTCACAAGAAAGCGAGTTGAAGAAAGGAGCTCAGGGGCACTGTAATTCACAAACCTGCAGAGTTATAAATGACAGCTATCGTCCAAAAATATACTGAAGTAAGGCTGCCAAGAGGACTTGAAAGCGGGGCAGAATTGCAGGAAACCGATTTCAGGAGGTAGACTGGAATTGCATTTAAAGCATAGGAAAAGAGGCAGAACGTCCACAATGATGCACTTGGCCAAAAAGGGCGTATGCGTTTTTTCCTGAATATATTCAGGAAAAAACGCATACGCCCTTTTTGGCCAACCAAGCAAGCTTGCAAAGGAAATCTGCACTACAATGAAGTCTCACTTCCCCCCGGTCAAAAGGGCCATCTGAAAAAAGTGTAAAATCCAGAAAGGCAGGACAGGCCATGGAGAACTGGGAGCCTTGTTATGCTGATGGGCGGGATGTAAATTGCCAACAGCCACTCGGGAGAGGTGTATGGTGTTTCCTGAAACATCTAAAAAACAAAGCAACAGAGCCTAGGGCACTTCCACTTATGGTCCTATAGCTTAGGGAAATTAAAATCAAAAAGACACAGCCACCCCAAAGTTTGGGACGGCTCTGTTTACAAGAACCTCGTTTACGGTACAAGTTCAATAGCGCAGAAAGTGAAAAATGGATAAAGAAGTTGTGGTACTTACGTACAATGCAATATCACTCAGCAATGAAATCTATGTCATCAGGCCCGTAGCAGCATAATGAGTGGATTCAGGTACGATGATTCTAAGTGAAATAAGTCACACAGAAAAAGAAACATCATAAGATATCACTAATACACGGGATGTAAACTTGGCTACACAGGAACTGGATTACAAAACAGAACAGGGTCTCAAATTTAGAAAACCAACTTATGCTTGCTTAAGGGGAAAGGTGAGTTGGGGTGCTGCATCAAACCAGAGATTGAAATGAGCACAGATAAAGTTCCTTAAGCCAAATATGGAATAGACAAGAACTACTCCTTGCTCAACGAAATGGACTCAACACCCCATATTAAACGCCTAAGAATGTACCTGACTAGTAAGTATCTTAAAACCTATGGATTGCTATGTCTCTGAAAGAAAATCAAGCGTGTGTACAGGGGCACAAACGCAGCAGTGATAGGATTGGAGAGGTTCGGTGAGCAAATGAAGACCCTTTGAAGTCATATTGCATGGTACCCATTCCACGGGTCTCAACTCTCCAGGTTTAAGGGATTGTTCCTTCAGCTAAAACATGCACGTGGAACCCAGAGTATGATCAACCATGTGATCGGGAGACGTGTTCCAATATGTCTCAGTTCTCGTCCCCTGGTACTCGGGTGCAACATTCCAGACGCTTTACTAACACTCTCCCGACTTGGAGAGTCAGTGCCTTTAACCTCCTGTTTGGCCCAGTTTGCAATTTCTGCGGAAGATGAACAGGAATAGGGAGAACCAATGAGAGACTAGCTGGAGGTGTCTGGACGGGCAAATTTAACTCTCATTTCCCACCAGGAAGAGGAATTAACCAAAGGCTCAGCGTGCCGTGCCGGAACCAGATTAGGGCCTGAAGCAATCCTGCGGTGTTGCGGCCAGCTCACAAGAAAGCGAGTTGAAGAAAGGAGCTCAGGGGCACTGTAATTCACAAACCTGCAGAGTTATAAATGACAGCTATCGTCCAAAAATATACTGAAGTAAGGCTGCCAAGAGGACTTGAAAGCGGGGCAGAATTGCAGGAAACTGATTTCAGGAGGTAGACTGGAATTGTATTTAAAGCATAGGAAAAGAGGCAGAACGTCCACAATGATGCACTTGGCCAAAAAGGGCGTATGCGTTTTTTCCTGAATATATTCAGGAAAAAACGCATACGCCCTTTTTGGCCAACCAAGCAAGCTTGCAAAGGAAATCTGCACTACAATGAAGTCTCACTTCCCCCCGGTCAAAAGGGCCATCTGAAAAAAGTGTAAAATCCAGAAAGGCAGGACAGGCCATGGAGAACTGGGAGCCTTGTTATGCTGATGGGCGGGATATAAATTGCCAAGAGCCACTCCGGAGAGGTGTATGGTGTTTCCTGAAACATCTAAAAAACAAAGCAACAGAGCCTAGGATACTTCCACTTATGGTCCTATAGCTTAGGGAAATTAAAATCAAAAAGACACAGCCACCCCAAAGTTTGGGACGGCTCTGTTTACAAGAACCTCGTTTACGGTACAAGTTCAATATCGCAGAAAGTGAAAAATGGATAAAGAAGTTGTGGTACTTACGTACAATGCAATATCACTCAGCAATGAAATCTATGTCATCAGGCCCGTAGCAGCATAATGAGTGGATTCAGGTATGATGATTCTAACTGAAATAAGTCACACAGAAAAAGAAACATCATAAGATATCACTAATACACGGAATGTAAACTTGGCTACACAGGAACTTGATTACAAAACAGAACAGGGTCTCAAATTTAGAAAACCAACTTATGCTTGCTTAAGGGGAAAGGTGAGTTGGGGTGCTGCATAAAACCAGAGATTTAAATGAACACAGATAAAGTTCCTTAAGCCAAATATGGAATAGACAAGAACTACTCCTTGCTCAACGAAATGGACTCAACACCCCATATTAAACGCCTAAGAATGTACCTGACTAGTAAGTATCTTAAAACCTATGAATTGCTATGTCTCTGAAAGAAAATCAAGCGTGTGTACAGGGGCATAAACGCAGCAGTGATAGGATTGGAGAGGTTCGGTGAGCAAATGAAGACCCTTTGAAGTCATATTGCATGGTACCCATTCCACGGGTCTCAACTCTCCAGGTTTAAGGGATTCTGCCTTCAGGTAAAACATGCACGTGGAACCCAGAGTATGATCACCCGTGTGATCGGGAGACATGTTCCAATATGTCTCAGTTCTCGTCCCCTGGTACTCGGGTGCAACATTCCAGACGCTTTACTAACACTCTCCCGACTTGGAGAGTCAGTGCCTTTAACCTCCTGTTTGGCCCAGTTTGCAATTTCTGCGGAAGATGAACAGGAATAGGGAGAACCAATGAGAGACTAGCTGGAGGTGTCTGGACGGGCAAATTTAACTCTTATTTCCCACCAGGAAGAGGAATTAACCAAAGGCTCAGCGTGCCGTGCCGGAACCAGATTAGGGCCTGAAGCAATCCTGCGGTGTTGCGGCCAGCTCACAAGAAAGCGAGTTGAAGAAAGGAGCTCAGGGGCACTGTAATTCACAAACCTGCAGAGTTATAAATGACAGCTATCGTCCAAAAATATACTGAAGTAAGGCTGCCAAGAGGACTTGAAAGCGGGGCAGAATTGCAGGAAACCGATTTCAGGAGGTAGACTGGAATTGCATTTAAAGCATAGGAAAAGAGGCAGAACGTCCACAATGATGCACTTGGCCAAAAAGGGCGTATGCGTTTTTTCCTGAATATATTCAGGAAAAAACGCATACGCCCTTTTTGGCCAACCAAGCAAGCTTGCAAAGGAAATCTGCACTACAATGAAGTCTCACTTCCCCCCGGTCAAAAGGGCCATCTGAAAAAAGTGTAAAATCCAGAAAGGCAGGACAGGCCATGGAGAACTGGGAGCCTTGTTATGCTGATGGGCGGGATGTAAATTGCCAACAGCCACTCGGGAGAGGTGTATGGTGTTTCCTGAAACATCTAAAAAACAAAGCAACAGAGCCTAGGGCACTTCCACTTATGGTCCTATAGCTTAGGGAAATTAAAATCAAAAAGACACAGCCACCCCAAAGTTTGGGACGGCTCTGTTTACAAGAACCTCGTTTACGGTACAAGTTCAATATCACAGAAAGTGAAAAATGGATAAAGAAGTTGTGGTACTTACGTACAATGCAATATCACTCAGCAATGAAATCTATGTCATCAGGCCCGTAGCAGCATAATGAGTGGATTCAGGTATGATGATTCTAACTGAAATAAGTCACACAGAAAAAGAAACATCATAAGATATCACTAATACACGGGATGTAAACTTGGCTACACAGGAACTGGATTACAAAACAGAACAGGGTCTCAAATTTAGAAAACCAACTTATTCTTGCTTAAGGGGAAAGGTGAGTTGGGGTGCTGCATCAAACCAGAGATTGAAATGAGCACAGATAAAGTTCCTTAAGCCAAATATGGAATAGACAAGAACTACTCCTTGCTCAACGAAATGGACTCAACACCCCATATTAAACGCCTAAGAATGTACCTGACTAGTAAGTATCTTAAAACCTATGGATTGCTATGTCTCTGAAAGAAAATCAAGCGTGTGTACAGGGGCATAAACGCAGCAGTGATAGGATTGGAGAGGTTCGGTGAGCAAATGAAGACCCTTTGAAGTCATATTGCATGGTACCCATTCCACGGGTCTCAACTCTCCAGGTTTAAGTGATTCTGCCTTCAGGTAAAACATGCACGTGGAACCCAGAGTATGATCAACCGTGTGATCGGGAGACGTGTTCCAATATGTCTCAGTTCTCGTCCCCTGGTACTCGGGTGCAACATTCCAGACGCTTTACTAACACTCTCCCGACTTGGAGAGTCAGTGCCTTTAACCTCCTGTTTGGCCCAGTTTGCAATTTCTGCGGAAGATGAACAGGAATAGGGAGAACCAATGAGAGACTAGCTGGAGGTGTCTGGACGGGCAAATTTAACTCTCATTTCCCACCAGGAAGAGGAATTAACCAAAGGCTCAGCGTGCCATGCCGGAACCAGATTAGGGCCTGAAGCAATCCTGCGGTGTTGCGGCCAGCTCACAAGAAAGCGAGTTGAAGAAAGGAGCTCAGGGGCACTGTAATTCACAAACCTGCAGAGTTATAAATGACAGCTATCGTCCAAAAATATACTGAAGTAAGGCTGCCAAGAGGACTTGAAAGCGGGGCAGAATTGCAGGAAACCGATTTCAGGAGGTAGACTGGAATTGCATTTAAAGCATAGGAAAAGAGGCAGAACGTCCACAATGATGCACTTGGCCAAAAAGGGCGTATGCGTTTTTTCCTGAATATATTCAGGAAAAAACGCATACGCCCATTTTGGCCAACCAAGCAAGCTTGCAAAGGAAATCTGCACTACAATGAAGTCTCACTTCCCCCCGGTCAAAAGGGCCATCTGAAAAAAGTGTAAAATCCAGAATGGCAGGACAGGCCATGGAGAACTGGGAGCCTTGTTATGCTGATGGGCGGGATATAAATTGCCAAGAGCCACTCCGGAGAGGTGTATGGTGTTTCCTGAAACATCTAAAAAACAAAGCAACAGAGCCTAGGGCACTTCCACTTATGGTCCTATAGCTTAGGGAAATTAAAATCAAAAAGACACAGCCACCCCAAAGTTTGGGACGGCTCTGTTTACAAGAACCTCGTTTACGGTACAAGTTCAATATCGCAGAAAGTGAAAAATGGATAAAGAAGTTGTGGTACTTACGTACAATGCAATATCACTCAGCAATGAAATCTATGTCATCAGGCCCGTAGCAGCATAATGAGTGGATTCAGGTATGATGATTCTAACTGAAATAAGTCACACAGAAAAAGAAACATCATAAGATATCACTAATACACGGAATGTAAACTTGGCTACACAGGAACTGGATTACAAAACAGAACAGGGTCTCAAATTTAGAAAACCAACTTATGCTTGCTTAAGGGGAAAGGTGAGTTGGGGTGCTGCATCAAACCAGAGATTGAAATGAGCACAGATAAAGTTCCTTAAGCCAAATATGGAATAGACAAGAACTACTCCTTGCTCAACGAAATGGACTCAACACCCCATATTAAACGCCTAAGAATGTACCTGACTAGTAAGTATCTTAAAACCTATGGATTGCTATGTCTCTGAAAGAAAATCAAGCGTGTGTACAGGGGCATAAACGCAGCAGTGATAGGATTGGAGAGGTTCGGTGAGCAAATGAAGACCCTTTGAAGTCATATTGCATGGTACCCGTTCCACGGGTCTCAACTCTCCAGGTTTAAGTGATTCTGCCTTCAGGTAAAACATGCACGTGGAACCCAGAGTATGATCAACCGTGTGATCGGGAGACGTGTTCCAATATGTCTCAGTTCTCGTCCCCTGGTACTCGGGTGCAACATTCCAGACGCTTTACTAACACTCTCCCGACTTGGAGAGTCAGTGCCTTTAACCTCCTGTTTGGCCCAGTTTGCAATTTCTGCGGAAGATGAACAGGAATAGGGAGAACCAATGAGAGACTAGCTGGAGGTGTCTGGACGGGCAAATTTAACTCTCATTTCCCACCAGGAAGAGGAATTAACCAAAGGCTCAGCGTGCCGTGCCGGAACCAGATTAGGGCCTGAAGCAATCCTGCGGTGTTGCGGCCAGCTCACAAGAAAGCGAGTTGAAGAAAGGAGCTCAGGGGCACTGTAATTCACAAACCTGCAGAGTTATAAATGACAGCTATCGTCCAAAAATATATTGAATTAGGATGCCAAGAGGACTTGAAAGCGGGGCAGAATTGCAGGAAACCGATTTCAGGAGGTAGACTGGAATTGCATTTAAAGCATAGGAAAAGAGGCAGAACGTCCACAATGATGCACTTGGCCAAAAAGGGCGTATGCGTTTTTTCCTGAATATATTCAAGAAAAAACGCATACGCCCTTTTTGGCCAAACAAGCAAGTTTGCAAAGGAAATCTGCACTACAATGAAGTCTCACTGCCCCCGGTCAAAAGGGCCATCTGAAAAAAGTGTAAAATCCAGAAAGGCAGGACAGGCCATGGAGAACTGGGAGCCTAGTTATGCTGATGGGCGGGATGTAAATTGCCAGAAGCAACTCTGGAGAAGTGTATGGTGTTTCCTGAAACATCCAAAAAACAAAGCAACAGAGCCTAGGGCACTTCCACTTATGGTCCTATAGCTTAGGGAAATTAAAATCAAAAAGACACAGCCACCCCAAAGTTTGGGACGGCTCTGTTTACAAGAACCTAGTTTATGGTACAAGTTCAATATCACAGAAAGCGAAAAATGGATAAAGAAATTGTGGTACTTACGTACAACGCAATATCACTCAGCAATGAAATCTATGTCATCAGGCCCGTAGCAGCATAATGAGTGGATTCAGGTACGATGATTCTAAGTGAAATTAGTCACACAGAAAAAGAAACATCATAAGATATCACTAATACACGGAATGTAAACTTGGCTACACAAGAACTGAATTACAAAACAGAACAGGGTGTAAATGTAGAAAACCAACTTATGCTTGCTTAAGGGGACGGGTGAGTTGGGGTGCTTCATAAATCCAGAGATTGAAATGAGCACAGATAAAGTTCCTTAAGCCAAATATGGAATAGACAAGAGCTACTCCTTGCTCAGCGAAATGGACTCAACACCCCATATTAAACGCCTAAGAATGTACCTGACTAGTAAGTATCTTAAAACCTATGGATTGCTATGTCTCTGAAAGAGAATCAAGCGTGTGTACAGGGGCATAAACGCAGCAGTGATAGGATTGGAGAGGTTCGGTGAGCAAATGAAGACCCTTTGAAGTCATATTGCATGGTACCCATTCCACGGGTCTCAACTCTCCAGGTTTAAGGGATTCTTCCTTCAGCTAAAACATGCATGTGGATCCCAGAGAATGTTCAACCGTGTGATCGGGAGACGTGTTCCTATATATCTCAGTTCTGGTCCCCTGGTACTCAGGTGCAACATTCCAGACGCTTTACTAACACTCTCCCGACTTGGAGAGTCAGTGCCTTTAACCTCCTGTTTGGCCCAGTTTGCAATTTCTGCGGAAGATGAACAGGAATAGGGAGAACCAATGAGAGACTAGCTGGAGGTGTCTGGATGCACAAATTTAACTCTCATTTCCCACCAGGAAGAGGAATTAACCAAAGGCTCAGCGTGCCGTGCCGGAACCAGATTAGGGCCTGAAGCAATCCTGCGGTGTTTTGGCCAGCTCACAAGAAAGTGAGTTGAAGAAAGGAGCTCAGGGGCACTGTAATTCACAAAACCTGCAGAGTTATAAATGACAGCTATCGTCCAAAAACATACTGAAGTAAGGCTGCCAAGAGGACTTGAAAGCGGGGCAGAATTGCAGGAAACCGATTTCAGGAGGTAGACTGGATTTGCATTTAAAGCATAGGAAAAGAGGCAGAACGTCCACAACGATGCACTTGGCCAAAAAGGACGTATGCGTTTTTTCCTGAATATATTCAGGAAAAAACGCATACGCCCTTTTTGGCCAACCAAGCAAGCTTGCAAAGGAAATCTGCACTACAATGAAGTCTCACTTCCCCCAGGTCAAATGGGCCATCTGAAAAAAGTGTAAAATCCAGAAAGGCAGGACAGGCCATGGAGAACTGGGAGCCTTGTTATGGTGATGGGCGGGATGTAAATTGCCAAGAGCAACTCGGGAGAAGTGTATGGTGTTTCCTGAAACATCTAAAAAACAAAGCAACAGAGCCTAGGGCACTTCCACTTATGGTCCTATAGCATAGGGAAATTAAAATCAAAAAGACTCAGCCACCGCAAAGTTTGGGACGGCTCTGTTTACAAGAACCTCGTTTACGGTACAAGTTCAATATCGCAGAAAGTGGAAAATGGATAAAGAAGTTGTGGTACTTACGTACAATGCAATATCACTCAGCAATGAAATCTATGTCATCAGGCCCGTAGCAGCATAATGAGTGGATTCAGGTATGATGATTCTAACTGAAATAAGTCACACAGAAAAAGAAACATCATAAGATGTCACTAATAAACCGAATGTAAACTTGGCTACACAGGAACTGGATTACAAAACAGAACAGGGTCTCAAATTTAGAAAACCAACTTATGCTTGCTTAAGGGGAAAGGTGAGTTGGGGTGCTGCATAAAACCAGAGTTTGAAATGAGCACAGATAAAGTTCCTTAAGCCAAATATGGAATAGACAAGAGCTACTCCTTGCTCAACGAAATGGACTCAACACCCCATATTAAACGCCTAAGAATGTACCTGACTAGTAAGTATCTTAAAACCTATGGATTGCTATGTCTCTGAAAGAAAATCAAGCGTGTGTACAGGGGCATAAACGCAGCAGTGATAGGATTGGAGAGGTTCGGTGAGCAAATGAAGACCCTTTGAAGTCATATTGCATGGTACCCATTCCACGGGTCTCAACTCTCCAGGTTTAAGGGATTCTTCCTTCAGCTAAAACATGCACGTGGAACCCAGAGTATGATCAACCGTGTGATCGGGAGACGTGTTCCAATATGTCTCAGTTCTCGTCCCCTGGTACTCGGGTGCAACATTCCAGACGCTTTACTAACACTCTCCCAACTTGGAGAGTCAGTGCCTTTAACCTCCTGTTTGGCCCAGTTTGCAATTTCTGCGGAAGATGAACAGGAATAGGGAGAACCAATGAGAGACTAGCTGGAGGTGTCTGGACGGGCAAATTTAACTCTCATTTCCCACCAGGAAGAGGAATTAACCAAAGGCTCAGCGTGCCGTGCCGGAACCAGATTAGGGCCTGAAGCAATCCTGCGGTGTTGCGGCCAGCTCACAAGAAAGCGAGTTGAAGAAAGGAGCTCAGGGGCACTGTAATTCACAAACCTGCAGAGTTATAAATGACAGCTATCGTCCAAAAATATACTGAAGTAAGGCTGCCAAGAGGACTTGAAAGCGGGGCAGAATTGCAGGAAACCGATTTCAGGAGGTAGACTGGAATTGCATTTAAAGCATAGGAAAAGAGGCAGAACGTCCACAATGATGCACTTGGCCAAAAAGGGCGTATGCGTTTTTTCCTGAATATATTCAGGAAAAAACGCATACGCCCTTTTTGGCCAACCAAGCAAGCTTGCAAAGGAAATCTGCACTACAATGAAGTCTCACTTCCCCCCGGTCAAAAGGGCCATCTGAAAAAAGTGTAAAATCCAGAAAGGCAGGACAGGCCATGGAGAACTGGGAACCTTGTTATGCTGATGGGCGGGATGTAAATTGCCAAGAGCCACTCTTGAGAGGTGTATGGTGTTTCCTGAAACATCTAAAAAACAAAGCAACAGAGCCTAGGGCACTTCCACTTATGGTCCTATAGCTTAGGGAAATTAAAATCAAAAAGACACAGCCACCCCAAAGTTTGGGACAGCTCTGTTTACAAGAACCTCGTTTACGGTACAAGTTCAATATCGCAGAAAGTGAAAAATGGATAAAGAAGTTGTGGTACTTACGTACAATGCAATATCACTCAGCAATGAAATCTATGTCATCAGGCCCGTAGCAGCATAATGAGTGGATTCAGGTATGATGATTCTAACTGAAATAAGTCACACAGAAAAAGAAACATCATAAGATATCACTAATACACGGGATGTAAACTTGGCTACACAGGAACTGGATTACAAAACAGAACAGGGTCTCAAATTTAGAAAACCAACTTATGCTTGCTTAAGGGGAAAGGTGAGTTGGGGTGCTGCATAAAACCAGAGATTGAAATGAGCACAGATAAAGTTCCTTAAGCCAAATATAGAATAGACAAGAACTACTCCTTGCTCAACGAAATGGACTCAACACCCCATATTAAATGCCTATGAATGTACCTGACTAGTAAGTATCTTAAAACCTATGCACTGCTATGTCTCTGAAAGAAAATCAAGCATGTGTACAGGGGCATAAACGCAGCAGTGATAGGATTGGAGAGGTTCGGTGAGCAAATGAAGACCCTTTGAAGTCATATTGCATGGTACCCATTCCACGGGTCTCAACTCTCCAGGTTTAAGGGATTCTTCCTTCAGCTAAAACATGCACGTGGAACCCAGAGTATGATCAACCGTGTGATCGGGAGACGTGTTCCAATATGTCTCAGTTCTCGTCCCCTGGTACTCGGGTGCAACATTCCAGACGCTTTACTAACACTCTCCCGACTTGGAGAGTCAGTGCCTTTAACCTCCTGTTTGGCCCAGTTTGCAATTTCTGCGGAAGATGAACAGGAATAGGGAGAACCAATGAGAGACTAGCTGGAGGTGTCTGGACGGGCAAATTTAACTCTCATTTCCCACCAGGAAGAGGAATTAACCAAAGGCTCAGCGTGCCGTGCCGGAACCAGATTAGGGCCTGAAGCAATCCTGCGGTGTTGCGGCCAGCTCACAAGAAAGCGAGTTGAAGAAAGGAGCTCAGGGGCACTGTAATTCACAAACCTGCAGAGTTATAAATGACAGCTATCGTCCAAAAATATACTGAAGTAAGGCTGCCAAGAGGACTTGAAAGCGGGGCAGAATTGCAGGAAACCGATTTCAGGAGGTAGACTGGAATTGCATTTAAAGCATAGGAAAAGAGGCAGAACGTCCACAATGATGCACTTGGCCAAAAAGGGCGTATGCGTTTTTTCCTGAATATATTCAGGAAAAAACGCATACGACCTTTTTGGCCAAGCAAGCAAGCTTGCAAAGGAAATCTGCACTACAATGAAGTCTCACTTCCCCCCGGTCAAAAGGGCCATCTGAAAAAAGTGTAAAATCCAGAAAGGCAGGACAGGCCATGGAGAACTGGGAGCCTTGTTATGCTGATGGGCGGGATGTAAATTGCCAACAGCCACTCGGGAGAGGTGTATGGTGTTTCCTGAAACATCTAAAAAACAAAGCAACAGAGCCTAGGGCACTTCCACTTATGGTCCTATAGCTTAGGGAAATTAAAATCAAAAAGACACAGCCACCCCAAAGTTTGGGACAGCTCTGTTTACAAGAACATCGTTTACGGTACAAGTTCAATATCGCAGAAAGTGAAAAATGGATAAAGAAGTTCTGGTACTTACGTACAATGCAATATCACTCAGCAATGAAATCTATGTCATCAGGCCCGTAGCAGCATAATGAGTGGATTCAGGTATGATGATTCTAACTGAAATAAGTCACACAGAAAAAGAAACATCATAAGATATCACTAATACACGGAATGTAAACTTGGCTACACAGGAACTGGATTACAAAATAGAACAGGGTCTCAAATTTAGAAAACCAACTTATGCTTGCTTAAGGGGAAAGGTGAGTTGGGGAGCTGCATCAAACCAGAGATTGAAATGAGCACAGATAAAGTTCCTTAAGCCAAATATGGAATAGACAAGAACTACTCCTTGCTCAACGAAATGGACTCAACACCCCATATTAAACGCCTAAGAATGTACCTGACTAGTAAGTATCTTAAAACCTATGGATTGCTATGTCTCTGAAAGAAAATCAAGCGTGTGTACAGGGGCATAAACGCAGCAGTGATAGGATTGGAGACGTTCGGTGAGCAAATGAAGACCCTTTGAAGTCATATTGCATGGTACCCATTCCACGGGTCTCAACTCTCCAGGTTTAAGGGATTCTGCCTTCAGGTAAAACATGCACGTGGAACCCAGAGTATGATCAACCGTGTGATCGGGAGACGTGTTCCAATATGTCTCAGTTCTCGTCCCCTGGTACTCGGGTGCAACATTCCACACGCTTTACTAACACTCTCCCGACTTGGAGAGTCAGTGCCTTTAACCTCCTGTTTGGCCCATTTGCAATTTCTGAGGAAGATGAACAGGAATAGGGAGAACCAATGAGAGACTAGGTGGAGGTGTCTGGACGGGCAAATTTAACTCTCATTTCCCACCAGGAAGAGGAATTAACCAAAGGCTCAGCGTGCCGTGCCGGAAGCAGATTAAGGCCTGAAGCAATCCTGCGGTGTTGCGGCCAGCTCACAAGAAAGCGAGTTGAAGAAAGGAGCTCAGGGGCACTGTAATTCACAAACCTGCAGAGTTATAAATGACAGCTATCGTCCAAAAATATACTGAAGTAAGGCTGCCAAGAGGACTTGAAAGCGGGGCAGAATTGCAGGAAACCGATTTCAGGAGGTAGACTGGAATTGCATTTAAAGCATAGGAAAAGAGACAGAACGTCCACAATGATGCGCTTGGCCAAAAAGGACGTATGCGTTTTTTCTCAATATATTCAGGAAAAAACGCATACGTCCTTTTTGGCCAACCAAGCAAGCTTGCAAAGGAAATCTGCACTACAATGAAGTCTCACTTCCCCCCGGTCAAAAGGGCCATCTGAAAAAAGTGTAAAATCCAGAAAGGCAGGACAGGCCATGGAGAACTGGGAGCCTTCTTATGCTGATGGGCGGGATGTAAATTGCCAACAGCCACTCGGGAGAGGCGTATGGTGTTTCCTGAAACATCTAAAAAACAAAGCAACAGAGCCTAGGGCACTTCCACTTATGGTCCTATAGCTTAGGGAAATTAAAATCAAAAAGACACAGCCACCCCAAAGTTTGGGACGGCTCTGTTTACAAGAACCTCGTTTACGGTACAAGTTCAATATCGCAGAAAGTGAAAAATGGATAAAGAAGTTGTGGTACTTACGTACAATGCAATATCACTCAGCAATGAAATCTATGTCATCAGGCCCGTAGCAGCATAATGAGTGGATTCAGGTATGATGATTCTAACTGAAATAAGTCACACAGAAAAAGAAACATCATAAGATATCACTAATACACGGAATGTAAACTTGGCTACAGAGGAACTGGATTACAAAACAGAACAGGGTCTCAAATTTAGAAAACCAACTTATGCTTGCTTAAGGGGAAAGGTGAGTTGGGGTGCTGCATAAAACCAGAGATTGAAATGAGCACAGATAAAGTTCCTTAAGCCAAATATAGAATAGACAAGAACTACTCCTTGCTCAACGAAATGGACTCAACACCCCATATTAAACACCTAAGAATGTACCTGACTAGTAAGTATCTTAAAACCTATGCACTGCTATGTCTCTGAAAGAAAATCAAGCATGTGTACAGGGGCATAAACGCAGCAGTGATAGGATTGGAGAGGTTCGGTGAGCAAATGAAGACCCTTTGAAGTCATATTGCATGGTACCCATTCCACGGGTCTCAACTCTCCAGGTTTAAGGGATTCTGCCTTCAGCTAAAACATGCACGTGGAACCCAGAGTATGATCAACCGTGTGATCGGGAGACGTGTTCCAATATGTCTCAGTTCTCGTCCCCTGGTACTCGGGTGCAACATTCCACACGCTTTACTAACACTCTCCCGACTTGGAGAGTCAGTGCCTTTAACCTCCTGTTTGGCCCAGTTTGCAATTTCTGCGGAAGATGAACAGGAATAGGGAGAACCAATGAGAGACTAGCTGGAGGTGTCTGGACGGGCAAATTTAACTCTCATTTCCCACCAGGAAGAGGAATTAACCAAAGGCTCAGCGTGCCGTGCCGGAACCAGATTAGGGCCTGAAGCAATCCTGCGGTGTTGCGGCCAGCTCACAAGAAAGCGAGTTGAAGAAAGGAGCTCAGGGGCACTGTAATTCACAAACCTGCAGAGTTATAAATGACAGCTATCGTCCAAAAATATACTGAAGTAAGGCTGCCAAGAGGACTTGAAAGCGGGGCAGAATTGCAGGAAACCGATTTCAGGAGGTAGACTGGAATTGCATTTAAAGCATAGGAAAAGAGGCAGAACGTCCACAATGATGCACTTGGCCAAAAAGGGCGTATGCGTTTTTTCCTGAATATATTCAGGAAAAAACGCATACGCCCTTTTTGGCCAACCAAGCAAGCTTGCAAAGGAAATCTGCACTACAATGAAGTCTCACTTCCCCCCGGTCAAAAGGGCCATCTGAAAAAAGTGTAAAATCCAGAAAGGCAGGACAGGCCATGGAGAACTGGGAGCCTTGTTATGCTGATGGGCGGGATGTAAATTGCCAACAGCCACTCGGGAGAGGTGTATGGTGTTTCCTGAAACATCTAAAAAACAAAGCAACAGAGCCTAGGGCACTTCCACTTATGGTCCTATAGCTTAGGGAAATTAAAATCAAAAAGACACAGCCACCCCAAAGTTTGGGACGGCTCTGTTTACAAGAACCTCGTTTACGGTACAAGTTCAATATCGCAGAAAGTGAAAAATGGATAAAGAAGTTGTGGTACTTACGTACAATGCAATATCACTCAGCAATGAAATCTATGTCATCAGGCCCGTAGCAGCATAATGAGTGGATTCAGGTATGATGATTCTAACTGAAATAAGTCACACAGAAAAAGAAACATCATAAGATATCACTAATACACGGGATGTAAACTTGGCTACACAGGAACTGGATTACAAAACAGAACAGGGTCTCAAATTTAGAAAACCAACTTATGCTTGCTTAAGGGGAAAGGTGAGTTGGGGTGCTGCATCAAACCAGAGATTGAAATGAGCACAGATAAAGTTCCTTAAGCCAAATATGGAATAGACAAGAACTACTCCTTGCTCAACGAAATGGACTCAACACCCCATATTAAACGCCTAAGAATGTACCTGACTAGTAATTATCTTAAAACCTATGGATTGCTATGTCTCTGAAAGAAAATCAAGCGTGTGTACAGGGGCATAAACGCAGCAGTGATAGGATTGGAGAGGTTCGGTGAGCAAATGAAGACCCTTTGAAGTCATATTGCATGGTACCCATTCCACGGGTCTCAACTCTCCAGGTTTAAGGGATTCTTCCTTCAGCTAAAACATGCACGTGGAACCCAGAGTATGATCAACCATGTGATCGGGAGACGTGTTCCAATATGTCTCAGTTCTCGTCCCCTGGTACTCGGGTGCAACATTCCAGACGCTTTACTAACACTCTCCCGACTTGGAGAGTCAGTGCCTTTAACCTCCTGTTTGGCCCAGTTTGCAATTTCTGCGGAAGATGAACAGGAATAGGGAGAACCAATGAGAGACTAGCTGGAGGTGTCTGGACGGGCAAATTTAACTCTCATTTCCCACCAGGAAGAGGAATTAACCAAAGGCTCAGCGTGCCGTGCCGGAACCAGATTAGGGCCTGAAGCAATCCTGCGGTGTTGCGGCCAGCTCACAAGAAAGCGAGTTGAAGAAAGGAGCTCAGGGGCACTGTAATTCACAAACCTGCAGAGTTATAAATGACAGCTATCGTCCAAAAATATACTGAAGTAAGGCTGCCAAGAGGACTTGAAAGCGGGGCAGAATTGCAGGAAACCGATTTCAGGAGGTAGACTGGAATTGCATTTAAAGCATAGGAAAAGAGGCAGAACGTCCACAATGATGCACTTGGCCAAAAAGGGCGTATGCGTTTTTTCCATATTCAGGAAAAAACGCATACGCCATTTTGGCCAACCAAGCAAGCTTGCAAAGGAAATCTGCACTACAATGAAGTCTCACTTCCCCCCGGTCAAAAGGGCCATCTGAAAAAAGTGTAAAATCCAGAAAGGCAGGACAGGCCATGGAGAACTGGGAGCCTTGTTATGCTGATGGGCGGGATGTAAATTGCCAACAGCCACTCGGGAGAGGTGTATGGTGTTTCCTGAAACATCTAAAAAACAAAGCAACAGAGCCTAGGGCACTTCCACTTATGGTCCTATAGCTTAGGGAAATTAAAATCAAAAAGACACAGCCACCCCAAAGTTTGGGACGGCTCTGTTTACAAGAACCTCATTTACAGTACAAGTTCAATATCGCAGAAAGTGAAAAATGGATAAAGAAGTTGTGGTACTTACGTACAATGCAATATCACTCAGCAATGAAATCTATGTCATCAGGCCCGTAGCAGCATAATGAGTGGATTCAGGTATGATGATTCTAACTGAAATAAGTCACACAGAAAAAGAAACATCATAAGATATCACTAATACACGGAATGTAAACTTGGCTACAGAGGAACTGGATTACAAAACAGAACAGGGTCTCAAATTTAGAAAACCAACTTATGCTTGCTTAAGGGGAAAGGTGAGTTGGGGTGCTGCATAAAACCAGAGATTTAAATGAGCACAGATAAAGTTCCTTAAGCCAAATATAGAATAGACAAGAACTACTCCTTGCTCAACGAAATGGACTCAACACCCCATATTAAACGCCTAAGAATGTACCTGACTAGTAAGTATCTTAAAACCTATGCACTGCTATGTCTCTGAAAGAAAATCAAGCATGTGTACAGGGGCATAAACGCAGCAGTGATAGGATTGGAGAGGTTCGGTGAGCAAATGAAGACCCTTTGAAGTCATATTGCATGGTACCCATTCCACGGGTCTCAACTCTCCAGGTTTAAGGGATTCTTCCTTCAGCTAAAACATGCACGTGGAACCCAGAGTATGATCAACCGTGTGATCGGGAGACGTGTTCCAATATGTCTCAGTTCTCGTCCCCTGGTACTCGGGTGCAACATTCCAGACGCTTTACTAACACTCTCCCGACTTGGAGAGTCAGTGCCTTTAACCTCCTGTTTGGCCCAGTTTGCAATTTCTGCGGAAGATGAACAGGAATAGGGAGAACCAATGAGAGACTAGCTGGAGGTGTCTGGACGGGCAAATTTAACTCTCATTTCCCACCAGGAAGAGGAATTAACCAAAGGCTCAGCGTGCCGTGCCGGAACCAGATTAGGGCCTGAAGCAATCCTGCGGTGTTGCGGCCAGCTCACAAGAAAGCGAGTTGAAGAAAGGAGCTCAGGGGCACTGTAACTCACAAACCTGCAGAGTTATAAATGACAGCTATCGTCCAAAAATATACTGAAGTAAGGCTGCCAAGAGGACTTGAAAGCGGGGCAGAATTGCAGGAAACCGATTTCAGGAGGTAGACTGGAATTGCATTTAAAGCATAGGAAAAGAGGCAGAACGTCCACAATGATGCGCTTGGCCAAAAAGGGCGTATGCGTTTTTTCCTGAATATATTCAGGAAAAAACGCATACGCCCTTTTTGGCCAACCAAGCAAGCTTGCAAAGGAAATCTGCACTACAATGAAGTCTCACTTCCCCCCGGTCAAAAGGGCCATCTGAAAAAAGTGTAAAATCCAGAAAGGCAGGACAGGCCATGGAGAACTGGGAGCCTTGTTATGCTGATGGGCGGGATGTAAATTGCCAACAGCCACTCGGGAGAGGTGTATGGTGTTTCCTGAAATATCTAAAAAACAAAGCAACAGAGCCTAGGGCACTTCCACTTATGGTCCTATAGCTTAGGGAAATTAAAATCATAAAGATACAGCCACCCCAAAGTTTGGGACGGCTCTGTTTACAAGAACCTCGTTTACGGTACAAGTTCAATATCGCAGAAAGTGAAAAATGGATAAAGAAGTTGTGGTACTTACGTACAATGCAATATCACTCAGCAATGAAATCTATGTCATCAGGACCGTAGCAGCATAATGAGTGGATTCAGGTATGATGATTCTAACTGAAATAAGTCACACAGAAAAAGAAACATCATAAGATATCACTAATACACGGGATGTAAACTTGGCTACACAGGAACTGGATTACAAAACAGAACAGGGTCTCAAATTTAGAAAACCAACTTATGCTTGCTTAAGGGGAAAGGTGAGTTGGGGTGCTGCATCAAACCAGAGATTGAAATGAGCACAGATAAAGTTCCTTAAGCCAAATATAGAATAGACAAGAACTACTCCTTGCTCAACGAAATGGACTCAACACCCCATATTAAATGCCTAAGAATGTACCTGACTAGTAAGTATCTTAAAACCTATGCACTGCTATGTCTCTGAAAGAAAATCAAGCATGTGTACAGGGGCATAAACGCAGCAGTGATAGGATTGGAGAGGTTCGGTGAGCAAATGAAGACCCTTTGAAGTCATATTGCATGGTACCCATTCCACGGGTCTCAACTCTCCAGGTTTAAGGGATTCTTCCTTCAGCTAAAACATGCACGTGGAACCCAGAGTATGATCAACCGTGTGATCGGGAGACGTGTTCCAATATGTCTCAGTTCTCGTCCCCTGGTACTCGGGTGCAACATTCCAGACGCTTTACTAACACTCTCCCGACTTGGAGAGTCAGTGCCTTTAACCTCCTGTTTGGCCCAGTTTGCAATTTCTGCGGAAGATGAACAGGAATAGGGAGAACCAATGAGAGACTAGCTGGAGGTGTCTGGACGGGCAAATTTAACTCTCATTTCCCACCAGGAAGAGGAATTAACCAAAGGCTCAGCGTGCCGTGCCGGAACCAGATTAGGGCCTGAAGCAATCCTGCGGTGTTGCGGCCAGCTCACAAGAAAGCGAGTTGAAGAAAGGAGCTCAGGGGCACTGTAATTCACAAACCTGCAGAGTTATAAATGACAGCTATCGTCCAAAAATATACTGAAGTAAGGCTGCCAAGAGGACTTGAAAGCGGGGCAGAATTGCAGGAAACCGATTTCAGGAGGTAGACTGGAATTGCATTTAAAGCATAGGAAAAGAGGCAGAACGTCCACAATGATGCACTTGGCCAAAAAGTGCGTATGCGTATTTTCGTGCAGGAAAAAACGCATACGCACTTTTTGGCCAACCAAGCAAGCTTGCAAAGGAAATCTGCACTACAATGAAGTCTCACTTCCCGCCAGTCAAAGGGGCCATCTGAAAAAAGTGTAAAATCCAGAAAGGCAGGACAGGCCATGGAGAACTGGGAGCCTTGTTATGCTGATGGGCGGGATGTAAATTGCCAACAGCCACTCGGGAGAGGTGTATGGTGTTTCCTGAAACATCTAAAAAACAAAGCAACAGAGCCTAGGGCACTTCCACTTATGGTCCTATAGCTTAGGGAAATTAAAATCAAAAAGACACAGCCACCCCAAAGTTTGGGACGGCTCTGTTTACAAGAACCTCGTTTACGGTACAAGTTCAATATCGCAGAAAGTGAAAAATGGATAAAGAAGTTGTGGTACTTACGTACAATGCAATATCACTCAGCAATGAAATCTATGTCATCAGGCCCGTAGCAGCATAATGAGTGGATTCAGGTATGATGATTCTAACTGAAATAAGTCACACAGAAAAAGAAACATCATAAGATATCACTAATACACGGGATGTAAACTTGGCTACATAGGAACTGGATTACAAAACAGAACAGGGTCTCAAATTTAGAAAACCAACTTATGCTTGCTTAAGGGGAAAGGTGAGTTGGGGTGCTGCATCAAACCAGAGATTGAAATGAGCACAGATAAAGTTCCTTAAGCCAAATATGGAATAGACAAGAACTACTCCTTGCTCAACGAAATGAACTCAACACCCCATATTAAACGCCTAAGAATGTACCTGACTAGTAAGTATCTTAAAACCTATGGATTGCTATGTCTCTGAAAGAAAATCAAGCGTGTGTACAGGGGCATAAACGCAGCAGTGATAGGATTGGAGAGGTTCGGTGAGCAAATGAAGACCCTTTGAAGTCATATTGCATGGTACCCATTCCACGGGTCTCAACTCTCCAGGTTTAAGGGATTCTTCCTTCAGCTAAAACATGCACGTGGAACCCAGAGTATGATCAACCGTGTGATCGGGAGACGTGTTCCAATATGTCTCAGTTCTCGTCCCCTGGTACTCGGGTGCAACATTCCAGACGCTTTACTAACACTCTCCCGACTTGGAGAGTCAGTGCCTTTAACCTCCTGTTTGGCCCAGTTTGCAATTTCTGCGGAAGATGAACAGGAATAGGGAGAACCAATGAGAGACTAGCTGGAGGTGTCTGGACGGGCAAATTTAACTCTCATTTCCCACCAGGAAGAGGAATTAACCAAAGGCTCAGCGTGCCGAGCCGGAACCAGATTAGGGCCTGAAGCAATCCTGCGGTGTTGCGGCCAGCTCACAAGAAAGCGAGTTGAAGAAAGGAGCTCAGGGGCACTGTAATTCACAAACCTGCAGAGTTATAAATGACAGCTATCGTCCAAAAATATACTGAAGTAAGGCTGCCAAGAGGACTTGAAAACGGGGCAGAATTGCAGGAAACCGATTTCAGGAGGTAGACTGGAATTGCATTTAAAGCATAGGAAAAGAGGCAGAACGTCCACAATGATGCACTTGGCCAAAAAGGGCGTATGCGTTTTTTCCTGAATATATTCAGGAAAAAACGCATACGCCCTTTTTGGCCAACCAAGCAAGCTTGCAAAGGAAATCTGCACTACAATGAAGTCTCACTTCCCCCCGGTCAAAAGGGCCATCTGAAAAAAGTGTAAAATCCAGAAAGGCAGGACAGGCCATGGAGAACTGGGAGCCTTGTTATGCTGATGGGCGGGATGTAAATTGCCAACAGCCACTCGGGAGAGGTGTATGGTGTTTCCTGAAACATCTAAAAAACAAAGCAACAGAGCCTAGGGCACTTCCACTTATGGTCCTATAGCTTAGGGAAATTAAAATCAAAAAGACACAGCCACCCCAAAGTTTGGGACAGCTCTGTTTACAAGAACCTCGTTTACGGTACAAGTTCAATATCGCAGAAAGTGAAAAATGGATAAAGAAGTTGTGGTACTTACGTACAATGCAATATCACTCAGCAATGAAATCTATGTCATCAGGCCCGTAGCAGCATAATGAGTGGATTCAGGTATGATGATTCTAACTGAAATAAGTCACACAGAAAAAGAAACATCATAAGATATCACTAATACACGGGATGTAAACTTGGCTACACAGGAACTGGATTACAAAACAGAACAGGGTCTCAAATTTAGAAAACCAACTTATGCTTGCTTAAGGGGAAAGGTGAGTTGGGGTGCTGCATCAAACCAGAGATTGAAATGAGCACAGATAAAGTTCCTTAAGCCAAATATGGAATAGACAAGAACTACTCCTTGCTCAACGAAATGGACTCAACACCCCATATTAAACGCCTAAGAATGTACCTGACTAGTAAGTATCTTAAAACCTATGGATTGCTATGTCTCTGAAAGAAAATCAAGCGTGTGTACAGGGGCATAAACGCAGCAGTGATAGGATTGGAGAGGTTCGGTGAGCAAATGAAGACCCTTTGAAGTCATATTGCATGGTACCCATTCCACGGGTCTCAACTCTCCAGGTTTAAGGGATTCTTCCTTCAGCTAAAACATGCACGTGGAACCCAGAGTATGATCAACCGTGTGATCGGGAGACGTGTTCCAATATGTCTCAGTTCTCGTCCCCTGGTACTCGGGTGCAACATTCCAGACGCTTTACTAACACTCTCCCGACTTGGAGAGTCAGTGCCTTTAACCTCCTGTTTGGCCCAGTTTGCAATTTCTGCGGAAGATGAACAGGAATAGGGAGAACCAATGAGAGACTAGCTGGAGGTGTCTGGACGGGCAAATTTAACTCTCATTTCCCACCAGGAAGAGGAATTAACCAAAGGCTCAGCGTGCCGTGCCGGAACCAGATTAGGGCCTGAAGCAATCCTGCGGTGTTGCGGCCAGCTCACAAGAAAGCGAGTTGAAGAAAGGAGCTCAGGGGCACTGTAATTCACAAACCTGCAGAGTTATAAATGACAGCTATCGTCCAAAAATATACTGAAGTAAGGCTGCCAAGAGGACTTGAAAGTGGGGCAGAATTGCAGGAAACCGATTTCAGGAGGTAGACTGGAATTGCATTTAAAGCATAGGAAAAGAAGCAGAACGTCCACAATGATGCACTTGGACAAAAAGGGCGTATGCGTTTTTTCCTGAATATATTCAGGAAAAAACGCATACGCCCTTTTTGGCCAACCAAGCAAGCTTGCAAAGGAAATCTGCACTACAATGAAGTCTCACTTCCCCCCGGTCAAAAGGGCCATCTGAAAAAAGTGTAAAATCCAGAAAGGCAGGACAGGCCATGGAGAACTGGGAGCCTTGTTATGCTGATGGGCGGGATGTAAATTGCCAAGAGCCACTCGGGAGAGGTGTATGGTGTTTCCTGAAACATCTAAAAAACAAAGCAACAGAGCCTAGGGCACTTCCACTTATGGTCCTATAGCTTAGGGAAATTAAAATCAAAAAGACACAGCCACCCCAAAGTTTGGGACGGCTCTGTTTACAAGAACCTCGTTTACGGTACAAGTTCAATAGCGCAGAAAGTGAAAAATGGATAAAGAAGTTGTGGTACTTACGTACAATGCAATATCACTCAGCAATGAAATCTATGTCATCAGGCCCGTAGCAGCATAATGAGTGGATTCAGGTATGATGATTCTAACTGAAATAAGTCACACAGAAAAAGAAACATCATAAGATATCACTAATACACGGGATGTAAACTTGGCTACACAGGAACTGGATTACAAAACAGAACAGGGTCTCAAATTTAGAAAACCAACTTATGCTTGCTTAAGGGAAAAGGTGAGTTGGGGTGCTGCATCAAACCAGAGATTGAAATGAGCACAGATAAAGTTCCTTAAGCCAAATATGGAATAGACAAGAACTACTCCTTGCTCAACGAAATGGACTCAACACCCCATATTAAACGCCTAAGAATGTACCTGACTAGTAAGTATCTTAAAACCTATGGATTGCTATGTCTCTGAAAGAAAATCAAGCGTGTGTACAGGGGCATAAACGCAGCAGTGATAGGATTGGAGACGTTCGGTGAGCAAATGAAGACCCTTTGAAGTCATATTGCATGGTACCCATTCCACGGGTCTCAACTCTCCAGGTTTAAGGGATTCTGCCTTCAGCTAAAACATGCACGTGGAACCCAGAGTATGATCAACCGTGTGATCGGGAGACGTGTTCCAATATGTCTCAGTTCTCGTCCCCTGGTACTCGGGTGCAACATTCCAGACGCTTCACTAACACTCTCCCGACTTGGAGAGTCAGTGCCTTTAACCTCCTGTTTGGCCCAGTTTGCAATTTCTGCGGAAGATGAACAGGAATAGGGAGAACCAATGAGAGACTAGCTGGAGGTGTCTGGACGGGCAAATTTAACTCTCATTTCCCACCAGGAAGAGGAATTAACCAAAGGCTCAGCGTGCCGTGCCGGAACCAGATTAGGGCCTGAAGCAATCCTGCGGTGTTGCGGCCAGCTCACAAGAAAGCGAGTTGAAGAAAGGAGCTCAGGGGCACTGTAATTCACAAACCTGCAGAGTTATAAATGACAGCTATCGTCCAAAAATATACTGAAGTAAGGCTGCCAAGAGGACTTGAAAGCGGGGCAGAATTGCAGGAAACCGATTTCAGGAGGTAGACTGGAATTGCATTTAAAGCATAGGAAAAGAGGCAGAACGTCCACAATGATGCGCTTGGCCAAAAAGGGCGTATGCGTTTTTTCCTGAATATATTCAGAAAAAACGCATACGCCCTTTTTGGCCAACCAAGCAAGCTTGCAAAGGAAATCTGCACTACAATGAAGTCTCACTTCCCCCCGGTCAAAAGGGCCATCTGAAAAAAGTGTAAAATCCAGAAAGGCAGGACAGGCCATGGAGAACTGGGAGCCTTGTTATGCTGATGGGCGGGATGTAAATTGCCAAGAGCCACTCGGGAGAGGTGTATGGTGTTTCCTGAAACATCTAAAAAACAAAGCAACAGAGCCTAGGGCACTTCCACTTATGGTCCTATAGCTTAGGGAAATTAAAATCAAAAAGACACAGCCACCCCAAAGTTTGGGACGGCTCTGTTTACAAGAACCTCGTTTACGGTACAAGTTCAATATCGCAGAAAGTGAAAAATGGATAAAGAAGTTGTGGTACTTACGTACAATGCAATATCACTCAGCAATGAAATCTATGTCATCAGGCCCGTAGCAGCATAATGAGTGGATTCAGGTATGATGATTCTAACTGAAATAAGTCACACAGAAAAAGAAACATCATAAGATATCACTAATACACGGAATGTAAACTTGGCTACACAGGAACTGGATTACAAAACAGAACAGGGTCTCAAATTTAGAAAACCAACTTATGCTTGCTTAAGGGGAAAGGTGAGTTGGGGTGCTGCATCAAACCAGAGATTGAAATGAGCACAGATAAAGTTCCTTAAGCCAAATATAGAATAGACAAGAACTACTCCTTGCTCAACGAAATGGACTCAACACCCCATATTAAATGCCTAAGAATGTACCTGACTAGTAAGTATCTTAAAACCTATGCACTGCTATGTCTCTGAAAGAAAATCAAGCATGTGTACAGGGGCATAAACGCAGCAGTGATAGGATTGGAGAGGTTCGGTGAGCAAATGAAGACCCTTTGAAGTCATATTGCATGGTACCCATTCCACGGGTCTCAACTCTCCAGGTTTAAGGGATTCTTCCTTCAGCTAAAACATGCACGTGGAACCCAGAGTATGATCAACCGTGTGATCGGGAGACGTGTTCCAATATGTCTCAGTTCTCGTCCCCTGGTACTCGGGTGCAACATTCCAGACGCTTTACTAACACTCTCCCGACTTGGAGAGTCAGTGCCTTTAACCTCCTGTTTGGCCCAGTTTGCAATTTCTGCGGAAGATGAACAGGAATAGGGAGAACCAATGAGAGACTAGCTGGAGGTGTCTGGACGGGCAAATTTAACTCTCATTTCCCACCAGGAAGAGGAATTAACCAAAGGCTCAGCGTGCCGTGCCGGAACCAGATTAGGGCCTGAAGCAATCCTGCGGTGTTGCGGCCAGCTCACAAGAAAGCGAGTTGAAGAAAGGAGCTCAGGGGCACTGTAATTCACAAACCTGCAGAGTTATAAATGACAGCTATCGTCCAAAAATATACTGAAGTAAGGCTGCCAAGAGGACTTGAAAGCGGGGCAGAATTGCAGGAAACCGATTTCAGGAGGTAGACTGGAATTGCATTTAAAGCATAGGAAAAGAGGCAGAACGTCCACAATGATGCACTTGGCCAAAAAGGGCGTATGCGTTTTTTCCTGAATATATTCAGGAAAAAACGCATACGCCCTTTTTGGCCAACCAAGCAAGCTTGTAAAGGAAATCTGCACTACAATGAAGTCTCACTTCCCCCCGGTCAAAAGGGCCATCTGAAAAAAGTGTAAAATCCAGAAAGGCAGGACAGGCCATGGAGAACTGGGAGCCTTGTTATGCTGATGGGCGGGATGTAAATTGCCAACAGCCACTCGGGAGAGGTGTATGGTGTTTCCTGAAACATCTAAAAAACAAAGCAACAGAGCCTAGGGCACTTCCACTTATGGTCCTATAGCTTAGGGAAATTAAAATCAAAAAGACACAGCCACCACAAAGTTTGGGACGGCTCTGTTTACAAGAACCTCGTTTACGGTACAAGTTCAATATCGCAGAAAGTGAAAAATGGATAAAGAAGTTGTGGTACTTACGTACAATGCAATATCACTCAGCAATGAAATCTATGTCATCAGGCCCGTAGCAGCATAATGAGTGGATTCAGGTATGATGATTCTAACTGAAATAAGTCACACAGAAAAAGAAACATCATAAGATATCACTAATACACGGAATGTAAACTTGGCTACACAGGAACTGGATTACAAAACAGAACAGGGTCTCAAATTTAGAAAACCAACTTATGCTTGCTTAAGGGGAAAGGTGAGTTGGGGTGCTGCATCAAACCAGAGATTGAAATGAGCACAGATAAAGTTCCTTAAGCCAAATATGGAATAGACAAGAACTACTCCTTGCTCAACGAAATGGACTCAACACCCCATATTAAACGCCTAAGAATGTACCTGACTAGTAAGTATCTTAAAACCTATGGATTGCTATGTCTCTGAAAGAAAATCAAGCGTGTGTACAGGGGCATAAACGCAGCAGTGATAGGATTGGAGACGTTCGGTGAGCAAATGAAGACCCTTTGAAGTCATATTGCATGGTACCCATTCCACGGGTCTCAACTCTCCAGGTTTAAGGGATTCTTCCTTCAGCTAAAACATGCACGTGGAACCCAGAGTATGATCAACCGTGTGATCGGGAGACGTGTTCCAATATGTCTCAGTTCTCGTCCCCTGGTACTCGGGTGCAACATTCCAGACGCTTTACTAACACTCTCCCGACTTGGAGAGTCAGTGCCTTTAACCTCCTGTTTGGCCCAGTTTGCAATTTCTGCGGAAGATGAACAGGAATAGGGAGAACCAATGAGAGACTAGCTGGAGGTGTCTGGACGGGCAAATTTAACTCTCATTTCCCACCAGGAAGAGGAATTAACCAAAGGCTCAGCGTGCCGTGCCGGAACCAGATTAGGGCCTGAAGCAATCCTGCGGTGTTGCGGCCAGCTCACAAGAAAGCGAGTTGAAGAAAGGAGCTCAGGGGCACTGTAATTCACAAACCTGCAGAGTTATAAATGACAGCTATCGTCCAAAAATATACTGAAGTAAGGCTGCCAAGAGGACTTGAAAGCGGGGCAGAATTGCAGGAAACCGATTTCAGGAGGTAGACTGGAATTGCATTTAAAGCATAGGAAAAGAGGCAGAACGTCCACAATGATGCGCTTGGCCAAAAAGGGTGTATGCGTTTTTTCCTGAATATATTCAGGAAAAAACGCATACGCCCTTTTTGGCCAACCAAGCAAGCTTGCAAAGGAAATCTGCACTACAATGAAGTCTCACTTCCCCCCGGTCAAAAGGGCCATCTGAAAAAAGTGTAAAATCCAGAAAGGCAGGACAGGCCATGGAGAACTGGGAGCCTTGTTATGCTGATGGGCGGGATGTAAATTGCCAAGAGCCACTCGGGAGAGGTGTATGGTGTTTCCTGAAACATCTAAAAAACAAAGCAACAGAGCCTAGGGCACTTCCACTTATGGTCCTATAGCTTAGGGAAATTAAAATCAAAAAGACACAGCCACCCCAAAGTTTGGGACGGCTCTGTTTACAAGAACCTCGTTTACGGTACAAGTTCAATATCGCAGAAAGTGAAAAATGGATAAAGAAGTTGTGGTACTTACGTACAATGCAATATCACTCAGCAATGAAATCTATGTCATCAGGCCCGTAGCAGCATAATGAGTGGATTCAGGTATGATGATTCTAACTGAAATAAGTCACACAGAAAAAGAAACATCATAAGATATCACTAATACACGGAATGTAAACTTGGCTACACAGGAACTGGATTACAAAACAGAACAGGGTCTCAAATTTAGAAAACCAACTTATGCTTGCTTAAGGGGAAAGGTGAGTTGGGGTGCTGCATAAAACCAGAGATTGAAATGAGCACAGATAAAGTTCCTTAAGCCAAATATAGAATAGACAAGAACTACTCCTTGCTCAACGAAATGGACTCAACACCCCATATTAAATGCCTATGAATGTACCTGACTAGTAAGTATCTTAAAACCTATGCACTGCTATGTCTCTGAAAGAAAATCAAGCATGTGTACAGGGGCATAAACGCAGCAGTGATAGGATTGGAGAGGTTCGGTGAGCAAATGAAGACCCTTTGAAGTCATATTGCATGGTACCCATTCCACGGGTCTCAACTCTCCAGGTTTAAGGGATTCTTCCTTCAGCTAAAACATGCACGTGGAACCCAGAGTATGATCAACCGTGTGATCGGGAGACGTGTTCCAATATGTCTCAGTTCTCGTCCCCTGGTACTCGGGTGCAACATTCCACACGCTTTACTAACACTCTCCCGACTTGGAGAGTCAGTGCCTTTAACCTCCTGTTTGGCCCAGTTTGCAATTTCTGCGGAAGATGAACAGGAATAGGGAGAACCAATGAGAGACTAGCTGGAGGTGTCTGGACGGGCAAATTTAACTCTCATTTCCCACCAGGAAGAGGAATTAACCAAAGGCTCAGCGTGCCGTGCCGGAACCAGATTAGGGCCTGAAGCAATCCTGCGGTGTTGCGGCCAGCTCACAAGAAAGCGAGTTGAAGAAAGGAGCTCAGGGGCACTGTAATTCACAAACCTGCAGAGTTATAAATGACAGCTATCGTCCAAAAATATACTGAAGTAAGGCTGCCAAGAGGACTTGAAAGCGGGGCAGAATTGCAGGAAACCGATTTCAGGAGGTAGACTGGAATTGCATTTAAAGCATAGGAAAAGAGGCAGAACGTCCACAATGATGCACTTGGCCAAAAAGGGCGTATGCGTTTTTTCCTGAATATATTCAGGAAAAAACGCATACGCCCTTTTTGGCCAACCAAGCAAGCTTGCAAAGGAAATCTGCACTACAATGAAGTCTCACTTCCCCCCGGTCAAAAGGGCCATCTGAAAAAAGTGTAAAATCCAGAAAGGCAGGACAGGCCATGGAGAACTGGGAGCCTTGTTATGCTGATGGGCGGGATGTAAATTGCCAACAGCCACTCGGGAGAGGTGTATGGTGTTTCCTGAAACATCTAAAAAACAAAGCAACAGAGCCTAGGGCACTTCCACTTATGGTCCTATAGCTTAGGGAAATTAAAATCAAAAAGACACAGCCACCCCAAAGTTTGGGACGGCTCTGTTTACAAGAACCTCGTTTACGGTACAAGTTCAATATCGCAGAAAGTGAAAAATGGATAAAGAAGTTGTGGTACTTACGTACAATGCAATATCACTCAGCAATGAAATTTATGTCATCAGGCCCGTAGCAGCATAATGAGTGGATTCAGGTATGATGATTCTAACTGAAATAAGTCACACAGAAAAAGAAACATCATAAGATATCACTAATACACGGGATGTAAACTTGGCTACACAGGAACTGGATTACAAAACAGAACAGGGTCTCAAATTTAGAAAACCAACTTATGCTTGCTTAAGGGGAAAGGTGAGTTGGGGTGCTGCATCAAACCAGAGATTGAAATGAGCACAGATAAAGTTCCTTAAGCCAAATATGGAATAGACAAGAACTACTCCTTGCTCAACGAAATGGACTCAACACCCCATATTAAACGCCTAAGAATGTACCTGACTAGTAATTATCTTAAAACCTATGGATTGCTATGTCTCTGAAAGAAAATCAAGCGTGTGTACAGGGGCATAAACGCAGCAGTGATAGGATTGGAGAGGTTCGGTGAGCAAATGAAGACCCTTTGAAGTCATATTGCATGGTACCCATTCCACGGGTCTCAACTCTCCAGGTTTAAGGGATTCTTCCTTCAGCTAAAACATGCACGTGGAACCCAGAGTATGATCAACCATGTGATCGGGAGACGTGTTCCAATATGTCTCAGTTCTCGTCCCCTGGTACTCGGGTGCAACATTCCAGACGCTTTACTAACACTCTCCCGACTTGGAGAGTCAGTGCCTTTAACCTCCTGTTTGGCCCAGTTTGCAATTTCTGCGGAAGATGAACAGGAATAGGGAGAACCAATGAGAGACTAGCTGGAGGTGTCTGGACGGGCAAATTTAACTCTCATTTCCCACCAGGAAGAGGAATTAACCAAAGGCTCAGCGTGCCGTGCCGGAACCAGATTAGGGCCTGAAGCAATCCTGCGGTGTTGCGGCCAGCTCACAAGAAAGCGAGTTGAAGAAAGGAGCTCAGGGGCACTGTAATTCACAAACCTGCAGAGTTATAAATGACAGCTATCGTCCAAAAATATACTGAAGTAAGGCTGCCAAGAGGACTTGAAAGCGGGGCAGAATTGCAGGAAACCGATTTCAGGAGGTAGACTGGAATTGCATTTAAAGCATAGGAAAAGAGGCAGAACGTCCACAATGATGCACTTGGCCAAAAAGGGTGTATGCGTTTTTTCCATATTCAGGAAAAAACGCATACGCCATTTTGGCCAACCAAGCAAGCTTGCAAAGGAAATCTGCACTACAATGAAGTCTCACTTCCCCCCGGTCAAAAGGGCCATCTGAAAAAAGTGTAAAATCCAGAAAGGCAGGACAGGCCATGGAGAACTGGGAGCCTTGTTATGCTGATGGGCGGGATGTAAATTGCCAAGAGCCACTCGGGAGAGGTGTATGGTGTTTCCTGAAACATCTAAAAAACAAAGCAACAGAGCCTAGGGCACTTCCACTTATGGTCCTATAGCTTAGGGAAATTAAAATCAAAAAGACACAGCCACCCCAAAGTTTGGGACGGCTCTGTTTACAAGAACCTCGTTTACGGTACAAGTTCAATATCGCAGAAAGTGAAAAATGGATAAAGAAGTTGTGGTACTTACGTACAATGCAATATCACTCAGCAATGAAATCTATGTCATCAGGCCCGTAGCAGCATAATGAGTGGATTCAGGTATGATGATTCTAACTGAAATAAGTCACACAGAAAAAGAAACATCATAAGATATCACTAATACACGGAATGTAAACTTGGCTACACAGGAACTGGATTACAAAACAGAACAGGGTCTCAAATTTAGAAAACCAACTTATGCTTGCTTAAGGGGAAAGGTGAGTTGGGGTGCTGCATAAAACCAGAGATTTAAATGAGCACAGATAAAGTTCCTTAAGCCAAATATAGAATAGACAAGAACTACTCCTTGCTCAACGAAATGGACTCAACACCCCATATTAAACGCCTAAGAATGTACCTGACTAGTAAGTATCTTAAAACCTATGCACTGCTATGTCTCTGAAAGAAAATCAAGCATGTGTACAGGGGCATAAACGCAGCAGTGATAGGATTGGAGAGGTTCGGTGAGCAAATGAAGACCCTTTGAAGTCATATTGCATGGTACCCATTCCACGGGTCTCAACTCTCCAGGTTTAAGGGATTCTTCCTTCAGCTAAAACATGCACGTGGAACCCAGAGTATGATCAACCGTGTGATCGGGAGACGTGTTCCAATATGTCTCAGTTCTCGTCCCCTGGTACTCGGGTGCAACATTCCAGACGCTTTACTAACACTCTCCCGACTTGGAGAGTCAGTGCCTTTAACCTCCTGTTTGGCCCAGTTTGCAATTTCTGCGGAAGATGAACAGGAATAGGGAGAACCAATGAGAGACTAGCTGGAGGTGTCTGGACGGGCAAATTTAACTCTCATTTCCCACCAGGAAGAGGAATTAACCAAAGGCTCAGCGTGCCGTGCCGGAACCAGATTAGGGCCTGAAGCAATCCTGCGGTGTTGCGGCCAGCTCACAAGAAAGCGAGTTGAAGAAAGGAGCTCAGGGGCACTGTAATTCACAAACCTGCAGAGTTATAAATGACAGCTATCGTCCAAAAATATACTGAAGAAAGGCTGCCAAGAGGACTTGAAAGCGGGGCAGAATTGCAGGAAACCGATTTCAGGAGGTAGACTGGAATTGCATTTAAAGCATAGGAAAAGAGGCAGAACGTCCACAATGATGCGCTTGGCCAAAAAGGGCGTATGCGTTTTTTCCTGAATATATTCAGGAAAAAACGCATACGCCCTTTTTGGCCAACCAAGCAAGCTTGCAAAGGAAATCTGCACTACAATGAAGTCTCACTTCCCCCCGGTCAAAAGGGCCATCTGAAAAAAGTGTAAAATCCAGAAAGGCAGGACAGGCCATGGAGAACTGGGAGCCTTGTTATGCTGATGGGCGGGATGTAAATTGCCAACAGCCACTCGGGAGAGGTGTATGGTGTTTCCTGAAACATCTAAAAAACAAAGCAACAGAGCCTAGGGCACTTCCACTTATGGTCCTATAGCTTAGGGAAATTAAAATCAAAAAGACACAGCCACCCCAAAGTTTGGGACGGCTCTGTTTACAAGAACCTCGTTTACGGTACAAGTTCAATATCGCAGAAAGTGAAAAATGGATAAAGAAGTTGTGGTACTTACGTACAATGCAATATCACTCAGCAATGAAATCTATGTCATCAGGCCCGTAGCAGCATAATGAGTGGATTCAGGTATGATGATTCTAACTGAAATAAGTCACACAGAAAAAGAAACATCATAAGATATCACTAATACACGGAATGTAAACTTGGCTACACAGGAACTGGATTACAAAACAGAACAGGGTCTCAAATTTAGAAAACCAACTTATGCTTGCTTAAGGGGAAAGGTGAGTTGGGGTGCTGCATAAAACCAGAGATTGAAATGAGCACAGATAAAGTTCCTTAAGCCAAATATAGAATAGACAAGAACTACTCCTTGCTCAACGAAATGGACTCAACACCCCATATTAAATGCCTAAGAATGTACCTGACTAGTAAGTATCTTAAAACCTATGCACTGCTATGTCTCTGAAAGAAAATCAAGCATGTGTACAGGGGCATAAACGCAGCAGTGATAGGATTGGAGAGGTTTGGTGAGCAAATGAAGACCCTTTGAAGTCATATTGCATGGTACCCATTCCACGGGTCTCAACTCTCCAGGTTTAAGGGATTCTTCCTTCAGCTAAAACATGCACGTGGAACCCAGAGTATGATCAACCGTGTGATCGGGAGACGTGTTCCAATATGTCTCAGTTCTCGTCCCCTGGTACTCGGGTGCAACATTCCAGACGCTTTACTAACACTCTCCCGACTTGGAGAGTCAGTGCCTTTAACCTCCTGTTTGGCCCAGTTTGCAATTTCTGCGGAAGATGAACAGGAATAGGGAGAACCAATGAGAGACTAGCTGGAGGTGTCTGGACGGGCAAATTTAACTCTCATTTCCCACCAGGAAGAGGAATTAACCAAAGGCTCAGCGTGCCGTGCCGGAACCAGATTAGGGCCTGAAGCAATCCTGCGGTGTTGCGGCCAGCTCACAAGAAAGCGAGTTGAAGAAAGGAGCTCAGGGGCACTGTAATTCACAAACCTGCAGAGTTATAAATGACAGCTATTGTCCAAAAATATACTGAAGTAAGGCTGCCAAGAGGACTTGAAAGCGGGGCAGAATTGCAGGAAACCGATTTCAGGAGGTAGACTGGAATTGCATTTAAAGCATAGGAAAAGAGGCAGAACGTCCACAATGATGCACTTGGCCAAAAAGGGCGTATGCGTTTTTTCCTGAATATATTCAGGAAAAAACGCATACGCCCTTTTTGGCCAACCAAGCAAGCTTGCAAAGGAAATCTGCACTACAATGAAGTCTCACTTCCCCCCGGTCAAAAGGGCCATCTGAAAAAAGTGTAAAATCCAGAAAGGCAGGACAGGCCATGGAGAACTGGGAGCCTTGTTATGCTGATGGGCGGGATGTAAATTGCCAACAGCCACTCGGGAGAGGTGTATGGTGTTTCCTGAAACATCTAAAAAACAAAGCAACAGAGCCTAGGGCACTTCCACTTATGGTCCTATAGCTTAGGGAAATTAAAATCAAAAAGACACAGCCACCCCAAAGTTTGGGACGGCTCTGTTTACAAGAACCTCGTTTACGGTACAAGTTCAATATCGCAGAAAGTGAAAAATGGATAAAGAAGTTGTGGTACTT
Organism: Leucopleurus acutus; assembly: GCF_964270905.1. Classification (NCBI taxonomy): domain Eukaryota; kingdom Metazoa; phylum Chordata; class Mammalia; order Artiodactyla; family Delphinidae; genus Leucopleurus; species Leucopleurus acutus. Next base: position 523,456 of record NW_028139195.1, read on the forward strand.
ACGTACAATGCAATATCACTCAGCAATGAAATCTATGTCATCAGGCCCGTAGCAGCATAATGAGTGGATTCAGGTATGATGATTCTAACTGAAATAAGTCACACAGAAAAAGAAACATCATAAGATATCACTAATACACGGAATGTAAACTTGGCTACACAGGAACTGGATTACAAAACAGAACAGGGTCTCAAATTTAGAAAACCAACTTATGCTTGCTTAAGGGGAAAGGTGAGTTGGGGTGCTGCATCAAACCAGAGATTGAAATGAGCACAGATAAAGTTCCTTAAGCCAAATATGGAATAGACAAGAACTACTCCTTGCTCAACGAAATGGACTCAACACCCCATATTAAACGCCTAAGAATGTACCTGACTAGTAAGTATCTTAAAACCTATGGATTGCTATGTCTCTGAAAGAAAATCAAGCGTGTGTACAGGGGCATAAACGCAGCAGTGATAGGATTGGAGACGTTCGGTGAGCAAATGAAGACCCTTTGAAGTCATATTGCATGGTACCCATTCCACGGGTCTCAACTCTCCAGGTTTAAGGGATTCTTCCTTCAGCTAAAACATGCACGTGGAACCCAGAGTATGATCAACCGTGTGATCGGGAGACGTGTTCCAATATGTCTCAGTTCTCGTCCCCTGGTACTCGGGTGCAACATTCCAGACGCTTTACTAACACTCTCCCGACTTGGAGAGTCAGTGCCTTTAACCTCCTGTTTGGCCCAGTTTGCAATTTCTGCGGAAGATGAACAGGAATAGGGAGAACCAATGAGAGACTAGCTGGAGGTGTCTGGACGGGCAAATTTAACTCTCATTTCCCACCAGGAAGAGGAATTAACCAAAGGCTCAGCGTGCCGTGCCGGAACCAGATTAGGGCCTGAAGCAATCCTGCGGTGTTGCGGCCAGCTCACAAGAAAGCGAGTTGAAGAAAGGAGCTCAGGGGCACTGTAATTCACAAACCTGCAGAGTTATAAATGACAGCTATCGTCCAAAAATATACTGAAGTAAGGCTGCCAAGAGGACTTGAAAGCGGGGCAGAATTGCAGGAAACCGATTTCAGGAGGTAGACTGGAATTGCATTTAAAGCATAGGAAAAGAGGCAGAACGTCCACAATGATGCGCTTGGCCAAAAAGGGTGTATGCGTTTTTTCCTGAATATATTCAGGAAAAAACGCATACGCCCTTTTTGGCCAACCAAGCAAGCTTGCAAAGGAAATCTGCACTACAATGAAGTCTCACTTCCCCCCGGTCAAAAGGGCCATCTGAAAAAAGTGTAAAATCCAGAAAGGCAGGACAGGCCATGGAGAACTGGGAGCCTTGTTATGCTGATGGGCGGGATGTAAATTGCCAAGAGCCACTCGGGAGAGGTGTATGGTGTTTCCTGAAACATCTAAAAAACAAAGCAACAGAGCCTAGGGCACTTCCACTTATGGTCCTATAGCTTAGGGAAATTAAAATCAAAAAGACACAGCCACCCCAAAGTTTGGGACGGCTCTGTTTACAAGAACCTCGTTTACGGTACAAGTTCAATATCGCAGAAAGTGAAAAATGGATAAAGAAGTTGTGGTACTTACGTACAATGCAATATCACTCAGCAATGAAATCTATGTCATCAGGCCCGTAGCAGCATAATGAGTGGATTCAGGTATGATGATTCTAACTGAAATAAGTCACACAGAAAAAGAAACATCATAAGATATCACTAATACACGGAATGTAAACTTGGCTACACAGGAACTGGATTACAAAACAGAACAGGGTCTCAAATTTAGAAAACCAACTTATGCTTGCTTAAGGGGAAAGGTGAGTTGGGGTGCTGCATAAATCCAGAGATTGAAATGAGCACAGATAAAGTTCCTTAAGCCAAATATAGAATAGACAAGAACTACTCCTTGCTCAACGAAATGGACTCAACACCCCATATTAAATGCCTATGAATGTACCTGACTAGTAAGTATCTTAAAACCTATGCACTGCTATGTCTCTGAAAGAAAATCAAGCATGTGTACAGGGGCATAAACGCAGCAGTGATAGGATTGGAGAGGTTCGGTGAGCAAATGAAGACCCTTTGAAGTCATATTGCATGGTACCCATTCCACGGGTCTCAACTCTCCAGGTTTAAGGGATTCTTCCTTCAGCTAAAACATGCACGTGGAACCCAGAGTATGATCAACCGTGTGATCGGGAGACGTGTTCCAATATGTCTCAGTTCTCGTCCCCTGGTACTCGGGTGCAACATTCCACACGCTTTACTAACACTCTCCCGACTTGGAGAGTCAGTGCCTTTAACCTCCTGTTTGGCCCAGTTTGCAATTTCTGCGGAAGATGAACAGGAATAGGGAGAACCAATGAGAGACTAGCTGGAGGTGTCTGGACGGGCAAATTTAACTCTCATTTCCCACCAGGAAGAGGAATTAACCAAAGGCTCAGCGTGCCGTGCCGGAACCAGATTAGGGCCTGAAGCAATCCTGCGGTGTTGCGGCCAGCTCACAAGAAAGCGAGTTGAAGAAAGGAGCTCAGGGGCACTGTAATTCACAAACCTGCAGAGTTATAAATGACAGCTATCGTCCAAAAATATACTGAAGTAAGGCTGCCAAGAGGACTTGAAAGCGGGGCAGAATTGCAGGAAACCGATTTCAGGAGGTAGACTGGAATTGCATTTAAAGCATAGGAAAAGAGGCAGAACGTCCACAATGATGCACTTGGCCAAAAAGGGCGTATGCGTTTTTTCCTGAATATATTCAGGAAAAAACACATACGCCCTTTTTGGCCAACCAAGCAAGCTTGCAAAGGAAATCTGCACTACAATGAAGTCTCACTTCCCCCCGGTCAAAAGGGCCATCTGAAAAAAGTGTAAAATCCAGAAAGGCAGGACAGGCCATGGAGAACTGGGAGCCTTGTTATGCTGATGGGCGGGATGTAAATTGCCAACAGCCACTCGGGAGAGGTGTATGGTGTTTCCTGAAACATCTAAAAAACAAAGCAACAGAGCCTAGGGCACTTCCACTTATGGTCCTATAGCTTAGGGAAATTAAAATCAAAAAGACACAGCCACCCCAAAGTTTGGGACGGCTCTGTTTACAAGAACCTCGTTTACGGTACAAGTTCAATATCGCAGAAAGTGAAAAATGGATAAAGAAGTTGTGGTACTTACGTACAATGCAATATCACTCAGCAATGAAATCTATGTCATCAGGCCCGTAGCAGCATAATGAGTGGATTCAGGTATGATGATTCTAACTGAAATAAGTCACACAGAAAAAGAAACATCATAAGATATCACTAATACACGGAATGTAAACTTGGCTACACAGGAACTGGATTACAAAACAGAACAGGGTCTCAAATTTAGAAAACCAACTTATGCTTGCTTAAGGGGAAAGGTGAGTTGGGGTGCTGCATCAAACCAGAGATTGAAATGAGCACAGATAAAGTTCCTTAAGCCAAATATGGAATAGACAAGAACTACTCCTTGCTCAACGAAATGGACTCAACACCCCATATTAAACGCCTAAGAATGTACCTGACTAGTAAGTATCTTAAAACCTATGGATTGCTATGTCTCTGAAAGAAAAAAAAGCGTGTGTACAGGGGCATAAACGCAGCAGTGATAGGATTGGAGACGTTCGGTGAGCAAATGAAGACCCTTTGAAGTCATATTGCATGGTACCCATTCCACGGGTCTCAACTCTCCAGGTTTAAGGGATTCTGCCTTCAGCTAAAACATGCACGTGGAACCCAGAGTATGATCAACCGTGTGATCGGGAGACGTGTTCCAATATGTCTCAGTTCTCGTCCCCTGGTACTCGGGTGCAACATTCCAGACGCTTTACTAACACTCTCCCGACTTGGAGAGTCAGTGCCTTTAACCTCCTGTTTGGCCCAGTTTGCAATTTCTGCGGAAGATGAACAGGAATAGGGAGAACCAATGAGAGACTAGCTGGAGGTGTCTGGACGGGCAAATTTAACTCTCATTTCCCACCAGGAAGAGGAATTAACCAAAGGCTCAGCGTGCCGTGCCGGAACCAGATTAGGGCCTGAAGCAATCCTGCGGTGTTGCGGCCAGCTCACAAGAAAGCGAGTTGAAGAAAGGAGCTCAGGGGCACTGTAATTCACAAACCTGCAGAGTTATAAATGACAGCTATCGTCCAAAAATATACTGAAGTAAGGCTGCCAAGAGGACTTGAAAGCGGGGCAGAATTGCAGGAAACCGATTTCAGGAGGTAGACTGGAATTGCATTTAAAGCATAGGAAAAGAGGCAGAACGTCCACAATGATGCACTTGGCCAAAAAGGGCGTATGCGTTTTTTCCTGAATATATTCAGGAAAAAACGCATACGCCCTTTTTGGCCAACCAAGCAAGCTTGCAAAGGAAATCTGCACTACAATGAAGTCTCACTTCCCCCCGGTCAAAAGGGCCATCTGAAAAAAGTGTAAAATCCAGAAAGGCAGGACAGGCCATGGAGAACTGGGAGCCTTGTTATGCTGATGGGCGGGATGTAAATTGCCAACAGCCACTCGGGAGAGGTGTATGGTGTTTCCTGAAACATCTAAAAAACAAAGCAACAGAGCCTAGGGCACTTCCACTTATGGTCCTATAGCTTAGGGAAATTAAAATCAAAAAGACACAGCCACCCCAAAGTTTGGGACGGCTCTGTTTACAAGAACCTCGTTTACGGTACAAGTTCAATATCGCAGAAAGTGAAAAATGGATAAAGAAGTTGTGGTACTTACGTACAATGCAATATCACTCAGCAATGAAATTTATGTCATCAGGCCCGTAGCAGCATAATGAGTGGATTCAGGTATGATGATTCTAACTGAAATAAGTCACACAGAAAAAGAAACATCATAAGATATCACTAATACATGGGATGTAAACTTGGCTACACAGGAACTGGATTACAAAACAGAACAGGGTCTCAAATTTAGAAAACCAACTTATGCTTGCTTAAGGGGAAAGGTGAGTTGGGGTGCTGCATCAAACCAGAGATTGAAATGAGCACAGATAAAGTTCCTTAAGCCAAATATGGAATAGACAAGAACTACTCCTTGCTCAACGAAATGGACTCAACACCCCATATTAAACGCCTAAGAATGTACCTGACTAGTAATTATCTTAAAACCTATGGATTGCTATGTCTCTGAAAGAAAATCAAGCGTGTGTACAGGGGCATAAACGCAGCAGTGATAGGATTGGAGAGGTTCGGTGAGCAAATGAAGACCCTTTGAAGTCATATTGCATGGTACCCATTCCACGGGTCTCAACTCTCCAGGTTTAAGGGATTCTTCCTTCAGCTAAAACATGCACGTGGAACCCAGAGTATGATCAACCATGTGATCGGGAGACGTGTTCCAATATGTCTCAGTTCTCGTCCCCTGGTACTCGGGTGCAACATTCCAGACGCTTTACTAACACTCTCCCGACTTGGAGAGTCAGTGCCTTTAACCTCCTGTTTGGCCCATTTTGCAATTTCTGCGGAAGATGAACAGGAATAGGGAGAACCAATGAGAGACTAGCTGGAGGTGTCTGGACGGGCAAATTTAACTCTCATTTCCCACCAGGAAGAGGAATTAACCAAAGGCTCAGCGTGCCGTGCCGGAACCAGATTAGGGCCTGAAGCAATCCTGCGGTGTTGCGGCCAGCTCACAAGAAAGCGAGTTGAAGAAAGGAGCTCAGGGGCACTGTAATTCACAAACCTGCAGAGTTATAAATGACAGCTATCGTCCAAAAATATACTGAAGTAAGGCTGCCAAGAGGACTTGAAAGCGGGGCAGAATTGCAGGAAACCGATTTCAGGAGGTAGACTGGAATTGCATTTAAAGCATAGGAAAAGAGGCAGAACGTCCACAATGATGCGCTTGGCCAAAAAGGGCGTATGCGTTTTTTCCTGAATATATTCAGGAAAAAACGCATACGCCCTTTTTGGCCAACCAAGCAAGCTTGCAAAGGAAATCTGCACTACAATGAAGTCTCACTTCCCCCCGGTCAAAAGGGCCATCTGAAAAAAGTGTAAAATCCAGAAAGGCAGGACAGGCCATGGAGAACTGGGAGCCTTGTTATGCTGATGGGCGGGATGTAAATTGCCAAGAGCCACTCGGGAGAGGTGTATGGTGTTTCCTGAAACATCTAAAAAACAAAGCAACAGAGCCTAGGGCACTTCCACTTATGGTCCTATAGCTTAGGGAAATTAAAATCAAAAAGACACAGCCACCCCAAAGTTTGGGACGGCTCTGTTTACAAGAACCTCGTTTACGGTACAAGTTCAATATCGCAGAAAGTGAAAAATGGATAAAGAAGTTGTGGTACTTACGTACAATGCAATATCACTCAGCAATGAAATCTATGTCATCAGGCCCGTAGCAGCATAATGAGTGGATTCAGGTATGATGATTCTAACTGAAATAAGTCACACAGAAAAAGAAACATCATAAGATATCACTAATACACGGAATGTAAACTTGGCTACACAGGAACTGGATTACAAAACAGAACAGGGTCTCAAATTTAGAAAACCAACTTATGCTTGCTTAAGGGGAAAGGTGAGTTGGGGTGCTGCATCAAACCAGAGATTGAAATGAGCACAGATAAAGTTCCTTAAGCCAAATATAGAATAGACAAGAACTACTCCTTGCTCAACGAAATGGACTCAACACCCCATATTAAATGCCTAAGAATGTACCTGACTAGTAAGTATCTTAAAACCTATGCACTGCTATGTCTCTGAAAGAAAATCAAGCATGTGTACAGGGGCATAAACGCAGCAGTGATAGGATTGGAGAGGTTCGGTGAGCAAATGAAGACCCTTTGAAGTCATATTGCATGGTACCCATTCCACGGGTCTCAACTCTCCAGGTTTAAGGGATTCTTCCTTCAGCTAAAACATGCACGTGGAACCCAGAGTATGATCAACCGTGTGATCGGGAGACGTGTTCCAATATGTCTCAGTTCTCGTCCCCTGGTACTCGGGTGCAACATTCCAGACGCTTTACTAACACTCTCCCGACTTGGAGAGTCAGTGCCTTTAACCTCCTGTTTGGCCCATTTTGCAATTTCTGCGGAAGATGAACAGGAATAGGGAGAACCAATGAGAGACTAGCTGGAGGTGTCTGGACGGGCAAATTTAACTCTCATTTCCCACCAGGAAGAGGAATTAACCAAAGGCTCAGCGTGCCGTGCCGGAACCAGATTAGGGCCTGAAGCAATCCTGCGGTGTTGCGGCCAGCTCACAAGAAAGCGAGTTGAAGAAAGGAGCTCAGGGGCACTGTAATTCACAAACCTGCAGAGTTATAAATGACAGCTATCGTCCAAAAATATACTGAAGTAAGGCTGCCAAGAGGACTTGAAAGCGGGGCAGAATTGCAGGAAACCGATTTCAGGAGGTAGACTGGAATTGCATTTAAAGCATAGGAAAAGAGGCAGAACGTCCACAATGATGCGCTTGGCCAAAAAGGGCGTATGCGTTTTTTCCTGAATATATTCAGGAAAAAACGCATACGCCCTTTTTGGCCAACCAAGCAAGCTTGCAAAGGAAATCTGCACTACAATGAAGTCTCACTTCCCCCCGGTCAAAAGGGCCATCTGAAAAAAGTGTAAAATCCAGAAAGGCAGGACAGGCCATGGAGAACTGGGAGCCTTGTTATGCTGATGGGCGGGATGTAAATTGCCAAGAGCCACTCGGGAGAGGTGTATGGTGTTTCCTGAAACATCTAAAAAACAAAGCAACAGAGCCTAGGGCACTTCCACTTATGGTCCTATAGCTTAGGGAAATTAAAATCAAAAAGACACAGCCACCCCAAAGTTTGGGACGGCTCTGTTTACAAGAACCTCGTTTACGGTACAAGTTCAATATCGCAGAAAGTGAAAAATGGATAAAGAAGTTGTGGTACTTACGTACAATGCAATATCACTCAGCAATGAAATCTATGTCATCAGGCCCGTAGCAGCATAATGAGTGGATTCAGGTATGATGATTCTAACTGAAATAAGTCACACAGAAAAAGAAACATCATAAGATATCACTAATACACGGAATGTAAACTTGGCTACACAGGAACTGGATTACAAAACAGAACAGGGTCTCAAATTTAGAAAACCAACTTATGCTTGCTTAAGGGGAAAGGTGAGTTGGGGTGCTGCATCAAACCAGAGATTGAAATGAGCACAGATAAAGTTCCTTAAGCCAAATATAGAATAGACAAGAACTACTCCTTGCTCAACGAAATGGACTCAACACCCCATATTAAATGCCTAAGAATGTACCTGACTAGTAAGTATCTTAAAACCTATGCACTGCTATGTCTCTGAAAGAAAATCAAGCATGTGTACAGGGGCATAAACGCAGCAGTGATAGGATTGGAGAGGTTCGGTGAGCAAATGAAGACCCTTTGAAGTCATATTGCATGGTACCCATTCCACGGGTCTCAACTCTCCAGGTTTAAGGGATTCTTCCTTCAGCTAAAACATGCACGTGGAACCCAGAGTATGATCAACCGTGTGATCGGGAGACGTGTTCCAATATGTCTCAGTTCTCGTCCCCTGGTACTCGGGTGCAACATTCCAGACGCTTTACTAACACTCTCCCGACTTGGAGAGTCAGTGCCTTTAACCTCCTGTTTGGCCCAGTTTGCAATTTCTGCGGAAGATGAACAGGAATAGGGAGAACCAATGAGAGACTAGCTGGAGGTGTCTGGACGGGCAAATTTAACTCTCATTTCCCACCAGGAAGAGGAATTAACCAAAGGCTCAGCGTGCCGTGCCGGAACCAGATTAGGGCCTGAAGCAATCCTGCGGTGTTGCGGCCAGCTCACAAGAAAGCGAGTTGAAGAAAGGAGCTCAGGGGCACTGTAATTCACAAACCTGCAGAGTTATAAATGACAGCTATCGTCCAAAAATATACTGAAGTAAGGCTGCCAAGAGGACTTGAAAGCGGGGCAGAATTGCAGGAAACCGATTTCAGGAGGTAGACTGGAATTGCATTTAAAGCATAGGAAAAGAGGCAGAACGTCCACAATGATGCACTTGGCCAAAAAGGGCGTATGCGTTTTTTCCTGAATATATTCAGGAAAAAACGCATACGCCCTTTTTGGCCAACCAAGCAAGCTTGCAAAGGAAATCTGCACTACAATGAAGTCTCACTTCCCCCCGGTCAAAAGGGCCATCTGAAAAAAGTGTAAAATCCAGAAAGGCAGGACAGGCCATGGAGAACTGGGAGCCTTGTTATGCTGATGGGCGGGATGTAAATTGCCAACAGCCACTCGGGAGAGGTGTATGGTGTTTCCTGAAACATCTAAAAAACAAAGCAACAGAGCCTAGGGCACTTCCACTTATGGTCCTATAGCTTAGGGAAATTAAAATCAAAAAGACACAGCCACCCCAAAGTTTGGGACGGCTCTGTTTACAAGAACCTCGTTTACGGTACAAGTTCAATATCGCAGAAAGTGAAAAATGGATAAAGAAGTTGTGGTACTTACGTACAATGCAATATCACTCAGCAATGAAATCTATGTCATCAGGCCCGTAGCAGCATAATGAGTGGATTCAGGTATGATGATTCTAACTGAAATAAGTCACACAGAAAAAGAAACATCATAAGATATCACTAATACACGGAATGTAAACTTGGCTACACAGGAACTGGATTACAAAACAGAACAGGGTCTCAAATTTAGAAAACCAACTTATGCTTGCTTAAGGGGAAAGGTGAGTTGGGGTGCTGCATCAAACCAGAGATTGAAATGAGCACAGATAAAGTTCCTTAAGCCAAATATGGAATAGACAAGAACTACTCCTTGCTCAACGAAATGGACTCAACACCCCATATTAAATGCCTAAGAATGTACCTGACTAGTAAGTATCTTAAAACCTATGGATTGCTATGTCTCTGAAAGAAAATCAAGCGTGTGTACAGGGGCATAAACGCAGCAGTGATAGGATTGGAGACGTTCGGTGAGCAAATGAAGACCCTTTGAAGTCATATTGCATGGTACCCATTCCACGGGTCTCAACTCTCCAGGTTTAAGGGATTCTTCCTTCAGCTAAAACATGCACGTGGAACCCAGAGTATGATCAACCGTGTGATCGGGAGACGTGTTCCAATATGTCTCAGTTCTCGTCCCCTGGTACTCGGGTGCAACATTCCAGACGCTTTACTAACACTGTCCCGACTTGGAGAGTCAGTGCCTTTAACCTCCTGTTTGGCCCAGTTTGCAATTTCTGCGGAAGATGAACAGGAATAGGGAGAACCAATGAGAGACTAGCTGGAGGTATCTGGACGGGCAAATTTAACTCTCATTTCCCACCAGGAAGAGGAATTAACCAAAGGCTCAGCGTGCCGTGCCGGAACCAGATTAGGGCCTGAAGCAATCCTGCGGTGTTGCGGCCAGCTCACAAGAAAGCGAGTTGAAGAAAGGAGCTCAGGGGCACTGTAATTCACAAACCTGCAGAGTTATAAATGACAGCTATCGTCCAAAAATATACTGAAGTAAGGCTGCCAAGAGGACTTGAAAGCGGGGCAGAATTGCAGGAAACCGATTTCAGGAGGTAGACTGGAATTGCATTTAAAGCATAGGAAAAGAGGCAGAACGTCCACAATGATGCACTTGGCCAAAAAGGGCGTATGCGTTTTTTCCTGAATATATTCAGGAAAAAACGCATACGCCCTTTTTGGCCAACCAAGCAAGCTTGCAAAGGAAATCTGCACTACAATGAAGTCTCACTTCCCCCCGGTCAAAAGGGCCATCTGAAAAAAGTGTAAAATCCAGAAAGGCAGGACAGGCCATGGAGAACTGGGAGCCTTGTTATGCTGATGGGCGGGATGTAAATTGCCAACAGCCACTCGGGAGAGGTGTATGGTGTTTCCTGAAACATCTAAAAAACAAAGCAACAGAGCCTAGGGCACTTCCACTTATGGTCCTATAGCTTAGGGAAATTAAAATCAAAAAGACACAGCCACCCCAAAGTTTGGGACGGCTCTGTTTACAAGAACCTCGTTTACGGTACAAGTTCAATATCGCAGAAAGTGAAAAATGGATAAAGAAGTTGTGGTACTTACGTACAATGCAATATCACTCAGCAATGAAATCTATGTCATCAGGCCCGTAGCAGCATAATGAGTGGATTCAGGTATGATGATTCTAACTGAAATAAGTCACACAGAAAAAGAAACATCATAAGATATCACTAATACACGGAATGTAAACTTGGCTACACAGGAACTGGATTACAAAACAGAACAGGGTCTCAAATTTAGAAAACCAACTTATGCTTGCTTAAGGGGAAAGGTGAGTTGGGGTGCTGCATCAAACCAGAGATTGAAATGAGCACAGATAAAGTTCCTTAAGCCAAATATGGAATAGACAAGAACTACTCCTTGCTCAACGAAATGGACTCAACACCCCATATTAAACGCCTAAGAATGTACCTGACTAGTAAGTATCTTAAAACCTATGGATTGCTATGTCTCTGAAAGAAAATCAAGCGTGTGTACAGGGGCATAAACGCAGCAGTGATAGGATTGGAGACGTTCGGTGAGCAAATGAAGACCCTTTGAAGTCATATTGCATGGTACCCATTCCACGGGTCTCAACTCTCCAGGTTTAAGGGATTCTTCCTTCAGCTAAAACATGCACGTGGAACCCAGAGTATGATCAACCGTGTGATCGGGAGACGTGTTCCAATATGTCTCAGTTCTCGTCCCCTGGTACTCGGGTGCAACATTCCAGACGCTTTACTAACACTCTCCCGACTTGGAGAGTCAGTGCCTTTAACCTCCTGTTTGGCCCAGTTTGCAATTTCTGCGGAAGATGAACAGGAATAGGGAGAACCAATGAGAGACTAGCTGGAGGTGTCTGGACGGGCAAATTTAACTCTCATTTCCCACCAGGAAGAGGAATTAACCAAAGGCTCAGCGTGCCGTGCCGGAACCAGATTAGGGCCTGAAGCAATCCTGCGGTGTTGCGGCCAGCTCACAAGAAAGCGAGTTGAAGAAAGGAGCTCAGGGGCACTGTAATTCACAAACCTGCAGAGTTATAAATGACAGCTATCGTCCAAAAATATACTGAAGTAAGGCTGCCAAGAGGACTTGAAAGCGGGGCAGAATTGCAGGAAACCGATTTCAGGAGGTAGACTGGAATTGCATTTAAAGCATAGGAAAAGAGGCAGAACGTCCACAATGATGCGCTTGGCCAAAAAGGGTGTATGCGTTTTTTCCTGAATATATTCAGGAAAAAACGCATACGCCCTTTTTGGCCAACCAAGCAAGCTTGCAAAGGAAATCTGCACTACAATGAAGTCTCACTTCCCCCCGGTCAAAAGGGCCATCTGAAAAAAGTGTAAAATCCAGAAAGGCAGGACAGGCCATGGAGAACTGGGAGCCTTGTTATGCTGATGGGCGGGATGTAAATTGCCAAGAGCCACTCGGGAGAGGTGTATGGTGTTTCCTGAAACATCTAAAAAACAAAGCAACAGAGCCTAGGGCACTTCCACTTATGGTCCTATAGCTTAGGGAAATTAAAATCAAAAAGACACAGCCACCCCAAAGTTTGGGACGGCTCTGTTTACAAGAACCTCGTTTACGGTACAAGTTCAATATCGCAGAAAGTGAAAAATGGATAAAGAAGTTGTGGTACTTACGTACAATGCAATATCACTCAGCAATGAAATCTATGTCATCAGGCCCGTAGCAGCATAATGAGTGGATTCAGGTATGATGATTCTAACTGAAATAAGTCACACAGAAAAAGAAACATCATAAGATATCACTAATACACGGAATGTAAACTTGGCTACACAGGAACTGGATTACAAAACAGAACAGGGTCTCAAATTTAGAAAACCAACTTATGCTTGCTTAAGGGGAAAGGTGAGTTGGGGTGCTGCATCAAACCAGAGATTGAAATGAGCACAGATAAAGTTCCTTAAGCCAAATATAGAATAGACAAGAACTACTCCTTGCTCAACGAAATGGACTCAACACCCCATATTAAATGCCTATGAATGTACCTGACTAGTAAGTATCTTAAAACCTATGCACTGCTATGTCTCTGAAAGAAAATCAAGCATGTGTACAGGGGCATAAACGCAGCAGTGATAGGATTGGAGAGGTTCGGTGAGCAAATGAAGACCCTTTGAAGTCATATTGCATGGTACCCATTCCACGGGTCTCAACTCTCCAGGTTTAAGGGATTCTTCCTTCAGCTAAAACATGCACGTGGAACCCAGAGTATGATCAACCGTGTGATCGGGAGACGTGTTCCAATATGTCTCAGTTCTCGTCCCCTGGTACTCGGGTGCAACATTCCAGACGCTTTACTAACACTCTCCCGACTTGGAGAGTCAGTGCCTTTAACCTCCTGTTTGGCCCAGTTTGCAATTTCTGCGGAAGATGAACAGGAATAGGGAGAACCAATGAGAGACTAGCTGGAGGTGTCTGGACGGGCAAATTTAACTCTCATTTCCCACCAGGAAGAGGAATTAACCAAAGGCTCAGCGTGCCGTGCCGGAACCAGATTAGGGCCTGAAGCAATCCTGCGGTGTTGCGGCCAGCTCACAAGAAAGCGAGTTGAAGAAAGGAGCTCAGGGGCACTGTAATTCACAAACCTGCAGAGTTATAAATGACAGCTATCGTCCAAAAATATACTGAAGTAAGGCTGCCAAGAGGACTTGAAAGCGGGGCAGAATTGCAGGAAACCGATTTCAGGAGGTAGACTGGAATTGCATTTAAAGCATAGGAAAAGAGGCAGAACGTCCACAATGATGCACTTGGCCAAAAAGGGCGTATGCGTTTTTTCCTGAATATATTCAGGAAAAAACGCATACGCCCTTTTTGGCCAACCAAGCAAGCTTGCAAAGGAAATCTGCACTACAATGAAGTCTCACTTCCCCCCGGTCAAAAGGGCCATCTGAAAAAAGTGTAAAATCCAGAAAGGCAGGACAGGCCATGGAGAACTGGGAGCCTTGTTATGCTGATGGGCGGGATGTAAATTGCCAACAGCCACTCGGGAGAGGTGTATGGTGTTTCCTGAAACATCTAAAAAACAAAGCAACAGAGCCTAGGGCACTTCCACTTATGGTCCTATAGCTTAGGGAAATTAAAATCAAAAAGACACAGCCACCCCAAAGTTTGGGACGGCTCTGTTTACAAGAACCTCGTTTACGGTACAAGTTCAATATCGCAGAAAGTGAAAAATGGATAAAGAAGTTGTGGTACTTACGTACAATGCAATATCACTCAGCAATGAAATCTATGTCATCAGGCCCGTAACAGCATAATGAGTGGATTCAGGTATGATGATTCTAACTGAAATAAGTCACACAGAAAAAGAAACATCATAAGATATCACTAATACACGGGATGTAAACTTGGCTACACAGGAACTGGATTACAAAACAGAACAGGGTCTCAAATTTAGAAAACCAACTTATGCTTGCTTAAGGGGAAAGGTGAGTTGGGGTGCTGCATCAAACCAGAGATTGAAATGAGCACAGATAAAGTTCCTTAAGCCAAATATGGAATAGACAAGAACTACTCCTTGCTCAACGAAATGGACTCAACACCCCATATTAAACGCCTAAGAATGTACCTGACTAGTAAGTATCTTAAAACCTATGGATTGCTATGTCTCTGAAAGAAAATCAAGCGTGTGTACAGGGGCATAAACGCAGCAGTGATAGGATTGGAGAGGTTCGGTGAGCAAATGAAGACCCTTTGAAGTCATATTGCATGGTACCCATTCCACGGGTCTCAACTCTCCAGGTTTAAGGGATTCTTCCTTCAGCTAAAACATGCACGTGGAACCCAGAGTATGATCAACCGTGTGATCGGGAGACGTGTTCCAATATGTCTCAGTTCTCGTCCCCTGGTACTCGGGTGCAACATTCCAGACGCTTTACTAACACTCTCCCGACTTGGAGAGTCAGTGCCTTTAACCTCCTGTTTGGCCCAGTTTGCAATTTCTGCGGAAGATGAACAGGAATAGGGAGAACCAATGAGAGACTAGCTGGAGGTGTCTGGACGGGCAAATTTAACTCTCATTTCCCACCAGGAAGAGGAATTAACCAAAGGCTCAGCGTGCCGTGCCGGAACCAGATTAGGGCCTGAAGCAATCCTGCGGTGTTGCGGCCAGCTCACAAGAAAGCGAGTTGAAGAAAGGAGCTCAGGGGCACTGTAATTCACAAACCTGCAGAGTTATAAATGACAGCTATCGTCCAAAAATATACTGAAGTAAGGCTGCCAAGAGGACTTGAAAGCGGGGCAGAATTGCAGGAAACCGATTTCAGGAGGTAGACTGGAATTGCATTTAAAGCATAGGAAAAGAGGCAGAACGTCCACAATGATGCACTTGGCCAAAAAGGGCGTATGCGTTTTTTCCTGAATATATTCAGGAAAAAACGCATACGCCCTTTTTGGCCAACCAAGCAAGCTTGCAAAGGAAATCTGCACTACAATGAAGTCTCACTTCCCCCCGGTCAAAAGGGCCATCTGAAAAAAGTGTAAAATCCAGAAAGGCAGGACAGGCCATGGAGAACTGGGAGCCTTGTTATGCTGATGGGCGGGATGTAAATTGCCAACAGCCACTCGGGAGAGGTGTATGGTGTTTCCTGAAACATCTAAAAAACAAAGCAACAGAGCCTAGGGCACTTCCACTTATGGTCCTATAGCTTAGGGAAATTAAAATCAAAAAGACACAGCCACCCCAAAGTTTGGGACGGCTCTGTTTACAAGAACCTCGTTTACGGTACAAGTTCAATATCGCAGAAAGTGAAAAATGGATAAAGAAGTTGTGGTACTTACGTACAATGCAATATCACTCAGCAATGAAATCTATGTCATCAGGCCCGTAACAGCATAATGAGTGGATTCAGGTATGATGATTCTAACTGAAATAAGTCACACAGAAAAAGAAACATCATAAGATATCACTAATACACGGGATGTAAACTTGGCTACACAGGAACTGGATTACAAAACAGAACAGGGTCTCAAATTTAGAAAACCAACTTATGCTTGCTTAAGGGGAAAGGTGAGTTGGGGTGCTGCATCAAACCAGAGATTGAAATGAGCACAGATAAAGTTCCTTAAGCCAAATATGGAATAGACAAGAACTACTCCTTGCTCAACGAAATGGACTCAACACCCCATATTAAACGCCTAAGAATGTACCTGACTAGTAAGTATCTTAAAACCTATGGATTGCTATGTCTCTGAAAGAAAATCAAGCGTGTGTACAGGGGCATAAACGCAGCAGTGATAGGATTGGAGAGGTTCGGTGAGCAAATGAAGACCCTTTGAAGTCATATTGCATGGTACCCATTCCACGGGTCTCAACTCTCCAGGTTTAAGGGATTCTTCCTTCAGCTAAAACATGCACGTGGAACCCAGAGTATGATCAACCGTGTGATCGGGAGACGTGTTCCAATATGTCTCAGTTCTCGTCCCCTGGTACTCGGGTGCAACATTCCAGACGCTTTACTAACACTCTCCCGACTTGGAGAGTCAGTGCCTTTAACCTCCTGTTTGGCCCAGTTTGCAATTTCTGCGGAAGATGAACAGGAATAGGGAGAACCAATGAGAGACTAGCTGGAGGTGTCTGGACGGGCAAATTTAACTCTCATTTCCCACCAGGAAGAGGAATTAACCAAAGGCTCAGCGTGCCGTGCCGGAACCAGATTAGGGCCTGAAGCAATCCTGCGGTGTTGCGGCCAGCTCACAAGAAAGCGAGTTGAAGAAAGGAGCTCAGGGGCACTGTAATTCACAAACCTGCAGAGTTATAAATGACAGCTATCGTCCAAAAATATACTGAAGTAAGGCTGCCAAGAGGACTTGAAAGCGGGGCAGAATTGCAGGAAACCGATTTCAGGAGGTAGACTGGAATTGCATTTAAAGCATAGGAAAAGAGGCAGAACGTCCACAATGATGCACTTGGCCAAAAAGGGCGTATGCGTTTTTTCCTGAATATATTCAGGAAAAAACGCATACGCCCTTTTTGGCCAACCAAGCAAGCTTGTAAAGGAAATCTGCACTACAATGAAGTCTCACTTCCCCCCGGTCAAAAGGGCCATCTGAAAAAAGTGTAAAATCCAGAAAGGCAGGACAGGCCATGGAGAACTGGGAGCCTTGTTATGCTGATGGGCGGGATGTAAATTGCCAACAGCCACTCGGGAGAGGTGTATGGTGTTTCCTGAAACATCTAAAAAACAAAGCAACAGAGCCTAGGGCACTTCCACTTATGGTCCTATAGCTTAGGGAAATTAAAATCAAAAAGACACAGCCACCCCAAAGTTTGGGACGGCTCTGTTTACAAGAACCTCGTTTACGGTACAAGTTCAATATCGCAGAAAGTGAAAAATGGATAAAGAAGTTGTGGTACTTACGTACAATGCAATATCACTCAGCAATGAAATTTATGTCATCAGGCCCGTAGCAGCATAATGAGTGGATTCAGGTATGATGATTCTAACTGAAATAAGTCACACAGAAAAAGAAACATCATAAGATATCACTAATACACGGGATGTAAACTTGGCTACACAGGAACTGGATTACAAAACAGAACAGGGTCTCAAATTTAGAAAACCAACTTATGCTTGCTTAAGGGGAAAGGTGAGTTGGGGTGCTGCATCAAACCAGAGATTGAAATGAGCACAGATAAAGTTCCTTAAGCCAAATATGGAATAGACAAGAACTACTCCTTGCTCAACGAAATGGACTCAACACCCCATATTAAACGCCTAAGAATGTACCTGACTAGTAATTATCTTAAAACCTATGGATTGCTATGTCTCTGAAAGAAAATCAAGCGTGTGTACAGGGGCATAAACGCAGCAGTGATAGGATTGGAGAGGTTCGGTGAGCAAATGAAGACCCTTTGAAGTCATATTGCATGGTACCCATTCCACGGGTCTCAACTCTCCAGGTTTAAGGGATTCTTCCTTCAGCTAAAACATGCACGTGGAACCCAGAGTATGATCAACCGTGTGATCGGGAGACGTGTTCCAATATGTCTCAGTTCTCGTCCCCTGGTACTCGGGTGCAACATTCCAGACGCTTTACTAACACTCTCCCGACTTGGAGAGTCAGTGCCTTTAACCTCCTGTTTGGCCCAGTTTGCAATTTCTGCGGAAGATGAACAGGAATAGGGAGAACCAATGAGAGACTAGGTGGAGGTGTCTGGACGGGCAAATTTAACTCTCATTTCCCACCAGGAAGAGGAATTAACCAAAGGCTCAGCGTGCCGTGCCGGAACCAGATTAGGGCCTGAAGCAATCCTGCGGTGTTGCGGCCAGCTCACAAGAAAGCGAGTTGAAGAAAGGAGCTCAGGGGCACTGTAATTCACAAACCTGCAGAGTTATAAATGACAGCTATCGTCCAAAAATATACTGAAGTAAGGCTGCCAAGAGGACTTGAAAGCGGGGCAGAATTGCAGGAAACCGATTTCAGGAGGTAGACTGGAATTGCATTTAAAGCATAGGAAAAGAAGCAGAACGTCCACAATGATGCACTTGGACAAAAAGGGCGTATGCGTTTTTTCCTGAATATATTCAGGAAAAAACGCATACGCCCTTTTTGGCCAACCAAGCAAGCTTGCAAAGGAAATCTGCACTACAATGAAGTCTCACTTCCTCCCGGTCAAAAGGGCCATCTGAGAAAAGTGTAAAATCCAGAAAGGCAGGACAGGCCATGGAGAACTGGGAGCCTTGTTATGCTGATGGGCGGGATGTAAATTGCCAACAGCCACTCAGGAGAGGTGTATGGTGTTTCCTGAAATATCTAAAAAACAAAGCAACAGAGCCTAGGGCACTTCCACTTATGGTCCTATAGCTTAGGGAAATTAAAATCAAAAAGACACAGCCACCCCAAAGTTTGGGACGGCTCTGTTTACAAGAACCTCGTTTACGGTACAAGTTCAATAGCGCAGAAAGTGAAAAATGGATAAAGAAGTTGTGGTACTTACGTACAATGCAATATCACTCAGCAATGAAATCTATGTCATCAGGCCCGTAGCAGCATAATGAGTGGATTCAGGTATGATGATTCTAACTGAAATAAGTCACACAGAAAAAGAAACATCATAAGATATCACTAATACACGGGATGTAAACTTGGCTACACAGGAACTGGATTACAAAACAGAACAGGGTCTCAAATTTAGAAAACCAACTTATGCTTGCTTAAGGGGAAAGGTGAGTTGGGGTGCTGCATCAAACCAGAGATTGAAATGAGCACAGATAAAGTTCCTTAAGCCAAATATGGAATAGACAAGAACTACTCCTTGCTCAACGAAATGGACTCAACACCCCATATTAAACGCCTAAGAATGTACCTGACTAGTAAGTATCTTAAAACCTATGGATTGCTGTCTCTGAAAGAAAATCAAGCATGTGTACAGGGGCATAAACGCAGCAGTGATAGGATTGGAGACGTTCGGTGAGCAAATGAAGACCCTTTGAAGTCATATTGCATGGTACCCATTCCACGGGTCTCAACTCTCCAGGTTTAAGGGATTCTGCCTTCAGCTAAAACATGCACGTGGAACCCAGAGTATGATCAACCGTGTGATCGGGAGACGTGTTCCAATATGTCTCAGTTCTCGTCCCCTGGTACTCGGGTGCAACATTCCAGACGCTTCACTAACACTCTCCCGACTTGGAGAGTCAGTGCCTTTAACCTCCTGTTTGGCCCAGTTTGCAATTTCTGCGGAAGATGAACAGGAATAGGGAGAACCAATGAGAGACTAGCTGGAGGTGTCTGGACGGGCAAATTTAACTCTCATTTCCCACCAGGAAGAGGAATTAACCAAAGGCTCAGCGTGCCGTGCCAGAACCAGATTAGGGCCTGAAGCAATCCTGCGGTGTTGCGGCCAGCTCACAAGAAAGCGAGTTGAAGAAAGGAGCTCAGGGGCACTGTAATTCACAAACCTGCAGAGTTATAAATGACAGCTATCGTCCAAAAATATACTGAAGTAAGGCTGCCAAGAGGACTTGAAAGCGGGGCAGAATTGCAGGAAACCGATTTCAGGAGGTAGACTGGAATTGCATTTAAAGCATAGGAAAAGAGGCAGAACGTCCACAATGATGCACTTGGCCAAAAAGGGCGTATGCGTTTTTTCCTGAATATATTCAGGAAAAAACGCATACGCCCTTTTTGGCCAACCAAGCAAGCTTGCAAAGGAAATCTGCACTACAATGAAGTCTCACTTCCCCCCGGTCAAAAGGGCCATCTGAAAAAAGTGTAAAATCCAGAAAGGCAGGACAGGCCATGGAGAACTGGGAGCCTTGTTATGCTGATGGGCGGGATGTAAATTGCCAACAGCCACTCGGGAGAGGTGTATGGTGTTTCCTGAAACATCTAAAAAACAAAGCAACAGAGCCTAGGGCACTTCCACTTATGGTCCTATAGCTTAGGGAAATTAAAATCAAAAAGACACAGCCACCCCAAAGTTTGGGACGGCTCTGTTTACAAGAACCTCGTTTACGGTACAAGTTCAATATCGCAGAAAGTGAAAAATGGATAAAGAAGTTGTGGTACTTACGTACAATGCAATATCACTCAGCAATGAAATCTATGTCATCAGGCCCGTAGCAGCATAATGAGTGGATTCAGGTATGATGATTCTAACTGAAATAAGTCACACAGAAAAAGAAACATCATAAGATATCACTAATACACGGAATGTAAACTTGGCTACACAGGAACTGGATTACAAAACAGAACAGGGTCTCAAATTTAGAAAACCAACTTATGCTTGCTTAAGGGGAAAGGTGAGTTGGGGTGCTGCATCAAACCAGAGATTGAAATGAGCACAGATAAAGTTCCTTAAGCCAAATATGGAATAGACAAGAACTACTCCTTGCTCAACGAAATGGACTCAACACCCCATATTAAACGCCTAAGAATGTACCTGACTAGTAAGTATCTTAAAACCTATGGATTGCTATGTCTCTGAAAGAAAATCAAGCGTGTGTACAGGGGCATAAACGCAGCAGTGATAGGATTGGAGACGTTCGGTGAGCAAATGAAGACCCTTTGAAGTCATATTGCATGGTACCCATTCCACGGGTCTCAACTCTCCAGGTTTAAGGGATTCTGCCTTCAGGTAAAACATGCACGTGGAACCCAGAGTATGATCAACCGTGTGATCGGGAGACGTGTTCCAATATGTCTCAGTTCTCGTCCCCTGGTACTCGGGTGCAACATTCCAGACGCTTTACTAACACTCTCCCGACTTGGAGAGTCAGTGCCTTTAACCTCCTGTTTGGCCCAGTTTGCAATTTCTGCGGAAGATGAACAGGAATAGGGAGAACCAATGAGAGACTAGCTGGAGGTGTCTGGACGGGCAAATTTAACTCTCATTTCCCACCAGGAAGAGGAATTAACCAAAGGCTCAGCGTGCCGTGCCGGAACCAGATTAGGGCCTGAAGCAATCCTGCGGTGTTGCGGCCAGCTCACAAGAAAGCGAGTTGAAGAAAGGAGCTCAGGGGCACTGTAATTCACAAACCTGCAGAGTTATAAATGACAGCTATCGTCCAAAAATATACTGAAGTAAGGCTGCCAAGAGGACTTGAAAGCGGGGCAGAATTGCAGGAAACCGATTTCAGGAGGTAGACTGGAATTGCATTTAAAGCATAGGAAAAGAGGCAGAACGTCCACAATGATGCACTTGGCCAAAAAGGGCGTATGCGTTTTTTCCTGAATATATTCAGGAAAAAACGCATACGCCCTTTTTGGCCAACCAAGCAAGCTTGCAAAGGAAATCTGCACTACAATGAAGTCTCACTTCCCCCCGGTCAAAAGGGCCATCTGAAAAAAGTGTAAAATCCAGAAAGGCAGGACAGGCCATGGAGAACTGGGAGCCTTGTTATGCTGATGGGCGGGATGTAAATTGCCAACAGCCACTCGGGAGAGGTGTATGGTGTTTCCTGAAACATCTAAAAAACAAAGCAACAGAGCCTAGGGCACTTCCACTTATGGTCCTATAGCTTAGGGAAATTAAAATCAAAAAGACACAGCCACCCCAAAGTTTGGGACGGCTCTGTTTACAAGAACCTCGTTTACGGTACAAGTTCAATATCGCAGAAAGTGAAAAATGGATAAAGAAGTTGTGGTACTTACGTACAATGCAATATCACTCAGCAATGAAATTTATGTCATCAGGCCCGTAGCAGCATAATGAGTGGATTCAGGTATGATGATTCTAACTGAAATAAGTCACACAGAAAAAGAAACATCATAAGATATCACTAATACATGGGATGTAAACTTGGCTACACAGGAACTGGATTACAAAACAGAACAGGGTCTCAAATTTAGAAAACCAACTTATGCTTGCTTAAGGGGAAAGGTGAGTTGGGGTGCTGCATCAAACCAGAGATTGAAATGAGCACAGATAAAGTTCCTTAAGCCAAATATGGAATAGACAAGAACTACTCCTTGCTCAACGAAATGGACTCAACACCCCATATTAAACGCCTAAGAATGTACCTGACTAGTAATTATCTTAAAACCTATGGATTGCTATGTCTCTGAAAGAAAATCAAGCGTGTGTACAGGGGCATAAACGCAGCAGTGATAGGATTGGAGAGGTTCGGTGAGCAAATGAAGACCCTTTGAAGTCATATTGCATGGTACCCATTCCACGGGTCTCAACTCTCCAGGTTTAAGGGATTCTTCCTTCAGCTAAAACATGCACGTGGAACCCAGAGTATGATCAACCATGTGATCGGGAGACGTGTTCCAATATGTCTCAGTTCTCGTCCCCTGGTACTCGGGTGCAACATTCCAGACGCTTTACTAACACTCTCCCGACTTGGAGAGTCAGTGCCTTTAACCTCCTGTTTGGCCCATTTTGCAATTTCTGCGGAAGATGAACAGGAATAGGGAGAACCAATGAGAGACTAGCTGGAGGTGTCTGGACGGGCAAATTTAACTCTCATTTCCCACCAGGAAGAGGAATTAACCAAAGGCTCAGCGTGCCGTGCCGGAACCAGATTAGGGCCTGAAGCAATCCTGCGGTGTTGCGGCCAGCTCACAAGAAAGCGAGTTGAAGAAAGGAGCTCAGGGGCACTGTAATTCACAAACCTGCAGAGTTATAAATGACAGCTATCGTCCAAAAATATACTGAAGTAAGGCTGCCAAGAGGACTTGAAAGCGGGGCAGAATTGCAGGAAACCGATTTCAGGAGGTAGACTGGAATTGCATTTAAAGCATAGGAAAAGAGGCAGAACGTCCACAATGATGCACTTGGCCAAAAAGGGCGTATGCGTTTTTTCCATATTCAGGAAAAAACGCATACGCCATTTTGGCCAACCAAGCAAGCTTGCAAAGGAAATCTGCACTACAATGAAGTCTCACTTCCCCCCGGTCAAAAGGGCCATCTGAAAAAAGTGTAAAATCCAGAAAGGCAGGACAGGCCATGGAGAACTGGGAGCCTTGTTATGCTGATGGGCGGGATGTAAATTGCCAACAGCCACTCGGGAGAGGTGTATGGTGTTTCCTGAAACATCTAAAAAACAAAGCAACAGAGCCTAGGGCACTTCCACTTATGGTCCTATAGCTTAGGGAAATTAAAATCAAAAAGACACAGCCACCCCAAAGTTTGGGACGGCTCTGTTTACAAGAACCTCGTTTACGGTACAAGTTCAATATCGCAGAAAGTGAAAAATGGATAAAGAAGTTGTGGTACTTACGTACAATGCAATATCACTCAGCAATGAAATCTATGTCATCAGGCCCGTAGCAGCATAATGAGTGGATTCAGGTATGATGATTCTAACTGAAATAAGTCACACAGAAAAAGAAACATCATAAGATATCACTAATACACGGAATGTAAACTTGGCTACACAGGAACTGGATTACAAAACAGAACAGGGTCTCAAATTTAGAAAACCAACTTATGCTTGCTTAAGGGGAAAGGTGAGTTGGGGTGCTGCATAAAACCAGAGATTTAAATGAGCACAGATAAAGTTCCTTAAGCCAAATATAGAATAGACAAGAACTACTCCTTGCTCAACGAAATGGACTCAACACCCCATATTAAACGCCTAAGAATGTACCTGACTAGTAAGTATCTTAAAACCTATGCACTGCTATGTCTCTGAAAGAAAATCAAGCATGTGTACAGGGGCATAAACGCAGCAGTGATAGGATTGGAGAGGTTCGGTGAGCAAATGAAGACCCTTTGAAGTCATATTGCATGGTACCCATTCCACGGGTCTCAACTCTCCAGGTTTAAGGGATTCTTCCTTCAGCTAAAACATGCACGTGGAACCCAGAGTATGATCAACCGTGTGATCGGGAGACGTGTTCCAATATGTCTCAGTTCTCGTCCCCTGGTACTCGGGTGCAACATTCCAGACGCTTTACTAACACTCTCCCGACTTGGAGAGTCAGTGCCTTTAACCTCCTGTTTGGCCCAGTTTGCAATTTCTGCGGAAGATGAACAGGAATAGGGAGAACCAATGAGAGACTAGCTGGAGGTGTCTGGACGGGCAAATTTAACTCTTATTTCCCACCAGGAAGAGGAATTAACCAAAGGCTCAGCGTGCCGTCCCGGAACCAGATTAGGGCCTGAAGCAATCCTGCGGTGTTGCGGCCAGCTCACAAGAAAGCGAGTTGAAGAAAGGAGCTCAGGGGCACTGTAATTCACAAACCTGCAGAGTTATAAATGACAGCTATCGTCCAAAAATATACTGAAGTAAGGCTGCCAAGAGGACTTGAAAGCGGGGCAGAATTGCAGGAAACCGATTTCAGGAGGTAGACTGGAATTGCATTTAAAGCATAGGAAAAGAGGCAGAACGTCCACAATGATGCGCTTGGCCAAAAAGGGCGTATGCGTTTTTTCCTGAATATATTCAGGAAAAAACGCATACGCCCTTTTTGGCCAACCAAGCAAGCTTGCAAAGGAAATCTGCACTACAATGAAGTCTCACTTCCCCCCGGTCAAAAGGGCCATCTGAAAAAAGTGTAAAATCCAGAAAGGCAGGACAGGCCATGGAGAACTGGGAGCCTTGTTATGCTGATGGGCGGGATGTAAATTGCCAAGAGCCACTCGGGAGAGGTGTATGGTGTTTCCTGAAACATCTAAAAAACAAAGCAACAGAGCCTAGGGCACTTCCACTTATGGTCCTATAGCTTAGGGAAATTAAAATCAAAAAGACACAGCCACCCCAAAGTTTGGGACGGCTCTGTTTACAAGAACCTCGTTTACGGTACAAGTTCAATATCGCAGAAAGTGAAAAATGGATAAAGAAGTTGTGGTACTTACGTACAATGCAATATCACTCAGCAATGAAATCTATGTCATCAGGCCCGTAGCAGCATAATGAGTGGATTCAGGTATGATGATTCTAACTGAAATAAGTCACACAGAAAAAGAAACATCATAAGATATCACTAATACACGGAATGTAAACTTGGCTACACAGGAACTGGATTACAAAACAGAACAGGGTCTCAAATTTAGAAAACCAACTTATGCTTGCTTAAGGGGAAAGGTGAGTTGGGGTGCTGCATCAAACCAGAGATTGAAATGAGCACAGATAAAGTTCCTTAAGCCAAATATAGAATAGACAAGAACTACTCCTTGCTCAACGAAATGGACTCAACACCCCATATTAAATGCCTAAGAATGTACCTGACTAGTAAGTATCTTAAAACCTATGCACTGCTATGTCTCTGAAAGAAAATCAAGCATGTGTACAGGGGCATAAACGCAGCAGTGATAGGATTGGAGAGGTTCGGTGAGCAAATGAAGACCCTTTGAAGTCATATTGCATGGTACCCATTCCACGGGTCTCAACTCTCCAGGTTTAAGGGATTCTTCCTTCAGCTAAAACATGCACGTGGAACCCAGAGTATGATCAACCGTGTGATCGGGAGACGTGTTCCAATATGTCTCAGTTCTCGTCCCCTGGTACTCGGGTGCAACATTCCAGACGCTTTACTAACACTCTCCCGACTTGGAGAGTCAGTGCCTTTAACCTCCTGTTTGGCCCAGTTTGCAATTTCTGCGGAAGATGAACAGGAATAGGGAGAACCAATGAGAGACTAGCTGGAGGTGTCTGGACGGGCAAATTTAACTCTCATTTCCCACCAGGAAGAGGAATTAACCAAAGGCTCAGCGTGCCGTGCCGGAACCAGATTAGGGCCTGAAGCAATCCTGCGGTGTTGCGGCCAGCTCACAAGAAAGCGAGTTGAAGAAAGGAGCTCAGGGGCACTGTAATTCACAAACCTGCAGAGTTATAAATGACAGCTATCGTCCAAAAATATACTGAAGTAAGGCTGCCAAGAGGACTTGAAAGCGGGGCAGAATTGCAGGAAACCGATTTCAGGAGGTAGACTGGAATTGCATTTAAAGCATAGGAAAAGAGGCAGAACGTCCACAATGATGCACTTGGCCAAAAAGGGCGTATGCGTTTTTTAATGAATATATTCAGGAAAAAACGCATACGCCCTTTTTGGCCAACCAAGCAAGCTTGCAAAGGAAATCTGCACTACAATGAAGTCTCACTTCCCCCCGGTCAAAAGGGCCATCTGAAAAAAGTGTAAAATCCAGAAAGGCAGGACAGGCCATGGAGAACTGGGAGCCTTGTTATGCTGATGGGCGGGATGTAAATTGCCAACAGCCACTCGGGAGAGGTGTATGGTGTTTCCTGAAACATCTAAAAAACAAAGCAACAGAGCCTAGGGCACTTCCACTTATGGTCCTATAGCTTAGGGAAATTAAAATCAAAAAGACACAGCCACCCCAAAGTTTGGGACGGCTCTGTTTACAAGAACCTCGTTTACGGTACAAGTTCAATATCGCAGAAAGTGAAAAATGGATAAAGAAGTTGTGGTACTTACGTACAATGCAATATCACTCAGCAATGAAATCTATGTCATCAGGCCCGTAGCAGCATAATGAGTGGATTCAGGTATGATGATTCTAACTGAAATAAGTCACACAGAAAAAGAAACATCATAAGATATCACTAATACACGGAATGTAAACTTGGCTACACAGGAACTGGATTACAAAACAGAACAGGGTCTCAAATTTAGAAAACCAACTTATGCTTGCTTAAGGGGAAAGGTGAGTTGGGGTGCTGCATCAAACCAGAGATTGAAATGAGCACAGATAAAGTTCCTTAAGCCAAATATGGAATAGACAAGAACTACTCCTTGCTCAACGAAATGGACTCAACACCCCATATTAAACGCCTAAGAATGTACCTGACTAGTAAGTATCTTAAAACCTATGGATTGCTATGTCTCTGAAAGAAAATCAAGCGTGTGTACAGGGGCATAAACGCAGCAGTGATAGGATTGGAGACGTTCGGTGAGCAAATGAAGACCCTTTGAAGTCATATTGCATGGTACCCATTCCACGGGTCTCAACTCTCCAGGTTTAAGGGATTCTTCCTTCAGCTAAAACATGCACGTGGAACCCAGAGTATGATCAACCGTGTGATCGGGAGACGTGTTCCAATATGTCTCAGTTCTCGTCCCCTGGTACTCGGGTGCAACATTCCACACGCTTTACTAACACTCTCCCGACTTGGAGAGTCAGTGCCTTTAACCTCCTGTTTGGCCCAGTTTGCAATTTCTGCGGAAGATGAACAGGAATAGGGAGAACCAATGAGAGACTAGCTGGAGGTGTCTGGACGGGCAAATTTAACTCTCATTTCCCACCAGGAAGAGGAATTAACCAAAGGCTCAGCGTGCCGTGCCGGAACCAGATTAGGGCCTGAAGCAATCCTGCGGTGTTGCGGCCAGCTCACAAGAAAGCGAGTTGAAGAAAGGAGCTCAGGGGCACTGTAATTCACAAACCTGCAGAGTTATAAATGACAGCTATCGTCCAAAAATATACTGAAGTAAGGCTGCCAAGAGGACTTGAAAGCGGGGCAGAATTGCAGGAAACCGATTTCAGGAGGTAGACTGGAATTGCATTTAAAGCATAGGAAAAGAGGCAGAACGTCCACAATGATGCGCTTGGCCAAAAAGGGTGTATGCGTTTTTTCCTGAATATATTCAGGAAAAAACGCATACGCCCTTTTTGGCCAACCAAGCAAGCTTGCAAAGGAAATCTGCACTACAATGAAGTCTCACTTCCCCCCGGTCAAAAGGGCCATCTGAAAAAAGTGTAAAATCCAGAAAGGCAGGACAGGCCATGGAGAACTGGGAGCCTTGTTATGCTGATGGGCGGGATGTAAATTGCCAAGAGCCACTCGGGAGAGGTGTATGGTGTTTCCTGAAACATCTAAAAAACAAAGCAACAGAGCCTAGGGCACTTCCACTTATGGTCCTATAGCTTAGGGAAATTAAAATCAAAAAGACACAGCCACCCCAAAGTTTGGGACGGCTCTGTTTACAAGAACCTCGTTTACGGTACAAGTTCAATATCGCAGAAAGTGAAAAATGGATAAAGAAGTTGTGGTACTTACGTACAATGCAATATCACTCAGCAATGAAATCTATGTCATCAGGCCCGTAGCAGCATAATGAGTGGATTCAGGTATGATGATTCTAACTGAAATAAGTCACACAGAAAAAGAAACATCATAAGATATCACTAATACACGGAATGTAAACTTGGCTACACAGGAACTGGATTACAAAACAGAACAGGGTCTCAAATTTAGAAAACCAACTTATGCTTGCTTAAGGGGAAAGGTGAGTTGGGGTGCTGCATCAAACCAGAGATTGAAATGAGCACAGATAAAGTTCCTTAAGCCAAATATAGAATAGACAAGAACTACTCCTTGCTCAACGAAATGGACTCAACACCCCATATTAAATGCCTATGAATGTACCTGACTAGTAAGTATCTTAAAACCTATGCACTGCTATGTCTCTGAAAGAAAATCAAGCATGTGTACAGGGGCATAAACGCAGCAGTGATAGGATTGGAGAGGTTCGGTGAGCAAATGAAGACCCTTTGAAGTCATATTGCATGGTACCCATTCCACGGGTCTCAACTCTCCAGGTTTAAGGGATTCTTCCTTCAGCTAAAACATGCACGTGGAACCCAGAGTATGATCAACCGTGTGATCGGGAGACGTGTTCCAATATGTCTCAGTTCTCGTCCCCTGGTACTCGGGTGCAACATTCCAGACGCTTTACTAACACTCTCCCGACTTGGAGAGTCAGTGCCTTTAACCTCCTGTTTGGCCCAGTTTGCAATTTCTGCGGAAGATGAACAGGAATAGGGAGAACCAATGAGAGACTAGCTGGAGGTGTCTGGACGGGCAAATTTAACTCTCATTTCCCACCAGGAAGAGGAATTAACCAAAGGCTCAGCGTGCCGTGCCGGAACCAGATTAGGGCCTGAAGCAATCCTGCGGTGTTGCGGCCAGCTCACAAGAAAGCGAGTTGAAGAAAGGAGCTCAGGGGCACTGTAATTCACAAACCTGCAGAGTTATAAATGACAGCTATCGTCCAAAAATATACTGAAGTAAGGCTGCCAAGAGGACTTGAAAGCGGGGCAGAATTGCAGGAAACCGATTTCAGGAGGTAGACTGGAATTGCATTTAAAGCATAGGAAAAGAGGCAGAACGTCCACAATGATGCACTTGGCCAAAAAGGGCGTATGCGTTTTTTCCTGAATATATTCAGGAAAAAACGCATACGCCCTTTTTGGCCAACCAAGCAAGCTTGCAAAGGAAATCTGCACTACAATGAAGTCTCACTTCCCCCCGGTCAAAAGGGCCATCTGAAAAAAGTGTAAAATCCAGAAAGGCAGGACAGGCCATGGAGAACTGGGAGCCTTGTTATGCTGATGGGCGGGATGTAAATTGCCAACAGCCACTCGGGAGAGGTGTATGGTGTTTCCTGAAACATCTAAAAAACAAAGCAACAGAGCCTAGGGCACTTCCACTTATGGTCCTATAGCTTAGGGAAATTAAAATCAAAAAGACACAGCCACCCCAAAGTTTGGGACGGCTCTGTTTACAAGAACCTCGTTTACGGTACAAGTTCAATATCGCAGAAAGTGAAAAATGGATAAAGAAGTTGTGGTACTTACGTACAATGCAATATCACTCAGCAATGAAATCTATGTCATCAGGCCCGTAACAGCATAATGAGTGGATTCAGGTATGATGATTCTAACTGAAATAAGTCACACAGAAAAAGAAACATCATAAGATATCACTAATACACGGGATGTAAACTTGGCTACACAGGAACTGGATTACAAAACAGAACAGGGTCTCAAATTTAGAAAACCAACTTATGCTTGCTTAAGGGGAAAGGTGAGTTGGGGTGCTGCATCAAACCAGAGATTGAAATGAGCACAGATAAAGTTCCTTAAGCCAAATATGGAATAGACAAGAACTACTCCTTGCTCAACGAAATGGACTCAACACCCCATATTAAACGCCTAAGAATGTACCTGACTAGTAAGTATCTTAAAACCTATGGATTGCTATGTCTCTGAAAGAAAATCAAGCGTGTGTACAGGGGCATAAACGCAGCAGTGATAGGATTGGAGAGGTTCGGTGAGCAAATGAAGACCCTTTGAAGTCATATTGCATGGTACCCATTCCACGGGTCTCAACTCTCCAGGTTTAAGGGATTCTTCCTTCAGCTAAAACATGCACGTGGAACCCAGAGTATGATCAACCGTGTGATCGGGAGACGTGTTCCAATATGTCTCAGTTCTCGTCCCCTGGTACTCGGGTGCAACATTCCAGACGCTTTACTAACACTCTCCCGACTTGGAGAGTCAGTGCCTTTAACCTCCTGTTTGGCCCAGTTTGCAATTTCTGCGGAAGATGAACAGGAATAGGGAGAACCAATGAGAGACTAGCTGGAGGTGTCTGGACGGGCAAATTTAACTCTCATTTCCCACCAGGAAGAGGAATTAACCAAAGGCTCAGCGTGCCGTGCCGGAACCAGATTAGGGCCTGAAGCAATCCTGCGGTGTTGCGGCCAGCTCACAAGAAAGCGAGTTGAAGAAAGGAGCTCAGGGGCACTGTAATTCACAAACCTGCAGAGTTATAAATGACAGCTATCGTCCAAAAATATACTGAAGTAAGGCTGCCAAGAGGACTTGAAAGCGGGGCAGAATTGCAGGAAACCGATTTCAGGAGGTAGACTGGAATTGCATTTAAAGCATAGGAAAAGAGGCAGAACGTCCACAATGATGCACTTGGCCAAAAAGGGCGTATGCGTTTTTTCCTGAATATATTCAGGAAAAAACGCATACGCCCTTTTTGGCCAACCAAGCAAGCTTGTAAAGGAAATCTGCACTACAATGAAGTCTCACTTCCCCCCGGTCAAAAGGGCCATCTGAAAAAAGTGTAAAATCCAGAAAGGCAGGACAGGCCATGGAGAACTGGGAGCCTTGTTATGCTGATGGGCGGGATGTAAATTGCCAACAGCCACTCGGGAGAGGTGTATGGTGTTTCCTGAAACATCTAAAAAACAAAGCAACAGAGCCTAGGGCACTTCCACTTATGGTCCTATAGCTTAGGGAAATTAAAATCAAAAAGACACAGCCACCCCAAAGTTTGGGACGGCTCTGTTTACAAGAACCTCGTTTACGGTACAAGTTCAATATCGCAGAAAGTGAAAAATGGATAAAGAAGTTGTGGTACTTACGTACAATGCAATATCACTCAGCAATGAAATTTATGTCATCAGGCCCGTAGCAGCATAATGAGTGGATTCAGGTATGATGATTCTAACTGAAATAAGTCACACAGAAAAAGAAACATCATAAGATATCACTAATACACGGGATGTAAACTTGGCTACACAGGAACTGGATTACAAAACAGAACAGGGTCTCAAATTTAGAAAACCAACTTATGCTTGCTTAAGGGGAAAGGTGAGTTGGGGTGCTGCATCAAACCAGAGATTGAAATGAGCACAGATAAAGTTCCTTAAGCCAAATATGGAATAGACAAGAACTACTCCTTGCTCAACGAAATGGACTCAACACCCCATATTAAACGCCTAAGAATGTACCTGACTAGTAATTATCTTAAAACCTATGGATTGCTATGTCTCTGAAAGAAAATCAAGCGTGTGTACAGGGGCATAAACGCAGCAGTGATAGGATTGGAGAGGTTCGGTGAGCAAATGAAGACCCTTTGAAGTCATATTGCATGGTACCCATTCCACGGGTCTCAACTCTCCAGGTTTAAGGGATTCTTCCTTCAGCTAAAACATGCACGTGGAACCCAGAGTATGATCAACCGTGTGATCGGGAGACGTGTTCCAATATGTCTCAGTTCTCGTCCCCTGGTACTCGGGTGCAACATTCCAGACGCTTTACTAACACTCTCCCGACTTGGAGAGTCAGTGCCTTTAACCTCCTGTTTGGCCCAGTTTGCAATTTCTGCGGAAGATGAACAGGAATAGGGAGAACCAATGAGAGACTAGCTGGAGGTGTCTGGACGGGCAAATTTAACTCTCATTTCCCACCAGGAAGAGGAATTAACCAAAGGCTCAGCGTGCCGTGCCGGAACCAGATTAGGGCCTGAAGCAATCCTGCGGTGTTGCGGCCAGCTCACAAGAAAGCGAGTTGAAGAAAGGAGCTCAGGGGCACTGTAATTCACAAACCTGCAGAGTTATAAATGACAGCTATCGTCCAAAAATATACTGAAGTAAGGCTGCCAAGAGGACTTGAAAGCGGGGCAGAATTGCAGGAAACCGATTTCAGGAGGTAGACTGGAATTGCATTTAAAGCATAGGAAAAGAAGCAGAACGTCCACAATGATGCACTTGGACAAAAAGGGCGTATGCGTTTTTTCCTGAATATATTCAGGAAAAAACGCATACGCCCTTTTTGGCCAACCAAGCAAGCTTGCAAAGGAAATCTGCACTACAATGAAGTCTCACTTCCTCCCGGTCAAAAGGGCCATCTGAAAAAAGTGTAAAATCCAGAAAGGCAGGACAGGCCATGGAGAACTGGGAGCCTTGTTATGCTGATGGGCGGGATGTAAATTGCCAACAGCCACTCAGGAGAGGTGTATGGTGTTTCCTGAAATATCTAAAAAACAAAGCAACAGAGCCTAGGGCACTTCCACTTATGGTCCTATAGCTTAGGGAAATTAAAATCAAAAAGACACAGCCACCCCAAAGTTTGGGACGGCTCTGTTTACAAGAACCTCGTTTACGGTACAAGTTCAATAGCGCAGAAAGTGAAAAATGGATAAAGAAGTTGTGGTACTTACGTACAATGCAATATCACTCAGCAATGAAATCTATGTCATCAGGCCCGTAGCAGCATAATGAGTGGATTCAGGTATGATGATTCTAACTGAAATAAGTCACACAGAAAAAGAAACATCATAAGATATCACTAATACACGGGATGTAAACTTGGCTACACAGGAACTGGATTACAAAACAGAACAGGGTCTCAAATTTAGAAAACCAACTTATGCTTGCTTAAGGGGAAAGGTGAGTTGGGGTGCTGCATCAAACCAGAGATTGAAATGAGCACAGATAAAGTTCCTTAAGCCAAATATGGAATAGACAAGAACTACTCCTTGCTCAACGAAATGGACTCAACACCCCATATTAAACGCCTAAGAATGTACCTGACTAGTAAGTATCTTAAAACCTATGGATTGCTATGTCTCTGAAAGAAAATCAAGCGTGTGTACAGGGGCATAAACGCAGCAGTGATAGGATTGGAGACGTTCGGTGAGCAAATGAAGACCCTTTGAAGTCATATTGCATGGTACCCATTCCACGGGTCTCAACTCTCCAGGTTTAAGGGATTCTGCCTTCAGCTAAAACATGCACGTGGAACCCAGAGTATGATCAACCGTGTGATCGGGAGACGTGTTCCAATATGTCTCAGTTCTCGTCCCCTGGTACTCGGGTGCAACATTCCAGACGCTTCACTAACACTCTCCCGACTTGGAGAGTCAGTGCCTTTAACCTCCTGTTTGGCCCAGTTTGCAATTTCTGCGGAAGATGAACAGGAATAGGGAGAACCAATGAGAGACTAGCTGGAGGTGTCTGGACGGGCAAATTTAACTCTCATTTCCCACCAGGAAGAGGAATTAACCAAAGGCTCAGCGTGCCGTGCCAGAACCAGATTAGGGCCTGAAGCAATCCTGCGGTGTTGCGGCCAGCTCACAAGAAAGCGAGTTGAAGAAAGGAGCTCAGGGGCACTGTAATTCACAAACCTGCAGAGTTATAAATGACAGCTATCGTCCAAAAATATACTGAAGTAAGGCTGCCAAGAGGACTTGAAAGCGGGGCAGAATTGCAGGAAACCGATTTCAGGAGGTAGACTGGAATTGCATTTAAAGCATAGGAAAAGAGGCAGAACGTCCACAATGATGCGCTTGGCCAAAAAGGGCGTATGCGTTTTTTCCTGAATATATTCAGAAAAAACGCATACGCCCTTTTTGGCCAACCAAGCAAGCTTGCAAAGGAAATCTGCACTACAATGAAGTCTCACTTCCCCCCGGTCAAAAGGGCCATCTGAAAAAAGTGTAAAATCCAGAAAGGCAGGACAGGCCATGGAGAACTGGGAGCCTTGTTATGCTGATGGGCGGGATGTAAATTGCCAAGAGCCACTCGGGAGAGGTGTATGGTGTTTCCTGAAACATCTAAAAAACAAAGCAACAGAGCCTAGGGCACTTCCACTTATGGTCCTATAGCTTAGGGAAATTAAAATCAAAAAGACACAGCCACCCCAAAGTTTGGGACGGCTCTGTTTACAAGAACCTCGTTTACGGTACAAGTTCAATATCGCAGAAAGTGAAAAATGGATAAAGAAGTTGTGGTACTTACGTACAATGCAATATCACTCAGCAATGAAATTTATGTCATCAGGCCCGTAGCAGCATAATGAGTGGATTCAGGTATGATGATTCTAACTGAAATAAGTCACACAGAAAAAGAAACATCATAAGATATCACTAATACACGGGATGTAAACTTGGCTACACAGGAACTGGATTACAAAACAGAACAGGGTCTCAAATTTAGAAAACCAACTTATGCTTGCTTAAGGGGAAAGGTGAGTTGGGGTGCTGCATCAAACCAGAGATTGAAATGAGCACAGATAAAGTTCCTTAAGCCAAATATGGAATAGACAAGAACTACTCCTTGCTCAACGAAATGGACTCAACACCCCATATTAAACGCCTAAGAATGTACCTGACTAGTAATTATCTTAAAACCTATGGATTGCTATGTCTCTGAAAGAAAATCAAGCGTGTGTACAGGGGCATAAACGCAGCAGTGATAGGATTGGAGAGGTTCGGTGAGCAAATGAAGACCCTTTGAAGTCATATTGCATGGTACCCATTCCACGGGTCTCAACTCTCCAGGTTTAAGGGATTCTTCCTTCAGCTAAAACATGCACGTGGAACCCAGAGTATGATCAACCGTGTGATCGGGAGACGTGTTCCAATATGTCTCAGTTCTCGTCCCCTGGTACTCGGGTGCAACATTCCAGACGCTTTACTAACACTCTCCCGACTTGGAGAGTCAGTGCCTTTAACCTCCTGTTTGGCCCAGTTTGCAATTTCTGCGGAAGATGAACAGGAATAGGGAGAACCAATGAGAGACTAGCTGGAGGTGTCTGGACGGGCAAATTTAACTCTCATTTCCCACCAGGAAGAGGAATTAACCAAAGGCTCAGCGTGCCGTGCCGGAACCAGATTAGGGCCTGAAGCAATCCTGCGGTGTTGCGGCCAGCTCACAAGAAAGCGAGTTGAAGAAAGGAGCTCAGGGGCACTGTAATTCACAAACCTGCAGAGTTATAAATGACAGCTATCGTCCAAAAATATACTGAAGTAAGGCTGCCAAGAGGACTTGAAAGCGGGGCAGAATTGCAGGAAACCGATTTCAGGAGGTAGACTGGAATTGCATTTAAAGCATAGGAAAAGAGGCAGAACGTCCACAATGATGCGCTTGGCCAAAAAGGGTGTATGCGTTTTTTCCTGAATATATTCAGGAAAAAACGCATACGCCCTTTTTGGCCAACCAAGCAAGCTTGCAAAGGAAATCTGCACTACAATGAAGTCTCACTTCCCCCCGGTCAAAAGGGCCATCTGAAAAAAGTGTAAAATCCAGAAAGGCAGGACAGGCCATGGAGAACTGGGAGCCTTGTTATGCTGATGGGCGGGATGTAAATTGCCAAGAGCCACTCGGGAGAGGTGTATGGTGTTTCCTGAAACATCTAAAAAACAAAGCAACAGAGCCTAGGGCACTTCCACTTATGGTCCTATAGCTTAGGGAAATTAAAATCAAAAAGACACAGCCACCCCAAAGTTTGGGACGGCTCTGTTTACAAGAACCTCGTTTACGGTACAAGTTCAATATCGCAGAAAGTGAAAAATGGATAAAGAAGTTGTGGTACTTACGTACAATGCAATATCACTCAGCAATGAAATCTATGTCATCAGGCCCGTAGCAGCATAATGAGTGGATTCAGGTATGATGATTCTAACTGAAATAAGTCACACAGAAAAAGAAACATCATAAGATATCACTAATACACGGAATGTAAACTTGGCTACACAGGAACTGGATTACAAAACAGAACAGGGTCTCAAATTTAGAAAACCAACTTATGCTTGCTTAAGGGGAAAGGTGAGTTGGGGTGCTGCATAAAACCAGAGATTGAAATGAGCACAGATAAAGTTCCTTAAGCCAAATATAGAATAGACAAGAACTACTCCTTGCTCAACGAAATGGACTCAACACCCCATATTAAATGCCTATGAATGTACCTGACTAGTAAGTATCTTAAAACCTATGCACTGCTATGTCTCTGAAAGAAAATCAAGCATGTGTACAGGGGCATAAACGCAGCAGTGATAGGATTGGAGAGGTTCGGTGAGCAAATGAAGACCCTTTGAAGTCATATTGCATGGTACCCATTCCACGGGTCTCAACTCTCCAGGTTTAAGGGATTCTTCCTTCAGCTAAAACATGCACGTGGAACCCAGAGTATGATCAACCGTGTGATCGGGAGACGTGTTCCAATATGTCTCAGTTCTCGTCCCCTGGTACTCGGGTGCAACATTCCAGACGCTTTACTAACACTCTCCCGACTTGGAGAGTCAGTGCCTTTAACCTCCTGTTTGGCCCAGTTTGCAATTTCTGCGGAAGATGAACAGGAATAGGGAGAACCAATGAGAGACTAGCTGGAGGTGTCTGGACGGGCAAATTTAACTCTCATTTCCCACCAGGAAGAGGAATTAACCAAAGGCTCAGCGTGCCGTGCCGGAACCAGATTAGGGCCTGAAGCAATCCTGCGGTGTTGCGGCCAGCTCACAAGAAAGCGAGTTGAAGAAAGGAGCTCAGGGGCACTGTAATTCACAAACCTGCAGAGTTATAAATGACAGCTATCGTCCAAAAATATACTGAAGTAAGGCTGCCAAGAGGACTTGAAAGCGGGGCAGAATTGCAGGAAACCGATTTCAGGAGGTAGACTGGAATTGCATTTAAAGCATAGGAAAAGAGGCAGAACGTCCACAATGATGCACTTGGCCAAAAAGGGCGTATGCGTTTTTTCCTGAATATATTCAGGAAAAAACGCATACGCCCTTTTTGGCCAACCAAGCAAGCTTGCAAAGGAAATCTGCACTACAATGAAGTCTCACTTCCCCCCGGTCAAAAGGGCCATCTGAAAAAAGTGTAAAATCCAGAAAGGCAGGACAGGCCATGGAGAACTGGGAGCCTTGTTATGCTGATGGGCGGGATGTAAATTGCCAAGAGCCACTCGGGAGAGGTGTATGGTGTTTCCTGAAACATCTAAAAAACAAAGCAACAGAGCCTAGGGCACTTCCACTTATGGTCCTATAGCTTAGGGAAATTAAAATCAAAAAGACACAGCCACCCCAAAGTTTGGGACGGCTCTGTTTACAAGAACCTCGTTTACGGTACAAGTTCAATATCGCAGAAAGTGAAAAATGGATAAAGAAGTTGTGGTACTTACGTACAATGCAATATCACTCAGCAATGAAATCTATGTCATCAGGCCCGTAGCAGCATAATGAGTGGATTCAGGTATGATGATTCTAACTGAAATAAGTCACACAGAAAAAGAAACATCATAAGATATCACTAATACACGGAATGTAAACTTGGCTACACAGGAACTGGATTACAAAACAGAACAGGGTCTCAAATTTAGAAAACCAACTTATGCTTGCTTAAGGGGAAAGGTGAGTTGGGGTGCTGCATCAAACCAGAGATTGAAATGAGCACAGATAAAGTTCCTTAAGCCAAATATGGAATAGACAAGAACTACTCCTTGCTCAACGAAATGGACTCAACACCCCATATTAAACGCCTAAGAATGTACCTGACTAGTAAGTATCTTAAAACCTATGGATTGCTATGTCTCTGAAAGAAAAAAAAGCGTGTGTACAGGGGCATAAACGCAGCAGTGATAGGATTGGAGACGTTCGGTGAGCAAATGAAGACCCTTTGAAGTCATATTGCATGGTACCCATTCCACGGGTCTCAACTCTCCAGGTTTAAGGGATTCTGCCTTCAGCTAAAACATGCACGTGGAACCCAGAGTATGATCAACCGTGTGATCGGGAGACGTGTTCCAATATGTCTCAGTTCTCGTCCCCTGGTACTCGGGTGCAACATTCCAGACGCTTTACTAACACTCTCCCGACTTGGAGAGTCAGTGCCTTTAACCTCCTGTTTGGCCCAGTTTGCAATTTCTGCGGAAGATGAACAGGAATAGGGAGAACCAATGAGAGACTAGCTGGAGGTGTCTGGACGGGCAAATTTAACTCTCATTTCCCACCAGGAAGAGGAATTAACCAAAGGCTCAGCGTGCCGTGCCGGAACCAGATTAGGGCCTGAAGCAATCCTGCGGTGTTGCGGCCAGCTCACAAGAAAGCGAGTTGAAGAAAGGAGCTCAGGGGCACTGTAATTCACAAACCTGCAGAGTTATAAATGACAGCTATCGTCCAAAAATATACTGAAGTAAGGCTGCCAAGAGGACTTGAAAGCGGGGCAGAATTGCAGGAAACCGATTTCAGGAGGTAGACTGGAATTGCATTTAAAGCATAGGAAAAGAGGCAGAACGTCCACAATGATGCACTTGGCCAAAAAGGGCGTATGCGTTTTTTCCTGAATATATTCAGGAAAAAACGCATACGCCCTTTTTGGCCAACCAAGCAAGCTTGCAAAGGAAATCTGCACTACAATGAAGTCTCACTTCCCCCCGGTCAAAAGGGCCATCTGAAAAAAGTGTAAAATCCAGAAAGGCAGGACAGGCCATGGAGAACTGGGAGCCTTGTTATGCTGATGGGCGGGATGTAAATTGCCAACAGCCACTCGGGAGAGGTGTATGGTGTTTCCTGAAACATCTAAAAAACAAAGCAACAGAGCCTAGGGCACTTCCACTTATGGTCCTATAGCTTAGGGAAATTAAAATCAAAAAGACACAGCCACCCCAAAGTTTGGGACGGCTCTGTTTACAAGAACCTCGTTTACGGTACAAGTTCAATATCGCAGAAAGTGAAAAATGGATAAAGAAGTTGTGGTACTTACGTACAATGCAATATCACTCAGCAATGAAATTTATGTCATCAGGCCCGTAGCAGCATAATGAGTGGATTCAGGTATGATGATTCTAACTGAAATAAGTCACACAGAAAAAGAAACATCATAAGATATCACTAATACACGGGATGTAAACTTGGCTACACAGGAACTGGATTACAAAACAGAACAGGGTCTCAAATTTAGAAAACCAACTTATGCTTGCTTAAGGGGAAAGGTGAGTTGGGGTGCTGCATCAAACCAGAGATTGAAATGAGCACAGATAAAGTTCCTTAAGCCAAATATGGAATAGACAAGAACTACTCCTTGCTCAACGAAATGGACTCAACACCCCATATTAAACGCCTAAGAATGTACCTGACTAGTAATTATCTTAAAACCTATGGATTGCTATGTCTCTGAAAGAAAATCAAGCGTGTGTACAGGGGCATAAACGCAGCAGTGATAGGATTGGAGAGGTTCGGTGAGCAAATGAAGACCCTTTGAAGTCATATTGCATGGTACCCATTCCACGGGTCTCAACTCTCCAGGTTTAAGGGATTCTTCCTTCAGCTAAAACATGCACGTGGAACCCAGAGTATGATCAACCGTGTGATCGGGAGACGTGTTCCAATATGTCTCAGTTCTCGTCCCCTGGTACTCGGGTGCAACATTCCACACGCTTTACTAACACTCTCCCGACTTGGAGAGTCAGTGCCTTTAACCTCCTGTTTGGCCCAGTTTGCAATTTCTGCGGAAGATGAACAGGAATAGGGAGAACCAATGAGAGACTAGCTGGAGGTGTCTGGACGGGCAAATTTAACTCTCATTTCCCACCAGGAAGAGGAATTAACCAAAGGCTCAGCGTGCCGTGCCGGAACCAGATTAGGGCCTGAAGCAATCCTGCGGTGTTGCGGCCAGCTCACAAGAAAGCGAGTTGAAGAAAGGAGCTCAGGGGCACTGTAATTCACAAACCTGCAGAGTTATAAATGACAGCTATCGTCCAAAAATATACTGAAGTAAGGCTGCCAAGAGGACTTGAAAGCGGGGCAGAATTGCAGGAAACCGATTTCAGGAGGTAGACTGGAATTGCATTTAAAGCATAGGAAAAGAGGCAGAACGTCCACAATGATGCGCTTGGCCAAAAAGGGCGTATGCGTTTTTTCCTGAATATATTCAGGAAAAAACGCATACGCCCTTTTTGGCCAACCAAGCAAGCTTGCAAAGGAAATCTGCACTACAATGAAGTCTCACTTCCCCCCGGTCAAAAGGGCCATCTGAAAAAAGTGTAAAATCCAGAAAGGCAGGACAGGCCATGGAGAACTGGGAGCCTTGTTATGCTGATGGGCGGGATGTAAATTGCCAACAGCCACTCGGGAGAGGTGTATGGTGTTTCCTGAAACATCTAAAAAACAAAGCAACAGAGCCTAGGGCACTTCCACTTATGGTCCTATAGCTTAGGGAAATTAAAATCAAAAAGACACAGCCACCCCAAAGTTTGGGACGGCTCTGTTTACAAGAACCTCGTTTACGGTACAAGTTCAATATCGCAGAAAGTGAAAAATGGATAAAGAAGTTGTGGTACTTACGTACAATGCAATATCACTCAGCAATGAAATCTATGTCATCAGGCCCGTAGCAGCATAATGAGTGGATTCAGGTATGATGATTCTAACTGAAATAAGTCACACAGAAAAAGAAACATCATAAGATATCACTAATACACGGAATGTAAACTTGGCTACACAGGAACTGGATTACAAAACAGAACAGGGTCTCAAATTTAGAAAACCAACTTATGCTTGCTTAAGGGGAAAGGTGAGTTGGGGTGCTGCATCAAACCAGAGATTGAAATGAGCACAGATAAAGTTCCTTAAGCCAAATATAGAATAGACAAGAACTACTCCTTGCTCAACGAAATGGACTCAACACCCCATATTAAATGCCTAAGAATGTACCTGACTAGTAAGTATCTTAAAACCTATGCACTGCTATGTCTCTGAAAGAAAATCAAGCATGTGTACAGGGGCATAAACGCAGCAGTGATAGGATTGGAGAGGTTCGGTGAGCAAATGAAGACCCTTTGAAGTCATATTGCATGGTACCCATTCCACGGGTCTCAACTCTCCAGGTTTAAGGGATTCTTCCTTCAGCTAAAACATGCACGTGGAACCCAGAGTATGATCAACCATGTGATCGGGAGACGTGTTCCAATATGTCTCAGTTCTCGTCCCCTGGTACTCGGGTGCAACATTCCAGACGCTTTACTAACACTCTCCCGACTTGGAGAGTCAGTGCCTTTAACCTCCTGTTTGGCCCAGTTTGCAATTTCTGCGGAAGATGAACAGGAATAGGGAGAACCAATGAGAGACTAGCTGGAGGTATCTGGACGGGCAAATTTAACTCTCATTTCCCACCAGGAAGAGGAATTAACCAAAGGCTCAGCGTGCCGTGCCGGAACCAGATTAGGGCCTGAAGCAATCCTGCGGTGTTGCGGCCAGCTCACAAGAAAGCGAGTTGAAGAAAGGAGCTCAGGGGCACTGTAATTCACAAACCTGCAGAGTTATAAATGACAGCTATCGTCCAAAAATATACTGAAGTAAGGCTGCCAAGAGGACTTGAAAGCGGGGCAGAATTGCAGGAAACCGATTTCAGGAGGTAGACTGGAATTGCATTTAAAGCATAGGAAAA
Source organism: Leucopleurus acutus (assembly GCF_964270905.1). Classification (NCBI taxonomy): domain Eukaryota; kingdom Metazoa; phylum Chordata; class Mammalia; order Artiodactyla; family Delphinidae; genus Leucopleurus; species Leucopleurus acutus. Next base: position 565,631 of record NW_028139195.1, read on the forward strand.
GAGGCAGAACGTCCACAATGATGCACTTGGCCAAAAAGGGCGTATGCGTTTTTTCCTGAATATATTCAGGAAAAAACGCATACGCCCTTTTTGGCCAACCAAGCAAGCTTGCAAAGGAAATCTGCACTACAATGAAGTCTCACTTCCCCCCGGTCAAAAGGGCCATCTGAAAAAAGTGTAAAATCCAGAAAGGCAGGACAGGCCATGGAGAACTGGGAGCCTTGTTATGCTGATGGGCGGGATGTAAATTGCCAAGAGCCACTCGGGAGAGGTGTATGGTGTTTCCTGAAACATCTAAAAAACAAAGCAACAGAGCCTAGGGCACTTCCACTTATGGTCCTATAGCTTAGGGAAATTAAAATCAAAAAGACACAGCCACCCCAAAGTTTGGGACGGCTCTGTTTACAAGAACCTCGTTTACGGTACAAGTTCAATATCGCAGAAAGTGAAAAATGGATAAAGAAGTTGTGGTACTTACGTACAATGCAATATCACTCAGCAATGAAATCTATGTCATCAGGCCCGTAGCAGCATAATGAGTGGATTCAGGTATGATGATTCTAACTGAAATAAGTCACACAGAAAAAGAAACATCATAAGATATCACTAATACACGGAATGTAAACTTGGCTACACAGGAACTGGATTACAAAACAGAACAGGGTCTCAAATTTAGAAAACCAACTTATGCTTGCTTAAGGGGAAAGGTGAGTTGGGGTGCTGCATCAAACCAGAGATTGAAATGAGCACAGATAAAGTTCCTTAAGCCAAATATGGAATAGACAAGAACTACTCCTTGCTCAACGAAATGGACTCAACACCCCATATTAAACGCCTAAGAATGTACCTGACTAGTAAGTATCTTAAAACCTATGGATTGCTATGTCTCTGAAAGAAAATCAAGCGTGTGTACAGGGGCATAAACGCAGCAGTGATAGGATTGGAGACGTTCGGTGAGCAAATGAAGACCCTTTGAAGTCATATTGCATGGTACCCATTCCACGGGTCTCAACTCTCCAGGTTTAAGGGATTCTTCCTTCAGCTAAAACATGCACGTGGAACCCAGAGTATGATCAACCGTGTGATCGGGAGACGTGTTCCAATATGTCTCAGTTCTCGTCCCCTGGTACTCGGGTGCAACATTCCAGACGCTTTACTAACACTCTCCCGACTTGGAGAGTCAGTGCCTTTAACCTCCTGTTTGGCCCAGTTTGCAATTTCTGCGGAAGATGAACAGGAATAGGGAGAACCAATGAGAGACTAGCTGGAGGTGTCTGGACGGGCAAATTTAACTCTCATTTCCCACCAGGAAGAGGAATTAACCAAAGGCTCAGCGTGCCGTGCCGGAACCAGATTAGGGCCTGAAGCAATCCTGCGGTGTTGCGGCCAGCTCACAAGAAAGCGAGTTGAAGAAAGGAGCTCAGGGGCACTGTAATTCACAAACCTGCAGAGTTATAAATGACAGCTATCGTCCAAAAATATACTGAAGTAAGGCTGCCAAGAGGACTTGAAAGCGGGGCAGAATTGCAGGAAACCGATTTCAGGAGGTAGACTGGAATTGCATTTAAAGCATAGGAAAAGAGGCAGAACGTCCACAATGATGCACTTGGCCAAAAAGGGCGTATGCGTTTTTTCCTGAATATATTCAGGAAAAAACGCATACGCCCTTTTTGGCCAACCAAGCAAGCTTGCAAAGGAAATCTGCACTACAATGAAGTCTCACTTCCCCCCGGTCAAAAGGGCCATCTGAAAAAAGTGTAAAATCCAGAAAGGCAGGACAGGCCATGGAGAACTGGGAGCCTTGTTATGCTGATGGGCGGGATGTAAATTGCCAACAGCCACTCGGGAGAGGTGTATGGTGTTTCCTGAAACATCTAAAAAACAAAGCAACAGAGCCTAGGGCACTTCCACTTATGGTCCTATAGCTTAGGGAAATTAAAATCAAAAAGACACAGCCACCCCAAAGTTTGGGACGGCTCTGTTTACAAGAACCTCGTTTACGGTACAAGTTCAATATCGCAGAAAGTGAAAAATGGATAAAGAAGTTGTGGTACTTACGTACAATGCAATATCACTCAGCAATGAAATTTATGTCATCAGGCCCGTAGCAGCATAATGAGTGGATTCAGGTATGATGATTCTAACTGAAATAAGTCACACAGAAAAAGAAACATCATAAGATATCACTAATACACGGGATGTAAACTTGGCTACACAGGAACTGGATTACAAAACAGAACAGGGTCTCAAATTTAGAAAACCAACTTATGCTTGCTTAAGGGGAAAGGTGAGTTGGGGTGCTGCATCAAACCAGAGATTGAAATGAGCACAGATAAAGTTCCTTAAGCCAAATATGGAATAGACAAGAACTACTCCTTGCTCAACGAAATGGACTCAACACCCCATATTAAACGCCTAAGAATGTACCTGACTAGTAATTATCTTAAAACCTATGGATTGCTATGTCTCTGAAAGAAAATCAAGCGTGTGTACAGGGGCATAAACGCAGCAGTGATAGGATTGGAGAGGTTCGGTGAGCAAATGAAGACCCTTTGAAGTCATATTGCATGGTACCCATTCCACGGGTCTCAACTCTCCAGGTTTAAGGGATTCTTCCTTCAGCTAAAACATGCACGTGGAACCCAGAGTATGATCAACCATGTGATCGGGAGACGTGTTCCAATATGTCTCAGTTCTCGTCCCCTGGTACTCGGGTGCAACATTCCAGACGCTTTACTAACACTCTCCCGACTTGGAGAGTCAGTGCCTTTAACCTCCTGTTTGGCCCAGTTTGCAATTTCTGCGGAAGATGAACAGGAATAGGGAGAACCAATGAGAGACTAGCTGGAGGTGTCTGGACGGGCAAATTTAACTCTCATTTCCCACCAGGAAGAGGAATTAACCAAAGGCTCAGCGTGCCGTGCCGGAACCAGATTAGGGCCTGAAGCAATCCTGCGGTGTTGCGGCCAGCTCACAAGAAAGCGAGTTGAAGAAAGGAGCTCAGGGGCACTGTAATTCACAAACCTGCAGAGTTATAAATGACAGCTATCGTCCAAAAATATACTGAAGTAAGGCTGCCAAGAGGACTTGAAAGCGGGGCAGAATTGCAGGAAACCGATTTCAGGAGGTAGACTGGAATTGCATTTAAAGCATAGGAAAAGAGGCAGAACGTCCACAATGATGCGCTTGGCCAAAAAGGGCGTATGCGTTTTTTCCTGAATATATTCAGGAAAAAACGCATACGCCCTTTTTGGCCAACCAAGCAAGCTTGCAAAGGAAATCTGCACTACAATGAAGTCTCACTTCCCCCCGGTCAAAAGGGCCATCTGAAAAAAGTGTAAAATCCAGAAAGGCAGGACAGGCCATGGAGAACTGGGAGCCTTGTTATGCTGATGGGCGGGATGTAAATTGCCAACAGCCACTCGGGAGAGGTGTATGGTGTTTCCTGAAACATCTAAAAAACAAAGCAACAGAGCCTAGGGCACTTCCACTTATGGTCCTATAGCTTAGGGAAATTAAAATCAAAAAGACACAGCCACCCCAAAGTTTGGGACGGCTCTGTTTACAAGAACCTCGTTTACGGTACAAGTTCAATATCGCAGAAAGTGAAAAATGGATAAAGAAGTTGTGGTACTTACGTACAATGCAATATCACTCAGCAATGAAATCTATGTCATCAGGCCCGTAGCAGCATAATGAGTGGATTCAGGTATGATGATTCTAACTGAAATAAGTCACACAGAAAAAGAAACATCATAAGATATCACTAATACACGGAATGTAAACTTGGCTACACAGGAACTGGATTACAAAACAGAACAGGGTCTCAAATTTAGAAAACCAACTTATGCTTGCTTAAGGGGAAAGGTGAGTTGGGGTGCTGCATCAAACCAGAGATTGAAATGAGCACAGATAAAGTTCCTTAAGCCAAATATAGAATAGACAAGAACTACTCCTTGCTCAACGAAATGGACTCAACACCCCATATTAAATGCCTATGAATGTACCTGACTAGTAAGTATCTTAAAACCTATGCACTGCTATGTCTCTGAAAGAAAATCAAGCATGTGTACAGGGGCATAAACGCAGCAGTGATAGGATTGGAGAGGTTCGGTGAGCAAATGAAGACCCTTTGAAGTCATATTGCATGGTACCCATTCCACGGGTCTCAACTCTCCAGGTTTAAGGGATTCTTCCTTCAGCTAAAACATGCACGTGGAACCCAGAGTATGATCAACCGTGTGATCGGGAGACGTGTTCCAATATGTCTCAGTTCTCGTCCCCTGGTACTCGGGTGCAACATTCCAGACGCTTTACTAACACTCTCCCGACTTGGAGAGTCAGTGCCTTTAACCTCCTGTTTGGCCCAGTTTGCAATTTCTGCGGAAGATGAACAGGAATAGGGAGAACCAATGAGAGACTAGCTGGAGGTGTCTGGACGGGCAAATTTAACTCTCATTTCCCACCAGGAAGAGGAATTAACCAAAGGCTCAGCGTGCCGTGCCGGAACCAGATTAGGGCCTGAAGCAATCCTGCGGTGTTGCGGCCAGCTCACAAGAAAGCGAGTTGAAGAAAGGAGCTCAGGGGCACTGTAATTCACAAACCTGCAGAGTTATAAATGACAGCTATCGTCCAAAAATATACTGAAGTAAGGCTGCCAAGAGGACTTGAAAGCGGGGCAGAATTGCAGGAAACCGATTTCAGGAGGTAGACTGGAATTGCATTTAAAGCATAGGAAAAGAGGCAGAACGTCCACAATGATGCGCTTGGCCAAAAAGGGTGTATGCGTTTTTTCCTGAATATATTCAGGAAAAAACGCATACGCCCTTTTTGGCCAACCAAGCAAGCTTGCAAAGGAAATCTGCACTACAATGAAGTCTCACTTCCCCCCGGTCAAAAGGGCCATCTGAAAAAAGTGTAAAATCCAGAAAGGCAGGACAGGCCATGGAGAACTGGGAGCCTTGTTATGCTGATGGGCGGGATGTAAATTGCCAAGAGCCACTCGGGAGAGGTGTATGGTGTTTCCTGAAACATCTAAAAAACAAAGCAACAGAGCCTAGGGCACTTCCACTTATGGTCCTATAGCTTAGGGAAATTAAAATCAAAAAGACACAGCCACCCCAAAGTTTGGGACGGCTCTGTTTACAAGAACCTCGTTTACGGTACAAGTTCAATATCGCAGAAAGTGAAAAATGGATAAAGAAGTTGTGGTACTTACGTACAATGCAATATCACTCAGCAATGAAATCTATGTCATCAGGCCCGTAGCAGCATAATGAGTGGATTCAGGTATGATGATTCTAACTGAAATAAGTCACACAGAAAAAGAAACATCATAAGATATCACTAATACACGGAATGTAAACTTGGCTACACAGGAACTGGATTACAAAACAGAACAGGGTCTCAAATTTAGAAAACCAACTTATGCTTGCTTAAGGGGAAAGGTGAGTTGGGGTGCTGCATCAAACCAGAGATTGAAATGAGCACAGATAAAGTTCCTTAAGCCAAATATAGAATAGACAAGAACTACTCCTTGCTCAACGAAATGGACTCAACACCCCATATTAAATGCCTATGAATGTACCTGACTAGTAAGTATCTTAAAACCTATGCACTGCTATGTCTCTGAAAGAAAATCAAGCATGTGTACAGGGGCATAAACGCAGCAGTGATAGGATTGGAGAGGTTCGGTGAGCAAATGAAGACCCTTTGAAGTCATATTGCATGGTACCCATTCCACGGGTCTCAACTCTCCAGGTTTAAGGGATTCTTCCTTCAGCTAAAACATGCACGTGGAACCCAGAGTATGATCAACCGTGTGATCGGGAGACGTGTTCCAATATGTCTCAGTTCTCGTCCCCTGGTACTCGGGTGCAACATTCCACACGCTTTACTAACACTCTCCCGACTTGGAGAGTCAGTGCCTTTAACCTCCTGTTTGGCCCAGTTTGCAATTTCTGCGGAAGATGAACAGGAATAGGGAGAACCAATGAGAGACTAGCTGGAGGTGTCTGGACGGGCAAATTTAACTCTCATTTCCCACCAGGAAGAGGAATTAACCAAAGGCTCAGCGTGCCGTGCCGGAACCAGATTAGGGCCTGAAGCAATCCTGCGGTGTTGCGGCCAGCTCACAAGAAAGCGAGTTGAAGAAAGGAGCTCAGGGGCACTGTAATTCACAAACCTGCAGAGTTATAAATGACAGCTATCGTCCAAAAATATACTGAAGTAAGGCTGCCAAGAGGACTTGAAAGCGGGGCAGAATTGCAGGAAACCGATTTCAGGAGGTAGACTGGAATTGCATTTAAAGCATAGGAAAAGAGGCAGAACGTCCACAATGATGCACTTGGCCAAAAAGGGCGTATGCGTTTTTTCCTGAATATATTCAGGAAAAAACGCATACGCCCTTTTTGGCCAACCAAGCAAGCTTGCAAAGGAAATCTGCACTACAATGAAGTCTCACTTCCCCCCGGTCAAAAGGGCCATCTGAAAAAAGTGTAAAATCCAGAAAGGCAGGACAGGCCATGGAGAACTGGGAGCCTTGTTATGCTGATGGGCGGGATGTAAATTGCCAACAGCCACTCGGGAGAGGTGTATGGTGTTTCCTGAAACATCTAAAAAACAAAGCAACAGAGCCTAGGGCACTTCCACTTATGGTCCTATAGCTTAGGGAAATTAAAATCAAAAAGACACAGCCACCCCAAAGTTTGGGACGGCTCTGTTTACAAGAACCTCGTTTACGGTACAAGTTCAATATCGCAGAAAGTGAAAAATGGATAAAGAAGTTGTGGTACTTACGTACAATGCAATATCACTCAGCAATGAAATCTATGTCATCAGGCCCGTAGCAGCATAATGAGTGGATTCAGGTATGATGATTCTAACTGAAATAAGTCACACAGAAAAAGAAACATCATAAGATATCACTAATACACGGAATGTAAACTTGGCTACACAGGAACTGGATTACAAAACAGAACAGGGTCTCAAATTTAGAAAACCAACTTATGCTTGCTTAAGGGGAAAGGTGAGTTGGGGTGCTGCATCAAACCAGAGATTGAAATGAGCACAGATAAAGTTCCTTAAGCCAAATATGGAATAGACAAGAACTACTCCTTGCTCAACGAAATGGACTCAACACCCCATATTAAACGCCTAAGAATGTACCTGACTAGTAAGTATCTTAAAACCTATGGATTGCTATGTCTCTGAAAGAAAAAAAAGCGTGTGTACAGGGGCATAAACGCAGCAGTGATAGGATTGGAGACGTTCGGTGAGCAAATGAAGACCCTTTGAAGTCATATTGCATGGTACCCATTCCACGGGTCTCAACTCTCCAGGTTTAAGGGATTCTGCCTTCAGCTAAAACATGCACGTGGAACCCAGAGTATGATCAACCGTGTGATCGGGAGACGTGTTCCAATATGTCTCAGTTCTCGTCCCCTGGTACTCGGGTGCAACATTCCAGACGCTTTACTAACACTCTCCCGACTTGGAGAGTCAGTGCCTTTAACCTCCTGTTTGGCCCAGTTTGCAATTTCTGCGGAAGATGAACAGGAATAGGGAGAACCAATGAGAGACTAGCTGGAGGTGTCTGGACGGGCAAATTTAACTCTCATTTCCCACCAGGAAGAGGAATTAACCAAAGGCTCAGCGTGCCGTGCCGGAACCAGATTAGGGCCTGAAGCAATCCTGCGGTGTTGCGGCCAGCTCACAAGAAAGCGAGTTGAAGAAAGGAGCTCAGGGGCACTGTAATTCACAAACCTGCAGAGTTATAAATGACAGCTATCGTCCAAAAATATACTGAAGTAAGGCTGCCAAGAGGACTTGAAAGCGGGGCAGAATTGCAGGAAACCGATTTCAGGAGGTAGACTGGAATTGCATTTAAAGCATAGGAAAAGAGGCAGAACGTCCACAATGATGCACTTGGCCAAAAAGGGCGTATGCGTTTTTTCCTGAATATATTCAGGAAAAAACGCATACGCCCTTTTTGGCCAACCAAGCAAGCTTGCAAAGGAAATCTGCACTACAATGAAGTCTCACTTCCCCCCGGTCAAAAGGGCCATCTGAAAAAAGTGTAAAATCCAGAAAGGCAGGACAGGCCATGGAGAACTGGGAGCCTTGTTATGCTGATGGGCGGGATGTAAATTGCCAAGAGCCACTCGGGAGAGGTGTATGGTGTTTCCTGAAACATCTAAAAAACAAAGCAACAGAGCCTAGGGCACTTCCACTTATGGTCCTATAGCTTAGGGAAATTAAAATCAAAAAGACACAGCCACCCCAAAGTTTGGGACGGCTCTGTTTACAAGAACCTCGTTTACGGTACAAGTTCAATATCGCAGAAAGTGAAAAATGGATAAAGAAGTTGTGGTACTTACGTACAATGCAATATCACTCAGCAATGAAATTTATGTCATCAGGCCCGTAGCAGCATAATGAGTGGATTCAGGTATGATGATTCTAACTGAAATAAGTCACACAGAAAAAGAAACATCATAAGATATCACTAATACACGGGATGTAAACTTGGCTACACAGGAACTGGATTACAAAACAGAACAGGGTCTCAAATTTAGAAAACCAACTTATGCTTGCTTAAGGGGAAAGGTGAGTTGGGGTGCTGCATCAAACCAGAGATTGAAATGAGCACAGATAAAGTTCCTTAAGCCAAATATGGAATAGACAAGAACTACTCCTTGCTCAACGAAATGGACTCAACACCCCATATTAAACGCCTAAGAATGTACCTGACTAGTAATTATCTTAAAACCTATGGATTGCTATGTCTCTGAAAGAAAATCAAGCGTGTGTACAGGGGCATAAACGCAGCAGTGATAGGATTGGAGAGGTTCGGTGAGCAAATGAAGACCCTTTGAAGTCATATTGCATGGTACCCATTCCACGGGTCTCAACTCTCCAGGTTTAAGGGATTCTTCCTTCAGCTAAAACATGCACGTGGAACCCAGAGTATGATCAACCATGTGATCGGGAGACGTGTTCCAATATGTCTCAGTTCTCGTCCCCTGGTACTCGGGTGCAACATTCCAGACGCTTTACTAACACTCTCCCGACTTGGAGAGTCAGTGCCTTTAACCTCCTGTTTGGCCCATTTTGCAATTTCTGCGGAAGATGAACAGGAATAGGGAGAACCAATGAGAGACTAGCTGGAGGTGTCTGGACGGGCAAATTTAACTCTCATTTCCCACCAGGAAGAGGAATTAACCAAAGGCTCAGCGTGCCGTGCCGGAACCAGATTAGGGCCTGAAGCAATCCTGCGGTGTTGCGGCCAGCTCACAAGAAAGCGAGTTGAAGAAAGGAGCTCAGGGGCACTGTAATTCACAAACCTGCAGAGTTATAAATGACAGCTATCGTCCAAAAATATACTGAAGTAAGGCTGCCAAGAGGACTTGAAAGCGGGGCAGAATTGCAGGAAACCGATTTCAGGAGGTAGACTGGAATTGCATTTAAAGCATAGGAAAAGAGGCAGAACGTCCACAATGATGCACTTGGCCAAAAAGGGCGTATGCGTTTTTTCCATATTCAGGAAAAAACGCATACGCCATTTTGGCCAACCAAGCAAGCTTGCAAAGGAAATCTGCACTACAATGAAGTCTCACTTCCCCCCGGTCAAAAGGGCCATCTGAAAAAAGTGTAAAATCCAGAAAGGCAGGACAGGCCATGGAGAACTGGGAGCCTTGTTATGCTGATGGGCGGGATGTAAATTGCCAACAGCCACTCGGGAGAGGTGTATGGTGTTTCCTGAAACATCTAAAAAACAAAGCAACAGAGCCTAGGGCACTTCCACTTATGGTCCTATAGCTTAGGGAAATTAAAATCAAAAAGACACAGCCACCCCAAAGTTTGGGACGGCTCTGTTTACAAGAACCTCGTTTACGGTACAAGTTCAATATCGCAGAAAGTGAAAAATGGATAAAGAAGTTGTGGTACTTACGTACAATGCAATCTCACTCAGCAATGAAATCTATGTCATCAGGCCCGTAGCAGCATAATGAGTGGATTCAGGTATGATGATTCTAACTGAAATAAGTCACACAGAAAAAGAAACATCATAAGATATCACTAATACACGGAATGTAAACTTGGCTACACAGGAACTGGATTACAAAACAGAACAGCGTCTCAAATTTAGAAAACCAACTTATGCTTGCTTAAGGGGAAAGGTGAGTTGGGGTGCTGCATAAAACCAGAGATTTAAATGAGCACAGATAAAGTTCCTTAAGCCAAATATAGAATAGACAAGAACTACTCCTTGCTCAACGAAATGGACTCAACACCCCATATTAAACGCCTAAGAATGTACCTGACTAGTAAGTATCTTAAAACCTATGCACTGCTATGTCTCTGAAAGAAAATCAAGCATGTGTACAGGGGCATAAACGCAGCAGTGATAGGATTGGAGAGGTTCGGTGAGCAAATGAAGACCCTTTGAAGTCATATTGCATGGTACCCATTCCACGGGTCTCAACTCTCCAGGTTTAAGGGATTCTTCCTTCAGCTAAAACATGCACGTGGAACCCAGAGTATGATCAACCGTGTGATCGGGAGACGTGTTCCAATATGTCTCAGTTCTCGTCCCCTGGTACTCGGGTGCAACATTCCAGACGCTTTACTAACACTCTCCCGACTTGGAGAGTCAGTGCCTTTAACCTCCTGTTTGGCCCAGTTTGCAATTTCTGCGGAAGATGAACAGGAATAGGGAGAACCAATGAGAGACTAGCTGGAGGTGTCTGGACGGGCAAATTTAACTCTCATTTCCCACCAGGAAGAGGAATTAACCAAAGGCTCAGCGTGCCGTGCCGGAACCAGATTAGGGCCTGAAGCAATCCTGCGGTGTTGCGGCCAGCTCACAAGAAAGCAAGTTGAAGAAAGGAGCTCAGGGGCACTGTAATTCACAAACCTGCAGAGTTATAAATGACAGCTATCGTCCAAAAATATACTGAAGTAAGGCTGCCAAGAGGACTTGAAAGCGGGGCAGAATTGCAGGAAACCGATTTCAGGAGGTAGACTGGAATTGCATTTAAAGCATAGGAAAAGAGGCAGAACGTCCACAATGATGCGCTTGGCCAAAAAGGGCGTATGCGTTTTTTCCTGAATATATTCAGGAAAAAACGCATACGCCCTTTTTGGCCAACCAAGCAAGCTTGCAAAGGAAATCTGCACTACAATGAAGTCTCACTTCCCCCCGGTCAAAAGGGCCATCTGAAAAAAGTGTAAAATCCAGAAAGGCAGGACAGGCCATGGAGAACTGGGAGCCTTGTTATGCTGATGGGCGGGATGTAAATTGCCAACAGCCACTCGGGAGAGGTGTATGGTGTTTCCTGAAACATCTAAAAAACAAAGCAACAGAGCCTAGGGCACTTCCACTTATGGTCCTATAGCTTAGGGAAATTAAAATCAAAAAGACACAGCCACCCCAAAGTTTGGGACGGCTCTGTTTACAAGAACCTCGTTTACGGTACAAGTTCAATATCGCAGAAAGTGAAAAATGGATAAAGAAGTTGTGGTACTTACGTACAATGCAATATCACTCAGCAATGAAATCTATGTCATCAGGCCCGTAGCAGCATAATGAGTGGATTCAGGTATGATGATTCTAACTGAAATAAGTCACACAGAAAAAGAAACATCATAAGATATCACTAATACACGGAATGTAAACTTGGCTACACAGGAACTGGATTACAAAACAGAACAGGGTCTCAAATTTAGAAAACCAACTTATGCTTGCTTAAGGGGAAAGGTGAGTTGGGGTGCTGCATCAAACCAGAGATTGAAATGAGCACAGATAAAGTTCCTTAAGCCAAATATAGAATAGACAAGAACTACTCCTTGCTCAACGAAATGGACTCAACACCCCATATTAAATGCCTAAGAATGTACCTGACTAGTAAGTATCTTAAAACCTATGCACTGCTATGTCTCTGAAAGAAAATCAAGCATGTGTACAGGGGCATAAACGCAGCAGTGATAGGATTGGAGAGGTTCGGTGAGCAAATGAAGACCCTTTGAAGTCATATTGCATGGTACCCATTCCACGGGTCTCAACTCTCCAGGTTTAAGGGATTCTTCCTTCAGCTAAAACATGCACGTGGAACCCAGAGTATGATCAACCATGTGATCGGGAGACGTGTTCCAATATGTCTCAGTTCTCGTCCCCTGGTACTCGGGTGCAACATTCCAGACGCTTTACTAACACTCTCCCGACTTGGAGAGTCAGTGCCTTTAACCTCCTGTTTGGCCCAGTTTGCAATTTCTGCGGAAGATGAACAGGAATAGGGAGAACCAATGAGAGACTAGCTGGAGGTATCTGGACGGGCAAATTTAACTCTCATTTCCCACCAGGAAGAGGAATTAACCAAAGGCTCAGCGTGCCGTGCCGGAACCAGATTAGGGCCTGAAGCAATCCTGCGGTGTTGCGGCCAGCTCACAAGAAAGCGAGTTGAAGAAAGGAGCTCAGGGGCACTGTAATTCACAAACCTGCAGAGTTATAAATGACAGCTATCGTCCAAAAATATACTGAAGTAAGGCTGCCAAGAGGACTTGAAAGCGGGGCAGAATTGCAGGAAACCGATTTCAGGAGGTAGACTGGAATTGCATTTAAAGCATAGGAAAAGAGGCAGAACGTCCACAATGATGCACTTGGCCAAAAAGGGCGTATGCGTTTTTTCCTGAATATATTCAGGAAAAAACGCATACGCCCTTTTTGGCCAACCAAGCAAGCTTGCAAAGGAAATCTGCACTACAATGAAGTCTCACTTCCCCCCGGTCAAAAGGGCCATCTGAAAAAAGTGTAAAATCCAGAAAGGCAGGACAGGCCATGGAGAACTGGGAGCCTTGTTATGCTGATGGGCGGGATGTAAATTGCCAACAGCCACTCGGGAGAGGTGTATGGTGTTTCCTGAAACATCTAAAAAACAAAGCAACAGAGCCTAGGGCACTTCCACTTATGGTCCTATAGCTTAGGGAAATTAAAATCAAAAAGACACAGCCACCCCAAAGTTTGGGACGGCTCTGTTTACAAGAACCTCGTTTACGGTACAAGTTCAATATCGCAGAAAGTGAAAAATGGATAAAGAAGTTGTGGTACTTACGTACAATGCAATATCACTCAGCAATGAAATCTATGTCATCAGGCCCGTAGCAGCATAATGAGTGGATTCAGGTATGATGATTCTAACTGAAATAAGTCACACAGAAAAAGAAACATCATAAGATATCACTAATACACGGAATGTAAACTTGGCTACACAGGAACTGGATTACAAAACAGAACAGGGTCTCAAATTTAGAAAACCAACTTATGCTTGCTTAAGGGGAAAGGTGAGTTGGGGTGCTGCATCAAACCAGAGATTGAAATGAGCACAGATAAAGTTCCTTAAGCCAAATATGGAATAGACAAGAACTACTCCTTGCTCAACGAAATGGACTCAACACCCCATATTAAACGCCTAAGAATGTACCTGACTAGTAAGTATCTTAAAACCTATGGATTGCTATGTCTCTGAAAGAAAATCAAGCGTGTGTACAGGGGCATAAACGCAGCAGTGATAGGATTGGAGACGTTCGGTGAGCAAATGAAGACCCTTTGAAGTCATATTGCATGGTACCCATTCCACGGGTCTCAACTCTCCAGGTTTAAGGGATTCTTCCTTCAGCTAAAACATGCACGTGGAACCCAGAGTATGATCAACCGTGTGATCGGGAGACGTGTTCCAATATGTCTCAGTTCTCGTCCCCTGGTACTCGGGTGCAACATTCCAGACGCTTTACTAACACTCTCCCGACTTGGAGAGTCAGTGCCTTTAACCTCCTGTTTGGCCCAGTTTGCAATTTCTGCGGAAGATGAACAGGAATAGGGAGAACCAATGAGAGACTAGCTGGAGGTGTCTGGACGGGCAAATTTAACTCTCATTTCCCACCAGGAAGAGGAATTAACCAAAGGCTCAGCGTGCCGTGCCGGAACCAGATTAGGGCCTGAAGCAATCCTGCGGTGTTGCGGCCAGCTCACAAGAAAGCGAGTTGAAGAAAGGAGCTCAGGGGCACTGTAATTCACAAACCTGCAGAGTTATAAATGACAGCTATCGTCCAAAAATATACTGAAGTAAGGCTGCCAAGAGGACTTGAAAGCGGGGCAGAATTGCAGGAAACCGATTTCAGGAGGTAGACTGGAATTGCATTTAAAGCATAGGAAAAGAGGCAGAACGTCCACAATGATGCACTTGGCCAAAAAGGGCGTATGCGTTTTTTCCTGAATATATTCAGGAAAAAACGCATACGCCCTTTTTGGCCAACCAAGCAAGCTTGCAAAGGAAATCTGCACTACAATGAAGTCTCACTTCCCCCCGGTCAAAAGGGCCATCTGAAAAAAGTGTAAAATCCAGAAAGGCAGGACAGGCCATGGAGAACTGGGAGCCTTGTTATGCTGATGGGCGGGATGTAAATTGCCAACAGCCACTCGGGAGAGGTGTATGGTGTTTCCTGAAACATCTAAAAAACAAAGCAACAGAGCCTAGGGCACTTCCACTTATGGTCCTATAGCTTAGGGAAATTAAAATCAAAAAGACACAGCCACCCCAAAGTTTGGGACGGCTCTGTTTACAAGAACCTCGTTTACGGTACAAGTTCAATATCGCAGAAAGTGAAAAATGGATAAAGAAGTTGTGGTACTTACGTACAATGCAATATCACTCAGCAATGAAATCTATGTCATCAGGCCCGTAGCAGCATAATGAGTGGATTCAGGTATGATGATTCTAACTGAAATAAGTCACACAGAAAAAGAAACATCATAAGATATCACTAATACACGGAATGTAAACTTGGCTACACAGGAACTGGATTACAAAACAGAACAGGGTCTCAAATTTAGAAAACCAACTTATGCTTGCTTAAGGGGAAAGGTGAGTTGGGGTGCTGCATCAAACCAGAGATTGAAATGAGCACAGATAAAGTTCCTTAAGCCAAATATGGAATAGACAAGAACTACTCCTTGCTCAACGAAATGGACTCAACACCCCATATTAAACGCCTAAGAATGTACCTGACTAGTAAGTATCTTAAAACCTATGGATTGCTATGTCTCTGAAAGAAAAAAAAGCGTGTGTACAGGGGCATAAACGCAGCAGTGATAGGATTGGAGACGTTCGGTGAGCAAATGAAGACCCTTTGAAGTCATATTGCATGGTACCCATTCCACGGGTCTCAACTCTCCAGGTTTAAGGGATTCTGCCTTCAGCTAAAACATGCACGTGGAACCCAGAGTATGATCAACCGTGTGATCGGGAGACGTGTTCCAATATGTCTCAGTTCTCGTCCCCTGGTACTCGGGTGCAACATTCCAGACGCTTTACTAACACTCTCCCGACTTGGAGAGTCAGTGCCTTTAACCTCCTGTTTGGCCCAGTTTGCAATTTCTGCGGAAGATGAACAGGAATAGGGAGAACCAATGAGAGACTAGCTGGAGGTGTCTGGACGGGCAAATTTAACTCTCATTTCCCACCAGGAAGAGGAATTAACCAAAGGCTCAGCGTGCCGTGCCGGAACCAGATTAGGGCCTGAAGCAATCCTGCGGTGTTGCGGCCAGCTCACAAGAAAGCGAGTTGAAGAAAGGAGCTCAGGGGCACTGTAATTCACAAACCTGCAGAGTTATAAATGACAGCTATCGTCCAAAAATATACTGAAGTAAGGCTGCCAAGAGGACTTGAAAGCGGGGCAGAATTGCAGGAAACCGATTTCAGGAGGTAGACTGGAATTGCATTTAAAGCATAGGAAAAGAGGCAGAACGTCCACAATGATGCACTTGGCCAAAAAGGGCGTATGCGTTTTTTCCTGAATATATTCAGGAAAAAACGCATACGCCCTTTTTGGCCAACCAAGCAAGCTTGCAAAGGAAATCTGCACTACAATGAAGTCTCACTTCCCCCCGGTCAAAAGGGCCATCTGAAAAAAGTGTAAAATCCAGAAAGGCAGGACAGGCCATGGAGAACTGGGAGCCTTGTTATGCTGATGGGCGGGATGTAAATTGCCAACAGCCACTCGGGAGAGGTGTATGGTGTTTCCTGAAACATCTAAAAAACAAAGCAACAGAGCCTAGGGCACTTCCACTTATGGTCCTATAGCTTAGGGAAATTAAAATCAAAAAGACACAGCCACCCCAAAGTTTGGGACGGCTCTGTTTACAAGAACCTCGTTTACGGTACAAGTTCAATATCGCAGAAAGTGAAAAATGGATAAAGAAGTTGTGGTACTTACGTACAATGCAATATCACTCAGCAATGAAATTTATGTCATCAGGCCCGTAGCAGCATAATGAGTGGATTCAGGTATGATGATTCTAACTGAAATAAGTCACACAGAAAAAGAAACATCATAAGATATCACTAATACATGGGATGTAAACTTGGCTACACAGGAACTGGATTACAAAACAGAACAGGGTCTCAAATTTAGAAAACCAACTTATGCTTGCTTAAGGGGAAAGGTGAGTTGGGGTGCTGCATCAAACCAGAGATTGAAATGAGCACAGATAAAGTTCCTTAAGCCAAATATGGAATAGACAAGAACTACTCCTTGCTCAACGAAATGGACTCAACACCCCATATTAAACGCCTAAGAATGTACCTGACTAGTAATTATCTTAAAACCTATGGATTGCTATGTCTCTGAAAGAAAATCAAGCGTGTGTACAGGGGCATAAACGCAGCAGTGATAGGATTGGAGAGGTTCGGTGAGCAAATGAAGACCCTTTGAAGTCATATTGCATGGTACCCATTCCACGGGTCTCAACTCTCCAGGTTTAAGGGATTCTTCCTTCAGCTAAAACATGCACGTGGAACCCAGAGTATGATCAACCGTGTGATCGGGAGACGTGTTCCAATATGTCTCAGTTCTCGTCCCCTGGTACTCGGGTGCAACATTCCACAAGCTTTACTAACACTCTCCCGACTTGGAGAGTCAGTGCCTTTAACCTCCTGTTTGGCCCATTTTGCAATTTCTGCGGAAGATGAACAGGAATAGGGAGAACCAATGAGAGACTAGCTGGAGGTGTCTGGACGGGCAAATTTAACTCTCATTTCCCACCAGGAAGAGGAATTAACCAAAGGCTCAGCGTGCCGTGCCGGAACCAGATTAGGGCCTGAAGCAATCCTGCGGTGTTGCGGCCAGCTCACAAGAAAGCGAGTTGAAGAAAGGAGCTCAGGGGCACTGTAATTCACAAACCTGCAGAGTTATAAATGACAGCTATCGTCCAAAAATATACTGAAGTAAGGCTGCCAAGAGGACTTGAAAGCGGGGCAGAATTGCAGGAAACCGATTTCAGGAGGTAGACTGGAATTGCATTTAAAGCATAGGAAAAGAGGCAGAACGTCCACAATGATGCGCTTGGCCAAAAAGGGCGTATGCGTTTTTTCCTGAATATATTCAGGAAAAAACGCATACGCCCTTTTTGGCCAACCAAGCAAGCTTGCAAAGGAAATCTGCACTACAATGAAGTCTCACTTCCCCCCGGTCAAAAGGGCCATCTGAAAAAAGTGTAAAATCCAGAAAGGCAGGACAGGCCATGGAGAACTGGGAGCCTTGTTATGCTGATGGGCGGGATGTAAATTGCCAAGAGCCACTCGGGAGAGGTGTATGGTGTTTCCTGAAACATCTAAAAAACAAAGCAACAGAGCCTAGGGCACTTCCACTTATGGTCCTATAGCTTAGGGAAATTAAAATCAAAAAGACACAGCCACCCCAAAGTTTGGGACGGCTCTGTTTACAAGAACCTCGTTTACGGTACAAGTTCAATATCGCAGAAAGTGAAAAATGGATAAAGAAGTTGTGGTACTTACGTACAATGCAATATCACTCAGCAATGAAATCTATGTCATCAGGCCCGTAGCAGCATAATGAGTGGATTCAGGTATGATGATTCTAACTGAAATAAGTCACACAGAAAAAGAAACATCATAAGATATCACTAATACACGGGATGTAAACTTGGCTACACAGGAACTGGATTACAAAACAGAACAGGGTCTCAAATTTAGAAAACCAACTTATGCTTGCTTAAGGGGAAAGGTGAGTTGGGGTGCTGCATCAAACCAGAGATTGAAATGAGCACAGATAAAGTTCCTTAAGCCAAATATAGAATAGACAAGAACTACTCCTTGCTCAACGAAATGGACTCAACACCCCATATTAAATGCCTATGAATGTACCTGACTAGTAAGTATCTTAAAACCTATGCACTGCTATGTCTCTGAAAGAAAATCAAGCATGTGTACAGGGGCATAAACGCAGCAGTGATAGGATTGGAGAGGTTCGGTGAGCAAATGAAGACCCTTTGAAGTCATATTGCATGGTACCCATTCCACGGGTCTCAACTCTCCAGGTTTAAGGGATTCTTCCTTCAGCTAAAACATGCACGTGGAACCCAGAGTATGATCAACCGTGTGATCGGGAGACGTGTTCCAATATGTCTCAGTTCTCGTCCCCTGGTACTCGGGTGCAACATTCCAGACGCTTTACTAACACTCTCCCGACTTGGAGAGTCAGTGCCTTTAACCTCCTGTTTGGCCCAGTTTGCAATTTCTGCGGAAGATGAACAGGAATAGGGAGAACCAATGAGAGACTAGCTGGAGGTGTCTGGACGGGCAAATTTAACTCTCATTTCCCACCAGGAAGAGGAATTAACCAAAGGCTCAGCGTGCCGTGCCGGAACCAGATTAGGGCCTGAAGCAATCCTGCGGTGTTGCGGCCAGCTCACAAGAAAGCGAGTTGAAGAAAGGAGCTCAGGGGCACTGTAATTCACAAACCTGCAGAGTTATAAATGACAGCTATCGTCCAAAAATATACTGAAGTAAGGCTGCCAAGAGGACTTGAAAGCGGGGCAGAATTGCAGGAAACCGATTTCAGGAGGTAGACTGGAATTGCATTTAAAGCATAGGAAAAGAGGCAGAACGTCCACAATGATGCGCTTGGCCAAAAAGGGTGTATGCGTTTTTTCCTGAATATATTCAGGAAAAAACGCATACGCCCTTTTTGGCCAACCAAGCAAGCTTGCAAAGGAAATCTGCACTACAATGAAGTCTCACTTCCCCCCGGTCAAAAGGGCCATCTGAAAAAAGTGTAAAATCCAGAAAGGCAGGACAGGCCATGGAGAACTGGGAGCCTTGTTATGCTGATGGGCGGGATGTAAATTGCCAACAGCCACTCGGGAGAGGTGTATGGTGTTTCCTGAAACATCTAAAAAACAAAGCAACAGAGCCTAGGGCACTTCCACTTATGGTCCTATAGCTTAGGGAAATTAAAATCAAAAAGACACAGCCACCCCAAAGTTTGGGACGGCTCTGTTTACAAGAACCTCGTTTACGGTACAAGTTCAATATCGCAGAAAGTGAAAAATGGATAAAGAAGTTGTGGTACTTACGTACAATGCAATATCACTCAGCAATGAAATCTATGTCATCAGGCCCGTAGCAGCATAATGAGTGGATTCAGGTATGATGATTCTAACTGAAATAAGTCACACAGAAAAAGAAACATCATAAGATATCACTAATACACGGAATGTAAACTTGGCTACACAGGAACTGGATTACAAAACAGAACAGGGTCTCAAATTTAGAAAACCAACTTATGCTTGCTTAAGGGGAAAGGTGAGTTGGGGTGCTGCATCAAACCAGAGATTGAAATGAGCACAGATAAAGTTCCTTAAGCCAAATATAGAATAGACAAGAACTACTCCTTGCTCAACGAAATGGACTCAACACCCCATATTAAATGCCTATGAATGTACCTGACTAGTAAGTATCTTAAAACCTATGCACTGCTATGTCTCTGAAAGAAAATCAAGCATGTGTACAGGGGCATAAACGCAGCAGTGATAGGATTGGAGAGGTTCGGTGAGCAAATGAAGACCCTTTGAAGTCATATTGCATGGTACCCATTCCACGGGTCTCAACTCTCCAGGTTTAAGGGATTCTTCCTTCAGCTAAAACATGCACGTGGAACCCAGAGTATGATCAACCGTGTGATCGGGAGACGTGTTCCAATATGTCTCAGTTCTCGTCCCCTGGTACTCGGGTGCAACATTCCACACGCTTTACTAACACTCTCCCGACTTGGAGAGTCAGTGCCTTTAACCTCCTGTTTGGCCCAGTTTGCAATTTCTGCGGAAGATGAACAGGAATAGGGAGAACCAATGAGAGACTAGCTGGAGGTGTCTGGACGGGCAAATTTAACTCTCATTTCCCACCAGGAAGAGGAATTAACCAAAGGCTCAGCGTGCCGTGCCGGAACCAGATTAGGGCCTGAAGCAATCCTGCGGTGTTGCGGCCAGCTCACAAGAAAGCGAGTTGAAGAAAGGAGCTCAGGGGCACTGTAATTCACAAACCTGCAGAGTTATAAATGACAGCTATCGTCCAAAAATATACTGAAGTAAGGCTGCCAAGAGGACTTGAAAGCGGGGCAGAATTGCAGGAAACCGATTTCAGGAGGTAGACTGGAATTGCATTTAAAGCATAGGAAAAGAGGCAGAACGTCCACAATGATGCACTTGGCCAAAAAGGGCGTATGCGTTTTTTCCTGAATATATTCAGGAAAAAACGCATACGCCCTTTTTGGCCAACCAAGCAAGCTTGCAAAGGAAATCTGCACTACAATGAAGTCTCACTTCCCCCCGGTCAAAAGGGCCATCTGAAAAAAGTGTAAAATCCAGAAAGGCAGGACAGGCCATGGAGAACTGGGAGCCTTGTTATGCTGATGGGCGGGATGTAAATTGCCAACAGCCACTCGGGAGAGGTGTATGGTGTTTCCTGAAACATCTAAAAAACAAAGCAACAGAGCCTAGGGCACTTCCACTTATGGTCCTATAGCTTAGGGAAATTAAAATCAAAAAGACACAGCCACCCCAAAGTTTGGGACGGCTCTGTTTACAAGAACCTCGTTTACGGTACAAGTTCAATATCGCAGAAAGTGAAAAATGGATAAAGAAGTTGTGGTACTTACGTACAATGCAATATCACTCAGCAATGAAATTTATGTCATCAGGCCCGTAGCAGCATAATGAGTGGATTCAGGTATGATGATTCTAACTGAAATAAGTCACACAGAAAAAGAAACATCATAAGATATCACTAATACACGGGATGTAAACTTGGCTACACAGGAACTGGATTACAAAACAGAACAGGGTCTCAAATTTAGAAAACCAACTTATGCTTGCTTAAGGGGAAAGGTGAGTTGGGGTGCTGCATCAAACCAGAGATTGAAATGAGCACAGATAAAGTTCCTTAAGCCAAATATGGAATAGACAAGAACTACTCCTTGCTCAACGAAATGGACTCAACACCCCATATTAAACGCCTAAGAATGTACCTGACTAGTAATTATCTTAAAACCTATGGATTGCTATGTCTCTGAAAGAAAATCAAGCGTGTGTACAGGGGCATAAACGCAGCAGTGATAGGATTGGAGAGGTTCGGTGAGCAAATGAAGACCCTTTGAAGTCATATTGCATGGTACCCATTCCACGGGTCTCAACTCTCCAGGTTTAAGGGATTCTTCCTTCAGCTAAAACATGCACGTGGAACCCAGAGTATGATCAACCATGTGATCGGGAGACGTGTTCCAATATGTCTCAGTTCTCGTCCCCTGGTACTCGGGTGCAACATTCCAGACGCTTTACTAACACTCTCCCGACTTGGAGAGTCAGTGCCTTTAACCTCCTGTTTGGCCCATTTTGCAATTTCTGCGGAAGATGAACAGGAATAGGGAGAACCAATGAGAGACTAGCTGGAGGTGTCTGGACGGGCAAATTTAACTCTCATTTCCCACCAGGAAGAGGAATTAACCAAAGGCTCAGCGTGCCGTGCCGGAACCAGATTAGGGCCTGAAGCAATCCTGCGGTGTTGCGGCCAGCTCACAAGAAAGCGAGTTGAAGAAAGGAGCTCAGGGGCACTGTAATTCACAAACCTGCAGAGTTATAAATGACAGCTATCGTCCAAAAATATACTGAAGTAAGGCTGCCAAGAGGACTTGAAAGCGGGGCAGAATTGCAGGAAACCGATTTCAGGAGGTAGACTGGAATTGCATTTAAAGCATAGGAAAAGAGGCAGAACGTCCACAATGATGCACTTGGCCAAAAAGGGTGTATGCGTTTTTTCCATATTCAGGAAAAAACGCATACGCCATTTTGGCCAACCAAGCAAGCTTGCAAAGGAAATCTGCACTACAATGAAGTCTCACTTCCCCCCGGTCAAAAGGGCCATCTGAAAAAAGTGTAAAATCCAGAAAGGCAGGACAGGCCATGGAGAACTGGGAGCCTTGTTATGCTGATGGGCGGGATGTAAATTGCCAACAGCCACTCGGGAGAGGTGTATGGTGTTTCCTGAAACATCTAAAAAACAAAGCAACAGAGCCTAGGGCACTTCCACTTATGGTCCTATAGCTTAGGGAAATTAAAATCAAAAAGACACAGCCACCCCAAAGTTTGGGACGGCTCTGTTTACAAGAACCTCGTTTACGGTACAAGTTCAATATCGCAGAAAGTGAAAAATGGATAAAGAAGTTGTGGTACTTACGTACAATGCAATATCACTCAGCAATGAAATCTATGTCATCAGGCCCGTAGCAGCATAATGAGTGGATTCAGGTATGATGATTCTAACTGAAATAAGTCACACAGAAAAAGAAACATCATAAGATATCACTAATACACGGAATGTAAACTTGGCTACACAGGAACTGGATTACAAAACAGAACAGGGTCTCAAATTTAGAAAACCAACTTATGCTTGCTTAAGGGGAAAGGTGAGTTGGGGTGCTGCATAAAACCAGAGATTTAAATGAGCACAGATAAAGTTCCTTAAGCCAAATATAGAATAGACAAGAACTACTCCTTGCTCAACGAAATGGACTCAACACCCCATATTAAACGCCTAAGAATGTACCTGACTAGTAAGTATCTTAAAACCTATGCACTGCTATGTCTCTGAAAGAAAATCAAGCATGTGTACAGGGGCATAAACGCAGCAGTGATAGGATTGGAGAGGTTCGGTGAGCAAATGAAGACCCTTTGAAGTCATATTGCATGGTACCCATTCCACGGGTCTCAACTCTCCAGGTTTAAGGGATTCTTCCTTCAGCTAAAACATGCACGTGGAACCCAGAGTATGATCAACCGTGTGATCGGGAGACGTGTTCCAATATGTCTCAGTTCTCGTCCCCTGGTACTCGGGTGCAACATTCCAGACGCTTTACTAACACTCTCCCGACTTGGAGAGTCAGTGCCTTTAACCTCCTGTTTGGCCCAGTTTGCAATTTCTGCGGAAGATGAACAGGAATAGGGAGAACCAATGAGAGACTAGCTGGAGGTGTCTGGACGGGCAAATTTAACTCTCATTTCCCACCAGGAAGAGGAATTAACCAAAGGCTCAGCGTGCCGTGCCGGAACCAGATTAGGGCCTGAAGCAATCCTGCGGTGTTGCGGCCAGCTCACAAGAAAGCGAGTTGAAGAAAGGAGCTCAGGGGCACTGTAACTCACAAACCTGCAGAGTTATAAATGACAGCTATCGTCCAAAAATATACTGAAGTAAGGCTGCCAAGAGGACTTGAAAGCGGGGCAGAATTGCAGGAAACCGATTTCAGGAGGTAGACTGGAATTGCATTTAAAGCATAGGAAAAGAGGCAGAACGTCCACAATGATGCGCTTGGCCAAAAAGGGCGTATGCGTTTTTTCCTGAATATATTCAGGAAAAAACGCATACGCCCTTTTTGGCCAACCAAGCAAGCTTGCAAAGGAAATCTGCACTACAATGAAGTCTCACTTCCCCCCGGTCAAAAGGGCCATCTGAAAAAAGTGTAAAATCCAGAAAGGCAGGACAGGCCATGGAGAACTGGGAGCCTTGTTATGCTGATGGGCGGGATGTAAATTGCCAACAGCCACTCGGGAGAGGTGTATGGTGTTTCCTGAAACATCTAAAAAACAAAGCAACAGAGCCTAGGGCACTTCCACTTATGGTCCTATAGCTTAGGGAAATTAAAATCAAAAAGACACAGCCACCCCAAAGTTTGGGACGGCTCTGTTTACAAGAACCTCGTTTACGGTACAAGTTCAATATCGCAGAAAGTGAAAAATGGATAAAGAAGTTGTGGTACTTACGTACAATGCAATATCACTCAGCAATGAAATCTATGTCATCAGGCCCGTAGCAGCATAATGAGTGGATTCAGGTATGATGATTCTAACTGAAATAAGTCACACAGAAAAAGAAACATCATAAGATATCACTAATACACGGGATGTAAACTTGGCTACACAGGAACTGGATTACAAAACAGAACAGGGTCTCAAATTTAGAAAACCAACTTATGCTTGCTTAAGGGGAAAGGTGAGTTGGGGTGCTGCATCAAACCAGAGATTGAAATGAGCACAGATAAAGTTCCTTAAGCCAAATATGGAATAGACAAGAACTACTCCTTGCTCAACGAAATGAACTCAACACCCCATATTAAACGCCTAAGAATGTACCTGACTAGTAAGTATCTTAAAACCTATGGATTGCTATGTGTCTGAAAGAAAATCAAGCGTGTGTACAGGGGCATAAACGCAGCAGTGATAGGATTGGAGAGGTTCGGTGAGCAAATGAAGACCCTTTGAAGTCATATTGCATGGTACCCATTCCACGGGTCTCAACTCTCCAGGTTTAAGGGATTCTTCCTTCAGCTAAAACATGCACGTGGAACCCAGAGTATGATCAACCGTGTGATCGGGAGACGTGTTCCAATATGTCTCAGTTCTCGTCCCCTGGTACTCGGGTGCAACATTCCAGACGCTTTACTAACACTCTCCCGACTTGGAGAGTCAGTGCCTTTAACCTCCTGTTTGGCCCAGTTTGCAATTTCTGCGGAAGATGAACAGGAATAGGGAGAACCAATGAGAGACTAGCTGGAGGTGTCTGGACGGGCAAATTTAACTCTCATTTCCCACCAGGAAGAGGAATTAACCAAAGGCTCAGCGTGCCGTGCCGGAACCAGATTAGGGCCTGAAGCAATCCTGCGGTGTTGCGGCCAGCTCACAAGAAAGCGAGTTGAAGAAAGGAGCTCAGGGGCACTGTAATTCACAAACCTGCAGAGTTATAAATGACAGCTATCGTCCAAAAATATACTGAAGTAAGGCTGCCAAGAGGACTTGAAAGCGGGGCAGAATTGCAGGAAACCGATTTCAGGAGGTAGACTGGAATTGCATTTAAAGCATAGGAAAAGAGGCAGAACGTCCACAATGATGCACTTGGCCAAAAAGGGCGTATGCGTTTTTTCCTGAATATATTCAGGAAAAAACGCATACGCCCTTTTTGGCCAACCAAGCAAGCTTGCAAAGGAAATCTGCACTACAATGAAGTCTCACTTCCCCCCGGTCAAAAGGGCCATCTGAAAAAAGTGTAAAATCCAGAAAGGCAGGACAGGCCATGGAGAACTGGGAGCCTTGTTATGCTGATGGGCGGGATGTAAATTGCCAACAGCCACTCGGGAGAGGTGTATGGTGTTTCCTGAAACATCTAAAAAACAAAGCAACAGAGCCTAGGGCACTTCCACTTATGGTCCTATAGCTTAGGGAAATTAAAATCAAAAAGACACAGCCACCCCAAAGTTTGGGACGGCTCTGTTTACAAGAACCTCGTTTACGGTACAAGTTCAATATCGCAGAAAGTGAAAAATGGATAAAGAAGTTGTGGTACTTACGTACAATGCAATATCACTCAGCAATGAAATCTATGTCATCAGGCCCGTAGCAGCATAATGAGTGGATTCAGGTATGATGATTCTAACTGAAATAAGTCACACAGAAAAAGAAACATCATAAGATATCACTAATACACGGAATGTAAACTTGGCTACACAGGAACTGGATTACAAAACAGAACAGGGTCTCAAATTTAGAAAACCAACTTATGCTTGCTTAAGGGGAAAGGTGAGTTGGGGTGCTGCATCAAACCAGAGATTGAAATGAGCACAGATAAAGTTCCTTAAGCCAAATATAGAATAGACAAGAACTACTCCTTGCTCAACGAAATGGACTCAACACCCCATATTAAATGCCTAAGAATGTACCTGACTAGTAAGTATCTTAAAACCTATGCACTGCTATGTCTCTGAAAGAAAATCAAGCATGTGTACAGGGGCATAAACGCAGCAGTGATAGGATTGGAGAGGTTCGGTGAGCAAATGAAGACCCTTTGAAGTCATATTGCATGGTACCCATTCCACGGGTCTCAACTCTCCAGGTTTAAGGGATTCTTCCTTCAGCTAAAACATGCACGTGGAACCCAGAGTATGATCAACCGTGTGATCGGGAGACGTGTTCCAATATGTCTCAGTTCTCGTCCCCTGGTACTCGGGTGCAACATTCCAGACGCTTTACTAACACTCTCCCGACTTGGAGAGTCAGTGCCTTTAACCTCCTGTTTGGCCCAGTTTGCAATTTCTGCGGAAGATGAACAGGAATAGGGAGAACCAATGAGAGACTAGCTGGAGGTGTCTGGACGGGCAAATTTAACTCTCATTTCCCACCAGGAAGAGGAATTAACCAAAGGCTCAGCGTGCCGTGCCGGAACCAGATTAGGGCCTGAAGCAATCCTGCGGTGTTGCGGCCAGCTCACAAGAAAGCGAGTTGAAGAAAGGAGCTCAGGGGCACTGTAATTCACAAACCTGCAGAGTTATAAATGACAGCTATCGTCCAAAAATATACTGAAGTAAGGCTGCCAAGAGGACTTGAAAGCGGGGCAGAATTGCAGGAAACCGATTTCAGGAGGTAGACTGGAATTGCATTTAAAGCATAGGAAAAGAGGCAGAACGTCCACAATGATGCGCTTGGCCAAAAAGGGCGTATGCGTTTTTTCCTGAATATATTCAGGAAAAAACGCATACGCCCTTTTTGGCCAACCAAGCAAGCTTGCAAAGGAAATCTGCACTACAATGAAGTCTCACTTCCCCCCGGTCAAAAGGGCCATCTGAAAAAAGTGTAAAATCCAGAAAGGCAGGACAGGCCATGGAGAACTGGGAGCCTTGTTATGCTGATGGGCGGGATGTAAATTGCCAAGAGCCACTCGGGAGAGGTGTATGGTGTTTCCTGAAACATCTAAAAAACAAAGCAACAGAGCCTAGGGCACTTCCACTTATGGTCCTATAGCTTAGGGAAATTAAAATCAAAAAGACACAGCCACCCCAAAGTTTGGGACGGCTCTGTTTACAAGAACCTCGTTTACGGTACAAGTTCAATAGCGCAGAAAGTGAAAAATGGATAAAGAAGTTGTGGTACTTACGTACAATGCAATATCACTCAGCAATGAAATCTATGTCATCAGGCCCGTAGCAGCATAATGAGTGGATTCAGGTATGATGATTCTAACTGAAATAAGTCACACAGAAAAAGAAACATCATAAGATATCACTAATACACGGAATGTAAACTTGGCTACACAGGAACTGGATTACAAAACAGAACAGGGTCTCAAATTTAGAAAACCAACTTATGCTTGCTTAAGGGGAAAGGTGAGTTGGGGTGCTGCATCAAACCAGAGATTGAAATGAGCACAGATAAAGTTCCTTAAGCCAAATATAGAATAGACAAGAACTACTCCTTGCTCAACGAAATGGACTCAACACCCCATATTAAATGCCTATGAATGTACCTGACTAGTAAGTATCTTAAAACCTATGCACTGCTATGTCTCTGAAAGAAAATCAAGCATGTGTACAGGGGCATAAACGCAGCAGTGATAGGATTGGAGAGGTTCGGTGAGCAAATGAAGACCCTTTGAAGTCATATTGCATGGTACCCATTCCACGGGTCTCAACTCTCCAGGTTTAAGGGATTCTTCCTTCAGCTAAAACATGCACGTGGAACCCAGAGTATGATCAACCGTGTGATCGGGAGACGTGTTCCAATATGTCTCAGTTCTCGTCCCCTGGTACTCGGGTGCAACATTCCACACGCTTTACTAACACTCTCCCGACTTGGAGAGTCAGTGCCTTTAACCTCCTGTTTGGCCCAGTTTGCAATTTCTGCGGAAGATGAACAGGAATAGGGAGAACCAATGAGAGACTAGCTGGAGGTGTCTGGACGGGCAAATTTAACTCTCATTTCCCACCAGGAAGAGGAATTAACCAAAGGCTCAGCGTGCCGTGCCGGAACCAGATTAGGGCCTGAAGCAATCCTGCGGTGTTGCGGCCAGCTCACAAGAAAGCGAGTTGAAGAAAGGAGCTCAGGGGCACTGTAATTCACAAACCTGCAGAGTTATAAATGACAGCTATCGTCCAAAAATATACTGAAGTAAGGCTGCCAAGAGGACTTGAAAGCGGGGCAGAATTGCAGGAAACCGATTTCAGGAGGTAGACTGGAATTGCATTTAAAGCATAGGAAAAGAGGCAGAACGTCCACAATGATGCACTTGGCCAAAAAGGGCGTATGCGTTTTTTCCTGAATATATTCAGGAAAAAACGCATACGCCCTTTTTGGCCAACCAAGCAAGCTTGCAAAGGAAATCTGCACTACAATGAAGTCTCACTTCCCCCCGGTCAAAAGGGCCATCTGAAAAAGTGTAAAATCCAGAAAGGCAGGACAGGCCATGGAGAACTGGGAGCCTTGTTATGCTGATGGGCGGGATGTAAATTGCCAACAGCCACTCGGGAGAGGTGTATGGTGTTTCCTGAAACATCTAAAAAACAAAGCAACAGAGCCTAGGGCACTTCCACTTATGGTCCTATAGCTTAGGGAAATTAAAATCAAAAAGACACAGCCACCCCAAAGTTTGGGACGGCTCTGTTTACAAGAACCTCGTTTACGGTACAAGTTCAATATCGCAGAAAGTGAAAAATGGATAAAGAAGTTGTGGTACTTACGTACAATGCAATATCACTCAGCAATGAAATCTATGTCATCAGGCCCGTAGCAGCATAATGAGTGGATTCAGGTATGATGATTCTAACTGAAATAAGTCACACAGAAAAAGAAACATCATAAGATATCACTAATACACGGAATGTAAACTTGGCTACACAGGAACTGGATTACAAAACAGAACAGGGTCTCAAATTTAGAAAACCAACTTATGCTTGCTTAAGGGGAAAGGTGAGTTGGGGTGCTGCATCAAACCAGAGATTGAAATGAGCACAGATAAAGTTCCTTAAGCCAAATATGGAATAGACAAGAACTACTCCTTGCTCAACGAAATGGACTCAACACCCCATATTAAACGCCTAAGAATGTACCTGACTAGTAAGTATCTTAAAACCTATGGATTGCTATGTCTCTGAAAGAAAAAAAAGCGTGTGTACAGGGGCATAAACGCAGCAGTGATAGGATTGGAGACGTTCGGTGAGCAAATGAAGACCCTTTGAAGTCATATTGCATGGTACCCATTCCACGGGTCTCAACTCTCCAGGTTTAAGGGATTCTTCCTTCAGCTAAAACATGCACGTGGAACCCAGAGTATGATCAACCGTGTGATCGGGAGACGTGTTCCAATATGTCTCAGTTCTCGTCCCCTGGTACTCGGGTGCAACATTCCAGACGCTTTACTAACACTCTCCCGACTTGGAGAGTCAGTGCCTTTAACCTCCTGTTTGGCCCAGTTTGCAATTTCTGCGGAAGATGAACAGGAATAGGGAGAACCAATGAGAGACTAGCTGGAGGTGTCTGGACGGGCAAATTTAACTCTCATTTCCCACCAGGAAGAGGAATTAACCAAAGGCTCAGCGTGCCGTGCCGGAACCAGATTAGGGCCTGAAGCAATCCTGCGGTGTTGCGGCCAGCTCACAAGAAAGCGAGTTGAAGAAAGGAGCTCAGGGGCACTGTAATTCACAAACCTGCAGAGTTATAAATGACAGCTATCATCCAAAAATATACTGAAGTAAGGCTGCCAAGAGGACTTGAAAGCGGGGCAGAATTGCAGGAAACCGATTTCAGGAGGTAGACTGGAATTGCATTTAAAGCATAGGAAAAGAGGCAGAACGTCCACAATGATGCGCTTGGCCAAAAAGGGCGTATGCGTTTTTTCCTGAATATATTCAGGAAAAAACGCATACGCCCTTTTTGGCCAACCAAGCAAGCTTGCAAAGGAAATCTGCACTACAATGAAGTCTCACTTCCCCCCGGTCAAAAGGGCCATCTGAAAAAAGTGTAAAATCCAGAAAGGCAGGACAGGCCATGGAGAACTGGGAGCCTTGTTATGCTGATGGGCGGGATGTAAATTGCCAACAGCCACTCGGGAGAGGTGTATGGTGTTTCCTGAAACATCTAAAAAACAAAGCAACAGAGCCTAGGGCACTTCCACTTATGGTCCTATAGCTTAGGGAAATTAAAATCAAAAAGACACAGCCACCCCAAAGTTTGGGACGGCTCTGTTTACAAGAACCTCGTTTACGGTACAAGTTCAATATCGCAGAAAGTGAAAAATGGATAAAGAAGTTGTGGTACTTACGTACAATGCAATATCACTCAGCAATGAAATCTATGTCATCAGGCCCGTAGCAGCATAATGAGTGGATTCAGGTATGATGATTCTAACTGAAATAAGTCACACAGAAAAAGAAACATCATAAGATATCACTAATACACGGAATGTAAACTTGGCTACACAGGAACTGGATTACAAAACAGAACAGGGTCTCAAATTTAGAAAACCAACTTATGCTTGCTTAAGGGGAAAGGTGAGTTGGGGTGCTGCATAAAACCAGAGATTTAAATGAACACAGATAAAGTTCCTTAAGCCAAATATAGAATAGACAAGAACTACTCCTTGCTCAACGAAATGGACTCAACACCCCATATTAAACGCCTAAGAATGTACCTGACTAGTAAGTATCTTAAAACCTATGAATTGCTATGTCTCTGAAAGAAAATCAAGCGTGTGTACAGGGGCATAAACGCAGCAGTGATAGGATTGGAGAGGTTCGGTGAGCAAATGAAGACCCTTTGAAGTCATATTGCATGGTACCCATTCCACGGGTCTCAACTCTCCAGGTTTAAGGGATTCTTCCTTCAGCTAAAACATGCACGTGGAACCCAGAGTATGATCAACCGTGTGATCGGGAGACGTGTTCCAATATGTCTCAGTTCTCGTCCCCTGGTACTCGGGTGCAACATTCCAGACGCTTTACTAACACTCTCCCGACTTGGAGAGTCAGTGCCTTTAACCTCCTGTTTGGCCCAGTTTGCAATTTCTGCGGAAGATGAACAGGAATAGGGAGAACCAATGAGAGACTAGCTGGAGGTGTCTGGACGGGCAAATTTAACTCTCATTTCCCACCAGGAAGAGGAATTAACCAAAGGCTCAGCGTGCCGTGCCGGAACCAGATTAGGGCCTGAAGCAATCCTGCGGTGTTGCGGCCAGCTCACAAGAAAGCGAGTTGAAGAAAGGAGCTCAGGGGCACTGTAATTCACAAACCTGCAGAGTTATAAATGACAGCTATCGTCCAAAAATATACTGAAGTAAGGCTGCCAAGAGGACTTGAAAGCGGGGCAGAATTGCAGGAAACCGATTTCAGGAGGTAGACTGGAATTGCATTTAAAGCATAGGAAAAGAGGCAGAACGTCCACAATGATGCACTTGGCCAAAAAGGGCGTATGCGTTTTTTCCTGAATATATTCAGGAAAAAACGCATACGCCCTTTTTGGCCAACCAAGCAAGCTTGCAAAGGAAATCTGCACTACAATGAAGTCTCACTTCCCCCCGGTCAAAAGGGCCATCTGAAAAAGTGTAAAATCCAGAAAGGCAGGACAGGCCATGGAGAACTGGGAGCCTTGTTATGCTGATGGGCGGGATGTAAATTGCCAACAGCCACTCGGGAGAGGTGTATGGTGTTTCCTGAAACATCTAAAAAACAAAGCAACAGAGCCTAGGGCACTTCCACTTATGGTCCTATAGCTTAGGGAAATTAAAATCAAAAAGACACAGCCACCCCAAAGTTTGGGACGGCTCTGTTTACAAGAACCTCGTTTACGGTACAAGTTCAATATCGCAGAAAGTGAAAAATGGATAAAGAAGTTGTGGTACTTACGTACAATGCAATATCACTCAGCAATGAAATCTATGTCATCAGGCCCGTAGCAGCATAATGAGTGGATTCAGGTATGATGATTCTAACTGAAATAAGTCACACAGAAAAAGAAACATCATAAGATATCACTAATACACGGAATGTAAACTTGGCTACACAGGAACTGGATTACAAAACAGAACAGGGTCTCAAATTTAGAAAACCAACTTATGCTTGCTTAAGGGGAAAGGTGAGTTGGGGTGCTGCATCAAACCAGAGATTGAAATGAGCACAGATAAAGTTCCTTAAGCCAAATATGGAATAGACAAGAACTACTCCTTGCTCAACGAAATGGACTCAACACCCCATATTAAACGCCTAAGAATGTACCTGACTAGTAAGTATCTTAAAACCTATGGATTGCTATGTCTCTGAAAGAAAAAAAAGCGTGTGTACAGGGGCATAAACGCAGCAGTGATAGGATTGGAGACGTTCGGTGAGCAAATGAAGACCCTTTGAAGTCATATTGCATGGTACCCATTCCACGGGTCTCAACTCTCCAGGTTTAAGGGATTCTTCCTTCAGCTAAAACATGCACGTGGAACCCAGAGTATGATCAACCGTGTGATCGGGAGACGTGTTCCAATATGTCTCAGTTCTCGTCCCCTGGTACTCGGGTGCAACATTCCAGACGCTTTACTAACACTCTCCCGACTTGGAGAGTCAGTGCCTTTAACCTCCTGTTTGGCCCAGTTTGCAATTTCTGCGGAAGATGAACAGGAATAGGGAGAACCAATGAGAGACTAGCTGGAGGTGTCTGGACGGGCAAATTTAACTCTCATTTCCCACCAGGAAGAGGAATTAACCAAAGGCTCAGCGTGCCGTGCCGGAACCAGATTAGGGCCTGAAGCAATCCTGCGGTGTTGCGGCCAGCTCACAAGAAAGCGAGTTGAAGAAAGGAGCTCAGGGGCACTGTAATTCACAAACCTGCAGAGTTATAAATGACAGCTATCATCCAAAAATATACTGAAGTAAGGCTGCCAAGAGGACTTGAAAGCGGGGCAGAATTGCAGGAAACCGATTTCAGGAGGTAGACTGGAATTGCATTTAAAGCATAGGAAAAGAGGCAGAACGTCCACAATGATGCGCTTGGCCAAAAAGGGCGTATGCGTTTTTTCCTGAATATATTCAGGAAAAAACGCATACGCCCTTTTTGGCCAACCAAGCAAGCTTGCAAAGGAAATCTGCACTACAATGAAGTCTCACTTCCCCCCGGTCAAAAGGGCCATCTGAAAAAAGTGTAAAATCCAGAAAGGCAGGACAGGCCATGGAGAACTGGGAGCCTTGTTATGCTGATGGGCGGGATGTAAATTGCCAAGAGCCACTCGGGAGAGGTGTATGGTGTTTCCTGAAACATCTAAAAAACAAAGCAACAGAGCCTAGGGCACTTCCACTTATGGTCCTATAGCTTAGGGAAATTAAAATCAAAAAGACACAGCCACCCCAAAGTTTGGGACGGCTCTGTTTACAAGAACCTCGTTTACGGTACAAGTTCAATATCGCAGAAAGTGAAAAATGGATAAAGAAGTTGTGGTACTTACGTACAATGCAATATCACTCAGCAATGAAATCTATGTCATCAGGCCCGTAGCAGCATAATGAGTGGATTCAGGTATGATGATTCTAACTGAAATAAGTCACACAGAAAAAGAAACATCATAAGATATCACTAATACACGGAATGTAAACTTGGCTACACAGGAACTGGATTACAAAACAGAACAGGGTCTCAAATTTAGAAAACCAACTTATGCTTGCTTAAGGGGAAAGGTGAGTTGGGGTGCTGCATAAAACCAGAGATTTAAATGAACACAGATAAAGTTCCTTAAGCCAAATATAGAATAGACAAGAACTACTCCTTGCTCAACGAAATGGACTCAACACCCCATATTAAACGCCTAAGAATGTACCTGACTAGTAAGTATCTTAAAACCTATGAATTGCTATGTCTCTGAAAGAAAATCAAGCGTGTGTACAGGGGCATAAACGCAGCAGTGATAGGATTGGAGAGGTTCGGTGAGCAAATGAAGACCCTTTGAAGTCATATTGCATGGTACCCATTCCACGGGTCTCAACTCTCCAGGTTTAAGGGATTCTTCCTTCAGCTAAAACATGCACGTGGAACCCAGAGTATGATCAACCGTGTGATCGGGAGACGTGTTCCAATATGTCTCAGTTCTCGTCCCCTGGTACTCGGGTGCAACATTCCAGACGCTTTACTAACACTCTCCCGACTTGGAGAGTCAGTGCCTTTAACCTCCTGTTTG